>NC_065565.1:7653931-8323006 GCF_022605725.1 Anthonomus grandis grandis
ATCCAATTTTTTGGAAAACATGTCCAAAAGGAAAGATAGTCTGAGGTAACTTGGGTCATAACTCCACTTCTAGTGTTCAGATCGAGTTGATTTTTGTTTTAAAAGATTCTTTGCATTGTTCTTAAGCTTCCGTTGAAGAAATCATGGAAATCGATGCATTAGAACCATTTTTATCCAGTTTTTTGGAAAATATGTCCAAGAGGAAAGACAGTCTGAGGTAACTTGGGTCATAACTCCACTTCTAGTGCTCAGATCGGGTTGATTTTTGTTTTAAAAGATTCTTTAGAGTGTTCTTAAGCTTCCATTGAAAAAATCATGGAAATCGATCCATTAGAACCATTTTTATCCAATTTTTTGGAAAACATGTCCAAAAGGAAAGATAGTCTGAGGTAACTTGGGTCATAACTCCACTTCTAGTGCTCAGATCGGGTTGATTTTTGTTTTAAAAGATTCTTTAGAGTGTTCTTAAGCTTCCATTGAAAAAATCATGGAAATCGATCCATTAGAACCATTTTTATCCAATTTTTTGGAAAATATGTCCAAGAGGAAAGACAGTCTGAGGTAACTTGGGTCATAACTCCACTTCTAGTGCTCAGATCGGGTTGATTTTTGTTTTAAAAGATTCTTTAGAGTGTTCTTAAGCTTCCATTGAAAAAATCATGGAAATCGATCCATTAGAACCATTTTTATCCAATTTTTTGGAAAACATGTCCAATAGGAAAGACAGTCTGAGGTAACTTGGGTCATAACTCCACTTCTAGTGCTCAGATCGGGTTGATTTTTGTTTTAAAAGATTCTTTGGAGTGTTCTTAATCTTTCGTTGAAGGAATCATGGAAATCCATGCACTAGAACCATTTTTATCCAATTTTTTGGAAAAACATGTCCAAGAGCAAAGACAGTCTGAGGTAACTTGGGTCATAACTCCACTTCTAGTGTTCAGATCGAGTTGATTTTTGTTTTAAAAGATTCTTTAGAGTGTTCTTAAGCTTCCATTGAAGGAATCATGGAAATCCATGCACTAGAACCATTTTTATCCAATTTTTTGGAAAAACATGTCCAAGAGCAAAGACAGTCTGAGGTAACTTGGGTCATAACTCCACTTCTAGTGTTCAGATCGAGTTGATTTTTGTTTTAAAAGATTCTTTAGAGTGTTCTTAAGCTTCCATTGAAGGAATCATGGAAATCCATGCACTAGAACCATTTTTATCCAGTTTTTTGGAAAACATGTCCAAGAGGAAAGACAGTCTGAGGTAACTTGGGTCATAACTCCACTTCTAGTGCTCAGATCGAGTTGATTTTTGTTTTAAAAGATTCTTTAGAGTGTTCTTAAGCTTCCATTGAAGGAATCATGGAAATCCATGCACTAGAACCATTTTTATCCAGTTTTTTGGAAAACATGTCCAAGAGGAAAGACAGTCTGAGGTAACTTGGGTCATAACTCCACTTCTAGTGCTCAGATCGAGTTGATTTTTGTTTTAAAAGATTCTTTGGAGTGTTCTTAATCTTTCGTTGAAGGAATCATGGAAATCCATGCACTAGAACCATTTTTATCCAGTTTTTTGGAAAATATGTCCAATAGGAAAGACAGTCTGAGGTAACTTGGGTCATAACTTTATTTCTAGTTCTCAGATCGAGTTTATTTTTGTTTTAAAAGATTCTTTAGAGTGTTCTTAAGCTTCCATTGAAGGAATCATGGAAATCCATGCACTAGAACCATTTTTATCCAGTTTTTTGGAAAACATGTCCAAGAGGAAAGACAGTCTGAGGTAACTTGGGTCATAACTCCACTTCTAGTGCTCAGATCGAGTTGATTTTTGTTTTAAAAGATTCTTTAGAGTGTTCTTAAGCTTTCATTGAAGAAATCATGAAAATCGATCCATTAGAACCATTTTTATCCAATTTTTTGGAAAACATGTCCAATAAGAAAGACAGTCTGAGGTAACTTGGGTCATAACTCCACTTCTAGTGCTCAGATTGGGTTGATTTTTATCTTAAAAGATTCTTTGGAGTGTTCTTAATCTTTCGTTGAAGGAATCATGGAAATCCATGCACTAGAACCATTTTTATCCAATTTTTTGGAAAAACATGTCCAAGAGCAAAGACAGTCTGAGGTAACTTGGGTCATAACTCCACTTCTAGTGTTCAGATCGAGTTGATTTTTGTTTTAAAAGATTCTTTGGAGTGTTCTTAATCTTTCGTTGAAGGAATCATGGAAATCCATGCACTAGAACCATTTTTATCCAATTTTTTGGAAAAACATGTCCAATAGGAAAGACAGTCTGAGGTAACTTGGGTCATAACTCCACTTCTAGTGTTCAGATCGAGTTGATTTTTGTTTTAAAAGATTCTTTGGAGTGTTCTTAATCTTTCGTTGAAGGAATCATGGAAATCCATGCACTAGAACCATTTTTATCCAATTTTTTGGAAAAACATGTCCAAGAGCAAAGACAGTCTGAGGTAACTTGGGTCATAACTCCACTTCTAGTGTTCAGATCGAGTTGATTTTTGTTTTAAAAGATTCTTTAGAGTGTTCTTAAGCTTCCATTGAAGGAATCATGGAAATCCATGCACTAGAACCATTTTTATCCAGTTTT
Organism: Anthonomus grandis grandis; assembly: GCF_022605725.1. Taxonomy (NCBI): domain Eukaryota; kingdom Metazoa; phylum Arthropoda; class Insecta; order Coleoptera; family Curculionidae; genus Anthonomus; species Anthonomus grandis. Next base: position 7,656,527 of record NC_065565.1, read on the forward strand.
TTGGAAAACATGTCCAAGAGGAAAGACAGTCTGAGGTAACTTGGGTCATAACTCCACTTCTAGTGCTCAGATCGAGTTGATTTTTGTTTTAAAAGATTCTTTAGAGTGTTCTTAAGCTTCCATTGAAGGAATCATGGAAATCCATGCACTAGAACCATTTTTATCCAGTTTTTTGGAAAACATGTCCAAGAGGAAAGACAGTCTGAGGTAACTTGGGTCATAACTCCACTTCTAGTGCTCAGATCGAGTTGATTTTTGTTTTAAAAGATTCTTTGGAGTGTTCTTAATCTTTCGTTGAAGGAATCATGGAAATCCATGCACTAGAACCATTTTTATCCAGTTTTTTGGAAAATATGTCCAATAGGAAAGACAGTCTGAGGTAACTTGGGTCATAACTTTATTTCTAGTTCTCAGATCGAGTTGATTTTTGTTTTAAAAGATTCTTTAGAGTGTTCTTAAGCTTCCATTGAAGGAATCATGGAAATCCATGCACTAGAACCATTTTTATCCAGTTTTTTGGAAAACATGTCCAAGAGGAAAGACAGTCTGAGGTAACTTGGGTCATAACTCCACTTCTAGTGCTCAGATCGAGTTGATTTTTGTTTTAAAAGATTCTTTAGAGTGTTCTTAAGCTTTCATTGAAGAAATCATGAAAATCGATCCATTAGAACCATTTTTATCCAATTTTTTGGAAAACATGTCCAATAAGAAAGACAGTCTGAGGTAACTTGGGTCATAACTCCACTTCTAGTGCTCAGATTGGGTTGATTTTTATCTTAAAAGATTCTTTGGAGTGTTCTTAATCTTTCGTTGAAGGAATCATGGAAATCCATGCACTAGAACCATTTTTATCCAATTTTTTGGAAAAACATGTCCAAGAGCAAAGACAGTCTGAGGTAACTTGGGTCATAACTCCACTTCTAGTGTTCAGATCGAGTTGATTTTTGTTTTAAAAGATTCTTTGGAGTGTTCTTAATCTTTCGTTGAAGGAATCATGGAAATCCATGCACTAGAACCATTTTTATCCAATTTTTTGGAAAAACATGTCCAATAGGAAAGACAGTCTGAGGTAACTTGGGTCATAACTCCACTTCTAGTGTTCAGATCGAGTTGATTTTTGTTTTAAAAGATTCTTTGGAGTGTTCTTAATCTTTCGTTGAAGGAATCATGGAAATCCATGCACTAGAACCATTTTTATCCAGTTTTTTGGAAAATATGTCCAATAGGAAAGACAGTCTGAGGTAACTTGGGTCATAACTCCACTTCTAGTGTTCAGATCGAGTTGATTTTTGTTTTAAAAGATTCTTTGGAGTGTTCTTAATCTTTCGTTGAAGGAATCATGGAAATCCATGCACTAGAACCATTTTTATCCAGTTTTTTGGAAAATATGTCCAATAGGAAAGACAGTCTGAGGTAACTTGGGTCATAACTCCACTTCTAGTGTTCAGATCGAGTTGATTTTTGTTTTAAAAGATTCTTTGGAGTGTTCTTAATCTTTCGTTGAAGGAATCATGGAAATCCATGCACTAGAACCATTTTTATCCAATTTTTTGGAAAAACATGTCCAAGAGCAAAGACAGTCTGAGGTAACTTGGGTCATAACTCCACTTCTAGTGTTCAGATCGAGTTGATTTTTGTTTTAAAAGATTCTTTGGAGTGTTCTTAATCTTTCGTTGAAGGAATCATGGAAATCCATGCACTAGAACCATTTTTATCCAGTTTTTTGGAAAATATGTCCAATAGGAAAGACAGTCTGAGGTAACTTGGGTCATAACTTTATTTCTAGTTCTCAGATCGAGTTGATTTTTGTTTTAAAAGATTCTTTAGAGTGTTCTTAAGCTTCCATTGAAGGAATCATGGAAATCCATGCACTAGAACCATTTTTATCCAGTTTTTTGGAAAATATGTCCAATAGGAAAGACAGTCTGAGGTAACTTGGGTCATAACTCCACTTCTAGTGTTCAGATCGAGTTGATTTTTGTTTTAAAAGATTCTTTGGAGTGTTCTTAATCTTTCGTTGAAGGAATCATGGAAATCCATGCACTAGAACCATTTTTATCCAGTTTTTTGGAAAATATGTCCAATAGGAAAGACAGTCTGAGGTAACTTGGGTCATAACTCCACTTCTAGTGCACAGATCGGGTTGATTTTTGTTTTAAAAGATTCTTTAAAGTGTTCTTAAGCTTTCGTTGAAGAAATCATCGAAATCGATCCATTAGAACCATTTTTATCCAGTTTTTTGGAAAACATGTCCAATAGGAAAGATAGTCTGAGGTAACTTGGGTCATAACTTTATTTCTAGTTCTCAGATCGAGTTGATTTTTGTTTTAAAAGATTCTTTAGAGTGTTCTTAAGCTTCCATTGAAGGAATCATGGAAATCGATCCATTAGAACCATTTTTATCCAATTTTTTGGAAAAACATGTCCAAGAGGAAACACAGTCTGAGGTAACTTGGGTCATAACTCCACTTCTAGTGCTCAGATCGGGTTGATTTTTGTTTTAAAAGATTCTTTAGAGTGTTCTTAAGCTTCCATTGAAAAAATCATGGAAATCGATCCATTAGAACCATTTTTATCCAATTTTTTGGAACTCTCACGAGATGTGTAAGACAGTCTGAGGTAACTTGGGTCATAACTCCACTTCTAGTGCTCAGATCGGGTTGATTTTTGTTTTAAAAGATTCTTTAGAGTGTTCTTAAGCTTCCATTGAAAAAATCATGGAAATCGATCCATTAGAACCATTTTTATCCAATTTTTTGGAAAAACATGTCCAAGAGGAAACACAGTCTGAGGTAACTTGGGTCATAACTCTTCTTCTAGTGCTCAGATTGAGTTGATTTTTGTTTTAAAAGATTCTTTGCATTGTTCTTAAGCTTCCATTGAAGAAATCATGGAAATCGATCCATTAGAACCATTTTTATCCAATTTTTTGGAAAACATGTCCAAAAGGAAAGATAGTCTGAGGTAACTTGGGTCATAACTCCACTTCTAGTGTTCAGATCGAGTTGATTTTTGTTTTAAAAGATTCTTTGCATTGTTCTTAAGCTTCCGTTGAAGAAATCATGGAAATCGATGCATTAGAACCATTTTTATCCAGTTTTTTGGAAAATATGTCCAAGAGGAAAGACAGTCTGAGGTAACTTGGGTCATAACTCCACTTCTAGTGCTCAGATCGGGTTGATTTTTGTTTTAAAAGATTCTTTAGAGTGTTCTTAAGCTTCCATTGAAAAAATCATGGAAATCGATCCATTAGAACCATTTTTATCCAATTTTTTGGAAAATATGTCCAAGAGGAAAGACAGTCTGAGGTAACTTGGGTCATAACTCCACTTCTAGTGCTCAGATCGGGTTGATTTTTGTTTTAAAAGATTCTTTAGAGTGTTCTTAAGCTTCCATTGAAAAAATCATGGAAATCGATCCATTAGAACCATTTTTATCCAATTTTTTGGAAAACATGTCCAAAAGGAAAGATAGTCTGAGGTAACTTGGGTCATAACTCCACTTCTAGTGCTCAGATCGGGTTGATTTTTGTTTTAAAAGATTCTTTAGAGTGTTCTTAAGCTTCCATTGAAAAAATCATGGAAATCGATCCATTAGAACCATTTTTATCCAATTTTTTGGAAAATATGTCCAAGAGGAAAGACAGTCTGAGGTAACTTGGGTCATAACTCCACTTCTAGTGCTCAGATCGGGTTGATTTTTGTTTTAAAAGATTCTTTAGAGTGTTCTTAAGCTTCCATTGAAAAAATCATGGAAATCGATCCATTAGAACCATTTTTATCCAATTTTTTGGAAAACATGTCCAATAAGAAAGACAGTCTGAGGTAACTTGGGTCATAACTCTTCTTCTAGTGCTCAGATTGGGTTGATTTTTGTTTTAAAAGATTCTTTGGAGTGTTCTTAAGCTTTCATTGAAGGAATCATGGAAATCGATCCATTAGAACCATTTTTATCCAATTTTTTGGAAAACATGTCCAAGAGGAAAGACAGTCTGAGGTAACTTGGGTCATAACTCTACTTCTAGTGTTCAGATCGAGTTGATTTTTGTTTTAAAAGATTCTTTAGAGTGTTCTTAAGCTTTCGTTGAAGAAATCATGGAAATCGATGCATTAGAACCATTTTTATCCAAATTAATGTGAATGTATATTCGGCAGGTATGAGACCGCGATGGGCCAATCAGGGCATGGAATTCCTTCTGACCGTGTGCGACCCCGCCCACACCAAATACCTGACCGATGAGGAGTTCGAGGACCTGAAGCGGAGCATGGACGAGTGCATTTCACACTTAATTGGCAAGTCCTCACTTTTACTACTCTTTACTTATTTAATAATTGAAATAAAGGGGCAAAGAATAAAACAGTAATTAATAATAAATTCAGTGAAAATGAACAAAATGTCATTTTCCGTTTATTTCAACTTCCGTGTCTGTCAACTGTCACCTTTCATTTGTTTTTCCTAATTTTTTCTTTTGTTTTTATTCAGGTACGACGGCCCCCTCCACCCCCGACAGCGGGTTCTACTCCGCGTCGTCGCCCCGCGTCTCCCTGGAGCACATCAGGACGAAGTCGCGGGGGCCGTCGCCGAGCCCCCGTCCCCCCTACAAAAGTCAACGGTCGGCCGCCCCCCCCGCCGCCCGGAAAACGAGCGGGGCGGACCAACAGTCGCCCGGTTGTACGGACCTGATGGTCGACGGGGTCGCCCTCACTTATCACGTAGGCCGGTGAGTACTCTTCTTCTTTTGTTTTTTTTTCTTTATTAGTCTATAGTGTGTTCCTTTGTTTTTTATGGTACCTCCCCCCCCCCCTCCTCCCACCCCTCTTCCTCTCAGTGCCTTTTACAACAACAAGCAGTTTTCTCTTCTCTCTTTTCCTCTTCTTCGAATGTCATGTCTCTCTCTCTCTCTCTCTCTTTTTCTCGTTCAAAATGTCTGGAAGAAATCATCGGCCAATTCCAGGCGTCTAATGGAGCGTTTTTTCTAATATCCAGGATTTCCTGGACCGTCTTCCAGGAAGTGGCTTAAGATCCCCGAAAATGTGATCATCTGGTCTCTTTTTATTGCGTGTACCTGAAAGAGATGGAAATACATAATTGACTAATTCCACGCACTCAGAAGAAGGAATCCCTTATTAAACCTTTTGCAAGCTTTCCTGTGGGTCTGAGAGAGATGGAAATATTTTATTTATTCCAGGCATTTATATTTATGTGTCTGATTTATTTATTAATTTTTTAATTAATTAATTTATCTAGGAAGTTGAAATTTTCTGGATTAATAGTCTGAGGTACTGTCTATATACCCTGAAAGTTTCGTACCTATAGGCCTCATCAGTCAAAAGTTATTAGGAGTTAAACATCAGAGTGGGGCATAATTTAATTGGTCATGACTATTTTTTTTCAATAAGAACCACTTAAGCTAGAATGTTGAAATTTTCTGGATTAATAGTCTGAGGTACTGTCTATTTGCCCTGAAAGTTTCGTACCTATAGGCCTCATCAGTCAAAAGTTATTAGGAGTTAAACATCACAGTGGGGCATAATTTAATTGGTCATGACTATTTTTTTTCAATAAGAACCACTTAAGCTAGAATGTTGAAATTTTCTGGATTAATAGTCTGAGGTACTGTCTATTTGCCCTGAAAGTTTCGTACCTATAGGCCTCATCAGTCAAAAGTTATTAGGAGTTAAACATCACAGTGGGGCATAATTTAATTGGTCGTGACTATTTTTTTTTAAATTAAGAATCACTTTAGTTAGAAAGTTGAAATTTTCTGGATTAATAGTCTGAGGTCCTGTCTATCTACCCTGAAAGTTTCGTACCTATAGCCCTCATCAGTCAAAAGTTATTAGGAGTTAAACATCACAGTGGGGCATAATTTAATTGGTCATGACTATTTTTTTTAAATTAAGAACCACTTTAGTTAGAAAGTTGAAATTTTCTGGATTAATAGTCTGAGGTACTGTCTATCTACCCTGAAAGTTTCGTACCTATAGGCCTCATCAGTCAAAAGTTATTTGAACTTAAACATTACAGTTGATTATTATTAACTGGCTAGAGGGATAAAAGGGTCCAGAATGCTTTTTAGACATATCCCCCTTTCTCTCTCTTTCTCTCTCTTGCGAAACGTCTAATTGCTCACATAGGGTCAGATCGGGAGATCCTGCCGGCCATTTCCTTTCTATGTCTCTCTCTCACTCTTCCTCAATTGCCTGGAAGAGATAAATTATTATTATTATTATTATTATTCACTAATTCTAGAGGAAAATACACAAACACAAAAGGCTCAGATCGGGAGATCTTGCCGGCCATTCCCCCTCTATCTCTTTCTCTCGCTCTCTTTTTCAATTGCCTGGAATAAATAAATATTTAATTATTATTTAATAAAACAGAAGGTCTCTCATAGGGTCAGATCGGGAGATCTTGCCGGCCACTTCCCTTCTATCTCTCTCTCTCTCTCTCACACACTGAATGTTCGATTTCCAATTAATTTAAAGGCGCGACGACAGAAACGGGATAAAGATCAAAGCGGCCGCGCCGCCTAAATCGCACGGCGAACGGGTCCTGGACGCGGTCGAGACGCTCGAGCGTAAAATCGACGAGAAACTGCGTCGGGACCAACTGATCGGGACGATCGTGCGCCGCAGCGACGACCTGAGGAGCCACATCAAGCGACGAAACGTCGCGTTCTCGTGGCAGCGGGGCATCAAAATAGGTACCTACCTGCCCGAGGCACTCTTGATGTAATTAAGTCAATCCTCATCTTGTTGTCCTTGATTAGGTCAAGGTCGTTTCGGGAAGGTTTACACCGCCGTCAATAATAACACGGGGGAAATGATGGCCGTGAAGGAGATCCCGTTGCAGCACAACGATTCGGCGACCATCAAACGCGTCTCGTCCGAAATGAAGATCTTGGAGGGCATCACCCATGACAACCTGGTCAAGTATTACGGCCTGGAGGTTTACACGGTAAGAGGTCCCTCTTATAAAGAACTCGAAAGAGTCACGGTTCCATATCTTACGAAACTCACTGTAACTTAGTGAGTTATTAACTCACGAGAATCGTTCGCATGTCAAAATGTTCAGAAAAGAACGCACTAACTGTGAGTGAAAACCCCATTAAAATACCTTGAATAGTTTTTGAATTATCTTGCTTGGAACTTTCAGAAGAAATTCCAATCAAGAGCAATTTACTTATAGTAACTATAAAGAGATTTATTCCTAATCGATGTAAAAAAAGGGTATAAGTTAATTGGTCAGTTATTTTTTTGCAAACTCTTGTTTTTTATTAAACACCCTTGGCCCCCCACCCACCCCGCGTAGTTTTTTTATTAAAAAATGATTGCTAAAATAGTCGATATTTTTTAATCTTTAAAAAATCATAAGAAATTCAAATCAAGGGCAATTTACTTGAAACTTTTTGTAATTATAAAGAGATCTATTGTTAATCGGAGAGAGAAGACCGCAAGTTAATTGGTCTATTAGTTTTTAAGTTATCATTTTTTTAGTAGAAACGTGATGTTCTGTTGGACTGTTTTTGCTAAAAATTTTATCACTTAAAAACTAATAGACCGATTAACTTGCAACCTTCTCTCATCGATTAGGAATAAATCTCTTTATAGTTACAAGAAGTTTCAAGTAAATTGCTCTTGATTTGAATTTTTTATGAATTTTTAAAGTTGGATGAAAATAATTTTCAGACTGTTTTTAGTAAAAAAATTATAACTCAAAAACTCATAGACCAATTAACTTGCGACCTTCTCTCATCGATTAGGAATAAATCTCTTTATAGTTACAAGAAGTTTCAAGTAAATTGCTCTTGATGTGAATTTTTTATGAATTTTTAAAGTTGAATGAAAATAATTTTTGGACTGTTTTTAGTAAAAAAATTATAACTTAAAAACTTATAGACCAATTAACTTGTGACCTTCTCTCATCGATTAGGAATAAATCTCTTTATAGTTACAAGAAGTTTCAAGTAAATTGTTCTTGATTTGAATTTTTTACGAGTTTTTAAAGTTGGGCTAAAATTATTTTCAGACTGTTTTTAGTAAAAAATTGATACCTTAAAAACTAATAGACCAATTAACTTGCAACCTTCTCTCATCGATTAGGAATAAATCTCTTTATAGTTACAAGAAGTTTCAAGTAAATTGCTCTTGATTTGAATTTTTTATGAATTTTTAAAGTTGGATTAAAATTATTTTCAGACTGTTTTTAGTAAAAAAATTATAACTTAAAAACTAATAGACCAATTAACTTGTGACCTTCTCTCATCGATTAGGAATAAATCTCTTTATAGTTACAAGAAGTTTCAAGTAAATTGCTCTTGATGTGAATTTTTTATGAATTTTTAAAGTTGGGTTAAAATTATTTTCAGACTGTTTTTAGTAAAAAAATTATAACTTAAAAACTAATAGACCAATTAACTTGCAACCTTCTCTCATCGCTTAGGAATAAATCTCTTTATAGTTACAAGAAGTTTCAAGTAAATTGCTCTTGATTTGAATATTTTATGAATTTTTAAAGTTGGACCAAAATTATTTTCAGACTGTTTTTACTAAAAAAAATATAACTTAAAAACTAATAGACCAATTAACTTGCAACCTTCTCTCATCGATTAGGAATAAATCTCTTTATAGTTACAAGAAGTTTCAAGTAAATTGTTCTTGATTTGAATTTTTTACGAGTTTTTAAAGTTGGGCTAAAATTATTTTCAGACTGTTTTTAGTAAAAAATTGATACCTTAAAAACTAATAGACCAATTAACTTGCAACCTTCTCTCATCGATTAGGAATAAATCTCTTTATAGTTACAAGAAGTTTCAAGTAAATTGCTCTTGATTTGAATTTTTTATGAATTTTTAAAGTTGGGCTAAAATTATTTTCAGACTGTTTTTAGTAAAAAAATTATAACTTAAAAACTAATAGACTAATTAACTTGCGACCTTCTCTCATCGATTAGGAATAAATCTCTTTATAGTTACAAGAAGTTTCAAGTAAATTGCTCTTGTTGTGAATTTTTTATGAATTTTTAAAGTTGAAAAGTTGAATGATGAATTTTTAAAGTTGAATTTTTAAAGTAAAATTAAAATAATTTTTGGACTGTTTTTAGTAAAAAAATTATAACTTACAAACTAATAGACCAATTAACTTGCAGTCTTCTCTCATCGATTAGGAATAAATCTCTTTATAGTTACAAGAAGTTTCAAGTAAATTGCTCTTGATGTGAATTTTTTATGAATTTTTAAAGACTTAAAATATTTCGACAATTTTCGCAGAAGAATTTCTTAATAGAAAAACTATGTGGGGTGGGTGGGGGGTCCAAGGGTGTTGTTAAAAAAAAACAAGAGTTTCTGCACCTGATTTGGCACCAATCAAACCAATTCACCCATCAACACGACGTTTCTCTTCCTCTTAACAACCATCATCAGTATCCCTTCTTCTACTACTACTACTACAGGACAAAATGCTCCTGTTCATGGAGTTCTGCGCGGAAGGAACCCTGGAGAACCTGATCAGATCGACCGAACGCGGACTTCCGGAACCCCTACTCCGGAAGTACACCTATCAACTGCTCAGCGGCGTCGCGTGTCTACACGATCACGGGATCGTGCATCGGGACATCAAGCCGGCCAACGTTTTCCTCACCGATCAGGCGGACCGTTTGAAGATCGGCGACTTCGGGTGCGCGGCCAAGATCAAAAGCAACGTGACGATGCCCGGGGAACTGCAGGGATTCGTCGGGACTCAGGGTGGGTTTCGTCACGTCTCCTCGACATCTTCAGGAATGCGATGATTTCTTTTGTTTCTTGTAGCTTACATGGCCCCCGAGGTGTTCACCAAAAACATGAACGAGGGACACGGACGTGCCGCCGACATCTGGTCGGTCGGGTGTGTCGTCATCGAGATGGCCTCGGCCAAGGTAACTGCGATTTTTTCTTTATTTATTTATTTCCTTGCCCCTCTCCTCACCCCTCTCCTCTATTTTAGCATAGAACCTCCAAAAAATTGATTATAAAGAAACGTTGACCTTCAAATGACCTTGGGGCTTTTATTTGCGTTGCTGTATGAAATAGTGAATAATAGTTATAATTAGTCCAGGAATTTTTCGCATTTATTTGGATGATTTTATTTAATGAAAATTCCAAAAACTGTCCATAACTCATAAACCACTTGACCTACACTTTTGAAAATTCGTATGCAGATTCTCCATTTAAATTCATTAGACACGTGTCCGAGCGTTTCTTGAAAAACCCTTTGCCCTTCACAACCACCCTCAAGGTCATTTCAATGTCAACTTAAATCTTATCCAACGGCACGGGTCACTAGATATTTTCTCCGTTGACCGCCGTCATTTATTTGTGCCGTAGCGTCCGTGGGCCCAGTACGACTCGAACTACCAAATAATGTTCAAAGTGGGCATGGGGCAGAGCCCCGAGCCCCCCGACGACCTGATCGAAGAGGGCCTCGACTTTTTGCGGTTGTGCTTCAAACACGACCCGCGAGAGAGGGCGTCCGCGCACCAGCTACTCGACCATAATTTCGTCAAAGTGGGAAACGACTTAATTTAAAGCCAATATGTGAGTAGATTGAGTTGACCTCATAAAATTCTCGATATCTTTGAAACTGTTGTAGGGATTTTATTGATTTTAGTTTCATATGAAAGCCAGTGAGTTTCTTTATCAAAAAGGTCCTTACAAGTTTCCTCGTATCTACAGCCCTTTTGGAGTTATTCAACTGTTTTTCGGTACATTAAAAAAAATCTTGATACAGTCAAAGGCTTCACAAAAATCTCAATATCTTTGAAACTACTGTAAGGATTTTGTTGATTTTAGTTTCATATGAAAGCCAATGAGTTTCTCTATCAAAAAGGTCATTACAAGTTTCCTCGTATCTACAGCCCTTTAGGAGTTATTCAACTGTTTTTCGGTACATTAAAAAAATCTTGATACAGTCAAAGGCTTTACAAAAATCCCAATATATTTGAAACTACTGTAAGGATTTTATTGATTTTAGTTTCATATGAAAGCCAGTGAGTTTCTTTACCAAAAAGGTCCTTACAAGTTTCTTCCTTACTACAGTCCTTTTGGAGTTATTCAACTGTTTTTCGGTACATTAAAAAAAATCTTGATACAGTCAAAGGCTTTACAAAAATCCCAATATCTTGGAAACTACTGTAAGGATTTTATTGATTTTAGTTTCATATGAAAGCCAGTGAGTTTCTTTATCAAAAAGGTCCTTACAAGTTTCCTCGTATCTACAGCCCTTTTGGAGTTATTCCACTGTTTTTCGGTACATAAAAAAAAATCTTGATACAGTCAAAGGCTTCACAAAAATCCCAATATCTTGGGAACTACTGTAAGGATTTTATTGATTTTAGTTTCATATGAAAGCCAATGAGTTTCTCTATCAAAAAGGTCATTACAAGTTTCCTCGTATCTACAGCCCTTTAGGAGTTATTCAACTGTTTTTCGGTACTTTAAAAAAAACCTTGATACAGTCAAAGGCTTCACAAAAATCCCAATATCTTTGAAACTACTATAAGGATTTTATTGATTTTAGTATCATATGAAAGCCAGTGAGTTTCTGTACCAAAAAGGTCCTTACAAGTTTCCTCCTCACTACAGCCGTTTTGGAGTTATTCCACTGTTTTTCGGTACATAAAAAAAAATCTTGATACAGTCAAAGGCTTCACAAAAATCCCAATATCTTGGAAACTACTGTAAGGATTTTATTGATTTTAGTTTCATATGAAAACCAATGAGTTTCTTTATCAAAAAGGTCCTTACAAGTTTCCTCCTTACTACAGCCCTTTTGGAGTTATTCAACTGTTTTTCGGTACATTAAAAAAAATCTTGATACAGTCAAAGGCTTTACAAAAATCCCAATATCTTGGAAACTACTGTAAGGATTTTATTGATTTTAGTTTCATATGAAAGCCAGTGAGTTTCTTTATCAAAAAGGTCCTTACAAGTTTCCTCCTCACTACAACCGTTTTGGAGTTATTCAAGTGTTTTTCGGTACATTAAAAAAAACCTTGATACGGTCAAAGACTTTACAAAAATCCCAATATGTTTGAAACTACTGTAAGGATTTTATTGATTTTAGTTTCATATGAAAGCCAATGAGTTTCTTAACAAAAAAGGTCCTTACAAGTTTCCTCCTCACTACAGCCGTTTTAGAGTTATTGAGTCTTTTGTCAATGCATTGTCAACTGTTTTATTGTAATTAAGAATAAAGTATTCATTCAAAAAAGAGACCTACGTATTATTTCGTGGCTGACTAAACAAATTTCAGTGCGTTAGAAAAGGAAAATCGAAAATTTCCTGTACTGGCCCGCCAGTCCTCCCGACCTAGACCCCCGTGAATAATTTTTTATTTTTTACCTGTTATGCTCCTTGGAAGGGTGACAGAGTCGGGGCACGAGGAAAGGATAAATAAATGAAAAACAAGACAAACTAAAGCTATTTATTATCTAATATATATATATATATATACAAAATATACAAATTCATAATTTACTTTTGGCATTTTCGCTCTCAAACTCTCTCTCCCACTCCGTGCGCTGTTTTTCCGTTAAATTATAAGATTTCCCGTGTCGCCCTATGCCCCCCAGAAACGCCTTCGCCCCCTTCACCACCTCCCCCGGGGGCACATTTTCCGCGTTCTCCCGTTCGTATTTTAACGCGTCCTCGAAGGCCCCATTGAAGGCCGCGTCGTACGTCGACCTCCTGTCCACCCCTAAACACTCCCGGGGGAACTTCGCTAGACAAGTGGCCAGCTGCAAGGCCTGACCTAAACCTATTTGACCAAAAAAAATGAATTCCAGTTAAACTGTTTGAAAAACCTTTGGTTCCTACCTGTGCCGCATGCCACCACCCTATTGACCAGGCCCCAATCCAGGGCTTCTTTGGCCGCCAACGATCTCCCCGTTAAAATTAAGTCGAGGGCCCTCGATAGGCCTATGAGGGCCGGTAGCCTGACTGTGGCCCCCCCAGTTAAGGGTACCCCTGAAACAACAGCTCAATTTATTAATTAATGTCTTAAGTGAATAACTTAACCTCACCAAATCTTCGACCATATAGACCGATAACCGCTGTGTCCTCCATGACCCTCAGGTCGCACATGAGGGCCAACTCGAGCCCCCCGGCCACCGTGTAGCCGCTTAGGGCAGCCACCGTTGGCTTCCTCACAAATGCTCTCGAGGGGAACTAAAAACTTCTCACTTTAATAGTGCGGTTAGTTGAGGTGTCACATACCATCATCGGTGGTAACTGATGCTTTGCCTCGGCTAACTCGTTTAAATCGAAACCTGAACAAAAGTTGCCCCCCGTTCCATATAAAACTGCCACCGATGAGTCTGTGTCCTCTTCGAAGGTGCACAAGGCTTCATCGAGCAGTCGCCCCGTTGGGGTGTCTATGCAGTTTCGTTTGCTCGGTCTGTTGATGCCTATAGTCGTGATGGGCCCCAATTTTTCTATTATTATGCCTTAAAAAGGGAAATTATTCGTGGCATGGGTTGACCCCATCAAATACCTCAGGAGAAGTCAGTGTTTAAACATGCAGTACCACCTTGTACTCACTTTTATTATTGCTCCTTGACATATTTCTACGGGAAACCCAATTAAAACGTCTACCGAACATAGTGCATTAGTCCCCCGTCTAAATTGATCGGCGGATTTTAATTTACCATGAGAATTAACATTGCCAAGCCATGTGGAGATAAATATAAACGAAAATCAGCTGTGGATGTAAACAGACTGCGTCATGTGCCGCAACGTCACTTGTCACTCCTGTCAACGGCTCAGTGCGGCCAACGTTAACCTAAATAAAAGCGTCACTATTTTTTATTTATTCGGTTGGCAACGGTTTCAATGTAAATGACAGCTGTCATCTGTGACACATGACAGCTGTCACTGTGACACATGACAGCTGTCACTGTGACACATGACAGCTGTCATCAGTGTCACATGACAGCTGTCACTGTGACACATGACAGCTGTCATCAGTGTCACTGTGACATATGACAGCTGTCATTGATAAACGTCACGTTTGTTTACAAAATGCACATTTTTCAAACAATTTAATTAATCGGCATGGATCCTCTCGATTCCGAGGATCAAATCGTCGCGAAAAAAATCAAACAATTATCCGTACCGATCCTGCAAAGTATCACTCGAGAGGAAATCGACAATTTCGAGCCCTACCACGAACGTTATTACGAGAACAAGTACTGTACCGCTTTTAATACGCCCCGAAAGAGACACGACACGATTTTACGGTTCCACTCGAACAAACTGATCCTTATATCTATAGCGGAGGGCCACGACATCTTTCGGAACAAGAAAGTTATCGAAAAAATCGACTTTACGGTGAACCAAGTGGACCGGTTGAATATTAATGTGTCGGGCAAGAAAAAGACCGGGGCCAAGACGCTGAAAAGGGGCGCGGTCTTGTGCTATTTAAAGTGTCGAGGGGAGGACGAACCGTATCCGGTTTATTGTGCCCTAACCTCGAAACTGATCGAAGTGAACCAGTTAGTTGTTCGGGACCCCCAGTTACTCGTCAAGAGCTATCGGGAGCTTGGTTACATAGCGGTGCTGAATCCCTCAAGGTTCGGACCTCAAAAATATGTGGAGAGCAATAGTGAATTATTGTGCGAAGAAGAATATAAGAAATCTCTCTGTTCTGTGTGTTTCTAACAAATAAAACAATATGCAACAATTATTATTAATTTATTGTGTCTGTGTGATTTACCCTGGGGGCCAGTTCATTTGCCTCCCGCCCAAAACGTGGACATGTAAATGATAAACTGACTGGCACCCGTCCTTTCCATTGTTTATCACCAGTCTGTAGCCGTTAGGTAACCGTTCTTTGGCAAGTGCTTTGGCAGTCAACAACAGGTGCCCGAGAACCTATAACCCCGAATTACAAAAACACATTGCATTTAACCCCTCGTTAATTGACCCACCTCTTGATCGGAAGTCTCTGCGTGATCGAGCATGGGGATCCTCTTCTTAGGGATCACAAGGAAATGCACCGGTGCCTGTGGGGCGACATCGTTAAAGGCCAGACATTGTTTGTCTTCGTAAATGATGTCTGCCGCAACCTCTTTTGCTATGATCTTATCGAAGATTGTTGTCGGTTGATTTTTGACTCTCACGAGATGTGTTTTTTTGACTTCACTGCTCATGGCCTTCAAGAAAATAGAGAAACACACAATATTAGTGTCCGGTGAGGAGGGTGCCCTACTTACTTTTGCCCGAACGAGGAGCTCATTGTTTCTAATGTAACTGCTTAGCAAGACCCTCCCATAAGTACGGAAAATCACGTTCATGCCTCACAACTAATAAATGAGCCTCCTATTGAAGGGTATTTGTTAATATTATTGTTGTTATTATTAATAATAATTTTTTTGACGTTTAAATTCGGGAGTCTCTACCCTGTCACCAGTCGGAACTTTAAGTAAACCGCGACATTTCACGCAGTACAGTGTTGCCGCTCCGTGTGCGGTTATCGAAGGCTTTGCTGAAATCAGGCAATTGAACCTTCTTCCAGACAATTTCCTGGAAGAAATTCACGCTTTCAACTGCCTGGAAAATTACCCTCAATAGTCTCAACTGCCTGGACGTATCAAAAAATTACTTTAATTAAGTAAAAATTGCCTGGAAAAGTTGCTTCAACTTTTCGGGACTCAATTGCCTGTTCCAGGCAACTGAACCTTCTTCCAGGCAATTTCCTGGAAGAAATTCACGCTTTCAACTGCCTGGAAAATTACCCTCAATAGTCTCAACTGCCTGGACGTATCAAAAAATTACTTTAATTAAGTAAAAATTGCCTGGAAAAGTTGCTTCAACTTTTCGGGACTCAATTGCCTGTTCCAGGCAACTGAACCTTCTTCCAGGCAATTTCCTGGAAGAAATTCACGCTTTCAACTGCCTGGAAAATGTCTCTCAATAGTTTCAACTGCCTGGACGTATCAAAAAATTACTTTAATTAAGTAAAAATTGCCTGGAAAAGTTGCTTCAACTTCTTGGGACTCAATTGCCTGTTCCAGGCAATTGAACCTTCTTCCAGGCAATTTCATGGAAAAAATTCACGCTTTCAACTGCCTGGAATTACTGGAAAATTGACGCTCAATAGTCTCAACTGCCTGGACCGTTTGGATTTTTTTAGAAAGGGAAAATCGGGTATAACTTTTTCCAGGTACATTTTCCAAAAAAGTTTCATGAGACTTTTTTGAAGTATTTTAAGCACTTTATCCATTTCCAAAAAAAAAATTAAATTTTTTCAAAAATTTTTTTTTTTAAATTTTTTACCCACAAATTTTCAAATTTTTCAAAAAATCTCTTATAACTTCGTTATTTTGAGATTTACGGCAAAATGTTATTCTACATAATTTGTTCTATTGTTGAATAGAAATACAATGATAAAAGAAAATTTTTCAAATTCTCAATAGTTTTCGAGAAAATAAGGAAAAACTGTCAAGAGGTTTTTCTCAATTTTCCAGAAAACTGTTGGACTTAAAAATTATTTTTTTATTGCATCAGATGCGCATTGAAATTCCAAACAACTTTTGTTTAAACAATTTTTTTGTGCAACTGATAGTTTTCCAGAAAAAAAATAAAAACCGAAATTATGGAGATTTTTCCAGGGGTACCCTTTTGGATTTTTTGAGGAACACTTTTTGGGGTATAACTTTTTCCAGGGACATTTTTCAAAAAAGTTTTATAAGACTTTTTTGAAGTATTTTAAGCATTTTATCCATTTCCAAAAAAAAAATTAAATTTTTTCAAAAATTTTTTTTCCAAATTTTTGACCCAAAAATTTTCAAATTTTTCAAAAAATCTCTCATAACTTCTTTATTTTAAGATTTACGGCAAAAACTTATTCTACATAACTTTTTCTATTTTTAAATAGGAATACAATGATAAAAGAAAATTTTTCAAATTCTCAATAGTTTTCGAAAAAATAAGGAAAAACTGTCAAGAGGTTTTTCTCAATTTTCCAGAAAAGTGTTGGACTTAAAAATTATTTTTTTATAGCATCAGATGCGCATCGAAATTCCAAACAACTTTTGTTGAAACAATTTTTCTGTGCAACCAATAGTTTTCCAGGAAAAAAATAAAAACCGAAATTATGGAGATTTTTCCAGGGTACCCCCTTTGGACTTTTTCAGAAAGGGAAAATCGGGTATAACTTTTTCCAGGTACATTTTCCAAAAAAGTTTTATTAGACTTTTTTAAAGTATTTTGGGCACTTTATTCATTTTTAAAAAAAAATTAATTTTTTTAAAAATTTTTTTTTTTCAAATTTTTTACCCAAAAATTTTCAAATTTTTCAAAAAATGTTTTATAACTTCGTTATTTTGAGATTTACGGCAAAATCTTATTCTACATAA
The DNA here is from genome assembly GCF_022605725.1 of Anthonomus grandis grandis. Classification (NCBI taxonomy): domain Eukaryota; kingdom Metazoa; phylum Arthropoda; class Insecta; order Coleoptera; family Curculionidae; genus Anthonomus; species Anthonomus grandis. The sequence continues at coordinate 7,673,921 of NC_065565.1, forward strand.
TTTGTTCTATTGTTGAATAGGAATACAATGATAAAAGAAAATTTTTCAAATTCTCAATAGTTTTCGAAAAAATAAGGAAAAACTGTCAAGAGGTTTTTCTCAATTTTCCAGAAAAGTGTTGGACTTAAAAATTATTTTTTTATTGCATCAGATGTGCATCGAAATTCCAAACAACTTTTGTTGAAACAATTTTTCTGTGCAACCAATAGTTTTCCAGGAAAAAAATAAAAACCGAAATTATGGAGATTTTTCCAGGGCACCCACTTTGGACTTTTTCAGAAAGGGAAAATCGGGTATAACTTTTTCCAGGTACATTTTCCAAAAAAGTTTTATTAGACTTTTTTAAAGTATTTTGGGCACTTTATCCATTTTAAAAAAAAAAAAATTAATTTTTTTCAAAAATTTTTTTTTTCAATTTTTTTACCCAAAAATTTTCAATTTTTTCAAAAAATCTCTTATAACTTCGTTATTTTGAGATTTACGGCAAAATCTTATTCTAGATAATTTGTTCTGTTTTTGAATAGGAATACAATGATAAAAGAAAACTTTCCAAATTCGTAATAGTTTTTGAGAAAATGAGGAAAAACTGTTAAGAGGTTTTTCTCAATTTTCTAGAAAACTGTTGGACTTAAAAATTATTTTTTTATTGCATCAGATGCGCATTGAAATTCCAAACAACTTTTGTTTAAACAATTTTTTTGTGCAACCAATAGTTTTCCAGAAAAAAAATAAAAACCGAAATTATGGACATTTTTCCAGGGTACCCCCTTTGGATCTTTTCAGAAAGGGAAAATCAGGTGTAACTTTTTCCAGGTACATTTTCCAAAAAAGTTTTATAAGACTTTTTTAAAGTATTTTGAGCACTTTATTCATTTCCAAAAAAAAAAATTAAATTTTTTCAAAAATTTTTTTTTTCAAATTTTTTTATCAAAAATTTTTCAATAATTTGTTCTATTTTTGAATAGGAATACAATGATAAAAGAAAATTTTTCAAATTTCCAATGGTTTTCGAGAAAATGAGGAAAAACTGTTAAGAGGTTTTTCTCAATTTTCCAGAAAACTGTTTAATTTAAAAATTATTTTTTTATTCCATTTTATGCACATCGAAATTCCAAACAACTTTTGTTTAAACAATTTTTTTGTGCAACCAATAGTTTTCCCGGAAAAAATTAAAAACCGAAATTATGGACATTTTCCCAGGAAGGGAAAATCGGGTATAACTTTTTCCAGGTACATTTTCCAAAAAAGTTTTATTAGACTTTTTTGAAGCTTTTCAAAGGCCATATCCATTGCCAAAAAAAAATAATTTTTTTTTTCAATTTGTCAAAAATCCTCCTTTATTTTGCAATTTAGGCCCAAATATTATTTCACCTTATTTGTTCAATTTTTTACTGAGAACCCAACGGCAAAAGAAAATTTTCCATATTTCCCATACTATCCCGTCAAATCATACTTTATTCAAAGGAAACTTTCCAGCAAACAACAACAACAACGTTATTAGGAAAATTTTAAATTACTTCACTACTTAATCGCGTGATTACCCTGAAAAACTTTAATAATTAATACCATTGCATTAAAGTCTGTTTAATAATAATAATAATTCAGCAGCATCAAGATCTACTGCAGGTATCCATGTCTCATGACCCCTGCATACGAGTAGGCCCCTTTGAGAGTCTAAAACAAGACACAATCGCACAACACCCTTGTATAACCCCTAAACCATGTATTTACTCACCGTTAAACACGCCTCATTATTCATCGGAATAAACGGTCCAATGTCCAGGGTCAGGGGTTTCTGAGCGCGCATCATCACGATCAGCAACGTCCTCTTTACTGACTCAGACTGCTCTGTCCAATTGCTCGAATATACTGCGTTTGACACATTAAAACTCTGTACAATGAGGATGAATTATTATGATTCAAATGAATTATTATTGATTGTTCACCTGTGTACTAATTCGAGAAGCGGTCCAACCGAATATCATGACCTGAGACAGTAGCAACAGCAGATAAACGAGTGAGAACGTGATCTCGATTAATGAATGGGACTAAAAGAGGATGAGTGAATGAATGAACTGTAGGTCTAATGGTTGCTTACCATCAGGATTTGTAGTAGGGCGGTCGCTATATTAACGGAGTTGAGGATGTACTCGAGTAGGATCACGTACTTTATGGCCTCGTTGATTTTGCTCACGAATCTGAAATGACGACCAGTTTTAGCGCGGGAATTTTAAAGTTTCTGATAAAAAATCCTGAAGGAATACGTCATCATATATTGTTAAGTTTATTCAAGTCTAGGTATATTAAACGAAACAGTGTTAATTAATTAAAGGTTATATACGAAAAACAGTGATTTTGCAGAAGAATTTTTTACTGGTAAAGTATGTGGGGTGGGTGGGGGGTGTAAGGGTAGTTTTTTGAAAAACAATTTTTTTTGTTAAAGATTAGACCCGTTTTTTAATAAAACTACCCTTAGCCCCCCACCCACCCCACATTCTTTACCAGTAAGAAATTCTTCTGCAAAATCACCGTTTTTCGTATATAATTTTTAATTTATTAACATTGTTTTTGTATTTAATATTTATATATAAAATTATTCTCAGATTTAAATAATATATATTGGGTCATAATTTTGTTCTCCTGAATTATTTCGTTTATTTAAAATTTATATATAAATATTTAATACAAAAACAATGTTAATAAATTAAAAATTATATACGAAAAACAGTGATTTTCAGAAGAATTTCTTACTGGTAAAGAATGAGGGGTGGGTGGGGGGCTAAGGGTAGTATTAATAAAAAAGGGTTTTTTTGTTTAAATTATTTTCTAGCTCTTATCTAAAAAAAAATCAAGGAAATCCGTGCTCTGGAAGCGTTTTTGTATGACTTTTTTGAAAATCAATAACAGCCAAACAGAACAATCCCAGTAACTGAATAATTAAAATTGGGTTAATGATTATTATCAAAATAATAAATCAGTATCACCAATTTTTATCCCCAAATATGTATTATAAAAAAAATTAAATAAGTATAAACAAAAACCACTGAATAAAAATGATAAAATAATTAAGAAGCTTCGATAAAAAATATACAAAACTTTTCGTGTTGTGTATACGTGATTAGAAATAAAGAATAATATAAAATATTAAAAATTATAGTTAATTTTCTGTAACCTGAGAGAGTAAGTTATTTAATTAATTAATTTTTTTCTTTTAAAGTAATTATTTTATGCACAAAAAACGGTTTTTCAATAATATAACCCGTACACCCCCCCACCCACCCCACACAGCTTACCAGTGAGAAATTCTATTGAAAAATCACTGATTTTATATTAAATATTTATTAATATATGTATATATAATTATATAAAATTTAAATAAACAAACTGTGTTATTATTTTGGACATTAACGACAAAACCAGCTGTTATTTATGCATATTATATTGGAAAAAATTGATTTTTTGAAAACAATTTTTTACTGGTAAGTTGTGTGGGGTGGGGTGGGGGGGGTAATGGTACTTTTATTAAAAAATGATTTTTTTCTTTTACAAAAAAAACCGCTTTTCAAAAATACTACCCTTAGCCCCCCACCCACCCCACACTTTTTACCAGTAAGAAATTCTATTGAAAAATTACTGTTTTTTGTTCATAATATTCAATCTAATAACACTGTTTTTGTATTAAATATTTATATATAAAATTTAAATAAACAAATTAATCTAGAAAAAAAAAACTATGACCCAATATATATTATTTATATTTGCGGATAATATTATATATAAATATTTAAGACAAAAATAGTATTATTAAATTAAAAATTATATACGAAAAATAGTGATTTTGCATAAGAATTTTTACTGGTAAACTGTGTGGGGTGGGTGGGGGGCTAAGGGTAGTATTTTTGAAAAACGGTTTTTTTTGTAAAAGAAAAAAAATCATTTTTTAAAAAACTACCCTTACACCCCCCACCCACCCCACATCCTTTACCAGTAAGATAATACTATGAAAAATCACTGTTTTTCATTTAATTATCCAATGTAATAACGCTGTTTTTATATTAAATATTTGAATGTTATTAAATTAAATATTGCATTTATAATTTTTGCAAAAACATTGTTTTTTTATCAAAACAATCCTTACCCCCCATCCACCCTAAAAAAAAAAAAGTGTTATCATATCTGGTTCACACTCTCACGAGATGTGTACCAAACTCACTATAACTCTGTGAGTTCTTAACTCATAAAAATCGTTCGTATATCAAAACGTTCAGAAAAGAACGCTCTAACTTTTAGTGAAAACCCCATTAAGATGCCTTGAACAGTTTTTGAATTATCTTATCTGAAACTTATGTATGCAAGATTAACTGTCCTAGAAACATATAGTGCCGTAACCCCTGGACCTTGACTCACAAAACCCATTGTAACTTAGTGAGTTCTTAACTCACAAAAATGCTTTGCATATCAAAACGTTCAGAAGAGAACGCACTAACTTTTAGTGAAAACTCCATTAAAATACCTTGAATAGTTTTCAAATTATCTTGCTTAGAACATATGTCTGCAAAACATGACTACCCTGTGAAACAAAAACCGCTATAACTCAACAACCACTCGAGCTAAATATACGTTTTATATACCAAAATGATCCTCAGAAACCCACTTATAATCTGTAGAATAAACTGTGTTATTAGATTGGATATTAATGACAAAACCAGCTGTTATTCATGGGTAATATTTTGGAAAACAGTGATTTTTTATAGGAATTTTTTGCTGGTAAAGTATGTGGGGTGGGTGGGGGGTGTAAGGGTAATTTTTTGAAAAACAATTTTTTTTTGTAAAAGATAAAAACCGTTTTTTAAAAAAACTACCCTTAGCCCCCCACCCACCCCACAAACCTTACCAGTGAAAATTCTTCTGCAAAATCACTGTTTTTCGTATATAACCTTTAATTTATTAACACTGTTTTTGTATTAAATATTTATATCTAAATTTGTTAACAAATTTAAATAATATATATTGGATCATAGTCTTTTATCTTCTAGGTTATTTCGTTTATTTATATTTTATATATAAATATTTAATACAAAAACAGTGTTGATAAATTGAAGGTTATAAACAAAAAACAATGATTTTGCTGAAGAATTTTTAACTGGTAAGGTTTGTGGGGTGGGTGGGGGGTGTAAGGGTAGTTTTTTGAAAAACAATTTTTTTTTGTAAAAGATAAAAACTGTTTTTTAATAAAACTACCTTTACACCCCCCACCCACCCCACAAACCTTACCAGTTAAAAATTCTTCAGCAAAATCACCGTTTTTCGCATATAATTTCTAATTTATTAACACTGTCTTTGCATTCAACCAAAAATAAACGTTTATTCAACCTCCCTCTTGACACTCACCCGATTAAAAACTGATGTTTCTCAATGAGGGCCTCTACGCCGGTCCTTCGATCGAACATAGTGCGCGCCCTAATTTGCAAAATCGCCAGTTGAGAGGTGACAAACACCATAAGGCTCTGCAACATGACCTGAGAACAGGAATTGAACAAAACGCCCATTTGGGACAAACAGAGTTTGCAAACGATCATCACTGGTCCGTTCTCGTTTATATCGAACGGCAACCACAACTCGTACATGAAGTTCTCCCCTGGGGCCAGTTTATGTGACACCAACTTATGGACATTAAATATTATGTAAAAATACACTGAGACCACCGTGGTGAACACTTGGAACCTCGAAGTTGCTCGGTAGAACTTACAGTGGTCCAAATAGGACCGTTTGATGTCACTGTCAGAAGAGGCACTTAATAATATGTTGCCTTCTTCGTCGATTACATGCTGAAATAGGCCTGACACGTTGTTAAAAGAGAAAACGACTATTTTGATATTAACCAGGGTTATTAGGGCCGCAAGTGAGACCAGGCCAAAAACGTTCTGAGACTCGCTATGATCGAGGGCCACCTGGGTCACTTTTACCACCATCGAGAGGTTGTATAAGATGTATATGGTTTTCGTGGAAAAACCGTATATGCGATACCACTTCTGGGCCTGTTTCGTCTCGAATTTGCCCCATAGCCCTATGGCCGTCATAAAGAACTTTGTCAGCTTATAAATGCTTCTCTCGGACATCTTACGTGCTCTCTACGGCGTCACTATTTAATGCCTTAATAGCGACTTTATTTATTATTAATCAAATGATTGCCTGCCATATAAGTTTGTTTTAACGACTTTAAACGTTTGGAAGTTTGCCGCTTATTAGCTATATTAAAAAAGGGGTTTTTTCTCTCTTTACAGGGTGTTAAAGCTAATATATACCCGAAAAAAACGGTGTAAAACGAAGACCGTGAATAATAAAAAATTGTTTTGCCCAATAAATAGTTCAATGCCAATTAAAGAGGAAATATGAAGAGGAAGTGATGATGTTTTTAGGTCAAAACAGGTGGATTCTGACGAAATAAATGAGTCCGGTGTGTGTTAATGAAAAGTGAGTAAATAAAATTGAATATTTGCGGTGAAGGTGAGTGGGTGCCTCACTGAAGTCAGCCGTGGAACCAATTATTATTATTATTATTATGTTTAATACATGGTGCGGTGTATATGGTTTGTTCTATTGTTGGTTAGGAATGTAATGGGGAAAGAAAACTTTGTATATTTTTAACGGTTTTTGAGAAAATTGGGAGAAACTGTTTGAGGGGTTTTCCTTCGTTTTCTGGAAAACTGTTGCGGTTGAATGTTATTTTTTTGTGGCATCTGATGCGCATTAAAATTTCGAGCAATTTTTGTATTAACAGTTTTTTTCTCCGACCGATAGTTTTTTAGGAAAAAAATTTTTTAAATGCAAATTTTTAGGATTTTTTTTTGAGTAGATTTTTCAAAAAAGTTTTATAAGACTTTTTTGTTGTTTTTTACGCGTTTTATCGATTTCCAAAAAAAAAAATCAACTTTTTAAAAAAAAAAAATTTTTGAATTTTTAGCCCGAAAATTTTTCAATTTTTTAAAAATCGTCCCTAACTTCTTTATTATTTGATTTACGGCAAAATGTTATTCTATATAATTTGTTCTATTTTTAAAAAGGAATCTAATACTGAAAGAAAATATTTAATTGTCCCAGTAGTTTTCGAGAAAATGAGGAAAAACTATTCGGAGGTTTTTCCCAATTTTCTGGAAAACTATTTAACTTAAAAATTATTTTTTTATTGCATCTGATGCACATTGACATTCCAAACAGCTTTTGTTTAAATAATTTTTTTCTCCAACCAATAGTTTTCTAGAAAAAAAATAAAAACCGAAATTATGAACATTTTCCTAGGGGTACCCCTTTAGATATTTTGAAAAAGACTTTTTTGGGTATAACTTTTTTTCAGTACATTTTCCAAAAAAGTTTTATTAGACTTTTTTGAAGCATTTTGAAAGATTTATCGATTTGCTAAAAACAAAATTTAATTTTTTCAAAAATTTTTTTTTTTTATATTTTTTGGACAAAAATTTTTAATTTTTTCAAAAATCTTCTATAACTCTTTTATTTTTAATTTTTCGACTAAATGTCATTCTTTATGATTTGTTCTATTTTTGAATAGGAATTCAATTCTAGAAGAAATTTTTTCATATTCCGAATAGTTTTCTAGAAAACGAGGAAAAACTGTTTAAAGGTTTTTCCCAATTTTCTGGAAAACTGTTGAATTTAAAAATTATTTTTCTGTTGTATTTGATGCGTATTGACATTCCAAACAACTTTTGTTTAAACAGTTTTTTTATTCAACCAATAGTTTTCCAGAAAAAAAATAAAAACCGAAATTCTGGACATTTTCCCAGGGGTACCCCTTTGGATTTCTTGAGGGAGGAATTTTTGGGAAAATCGGTTATAACTTTTTACATGTACATTTTCCAAAAAAGTGTTATAAGACTTTTTTGAAGTATTTTGAGCACTTTATCCATTTCCAAAAAAAAATTAAATTTTTTCAAAAATTTTTTTTTTCAAATTTTTCACCCAAAAATTTTTTAATTTTCCCAAAAATCCTTTATAACTTCTTTATTTTGAGATTTAGGGCAAAATCTTATTCTACATAATTTGTTCTATTTTTGAATAGGAATACAATGATAAAAGAAAAATTTCCAAATTCTCAATACTTTTCGAAAAAATGAGGAAAAACTGTTCAGAGGTTTTTCCCAATTTTCTGGAAAACTATTGAACTTAAAAATTATTTTTCTATGGCATCTGATGCGCGTTGAAATTCCAAACAACTTTTGTTTGAATAATTTTTTTCTCCATCCAGTAGTTTTCCAGAAAAAAAATAAAAACCGAAATTATGAACATTTTTTCAGGGGTACCCCTTTGGATTTTTTGAGGTAGACTTTTTTGGGTATAACTTTTTTTAAGTACATTTTCCAAAAAAGTTTTATTAGACTTTTTTGAACCATTTTAAATAATTTATCGATTTGCTAAAAAAAAAATTAATTTTTGCAAAAAAAAATTTTTAGTAGAAAAAAAAAAAAATTCTGTTCTAGCTTAGAAAGTATTAGACCTACAAGAATGGTTCCCATATTAAATTGTATAAATAAAACATTGTTTTTTATAAAGTCTACCCTTAGCCCCCCCGCCCACCCCACACAGTTTACCAGTGAAAAATTCTGTGGCAAAATCATTGTTTTTCAAAATAACACACATTAAATATTTATATATAATTTAAATAAACAATTTTATTTACGTATATATGATTTAATAAAACAGTGATTTTTCAAATGAATTTTTTACTGGTAAACAGTGTGGGGTGGGTGGGGGGCTAAGGGTAGTTTTGTTAAAAAATTGTTTTTTTACAAAAAAAAATTGTTTCTTAAAAAACTACCATTACACCCCCCACCCACCCCACAAACTTTACCAGTGAGAAATTCTATTGAAAAATCACTGTTTTTTTAAAACAGCAAACATTAACAAAAAATAATTTTATCCATAATATTATTAACTCTTAAGGGGTCAACTAAAATCCATGCTCCTTAAAACTACTTCTTTGTTCTTTAATTGACAACGTTTCGGCTTATATATTAGGCCCTCTTCAGGGCAATACAAATGTAAAATAAGCAATACACAAGTTATGGTATACAGTGGCCATAAACAATTATTAGGAATTAAAATACATTAAGTTTTAATATATTTTCATTATTTTTAATGTATAATAGTATAATATAAGTAAGCGATAAACCCGAAATAACCGTTTTGTCGCTACATCCGCGATTTCATTTATTCACGTTAAGTATGTTAATTTTTGTCGAGATTTAATCGTTCGACTATAATTTTAGTTATTTCGGTATTTCCCGCAAACGGCCTTGATTTTGGTCGGGTGATTTTTTTTTTTGCATACAAGAACCGAAAATTTACATTAAAACGTCACTTCTCAAAATATTCTCGAGTGACGAACAACTTATAGAGAAATTGCCTATTGGTGCAATCTTTATTTAAATTAAAAGAAAAGAAACCGTTATTTATTAACGACAATAAAACGAGACGGACAACAATATTGGCATTAATTAATTGAACATCGAATAATTAAAGGAGAACGACGTGTTTGAGTGTGACAGAAACAAACGATCGCTGCCATTTTTTTATCGGTTTTACGTCACGTATAAAAGATTAAAAAAGTTACACGTAAACATTGAATTTTGGTCCATTAGTATCTACTCAATATATGAACCATGTATGTATGTATGTATTAAATATGTATGTGTTCAAGATGAAGACTTGATGGAGGTTTTTTCTAATTATTTTCGAAACACGTGAAGATTTTTAAATGAAATTTACTACGGATCCTCAACTGTTTATGCTCCATTTAACAGACTTAAAAACTTTTTTCATAAAAATTTGTGATTTTTTCAAAAATTGTCCATAACTTCTTTATTTCGCCATTTACGACTTAAAGTTATTTTTGATAATTTGTAGCATTTTTAACAAGGAATCTAATGGCAAAAGAAAATTTTCAAATTTCCCAATAGTTTTCGAGAAAACTCGGAAAAACTGTGTAGAGGTTTTTCCAGATTTTCTGGAAAACTATTGAAGATAGAAATTATTTTTCTATTGCATCTGATGCGCATTAGAATTCCAAACAACTTTTGTTTCAACAATTTTTTTCTGGAATCAATAGTTTTCCAGAAAAAAAATTAAAACCGAAATTATGGACATTTTCCTAGGGTCACCCCTTTGGATTCTTTGAGGAAGACTTTTTAGGGTATAACTTTTTTTTGGTACATTTCTCAAAGAAGTTATATAAGACTTTTTTGACGTCCTTTAAGCGATTTATCGATGTACCAAAAAAAAATTAAATTTTTCAAAAAAATTTTTTTTCTCAATTTTTTCCCCAAATAATTTTCAATTTTCCAAAAATCTTCCATAAGTCTTTTAATTCTTGATTTATGGCTAAAAGTTATTCTTTATAATTTGTTCTATTTTTAATTTGAAATCCAACGCTAAAAGAAAATTTTCAATATTTCCAATAGTTTTCGAGAAAACTCGGAAAAACTGTTAAGAGGTTTTTCCCAATTTTCTGGAAAATTATCGAAGATAGAAATTATTTTTCTATTGCATTTAATACGCATTGAAATTCCAAATAACTTTTATTAAAACAATTTTTCTCTCCGACCAATAGTTTTCCAGAAAAAAAATAAAAACCGAAATTATGAACATTTTTCCAGGGGTACCCCTTTGGATTTTTTTAGAAATACTTTTTTGGGTATAACTTTTTTTTGGTACATTTTTCAAAAAAATGTTATAAGACTTTTTGAAGTGTTTCAGGTGATTTATCAATTTACCCAAAAAAAAATTAATTTTTCGAAAAAAATTTTTTTTACAATTTTTGGTTCAAAAATTTTTCAATTTTTCAAAAATCGTCCATAACTCTTTTATTTTTGGATTTATGGCTGAAAGTTATTCTTTATGATTCGTTCTATTTTTTATGGAGAATCTAATGCTAAAAGAAAATTTTTAATATTCCTAATCAAGGGTAAGTCTAATAAAAAAGTTTTTTTTTATATAATAATACTTTTCTCACTTAATTTTTTAAGGTTTTCGAAGTAAAATGTGAAAAAACTCGAATTTATTTGTCGTAAACAAGACGTGAGCAATAAATTACTTAATTCGAGCGTCAGGAGTGAAAAAACAAGAGAAAATGACGCCTAACTGGTTAATTGCATCGCAGTTATCACCATAAATATTCCATTAAACTAATAATCAAACGGAGCGGGTTTGACGTAAAAATTCGAAGAAAAAAATAACACGAGCGTATAGGAAAGAACTCTTATGGTCTATAGACTTTAATTATTAAATATTTAATTTGTACGTGTTTCTCTCAGATTTACAGGAACGTTATTGTGCACATTAAACGACTTGTAAGATAACAGATCAGGGGTCAAGAATATGTCGTAACTTATGCACGTACCAACAAAGTCCGAAAGTCGTACGTAAACTGATTTATTGCTTTTGCTCGAAACGCAATTCTGATAAGTCGTTTTATGTCTTTTAACCGTCAGAGGACAAAAATAAATGATTTTCACTTTAAAGGCGTCCTAGTCCTAACCAAAAAAACAAATTGAAATTTGTATATTATCAAATTATAGCCCCATGTGTCTAGATCACAAAAAGGTAAACGGCACTGCTCTACCCCGATTAGAACAAAAGTTATACGCACTTTTATCCAACAAGTTCCCGATGTCGATGTACGAAAACTCCCCAAAAGAAGCGACCCTCAAACAGCAATTATTATTGTGGACGGTTCTTAGGTTGATCTTGACGTTCAATTAAACGTACTCTTGACCGACAATATCGAGAACCGACCGCCTTTTTTGCCTCGACTGGAACCCTGGACGTCGCATCGGTGGGTTCCTTAACGTTGACCCCGTGTGACGTAAATCGTCGCCGCCTATAAAACCGGTCACACTGCGGAACTTTTCATCAGTTTTACGGTTAATGCGGACTTGAAACGCGCGTCGAAAATGTACACGAACCCGTTCAGTCGTACCCACAGTCACATCCGTCAAGTGATCGACCGGTTCTTGCACCCGAAGGGTGAAAAGGGGATCCGGAGGAACACCTCCAACGACTCCCTGACGTCCGATAGTGGGGTCAGCGGTAAAAAGAAGAACCGCGGAAGAACCACGTTTTCTATTAAGTGAATCTGGTGCTGGGTGGTACCCTGTTGGATTTATTTTTGAAGGTGATTTATTAAGATTTCACGAGCGTAGTCTTAATTAACATTAATTATTATTATTAATTATATATTTCTTTTGTTGCAGGACTATAAGAGGTTCACGTAGATCAATGTAGTGCACCCCCGAGACGAGGGCCATAGCAGGAATAAAATGATACATTACTTAAGGTTTTATCATGTTAATTTTATTTAAGTTGCAATTTTATGTTATAAAACTGACATGACTTAATAAAATATGACTTTTAATACAATTTTGTTGCGTTATTTAAATTAATAACGTATAGTTTAGTCAGCTATAACTGGTAAAAACACGAAATTAAAAAAAAAACTGATAATAAACTAAATAAGCCCAATCAGTTCATATAAATTCTGACGGAAACGTTATTGCTAACTTCACGTGTGTTAGTCAGCGCCATCTGTACACTTAACGGAAAAACTCCTAGACACTTTTCCTATAGGATTCTATTGGCGGGTCAGTAAGCGCCATCTGTGCGTGTAACCCAAAAGCTCCCATAAACATTTCCTATAGAAATCTGCTCAAGTGTTAGTTAGCGCCATCTGTGTTTTTAACATGGAAACTCCTATACACTTATACTAAAGAAATCTGTCAAAGTGTCAGTTAGCGCCATCTGTATTTTTAAGCAAGAAGTTCCTATATACATTTCCTATAGAAATCTGCTAAAGAGTCCGTTAACGCCATCTGTGTTTTTAACGCAGAAGTTCCTATACATTTTTTCTATAGAATCCTGCTGGTGGGTTACTCAGCGTCATCTATGGATCTAACGAAAAAGTGACTCTCGTGCCCGGTGAGTCTGTCTCTTTCTCTCTCGTGGTCGTTCGATACGTCATCAATTTGACTGGGGCATAAGCTTGTGTCTGGATGGTCATGTGGAAATGCACGGGCATGAAAAATGTATACACGTGTCTGTTGCGTGTTGTTCGTTTTACATGAAGTATATTGCGTGTGAATTTTACGTGATACATGTTGCATATGTGTGTTGTATGTGTAGCGTGAGTATGTTGCGTCTGTGTGTTGCATGTATGTATGTTGCGTATTGTATGTGTTGTGTAATGGATCCTTCATGTGAATTTTACCTGATATATGTGTTGCATGATACATGTTGCGTGTATGTGTTTCGTGTGTATGTTGCGTATTGCATGCATGTGTTGCGTGTTGCATGTATATGATTTGTGTTCTACGTGCTGTGTACTTGCATGTTGCAAAAAGGTATACGTCACGGCTCTAACCCGAATAGAATCAAAGTTATAGAATTCTGCTGCTGACGCCATCTGTGTCCTTAAGGCGGAAACTCTTGTATTCTTTTCCCGTAGAAATCTATTGGCGTGTTAGTTAGCGTCATCTATGCATGTAAAGGTGAAGCTTCTATACACTTTTCCTATAGAAATCTGCAAAAGAGTCCGTTAGCGCCATCTGTTTTTTTAAGAGAGCAATTCCTATACATTTTTTCTATAGAATCCTGCTGGTGGATTCCTCAGCGTCATCTATGGATTTAAGGATGAAGTTCTCGTGCCTGATATGTCTGTCTCTCTTTCTCTCTCTCGTGTTTGTATTTTCGGTTCGTCATCGATTCGACTGGGGCATGAGCTCGTGTCTGGATGGTCATGTGGATACTGCACGGGCATGAGAGAATATATTAAATGTGTTTGTTGCGTGTTGCATGTTGCGTGTTGTTCGTGTTGCGTGTGTGTTATGCGGGTTACGTGTCTGTGTAGCATGTTGCATGTATGTTGTACGTGTTGCATGTGTGTATGTTGCCTTGTTGCACGTGTTGTGTATGTTGCACGGATTGCGTGATTTGCATGTGTGTAAATAACATGTTGCATGTATTGCGTGTTGTATGTGTTTGAAGTAACATGTTGCATGTATGTATGTTGCGTATAAAATATTACGTGTGTATGTTGTGTAACAGGTGTTGCATATGATGCATGTACATATGTTGCCTGTTGCATGTGGTGTATGTTATATTTGATGCACATTGCATGTGTATGTCACGTGTTGCACATGTTGCTTGTACATGTACAAATTATGCGTGTTTCGTTTGCTGCGTCATTCATGTTGCATGTTGCATGTATGCGCAACATGTATAACACGCAACATGCAACACATACATCAAGCAAAATTCATAAGCAACAAGCAACCTACACACGCAACACGTAACACATATACACATAACACGCAACATAAACATGCAACATGTACAAAATACAACATATTAATGCTACACATGCAACACACATCTGCAACATGTACACACACGCAACATACAACAAGTAACACAAAACACATGCAACGCACAACACATTCATCACGCAACATTTGCAATACACACCCACACACACACGACAAGCAACATGCAATGCACATTACATTCAACATACAACACACGCACAAAACACACGCCACATGCAACACATGCAGACATGCAACACACATATGCAACACGTACAAACACACAACACGTATAACACGCAATACACAACATGCAACACGTACAAACACGCAACACAATATACACGAAACACGAGTTAGACAGCGCCATCTGTATACTTAACGGAAAAACTTCGAGACACTTTTCCTATAGGATTCTATTGGCGGGTCAGTAAGCGCCATCTGTGTGTGTAAGCCAAAAGCTTCTATAAACATTTCCAATAGAAATCTGCTAAAGTGTCAGTTAGCGCCATCTGTGTTTTTAAGAGACAAGCTTCTATACACTTTTCTTATAGAATTCTGTTAGTCCAATAGGTAGCGCCATCTGTGCTTTTAACATAGAAACTCTTATACACTTATCCTATAGAAATCTGCTGAAGTGTCAGTTAGCGCCATCTATGTTTTTAAGAGCAAAGCTTCTATGTATTTTTTCTATAGAATTCTGTTGGCGTGTTAGTGAGCGCCATCTGTGTATGTAAAGGAGAAACTTTTATGCATTTTTCCTATAGAAATCTGCTGAAGTGTCAGTTAGCGTCATCTATGTATGTAAAGATGAAGCTTCTATACATTTTTCTTATAGAATTCTATTGGGGGTGTAAGTTAGCGCCATCTGTGTTTTTAAGGGAGGAGCTCTCATAGCTGGTATGTCTGTCTCTTTCTCTCTCGTGGTTGTATGTTCGTTTCGTCATCAATTTGACCGGGGCATAAGCTTGTGTCTGGATGGTCATGTGGAAATGCACGGGCATGAAAAAATATATTACACGTCTCTGTTGCGTGTTGTTCATGTTGCGTGTGTGTTATGCGGGTTACGTGTCTGTGTTGCATGTTGCATTTGTTGCATGTTGCATATGTTTTCTAAAGCATATATCGCGTAATACATATGTTGTGTGTTGCATTTGTTGCGTGTTGCTTTTGTTGCATGTTGCATATGTTTTTTAAAGCATATATCGCGTAATACATATGTTGTGTGTTACATTTGTTGCTTGTTGCATATATTATTGCGTGTTATTTATGTCGCGTTACATATGTATTACGCGACATATGCTTTAGAAAACATATGCAACATGCAACAAAAGCAATATATGCAACAAGGAACACACAACATATGCATTACGCGACAAAAGTATCACGTGCTATACGCAACGCGACAAATGCAACACACAACATATGTCGCGTAATACATATATTGCGTGTTATTTATGTCGCGTAATACATATGTTGCGCGTTGTATTTGTTGCGTGTAGCATTATTGCGTGATACTTTTGTCGCGTAATGCATATGTTGTGTGTTGCTTGTTTCATATATTGCTTGTTGCATATATTGCTTTTGTTGCATGTTGCATATGTTTTCTAAAGCATATGTCGCGTAATACATATGAAACGCGACATAAATAACACGCAATATATGTTTTACGCGGCATATGTTGTGTATTGCTTATGTTGTCTAAATCATGTATCGCGTAATACATATGTTGCGTATTGCATTTGTTGCTTGTTGCATATATTATTGCGTGTTATTTATGTCGCGTTACATATGTATTACGCGACATATGCTTTAGAAAACATATGCAACATGCAACAAAAGCAATATATGAAACAAGCAACACACAACATATGCATTACGCGACAAAAGTATCACGCAATATATGCTATACGCAACGCGACAAATGCAACACACAACATATGCTGCGTAATACATATGTTGCGTGTTATTTATGTCGCGTAATACATATGTTGCCCGTTGCATTTGTTGCGTGATACTTATGTCGTAATACATAAGCTGCTTGTTGCTTTTGTCGCATGTTGCTTTTGTTGCATATGTTTCTAAAGCATATGTCGCGTAATACATAAGTTGAGTGTAGCATATATTGCGTAATACTAATGTTGCGTAAAACATATGTTGCGTGTTACATATATATTGATTGTTAATTATGTCGCGTTACATATGTTTTACGCGACATAAATAACACGCAATATATGTTACACGCAACAAATGCAACACGCAAAATATGTATTACATGATATATGCCTTAGGAAACATATGTAACGTGCAACAAATGTAACACGCAACATAGGCAACAAGCAGCATTTTTATTACGCGACATAAGTATCATGCAATATATGCTACACGCAATATATATATTACGCGATATAAGTAACACGCAACATATGCAATACACAACTTGCAACACGTTGGTACACACACGCAACATACAAAAAGCAACACAAAACACATGCAACAACACACGCAATACGCACATGCAACACGCAACATGCGAAGCAAATTACATTCAACATACAACACACACTAACCAGAGACATGCAACTCGTCACCTGCAACGCACAACACATTCATTACGCAACATTTGCAATATTCAACATACAAACAAGCAACACACTCATGTAACACGTACGCAACATGAAATAAGCAACACTTACACGCAATGTACAACAAGCAACACAAAACATCCGCAACACACAACACACGCAACATGAAACACGCAATACTCAAATGCAGCAAGTACGTACACTTACGCTATATACAAGTAACACAAATCACACGCAACATGAAACACGCAACACTCTCATACACCTCGTACACATAAGCAACATACAACAAGCAACACAAAATACACGCAATATGCAACACAAAACACATCCAATATACACACAACACGAAACATGTAACATACACACAAGCAACACGTACACACACGCAACACGAACAATATAAATGTATCATGCAACACGCAACTCGAGGAAGGATAAGACGAATAAAACAACATGTATTATATTTAAATAGAATTTTAATACGAGTAGTATAACGGAGGTAGCGATACATGCAATGTTGCCGCGACCGACCTACTGTCGCCCACTTTCAAAATATTTCCTCGAATTTCTGTTCGTGAACAGGAACGGCGTCCGCGTTGTCGGACACTCGAACTTTTCCAGAATAAATTTCAACTTTCGTTCACTTTTCGCTCCCACCGGCTGAAGCAGATTGTTCCAGAGCATGTTGGCACCTAAAAGACATGCACGTGTAGGCACAGCTTAAGGTACCTACAAAATACAATACGCGGTACTCACCCAGGGCGTGGCCCTTCTGAGAGAAATGGAAACAGTCGTGAGTGATGTACGAGATGTCGATGACCTCCGCGAACTGCTCGACAGGATCCCGCGGCGCGTTGAACAGTTTGATGAACGGCTGGATCACGACGGTGAAGTCCTCCCTCTGGTCGTACCTTCCGCTAAAAATCTAAAAAATGGCATTAAGATGTGACGTCACACGCGTACTTCTCTCTCTACCAGTGCCTCCTCGGCTGCTTGGTACTCCCTGGTCAGTTCCGTGATCGTGTCCATCTCGTTGCCCCCGTCGTAGAAACAGCCGCAAAACAATCGATGGAACAGTCTGCACATGACGGTGCGTTCGATTCGTACGCTTACAGAAACATCTGAAAGGTGGAAACAAGTGGAAAAAGCCATTTGGGGGCTGCTCCTAAATCTTACCCAACACGGGCACTAAATTGACGAAGGTCCTGGGCAATTTGTCGTACAAATAATCGAGAGCTCTCATCAGCTTTAGGGCGTGGTTCCGAGCAGATGCTCTTTCTCTATCGTAACATTGAGCCGAGCAGATGTCGTTGGCACCGAAGAAGAACGTGATCATCTTCCAGTCCTCTTTTAGGTTAATGCTCTTGTCCGATTTTATTTTTTTTACCTGAGGAACATTCTTTGATCAGCGATCGTTATTGATACATAAAATAATCAATCAATCATCTCATAGACATAAGCTCCTGCACGGGCACTTTTTTATGCCCCGACACTTCCCTAGATCTTAAATACACAGATGGCGCTAACTAACAAATCAGCAGACTTCTATAAGAAATGTGTACAGGAGTTTCTCTGTTAAATATACAGATGGCGCTAAATGACACTCTGGAAGATTTCTATAGGAAATGTGTATAGGAGCTTCCCTCCTAAATGCACAGATGGCGTTGGGTGACACTCTGACAGTTTTCTATAGTAAATGTATGTAGAAGTTTCTCTATTAAATACACAGATGGCGCCAGTCGAAACTCTGAAAAATTTCTATGAGAAATGTGTATACAAGTTTCTCTGTGAAATAAACAGATGGCGCTTTCTAACAGTCTGTCAGATTTCTTGAGGAAAGGTGTTGCGTGTGTGTATAAGTTGCGTGTTGCATATGTTGTGTGTTTCTTATGATGCGTGTTGCATTTGTTGCTTGTTGCATATATTATTGCGTGTTATTTATGTCGCGTTACATATGTATTACGCGACATATGCTTTAGAAAACATATGCAACATGCAACAAAAGCAATATATGCAACAAGCAATATATGAAACAAGCAACACACAACATATGCATTACGCGACAAAAGTATCACGCAACAAATGCAACACACAACATATGTATTACGCGATATATGCTTTAAAAAACATATGCAACATGCAACAAAAGCAACACGCAACAAATGCAACACACAACATATGTATTACGCGGCATATGTTGTGTGTTGCATTTGTCGCGTTGCGTATAGCATATATTGCGTGATACTTTTGTCGCGTAATGCATATGTTGTGTGTTGCTTGTTTCATATATTGCTTGTTGCATATATTGCTTTTGTTGCATGTTACATATGTTTTCTAAAGCATATATCGCGTAATACATATGTTGTGTGTTGCATTTGTTGCGTGTTACTTATGTCGCGTAATACATATGTTGCGTATTGCATTTGTTGTGTGTTGCTTTTGTTGCATGTTGCATATGGTTTCTAAAGCATATATCGCGTAATACATATGTTGTGTGTTGCATTTGTTGCGTGTTGCATATGTTTTCTAAAGCATATGTCGCGTAATACATATGTAACGCGACATAAATAACACGCAATATATGTATTACGCGGCATATGTTGTGTGTTGCATTTGTCGCGTTGCATTTGTTGCGATACTTATGTCGTAATACATAAGATGCTTGTTGCTTTTGTTGCATATGTTGCGTGTTATATATATATTGATTGTTAATTATGTCGCGTTACATTTGTTTTACGCGACATATGCTTTAAAAAACATATACAATATGCAACAAAAGCAACATATACATCAGAGTGTTTTTACGCGACATAAATAACACGCAATATATGTTACACGCAACAAATGCAACACGCAAAATATGTCCTCCACGATATATGCCTTAGGAAACATATGTAACGTGCAACAAATGTAACACGCAACAAGCAGCATTTTTATTACGCGACATAAGTATCATGCAATATATGCTACACGCAATATATGTATTACGCGATATAAGTATCACACAATATATGCTACACGCAATATATGTATTACGCAACATAAGTAACACGCAACATATGCAATACACAACTTGCAACACGTACGTACACACACGCAACATGCGATGCAAATTACATTCAACATACAAACAAGCAACACACTCATGCAATACGTACGCAACATGAAATAAGCAACACTTACACGCAATGTACAACAAGCAACACAAAACATCCGCAACACAAAACATCCGCAACACACAACACACGCAACATGAAACACGCAATACTCAAATGCAGCAAGTACGTACACTTACGCTATATACAAGTAACACAAATCACACGCAACATGAAACACGCAACACTCTCATACACCTCGTACACATAAGCAACATACAACAAGCAACACAAAATACACGCAACAAATGCTACACGCAACAAATGCAACACACAACTTGCAACACGTACGTACACACACGCAACATACAATAAGCAACACAAACACACGCAACAACACACGCAACATACCATACGTAATACGCACATGCAACTCGCAACATGCGATGCAAATTACATTCAACATACAACACACACAAACCAGAGACATGCAACTCGTGCAACGCACAACACATTCATTACGCGACATTTGCAACATTCAATATACACACAAGCAACACACTCATGCAACACGTACGCAACATGAAATAAGCAACACTTAAACGCAATGTACAACAAGCAACAGAAAACATCCGCAACACACAACACACGCAACATGAAACACGCAATACTAACATGCAACACAAAATACACGCAACATTTGCAATATGCACATACACACAACACGCAACATGAGATGCACATAACATTCAACATACAAGACACACAAAACGCACGCACAACACACTGCATCATTAACACATACATGCAACACGTAATATGCTTCCTCATGTAAAAACTGTCTATTGGAGCTTCTGTCTTAATTACACAGATGTCGCTAATAAACCGGTAGAATTCTATAGGAAATGTCCATAGGAGTTTCTATCTTTAATGCACAGATGGCGCCAACTGACACTCTAGTAGAATTCTATAAAAAATTTGAATAAGAGTTTCTTAATTAAAAACACAGATGGCACTGGTCAACACTTGAGTAGATTTCTATAAGAAATGTGTATAGGAGCTTTGTGGGTAAGTACCGAGATGGCGCTACCTCACATGTCGACAGATGTCTATGAGAAAAGTGCATAGGAGCTTCTTTCTTAAATGCACAGATGGCGCACAGAAGTCACTTTGCTAGATTTCTATAGAAAATATGTTGAGAACTTTCGCTCTTCAATACATAGATGGCGCTAAGTAATACATCAACCTAATTTTATAAGAAAAGTGTGGGAGCTTCTTTCATAAACACTCAGATGGCGCTGGCTAACACTTCATTATGGCAAAACGTACATGGGTATAGCACCTAAGAGCTGCACTTTGCCGTCATATGAAGTCATTTAATAAAAATAAAAAAAAACTCACCAGGACTTTGGCTTGCCTTAAGGCGTCCGCGTCGGCGGCAACGGGAAACGCGACGTTCAACTTCGCGTGCGACGACAAAAACTCCCCGGTACCCGTCGAGAACCCGCGGAGGCGGGGGTTGAACTCCTTCAGGATGTTGGGCAGGGTCAAGAATTCACGCCACGACCCTTCTCCACCTGAAAATTGGGGCATTTTTGCACCGTATATACGGGTCAGGCAAACTCGCATTTAGAGTGCGACTAATATGTCTGTTTCTACCTATGCACCAAGAGACTCCCCTGTTCTCGATCATGGTGCCCATGGCGAACTCTTCTAAGGCCCCGTTTCCCGCTACCAGGCTGTCTCCCAGTGCCCCGATGACGTCAATGTCACCGGGACGCAGTTCGTGGACGCTAGTGGGCCGTTCCGGGGATCTCCCGATGCCCCACCGAGTGGCGTTTTTGCATGGGAACGGTACCGACTTTGGGATGACCTTCTGGACCCTCGCGTGACTCCGATCGGGGTATTTTATCCGGAAATTGCCGATGTTACCCTTAAACGACCTTTTCCCTTGCTACTTGATGGTTTTTTCTTAAATTATACTTACCGCATTAAATCGTATCACATCTGGAAACGATAATGGCCTCGATATTTGACAATCTACGTGTAACGAAAGTATTGCGAGAGTAACAAAGATTCGCTGAGTTGTAACCATATTCCTGGCAGATCTGCATTACGGGTATTCAGTTAGATTTTCAGGTTTTTCTGAAATATATGTGCGTATTTTAAGCCACACTGACTGTCAGACCAAAATCGCTTATATCTTCTTTAGTAATTGATCTACAGTCATGATCATTAGGAACAAACTTGAAGTCTAACTAATCATCTTTAAGAAACTTTTTAAATTTTTGAAAAATGTTCAACCGTTCAAGAGTTACAACCGTTTGAAATTTGCTGCACGTCAGTAGCACCCCCAAGCGTCAACCTCCAGGTTTTTAATTGATATCTTTGGATCTACTGAATCTACAGTCATGAAATAAACTTTACTGAGTTAATAATGACCTACTGTATAAAGTTGATTATATCGATTAACATCATAAACCTAATACAAGTGAAGGAATTTCAGCTGCAAAATTGACCAAATTGACCAGTCCCTCCAAATTAGCCCTGACCCAAAAAAGACGTATATCTTCTTTGGAAATTGATCTACAGTGATGATTATAAGAAACAAACTTGAACACTAACTAATAATCTCTAAGAATCTTTTTAAATTTTCCCAAAATATTGAACGGTTCAAGAGTTACAAGCGTTTGAAATTTGCTGCACGTCAGTAGCACCCCCCAAGCGTCAACCTCCAGGTTTTTGATTGATATCTTTGGATCTACTGAATCTACAGTCATGAAATAAACTTTACTGAGTTAAGAATGACCTACTGTATAAAGTTGATCATATCGATTAACATCATCAACCTAACACAAGTGAAGGAATTTCAGCTGCAAGATTGACCAGTCCCTCCAATTTAGCCCTGACCCAAAAATGACGTATATCTTCTTTGGAAATTGATCTACAGTGATGACCATAAGGAACAATTTTGAACACTAACTAATAATCTCTAAGAATCTTTTTAAATTTTCCCAAAATATTGAACGGTTCAAGAGTTACAACCGTTTGAAATTTGCTGCACGTCAGTAGCACCCCCCAAGCGTCAACCTCCAGGTTTTTGATTGATATCTTTGGATCTACTGAATCTACAGTCATGAAATAAACTTTACTGAGTTAATAATGACCTACTGTATAAAGTTGATTATATCGATTAACATCATCAACCTAATACAAGTGAAGGAATTTCAGCTGCAAGATTGACGAGTCCCTCCAAATTAGCCCTGACCCAAAAAAGACGTATATCTTCTTTAGAAATTGATCTACAGTGATGACCATAAGGAACAAACTTGAACACTAACTAATAATCTATAAGAATCTTTTTAAATTTTCCCAAAATATTGAACGGTTCAAGAGTTACAACCGTTTGAATTTTGCTGCACGTCAGTAGCACCCCCAAGCGTCAACCTCCAGGTTTTTAATTGATAACTTTGGATCTATTAAATCTACAGTCATGAAATAAACTTTACTGGGTTAATAATGACCTACTGTATAAAGTCGATTATATCAATTAACATCATTAACCTAATACAAGTGAAGGAATTTCAGCTGCAAAATTGACCAAATTGACCAGTCCCTCCAAATTAGCCCTGACCCAAAAAAGACGTATATCTTCTTTGGAAATTGATCTACAGTGATGATTATAAGAAACAAACTTGAACACTAACTAATAATCTCTAAGAATCTTTTTAAATTTTCCCAAAATATTGAACGGTTCAAGAGTTACAACCGTTTGAATTTTTATGCACCCCAATCGTCAACCCTAAAGTCTTTAGTTGATAACTTTGGATCTACCGAAGCTACACCGGTGAAATAAACTTTACCGAGTCAATAATGACCTGCCCCATAAAACTAATCGAATCAATAGCCAAAAAAAAGCATGCTTACCTTGTTTATATCATCTTGAAGATTAAAAATCCATTAGCGTCGTTTAAAGTTACCGCACAACGAAACGTCAATTAGTAAAATTAATTTTGAATTTTTTTTTAAGCAGAAAACGCGCGTCACGTAGTGGGAAAGTCGCGGTACGCACGGGGGCATCGCGATTCCGGCTTTGCAATATTTTTCTGTCTCCTGAATATTAAACTATTGTTGCCTGAATGTAAGTCACTCATACCTACCTGAACTTTCACATCCATATGTACGTACGTGTCAATTTGAATAAACATATAATAGACATCACCGATCCTTAAAATATTTTTATGCATAAACGCGGTCATTTAAATAAATTTATTATTCAACAGTCTGAGGACAATAAAAAATAGTCATCAAACAAAAATTTATTCATTTATTACAATAATTATTATCAACATTCGAATCCTGCTCCATTATCACATTTTCCGGTATAACTTTGGCCACTTTCCTCGGTTCCTTTATCAAAGTCTTCGGACACTGCATCTCGGTCCAACTGATGGGTATCATGGGGTACCCGTGCTCGCTATGGGCTATAACTACCCCTAACTCGTTTTCTGCCGTAGTTATTTGATACGAGTGAGCTTCAGTTATGGGCAACTGAAAATTAATTATACGAAAGACACCTTTCGAGCTGTAGCCGCATTAATTGACATACCACTCTCGCTAAAATAATGTCCCCCGGTCGAATGCTCTTGTAAATATCTATTTTGTCTTTTTCAGTGGCTCGAATGTTCTCTCTTCTTAGTACCGCTTTAAAAAGGCTCCTTAAGACAGTATTGCCTATACACTTAATGAAGCATCTTGCATATTGTTGAGTGATAATGCTTACCTGTAAAAACATGCACACATGTGTGTACTTGACAGGAATTCTTTTGTGTTAAACTCATACACTTACCTGAGCAGTTACGATATCTCCCTGAGCGGGAATAATGGTCTGTTCCCCAGATCTGTGCACCTCAATAACCTTCACCCCATTTTGCTCTACGATATCGACAATACCAGCGAGCATCGAGTAAATGTACCCTTGTCTTTGGTAAGTGCCTTGACCCGAGGTGTAAGTTTCGTCAGCGATCGAGAGTCTCTGACCAGGTAAGCAAATTAGGGGCTCGTTTTTCATTACGGGAAAGAGAATCTCTTTAAAAATTAACTATTATAAATACTATTATTATTTTTGAGGTTATCTTGTCAGTGTCACTGTCACTGTCAAAAATGACAATTAGGTGACATTTCTGTGGTAGCTCAAGTTGCTTAGACCAGAGACCTAGTTTAGAGAGAAGAAGAAATGTCACTGTCAAGGTTGACAGGTACGTGACAGTGACGTTTCTCACTTTGGGGAATGACAACAGTGAAAAACTTTGATGATAATGGTGGATGGTGGATGGCAAAAATGTGATTTATCAGATTAAATACAATTTTTGAAAACGTTTGTTAATCAATAAACAATTCGCGTACAAGTAGGGCCGGCCCTAACGATGTTGCAAACACTTTACTCTTGAGGTTCTTCTTTTCCTGTTGTTATTTTTTTTCCTCTTAATATTGTTGAAGGTTTTAGTGTGTCAGACAATTACTGTGAGTGAGTTTTCGCGGAATAACGAGTTCGTCTTTCGTGTGTTGGAAATGGCCCCATTGCCCGATAATAATAAAACCGAACAGGACAATTTGGGCGACAAGTCATCACAAAAAGATGAGAAAGTAAGTGAGAAAAACCTCCCGATTGCTTGCCTGTAAAAATCAGATTCTTTCAATTGAAATCAACTGTTTAATTTGCTATTTAATCAGTTTTCTCTTATCACCACAAACCATAGAACAACAGGGATTTTATGTTAATTCATTGATGCCCTAAGACTCCACTTACTCTTACTCTATTTAATGCATCTCTTGCAGAAATTATCAAACTTAAATGATCGAGAACTGAAAGCGTTACTGGACGAAGCAATAAATTACAAAAACCCCAAAGATAGAGAAGGAAAAAGTGAACTTTTTAATGTAAGTGTTTCTCTATATACAAGTCATTAAGGAGGCTTTTCAAAAATGAATCGAGTGGTACCCCCGAAAACAATTTCAGGATCTTCTACTGGAGGCAGAAGAAAGCGAACGAATAGCCCGTGCCACATCAGCGGGTGGATCGGAGCTGGTGCGACACTGCAACCAGCAGGCCCGCAGGCAAAGAGGCCACGGAGGGGGCCCGAGGGGGCGTCGCAGCGGCGGACCCACTGCGGGCCTGGGCAGGAGCGTTAGCGAACGGTACCCAAAGCAGTTGGCTTAAAATTGTTCTGGAGGTTATGAACCGTTTCTTTATTATTTCAGGGGAACCCATGGGGGTTCCTTGGATAACTTGGCCAAAGAGGAACTGTATGAGACGAGCAGGAGGTTGAGGGGCGTGAGGAAATCTAGTACGAGCTCCAGCGGGGGAGCCTCGTCCGGGTTTTGCGGGAATCAGGTGCGGGTCAGTGCCAGACAAAGGGAGGGGGGTAAGTTTTTTAAATTTTTTCGTACTTACTTGAATAAGAAGTGGATGTTTGTGTACATTATGTCAATTATTAATTCAATTTGCTTTGGACACTGTTTGCATTTATTTATTGTTATTATTAAGTTGAGGTAGAGCTTGCCTCGGAGGTAAGTAAATAATACTTTTCCTATTCATTTATATGTAAATATTTATTTATTACCTTGAACAATATACTTGCATATACTAAGGGAAGAAATTGAGAAGCCCAAGAAGACTGTTTTAATTCAAAAGGGCTTAATGAGGTTAGGGTTGTTAAATTCCTTATTGAGGTTATGGCTCAGTTGCGGGTTGTCAAACTGTCAAGTGTCACTTCCACTTGACGTAAGTGACAGTGCTCAGCTGTCCGTGTGAAGTTACGTGGAATGTGATGTTTGTCGGTGCACATAACCTCAAAGTTTTGCTTTTTTTTCCCTTTTTTTTTCGTTTAAATTGAACTTAAACTGCCGTTTTTAAGTTTCCAAAGGTCCGTTCTGCATGTCCGCGTTGTTAAAAGGTTCAGGTGTCGCCTGTGCAGTGTAAAAACGACGAAAACTAAAGTCGAACGGTCATGGCACAGGACCAGCCCCACTTGTCGAGAAATCCTAAAAGGAAACCGAGTAAACGTGCCCCAGATGGATATCAGGTGAGATGTAAGTGTGAAGGGCGGACTCGGTCGTTTTAATTCATGCATTCTACTTCCGATACTTTGTTCTGCTTATGCAACTCACCTGAATGGAATTCTGTTTGTTCCGATGGTTTTATCACTCTATTTAAGTGGGTGATTAAGGAACACTCACTCAAATTACTTAAGGGAACAACAAGTGTCTTTTCCTAGGTCAGTGAATAGAGAGAAACTTGTACATGACCCCATTTTTAACTGTTTTATTAAGATGTCCAGTAAGAAACACAGTTTTCACAACAGAGGTTATCTTTAGTCAACAGCGGATGCATATTATAGTCTGACTCTTTAATAGGGTGTATTTTATGTCATAGAGAGTGAATCATTTAGGATATAAGCCCTGGCCTACGTTACATGAATAGTTTAATTAATAAGCAAGGAGTTGTTTAATTAAATGACTTTGTCGAGTTGAAATTGAGAATTCCCTGGTCGGTTTCTTCAATGTTCAACTGAAGGCCAAAGTTAGTTATCTCTTTTTAAACCGGGGTTTTCTCTCTCTGTCCCCTTTTATAGGCAGTCTTCCCTGTAATGTGAACTCGGGAGGGACCCCCAGGGACTTTATGTTCTCGCAAGAGGAGTGCAAAAACAAGGAAATGAAAGAGAGAGAGCACCCCGAGGACGTAGAGAAGGAGCGTCTGCTCGAGAACGACCTTCTTGCCAGGTACATTTTATGGTAAAAATTGTGTTTATTAGGTGACAGTGGCGGGTCAAGTGGGGGGGTTTAATGTTTGCGTCTCCAACACTTTTAGGGGTTATGAGGAGCGTTTAATCGATGGCGAACGGGCGTCAGGTAACGTGGAGACCCACATAGTGACTGCCACCCCGAAGTACACCAGTAAGGCCACGTTGCAAATTCAATGTGAGTGTTTTAATTAATTAATTAAAAAAAAAATTGTCTAATTGTCAAATTAGCCAATCGTGTGACGGCCGTAGACGAGCCCATACTCCTCGACCTGGACCCTCCTCATCAGGAGAAGAAGATCGTGGACGCGCAGTCGCTAAGTAACGCGGTCAACAGGAGCAAGTTCCAGGTGATCATCCCGGCTTATCCGGCTGCCGGGAAAACGGTCGCGCTGGACGGTGGGGGGGATAAGGTGCGTTGGTGCCGATCGTCGACGGGTTCCTCCACACTCTCTGTATACGTGAAATAGTTTTTCTATTTTCAGAAAGTGGACGAGAACGGGAACGCCCTCCATCATCATCATCCTCATCATCATCAGGCCAAAGATCTTCAGAAGAAGAAGAAGAAACAGCAGACCGATAAGAACGTCGTCGTTTTACGGTCGGAAAACGTAAGTCGAATTTACTAACTGTCTTTATTTATTAATTTTTTATTCGTGTTTATATTTTTATATTAATAAATATTTAATACAAAAATAGTGATTTTTCAATAGAATTTCTTCCTGGTAAAGTATGTGGGGCGGGTGGGGGGGCAAGGGTTTTTTTTTTGGAAAAACTCTTTTTTTCTTTTACAAAAATAACGTTTTTCAAAAAAACTACCATTACCCCCCCACCCACCCCACAAACTTTACCAGTGAAAAAATCCTTCTCCAAAAATCACCGTTTTTCATCTGTAAGCCTAAAACACTACCCCTAACTAAAACAGCTCTGGTTACCTCAATTTTTCACCCAGACCGACGTTTTTACCCTCAAATCCATCCTCAGGAATCACACTATAATGGTGTAAAAGAATTATGAGAATATCTTAAGTAGTTTCCAAGTTATGACTAAAAATGTCTGTTAATAATTTTAAAGACTTCAAATTTGGTGGCTTTAGGACCTTGGTGGACAAAATTGCCTCTAACTCAAACATTTTTTGAGGTACAAAAATCGTTCTCATATGAAATTGTTCGGCAAGAAATGGACTTTATTGCACTAAAACCTCTTGAGGATACACCCATTAGTTCTTAAGATATTCTCAAGCAAAGTTAAAATTTCTTAATAAAAGTGACAAAAAAAAGTACTCTAACCAAAACGGCTCTAATTATTTCAATTTTCAACCCAGATCGACGTTTCTACCCTCAAATCCATCCTCAGGAGTCACACTATAATGACGTAAATGAATCATGAGAATATCTTAAGTAGTTCCCGAGTTATGACCAAAATTGCCCGGTAATAAATGCTATCCTAAAGATTTCAATGATCATTGGTGCCTAGAATAATTAATTAATTAAATAATTAATACTTGGATTGCTAACCATTATTTGAATTGCTCCTGATCAGGACTGCGCTCGTTTTTTTTTTTTTTTCGATCCCTGAAGACGGTCAAATACGAATACGAAACGTTGGCACAAAATAAATGAAACTGCCTGCAATTATTTTTTTATTTATTTTATTTTTAATATTCCAGGCAGTTGAACCATGAATTTCTTAAGATATTCCTTAAGAATTGAAGAAAAACCGCCTCAAACCAAAACAGCCTTGGCTACCTTAATTTTTCACGCTGAAGGATGTTTTTACCCTCAAATCCATCCTCAGGAATCACACTATAATGATGTGAAAGAATTATGAGAATATCTTAAAGGGTTCTGAAGTTATGACCTCAAATGCCTGAAAGAGAAGAATAATGAACTTATTCCAGGCAGTTGTCGTTGTTTTATTAACGTTTTTCTATTGATTGTTAATTGATGTTATGTATGTCAACAAAATTGGTAAAAAGGGTGGAAATATAACTTCAATTTTTTTTGGAAATTATTGAAAATTATTCCAGGAACTTGGATTGTATTAAAAAAATAATAAGTACGCCACTGCTTTTTTTTAAATAAATTTTATTAATTAAACTTGATTGGTATAATTGCTGTGTTTCGTACACGCTAATGCGTTTCCTAATTTTTCTAGATTTCTTAGTGTATGATATTTCTTTATTACACTATAAGTTAAATTCGTGTATGAAAAGTATATCGTATCCTACACGATTGTGTATATGGAAAATCGCTTTTTTTAGTAATTATTTCGTGCAAAAAAATCGTTTTTTCTTTAATACTACCCTTAGCCCCCCACCCGCCCCACACTGCTTACCAGTAAGAAATTTCATTCAAAAATCATTGTTTTTTTAATTAATATGCATAAAAACAAACTTTGTTTATTTAATTTTAATATAATTAAATATATGTATGTTAATAAATAATTAATACAAAAAACAGTGATTTTCCAAAGGAATTCCTTACTGGGCAAATGTGTGGGGTGGGTGGGGGGGCAAGGGTTTTTTTTTTTGAAAAACGGTATTAGTCATTTAAAAAAAAAAGTTTTTCAAAAAAAAATACCCTTACACCCCCCACCCACCCCATATACTTTATCAGTAAAAAATTCCCAAAAAATCACCATTTTTTCATCTGTAAGCCTAAAAAAACGACTCCTAACTAAAACAGCTCTGGTTACCTCAATTTTTCACCGAGACCGACGTTTTTACCCTCAAATCCATCCTTAGGAATCACATTATAATAGTGTGAAAGAATTATGTAAATATCTTAAGTAGTTTCCAAGTTATGATCAAAAATGTCAGGTAATAATTTTAAAGACTTCAAATTTGGTGGCTCTAGGATCTTGATAGACAAAATTGCCTCTAACTCAAAGAGTTTTTGAGGTACATGTATCGTTTTTATATGAAATTGTTTGGTAAGAAATGGAGTTTCTTGCACTAAAACCCTTTTGACGATACACCCATTAGTTCTTAAGATATTCTCAAGCAAAGTTAGAATTTGTTAAAAAAAGCATCGAAAAAAACCACCTTTACCTAAACAGCCCTGGCTACTTCAATTTTTCACCCAAACCGACGTTTTTACCCTCAAATCCATCCTCAGGAATCACACTACAACATTCTAAAAAAATTTTGCAAATTAAGTAGTTTCCAAGTTACGAGCAAAAAAATGTCAAAAATAAAAATCTCATTCAAGATCGAGGGCCACAAGTCCGAAATAATCCACAACGTGGACCGTCTGGTGCACTACATCGAGGGTACCACCGAACTGAGAACCACCCGCGCGGTACAGTCGCGCGCAAAACAATTGCAAAAGCAACACGTCACTGAGGAGGGGGGCGGAGGAGGAGGAACCACCGCCACCCCCACCACCACCACCTCCAACGTCAGAAACAGGAAAAAACAAAAGTCGAAAGATTTGGAGGAGGAGGAGGAGGAGAAGGGGGAGGTTCGGTCCGAGCTTAAGGTGAGTAAGAAGAAGTGTCATAATTGACGTAAATAAATTGTTTGTTTGTTTATAGAAGAGCAATTCCCTCGGGGAAATCTCCGGTATTAAACTGGACCGACAGTTTAGTCCCTTTGGGGGTGGAAAAGTGAAAAAAGGGGATGAGGAGGAGGAGGGTGGTGCTGCGGTGGTGGTGGTACTGAGGACCAACAAGTCGTTAACGGACAGGGCGAGGGAGCGCAGGTCCTGGGGTACCGTCGAGGTAAGCGGAAACTGCTGCTGTTGCTCTCCTTTTCTCTCTCGGTTAAGGGTTCTCCTCGTTTGTCCTTGTCTTTCTTGTATGAACAATCTATTAAACTTTATAGGGTTGACCCAAAACTGGTTTTCAAAAATTGAAAAATTATTTATTTAGACCCACTGTACATGGTTGGACTTTTGGTATGTTATAGTCAAGGGTTGGAACTAACTATCTCCTCTCTATACATTTTTTCCATAAACCTACAGGGTGTCCCAGAAAATGGCGTCAAAAATCTATTAAACCTTATAAAATTGACCTAAAACTGGTTTTCAAAAATTGAAAAATTATTTATTTAGACCCTCTGTACGGGTTGGACTTTTGCTATGTTATAGTCAAGGGTTGGAACTAACTATCTCCTCCCTATACATTTTTCCATAAACCTACAGGGTGTCCCAGAAAATTGAGTCAAAAATCTATTAAACCTCATAAAATTGACCCAAAACTGGTTTTCAAAAATTGAAAAATTATTTATTTAGACCCACTGTACAGGGTTGGACTTTTGCTATGTTATAGTCAAGGGTTGGAACTAACTATCTCCTCCCTATACATTTTTCCATAAACCTACAGGGTGTCCCAGAAAATGACGTCAAAAATCTATTAAACCTCATAAAATTGACCCAAAATTGGTTTTCAAAAATTGAAAAATTATTTATTTAGAGCCACTGTACAGGGTTGGACTTTTGATATGTTATAGTCAAGGGTTGGAACTAACTATCTCCTCTCTATACATTTTTCCATAAACCTACAGGGTGTCCCAGAAAATGGCGTCAAAACCTAATAAACCTCATAAAATTGACCCAAAACTGGTTTTCGAAAATTGAAAAATTATTTATTTAGAGCCACTGTACAGGGTTGGACTTTTGGTATGTTATAGTCAAGGGTTGGAACTAACTATCTCCTCCCTATACATTTTTCCATAAACCTACAGGGTGTCCCAGAAAATGACGTCAAAAATCTATTAAACCTCATAAAATTGACCCAAAATTGGTTTTCAAAAATTGAAAAATTATTTATTTAGAGCCACTGTACAGGGTTGGACTTTTGATATGTTATAGTCAAGGGTTGGAACTAACTATCTCCTCTCTATACATTTTTCCATAAACCTACAGGGTGTCCCAGAAAATGGCGTCAAAACCTAATAAACCTCATAAAATTGACCCAAAACTGGTTTTCGAAAATTGAAAAATTATTTATTTAGAGCCACTGTACAGGGTTGGACTTTTGGTATGTTATAGTCAAGGGTTGGAACTAACTATCTCTTCTCTATACATTTTTCCGTAAACCTACAGGGTGTCCCAGAAAATGGCGCCTAAGGTTCTACTGCTCTGCCTAAGGTTTTATTAAGTCAACTGCCTGGAATTAATCAATAATTAATTATTTATCTCTTGCAGGCAGTTGAGAGGGAAAGAGACAGAGAGAGAGAGAGAGAGAGAACTGTATCTAAGAACTCTTTTTGTCTCTTTCTTTTCTTCGGGTAATTATAGAAAGAGAGGAACCACTGAACCAATTGCCTGGAATTAATTAATAATTATATATAAAATCTTTCAAGGAATTAATTGTGAAAGAGAGAGACAGAGATAGACAGATCCTCCTCTATGCATGGCCTACTTCGTTTACCAAATACGTCCACGTTTGTTTGTTTATTTTAGCCGCTGTACAGCGCCTCCTCGTTGGAACATTTGGAAACCTCCACTGATAACTGGGAGGTCACCAGACCGAAGAAGAAGAACAAAAAGCGACGAAACAGGTACGAAAATTGTTTTTAACATCGAGAAATCGACGACGTTTCGACCCTCCTCCGTTCGCTCCTCTTTAGGAATTGATGAAGAGCATCGAAACGTCGTTACGATTCCAAAGATGACTCGATTTATTTTTTCGTTTGTTTGTTTTCAAGTGTGAGCAGTACGAGTAGCGTGAGACAAACGACGTCGTCGTCGATCAGCGGCGTTTCGTCCCTGGTGAGTCCCGATGATGGTCGTGGCGCCCGGAGGGCCCGTTCGCCCAATTTAGGTTCCGCGATAGTCGGCGGTAAGTCTCGTACCTTTTGTCAACTTGACTAATTTTTATCCGGATTCCAGTCAACTGGACTCATTTTTCACAAAATCAAGTGCCGCAACAATTCCTCCTCCTACAACTTTAAAGAGATTCAATTATTTAGTCATTAAATAAAAAAAAAAAAAAAAATCAAATGGGGCCAAGTCTGGTGATCCGGCGGGTCACTCGATTGTAACCTGATACATAATGGTCTTCCCAGATGATTAGGGCGGTTTTGTTTGTTCGTTTTAGGTGCGTGTAACGTGAAGAAAACGAGGTCGATGCCGCATAGCGAAAGGAGTAACGACTCGTCATCGGATGTCGATTCGGTGCATTCGTTACCGTTGGACGGGCCGATATCTTATGCCGATATAGGTAATAACATATCTGTCATTTATTTGTCAACTGTCAAACAAAAAAATTAACCTCGAAGGACGTTTTTACCCCACAAATCCGTCCTCAGGAATGCCCCCCCGTGATCGTTTTAACGTAATAGAAGTTGTTTCAGCTAAAAATAGCGAAAAGAAGAAACCGAGCCCGGAAAAGCAACAGACGTCGAATCCGGTGAACGCGGCGCCCGACGTGCACAACATCAAGAGTTTCCCCGCGATACCCGGGGGCGAAAAGGGCGACGACACCACTGTGATGTCATCCGTGGTAAGTCTCGTTTAATTATTTATTTTATTGAAAATTCAGGAAGTTTAGAAGAAGGAGGAGGGTTATGTGAGCGTTCAGTCCTCCGTCGGACCCGTGTTCTATTTGTACTAAATTTAGTACAATCTAATTAAACAAAATAAGTACATTTTTTAAGAAATGCGTTACTCTATCTTGAGATAATAGTGACTCAAGTAAATAGTGGACAAACCGCTTATGGGGCGTTCATTATTGATCCGTGGACGTTTCCGCTTAGTTTGGACACTCGTTGGAGGATTTTTATGATGTTTGGGTATTTTAATAAATATCCTTTTTAAAATTAACGGAATTATGGCATAATTACAGTATTTTTCCCAAATAAGATTAATTAATGCTTAATTTTTTTACATTTTATGCTAAAAAATGGCAAAAACAGTGATTTTTCATAAGAATTTCTCACTGGTAAAGAGTGTGGGGTGGGTGGGGGGTGTAAGGGTAGGTTAATGAAAAACGTTTTTTTTTTGCAGAAAATATTTGCTTTAGAGAAAAAAAAATTAAATTTATTAAATAATTCACTTTTTGATTCATTGGCCATCTCGGCCGCCAGACTTAAAATCACTTGACTTTTATTTTTAGAGTTATACAAAGAATTAGCTATCATAACAACTAATTGGATCAATAGATGGAAGGGCAATTTTAATAATTTCAATGTTTTTTAAAAAACTACCCCTACACCCCTCACCCTCCCCACATTTTTAACCAGTAAGAAATTCTTTTGAAAAATCACCGTTTTTCGTGCATATTATCCAATTTAATGACACTGTTTGTTTATTTAAATTTAATATAATTTTATATATATTTATTATAAATATTTAGTGCAAAAACAGTATTATTAAAATGGATCTTATTAAGGAAAAATTATCATTTATTAATGTGTACTGTTGAAAAACAGTGATTTTGCAGAGGGATTTTTAACTGATAAAGTGTGTGGGGTGGGTGGGGGGCTATGGGTATTTTTTTTGAAAAACGGTTTTTTTTTTAAATGACAAATACCGTTTTTCAAAAAAATTACCCTTAGCCCCCCACCCACCCCACACACTTTACCAGTTAAAAATTCTTCTGCAAAATCACTATTTTTCGTATATAACCTTTAATTTATTAACACCGTTTTTGTATTAAATATTTATATAAAAAATTTAAATAAACGAAATAACTCAGAAGATCAAAGACTATGACCCAATATATATATTTAAATTTGATAACAAATTTGAATATAAATATTTAATACAAAAACAGTGTTAATAAATTAAGGATTATATACGAAAAATAGTGATTTTTCATTGGAATTTCTTACTGGTAAAGTATGTGGGGTGGGTGGGGGGGTGTAAGGGTAGTGTTAATAAAAAATGGTATTTTTAGTAAAAGATGAAACCATTTTTTTTAAAAATTACCCTTACACCCCCCACCCACCCCACATACTTTACCAGTAAGAAATTCCAATGAAAAATCACTATTTTTTATCCATATTATCTAATGTACTAACGCTGTTTTTATATTAAATATTTAAGTGTAATTAAATTAAATATTGCATTGATATTTTTTGCAAAAACATTGTTTTTCATCAAAACAATCCTTACCTCCCCCCACTTACCCCAAAAAAAAAAGTTGTAATATTTCTGGTTCACTCCTTAGACCTTGACTCACAAAACTCACTATAACTCAGTGAGTTCTTAACTCACAAACAACATTCGCATATCAAAATGTTCAGAAAAGAATGCACTAACTAAGAATGAAAACCCCATAAAAATGCTTTGAATAGTTTTCAAATTATCCTGCCTAGAACATATGTCTATAAGATATGACTGTCCTGGAAACATAAATTGCTGTAACTCTTTAATTATTTGAGCTAAAAATGTGCTTAATGTACCAAAATGATCCTTAAGAACCCTTTTATAATCTGTACAATAAACTGTGTTATTAGTTTAAATATGGATGATAAGATCAGCTGTTTTTAATGGGTATTATTTTGGAAAACAGTGATTTCTTAAAATAATTTCTTACTGGTAAAATATGTGGGGTGGGTGGGGGGTGTAAGGGTAGTTTTTTGGAAAATAGTTTTTATTGTAAAAGACAAAAACCGTTTTTTAAGAAAACTACCCTTAGCCCCCCACCCACCCCACATACTTTACCAGTAGGAAATTCCTATGAAAAATCACTGTTTTCCAAAATAATACCCATGAATAACAGCTGATTTTGTCATTAATATCCAATCTAATAACACAGTTTATTCTACAGATTATAATAGGGTTTCTGAGGATCATTTTGGTATATAAAACCTAATTTTAGCTCAAGTGGTTGTTGAGTTATAGCAGTTTTTGTTTCACAGGGTAGTCATTACTTGCAAACATATGTTCTAAGCAGGATAATTTGAAAACTATTCAAGGTATTTTAATGAGGTTTTCACTGCAAGTTAGTGCATTCTTTTCTAAACATTTTGATATACGAATGATTTTTTTGAGTTAAAAACTCACTGAGTTATAGTGAGTTTTGTGTGTCAAGGTCCAAGAGTTAAAGCACTTTATGTATTTCAGATAGTCATATCTTGCATTCATAAGTTCCATACAGGATAATTAAAAAACTATTCAAGGTATCTTAATGGGATTTTCACTCACAGTTAGTGAGAAAATCGCTGATTTCAAAATAGTACCCAAAAAAATTAATTAATCGACTCTTTTACATAATATTTACATAAAAACTATTAAATTAATTAAAACTTTTATAACCTAAATATGTTGAAGTTCATTTAAAATCCTTTATAATAATTAAATTTGCCAAGCTTTAGCGCCTTTACCATTTCTTCAAAACCCCATAATTCCTCTCCTAAACTGTCGATATTCATGAAACTTGAAAGTAATAGACTATTGACTAACATAAACTTCTCAATCCAACATTAACCCTATAACCCTTTTTAGAGACAAAGATGCATTATTGGGTCTATAGACCTTAACCGGTTCATAAGTGCCTTCCCAATACATTATTATCATATTATGTCATAGTAAAATGGCAAGAAAAAACACAGAAAGGCCTAACACGTGTTTCTGCTCAATGGGGGGGCTTCAGCAAGACAAACCAACCGGTAATTTAAGTTAAAAGGGAAAACATCTTCGCGGTTTCTAAATGTGGCTTGATCCTGAAGAACCCCTTCACTAAGCAGAAACATTCCGATTTTCTTCAGAAATGATTTTTTTTTTAGGTCGAAACGTCGACCCCAGAGGGAAAACGTCCCGCCCACCCCAAAACGGTGAAAAAACCGACGCAGGGGGGCGCGAGGGGCGACGACGTCCCCGGCAACGACACATCGGTGAGTCACTTTTTGTTTATTTTTTTTTTATTTCTGTTGCACTTGTACTAAATAAGAAAGAGAGAGAGAGAGAGAGAGAGAGAGAGAATAGTGTATTATAACGCTTTTTGACTTTTTTTGGTTATGGTTTTGTTTATTGAGCTACACACGTGATTAATGCTTCATATATTTATTTTTTTGAATGAATTTGTTTCGCTTGATTTAGTTCGTGACTAACTGTAACCGCTTGATTTGTTAGTTGCATCGATAATTAGATGAGGAGAGGACCTTCGATAATTGTCCGTTTGATGAGTTTCTCAATAACGGGGTTCAGATCGGGTTACCGGGAGGGCCACTCACTCACTCACTGTTCAGTGTCTATTATTAATTTTATTCAAAAAAAAAAAAAATACGGCCGAACGTAAATCAAGTAAGTAATCGTGCTCTTGAACAAAACCTTAACCGCCCCCCCGTCGTACCATCTACTCAACCTTATTCCAGTTCTTTTCGCAGTTAATGCGGGATTCGACGCTGCAGTACCGGTCGCAACGGATGCCCCCGGACATCGTGGACGTCTCGACTATTGAAAAGATGCAACTGATGAACTGTCCCGGAATAATTGACAACTTTCCGGTTACACCTGTAACACCCGATCCGGTAAGTCCACTATTTTCGTTTGTTACATAATGTTAAATTAGTTAAGTAAGTTACTCGTTATGTGAAAATATGTACTTAAAATTATTCCAGAAAAAAGAAAAAAATGTTTTCCAGGTATTCGGATCAATTCCTCGTGATATCGCAGGCTTTTGAGTGATTTTTAGGATAATTTGTATTAAAAAAAACCTTTGAAAAAAATTTTTTTTTTTTTAAATCCTCCTTAACTATCTTAATTTTCGAGTTACGGCAAAATGTTATTCTTTATGATTTATTCTATTTTTGCTTGAGAATCGAATGCTAAAAGAAAAATTTTCATTTTCCCGGTAGTTTTCGAGAAAATGAGGAAAAACTGTTTAGAGGTTTTTTCCAATTTTCTGGAAAACTAGTGAAAGTGGTGAGTATTTTTTTGTTGCATCTGGTACTCATCGAAATTCCAAACAACTTTTGTTTTAACGTTTTTTTTTATGGTCAATGGTTTTCCAGAAAAAAAATTAAAACTGGAAAAAAATGATTTTTTTTTGAAGAAATAATAATGTTAGGAAATTTGGGTATAACTTTTTCCAGGTACATTTTTCAGAAAAGTGTTATGGGACTTTTTTGAAGTGTTTTGGGTGATCTATCGATTTACCAAAAAAAAAAAATTTTTTTCAAAAAAAATTTTTTTTTCAATTTTTTACCCAAAAAATTTCAAATTTTCCAAAAATCCTCCATAACTCCTTTATTTTTCGATTTAGAGCGAAAAGTTATTCTTTATAATTTGTTCTATTTTTGATGAGGAATCCAATGCTGGAAAAAAATCTTCAATATACCCAATAGTTTTTGAGAAAATGAGGAAAATCTATTGAGAGGTTTTTCCCAATTTTCTGGAAAACTATTAGACCTAAAAATTATTTTTCTATGGTATCTGATGCCCGTTGAAATTCCAAACAACTTTTGTTTAAACAATTTTTTTCTCCAACCAATAGTTTTTCAGAAAAAAAATAAAAACCGAAATTATGGACATTTTCCCAGGGGTACCCCTTTGGATTTTTCTAGGAAGACTCTTTTAAGTATAACTTTTTTCAGATACATTTTTCAAAAAAGTTTTATAAGACTTTTTTGTTGTTTTTTAAGCGATTTATCGATTTCCAAAAAAAAAATTCAAATTTTTCCTAAATTTTTTTTTTCAAATTTTTCACCCAAAAATTTTTAAAAATCCCCCATAATTTCTTTAATCTGAGATTTACGACAAAATGTTATTCTACACGATTTGTTCTATTTTTAGCTGGGATTCCAGTGCTAAAAGAAAATTTTCTATATTCCGTATAAGAATAAAATTTTCTGACAAATTCACAGTTTTTGAGAAATTTCTTACAAAATTTTGGATAACTTCTTTGCTATTAAAGATAAAGTCATGATTCAAAGTTTCTTAAGATCTCCAGTTTATTTTCTCACTTTTACATAAGAATGAACTTTTTTGAGAAATTAACAGTTTTTGAGTAATTTTGAATTTTTAGCATGTTTATGACGTCAACACTTCACAAAAATTTAAATAACTTCTTTGCTATTAAAGATAGAGTCATGATTCAAAAACCCTTATAATCTCCATATCATTTTCTCACTTTCATATAAGAATGAAATTTTTTGAGAAATTGACGGTTTTTGAGAAATTTACAAATTTTGATTTTTTTTTTTATTTTTTGGATATAACTTTTTTCTAGTACATTTTTCAAAAAAGTTTTATTAGACTTTTTTGATGTTTTTTGAGCGATCTATCGATATCCAAAACAAAAAAAAAAAATTTTTCAAAATTTTTTTTTTTTAATTTTTCACCCAAAAATTTTCCGATTTTTCAAAAATCCTCCATAACTTCCTTATTCTGAAATATACGGCAAAATCTTATTCTTTATAATTTGTTCTATTTTTGATGAGGAATCCAATGCTGGAAGAAAATCTTCAATATACCCAATAGTTTTCGAGAAAATGAGGAAAAACTGTTTGGAGGTTTTCCCTAATTTTCTCAAAATCTGTTGAATTTAAAAATTATTTTTTTATTGCATCTGATGCGCATTGACATTCCAAACAACTTTTGTTTAAACAATTTTTCTCTCCAACCAATACTTTTCCAGAAAAAAAATAAAAACCGAAATTATGGAAATTTTTCCAGGGGTACCCCTTTGGATTTTTTTAGAAATACTTTCTTGGGTATAACTTTTTCCAGGTGCATTTTTCAAAAAAGTTTTATAAGACTTTTTTAAAGTATTTTGGGTGATCTATCGATTTACCAAAAAAAAAATTAATTTTTTCAAAAAAATTTTTTTTCCAAATTTTCACCCAAAAATTTTCAAATTTTTCAAAAATCCTCCATACCTCCTTTATTTTTCGATTTAGAGCGAAAAGTTATTCTTTATGATTCGTTCT
This sequence comes from Anthonomus grandis grandis, assembly GCF_022605725.1. Lineage (NCBI taxonomy): Eukaryota > Metazoa > Arthropoda > Insecta > Coleoptera > Curculionidae > Anthonomus > Anthonomus grandis. The sequence goes on from NC_065565.1 coordinate 7,714,601, forward strand.
ATTTTTCATCAGGAATCCAATGCTAAAAGAAAATTTTCCATTTTCCCAATAGTTTTCGAGAAAATGAGGAAAAACCTTTATGACGTTTTCCTCAATTTTCTCAAAAACCGTTGATATTAAAAATTATTTTTCTATCGCATCTGACGCGCATTGACATTCCAAACAACTTTTATTAAAACAATTTCTTTCTCCGACCAATAGTTTTCCAGAAAAAAAATTATGAACCTTTTTCCTATGGGTACAATTTTTTTACGTTTCCAGCCACCCCCGCACCACCGCCCCCTGGGGGGGGCCTCCTCGGCCCCCTGTAAACGGAAAAAGGGGCCCGCGGCCTCCTCCGACCACATCCACGTCATACAAAACTGCGACGACGCGTCTATCTGTGATACTAGTTTCGACGAGACGAAGCGGGGCGGCGTCAGCACCAATAAAATGGTCAACGGGTCAGTATTATGTATTTACACTATTTATATACTATTTTAAAAAAAATTGCTTTATTACGCTTCAAATGAACGAATTTTTATTGAAAAAAGAAATTCTCTTGATTAATAACGATTTACCCACCATCGATCAATTCATGGTAAATCTCCCATAAATGTGTGTATTTTTTCATAAAAAAACACCTAAATATGAAAAAAAATCTAACGGGTCAAAGTCCGGAGCTCGCGCGGGCCACTCGACACCAAACAGAAGGTAACACGTGATTTCTTGTAGAATCTCCGGGGAGGACACGCCCCCCGCGGTGGTAATTTTATCATCGGGGCCGACTAGGGACGCGCCCCCGCCCTCCGGTCTGGTCTTCGGTTTCGATATAAACGAGCAACTTTTACTGGAGGACAGCGAAGGACAAACGAGTAGTGAGAATGTGAGAGATTTTTGGGTTATTGACTGTCTCGTTTTGTTTATTTTCTTTCTTTGTTTTTTACAGAAAATCGGTGATATCAGCATAGAACTGTTGGCCTCCCTCGGTGACAGGTGGGCCCAGAGATACAAGCCCCCCACCCACGACGGGTTCACGAAGCATAACCATGACAAGATCGTTCAGTTTATTGCCGAAGGTGAGTGTGGTCGCATTTTTTTCTCTACTACGATTTCCCCCCACCATCCTCAAAAGAATGTTGCATCGTTCAGTCCTCCGCAGGACCATTATGGTGTTTACCCAAGCAACACCTCGTATATTATTATCGTTAAATTATACGTTTATTCGACGATTTTTTTTTGGATTTAAGGATTGTGTTTTTGTCAACTTTTAGGCCATTATAGTGTGATTCCTGAGGATGGAGTTCAGGGTAGAAACGTCGTCGGACTGGGTTTAAAATGGACTGTTTCGGTTTTTTTTGCAACTTTCCTTAACAAATTCCAACTTTCCTTGTAAATATCTTACGAAGTAGTGGGAATATTTTTAAAAGGGTTTTAGTGCAAGAAAGTCCATTTCTTACCAAACAATTTCATATAAGAACGATTTCTGTGCCTCAAAAACTTTTTGAGTTAGAGGCGATTTTGTACATCAAAGTCCTGGAGTCACTAAATTGAAAGTCCACAACCATAGTAATAGCTGACATTTTTGATCATAACTTCACAACTCTTTAAGATATTTTCATAATTTTTTTACAGTACTATAGTGTCATTCCTGAGGATGGATTTGAGGGTCGAAACGTCCTTCAAAGTCAAAAACTAAAGTAGCTAAAGCTGTTTTGGTTGGACCGGTTTTTTGCAATTTTTTTTTTTAATACTCTAACTTTCCTTGGGAATATTTTACGAAGTAATGGGAATATTCTTAAAAGAATTTTAGTGCAACAAAGCCCATTTCTTACCAAACAATTTCATATAAGAAAAATGCATGTACCTCAAAAAACTTTTGAGTTAGAGGCGATTTTGTCCACCAAGGTCCTAAAGGCGCACCTAATTTGGAGTCTTTAAAATTATTAGCTGACATTTTTTATCATAACTTCACAACTCTTTAAGATATTTTCATAATTTTTTCACAGTATTACAGTGTCATTCCTGAGGATGGCTTTGAGGGTAAAAACGTCGATCTAGACAAAAAATTTCAAAAGTTCTAGAATTTTTGGTTGAGGCATGTTTTTCTAACAATTTCCTTAGTAAATTCTCACTTTTCCGGTTAATATTTTCAGAAATAATTGGAACTCGATTAAAAGGGTTTTAGTGCAAGAAAGTGTGTTTCTTTCCGAACAATTCCGTACCAAAACGGTTCTTGTACCTCAAAAACCCTTTGAGTTAGAGGCTATTTTCTCCACCAAGGTCCCATAACCACCAAATTTGAAGTCATCAGACATTTTTGATCATAACTTGAAAACTACTCAAGATATTCCCAAAATTTTTTCACACCATTATAATGGGATTCCTGAGGATGAATTTCAGGATAGAAACGTCGATTTGGGTTAAAAATTGAAATACTTAGAGCTGTTTTGGTTGGAGTATTTTTTTTTGCTACGTTTTTTAACAAGTTCTAACTTTCCTTGGGAATATCTTACGAAGTAATGGGAATATTCTTAAAAGGATTTTAGTGCAACAAAGTCCATTTTTTACCAAACAATTTCATATGCGAACGGTGCATGTACCTCAAAAACTTTTTGAGTTAGAGCCAATTTTGTCCGTCAACCTCAAAATCTTTTTAACAGACATTTTTGATCATAACTTGAGACCCCTTTAAGATATCCTCATAATTCTTTTACACCATTAAAGTGTGATTTCCTGACAACATTAGGGACTGTTTTTAAACAACGAAACCCGGTAATGACAACCCTAATAAGAGTTCTAACCTTTACTTCAAATTTTCAGCCTGGGAGGACGTACTGAACCAAAAAATCCAGTACTACTCGCACGGTTTATAAAAGAACCGACGCCGCCTCCACTCTACGTGTGCGTGCAAGTGAAACAAACAATACGAAGTGCTTCGATATACAAAAAAAACAAAATATATATTTATGTGGTTCTCGTAAACATGCCGAGGAGTGCGTCTCATACTAGTCAAAGGAAGTGGGCATGCGCGGTTTATTTATTAAATCGCGAACGTACTTAAGACGTTTTTTCAATAAAAAAAAATCCAGCGCCGGAGGGGAGGGGGGGGGGGGCGGGAAGGCCCTATTAATTTATTATTATTGTTTTTTAGCTTAAGAATGATTAAATAAAAAGTCGATGTGACACAGGTCGGGTCGGAGGGCGGGCCTGTCGCCTCGCTCTTCCGCCTCGTTCTATAACTCGGTTTTTACGGCCCGAAAACACGACGTTTCGGGGGAAAAGGTCACCGTCAGGTCGCACACTGAATCGATTTTTTTTTTTTCGACCTGCCTGACGATGGTCCCCCCAGTTGGGAGAAACGCGCGTTAACTAGACTGGAAGTATTCATTTTTTTTTATATTTAAATTGAAACGCCCAGTAAAACTTTCTTTTTTGTTTAATTTGAAAATTAATAACCTTGTTAGGTCAAAAAAATTCGACCTTGTCAAGGTCATTCGTTCGGTTCAAATGTCATTTCGACCCCCCCCGGTAACGGGAGAGGGGGGACGACGACCTCGTCAAAGTCATTATGAAAAAATACACAAAACAAAAAACTGGATAGTGCCTCCTTGAGTAACTTTTGAAAAATCAAAAGTTACCTCCTCGAAGGAGTTTAAACGCTTTCGGGCCGTAAAACTTGAGTTATTTAGCAAACGTGCCATCTACATACCAACAATTGATTAATTAATTCATTAATCAGTCCACATCGGTACGATGCCGATGGAGGTTAGATCGGGTGATCGGGAGGGCCCTAAAAAGTTCCCATTGTTATTTCAGGGTTTAGATGGCACAGTTTTCATGAGTGTCCGAGAGAGAAGAGAAAAAACAACAAAAAAAAAAAAAAAAAGAAGCAAATATTGTGATCTTATATTATAAGATAATTTATGCTTTATTATAATTTAGGCTGGAAAAAAAAAGAAGAAGAATAAAGATCGTTTGTATAATAATAATATAAATAGTGTACAAAAATGTGTATATAAAAAAACAGAGTAAAAGTGAGGTTTACTCTCCTGAAAGAGATTTTTTTGGGTTAAATTACATTAACGGGCTCGTTCATTGCTATTCGGGGTCATTAAAACGTCCCCCGAGATATGCCGATGCGTGAAATCGGAAAAACGGATTATTTTTATTTACAGATTTTATTGGTTTAAAAATAAGATTATTATTAAAATTTGCTTTTTAGCTATAAATCTAATTGTGTCGTCTTTGTTTTTCTGTCTCGCTCCCCCGCCAATGATCCAGATTCTCCTTTTTTTATCCGCGCTGTGTGGATGTGGAAGTGGTCGCACTCGCTTCGAAAATGAGGGAAAACTAGCGAAGGTGGTGGGTATTTTTTTGTTGCGTCTGGTGCCCGTTGAAGTTCCAAACAAATTTTGTTTTAACGGTTTTTTTCTGGGGTCGATGGTTTTCCAGAAAAAAAATAAAAACTGGAAAATAATGAAGAAATAATAATTTTGGTATAACTTTTTCCAGGTACATTTTTCGGAAAAGTGTCATGGGGCTTTTTTGAAGTGTTTTGGGTGTTTTATCAATTTGCCAAAAAAAAAATTTTTTTTTTTTCAATTTTTTACCCAAAAATTTTCCAATTTTTTAAAAAATCGTCCATAATTGCTTTATTTGTCGATTTAGAGCTAAAAGTTATTCTTAATGATTTGTTCTATTTTTAATTCGGAATTTAATGGTAAAAGAAAATTTTCAATTTTCCCAATAGTTTTCGAGAAAATGAGGAAAAACTGTTTAGAGGTTTTTCCCAATTTTCTGAAAAACTATTGAAGATAGAAATTATTTTTTTATAGCATTTTATGCGCATTGGAATTCCAAACAACTTTTATTAAAACAATTTTTTTCTCCAACCAATAGTTTTCCCGGAAAAAAATAAAAACTGAAAAAATGAAAATTTTTCCATGCATACCCCTTTGGATTTTTGAGACAGGGAAATTTGAGTATAACTTTTCCCATGTACATTTTTCAAAAAAGTTTTATAAGACTTTTTTGATGTTTTTTAAGCGATTTATCGATTTCTAAAAAAAAAATTCAAATTTTTCCAAAAATTTTTTTTTTCAGATTTTTCACCCAAAAATTTTTCAATTTTTCAAAAATCCTCCATAACTTCCTTATTTTGAGATTTACGACAAAATATTATTCTATATAATTTGTTCTATTTTTGAATACGAATCCAATTCTAAAAGAAAATTTTCCATATTCTCAATAGTTTTCGGGAAAATGAGGAAAAACTGTTTTGGAGTTTTCCTCAATTTTCCGGAAAACTACTGGATATAAAAATTATTTTTTTATAGCATCTGATGCCCATTGACAATCCAAACAACTTTTATTAAAACAATTTTTTTCTCCAACCAATAGTTTTCCCGGAAAAAAATAAAAACTGAAAAAATGAAAATTTTCCCAGGGGTACCCCTTTGGATTTTTTTAGAAAGCCTTTTTTGGATATAACTTTTTCCAGGTACATTTTTCAAAAAAGTGTCATAGGACTTTTTTGAAGTATTTTGGGTGGTCTATTGATTTACCAAAAAAAAAAATTAATTTTTTCAAAAAAAATTTTTTTTCAAATTTTTCACCCAAAAATTTTTCAATTTTTCAAAAATCCTCCATAACTCCATTATTTTTCGATTTAGAGCTAAAAGTTATTCTTAATGATTTGTTCTATTTTTAATTCGGAATTTAATGGTAGAAGAAAATTTTCAATTTTCCTACTAGTTTTCGAGAAAATGAGGAAAAACTGTTTAGAGGTTTTTCCAGATTTTCTGGAAAACTATTGAAAATAGAAATTATTTTTTTATTGCATTTTATGCGCATTGGAATTCCAAATAACTTTTATTAAAACAATTTTTTTCTCCAACCAATAGTTTTCCCGGAAAAAAATAAAAACTGAAAAAATGAAAATTTTTCCATGCATACATACCCCTTTGAATTTTTGAGACAGGGAAATTTGATTATAACTTTTTCCATGTACATTTTTCAAAAAAGTTTTATAAGACTTTTTTGTTGTTTTTTAGGCGATTTATCGATTTCCAAAAAAAAATTCAAATTTTTCCAAAATTTTTTTTTTCAGATTTTTCACCCAAAAATTTTTCAATTTTTCAAAAATCCTCCATAACTTCCTTATTTTGAGATTTACGACAAAATATTATTCTTTATAATTTGTTCTATTTATAAAGAGGAATCCAATGCTGAAAAAAAATTTTTAATATTCCCAATAGTTTTCGAGAAAATGAAGAAAAACTGTTGAGAGGTTTTTCCCGATTTTCCGGAAAACTGTTGATACTAAAAATTATTTTTCTATTGCATCTGATGCGCATTGACATTCCAAACAACTTTTATTAAAACAATTTTTTCCTCCAACCAATAGTTTTCCAGAAAAAAAATAAAAACCAAAATTAAGAACATTTTCCCATGGGTACCCCTTTGGATTTTTCCAGAAAGACTCTTTTGGGTATAACTTTTTTCAGGTACATTTTTCAAAAAAGTTTTATAAGACTTTTTTGTTGTTTTTTAAGCGATTTATCGATTTCCAAAAAAAAAATTCAAATTTTTCCAAAATTTTTTTTCAAATTTTTCCAATTTTTCAAAAATCCCCCATAACTTCTTTAATTTGAGATTTACGACAAAATGTTATTCTACACGATTTGTTCTATTTTTAACTGGGATTCCAGTGCTAAAAGAAAATTTTCTATATTCCAATACGAATAAAATTTTCTGACAAATTCAGTTTTTGAGAAATTTTGATGCACTTTACAAAATTTTGGATAACTTCTTTGCTATTAAAGATAGAGTCATGATTCAAAAACCCTTATGATCTCCATATCATTTTCTCACTTTCATATAAGAATGAAATTTTTTTGAGAAATTGACGGTTTTTGAGAAATTTAAAAGTTTTGATTTTTTTTGTTTATTTTTTGGATGTAACTTTTTTCTAGTACATTTTTCAAAAAAGTTTTATGAGACTTTTTTGATGTTTTTTGAGCGTTTTATCGATTTCTAAAACAAAAATAAAAATTTTTTCAAAATTTTTTTTTTTCAAATTTTTCACCCAAAAATTTTCCAATTTTTCAAAAATCCTCCATAACTTTCTTATTTTGAAATATACGACAAAATCTTATTCTTTATAATTTGTTATATTTTTGATGAGGAATCCAATGCTGGAAAAAAATCTTCAATATACCCAATAGTTTTCCAGAAAATGAGGAAAAACTGTTTGGAGGTTTTCCCTAATTTTCTCAAAAACTGTTGAATTTAAAAATTATTTTTTTATTGCATCTGATGCGCATTGACATTCCAAATAACTTTTGTTTAAACAATTTTTCTCTCCAACCAATAGTTTTCCAGAAAAAAAATAAAAACCAAAATTATGAACATTTTCCTAGGGGTACCCCTTTGGATTTTTCCAGGAAGACTTTTTTGGGTATAACTTTTTTCAGGTACATTTTTCAAAAAAATTTTATAAGACTTTTTTGAAGTGTTTTGAATGATCTATCGATTTACCAAAAAAAATTAATTTTTTCAAAAAAAAAAGTTTTTCAATTTTTCACCCAAAAATATTCAAATTTTTCAAAAATCCTCCATAACTCCTTTATTTTTCGATTTAGAGCGAAAAGTTATTCTTTATGATTTGTTCTATTTTTAATCAAGAATCCAACACCAAAAGAAAATTTTCAATTTTCTCAATAGTTTTCGGGAAAATGAGGAAAAACTGTTTTGGAGTTTTCCTCAATTTTCTGGAAAACTACTGGATATAAAAATTATTTTTTTATAGCATCTGATGCCCATTGACAATCCAAACAACTTTTACTAAAACAATTTTTTTCTCCAACCAATAGTTTTTCAGAAAAAAAATAAAAACCAAAATTATGAACATTTTCCTAGGGGTACCCCTTTGGATTTTTCCAGGAAGACTTTTTTGGGTATAACTTTTTTCAGGTACATTTTTCAAAAAAGTTTTATAAGACTTTTTTGAAGTGTTTTGAGCGATTTATCGATTTCCAAAAAAAAATTCAAATTTTTCCAAAATTTTTTTTTTTCAAATTTTTTACCCAAAAATCCTCCATAACTCCTTTATTTTTCGATTTAGAGCGAAAAGCTATTCTTTATGATTCGTCCTATTTTTAATCAGGAATCCAGTACTAAAAGAAAAAATTTTCTATTCCGAATAGTTTTCCAGAAAATTAGGAAAAACCGTCAAGCGATTTTCCGCACTTGAGGGCTCTTTTTTCGACTTAAAATAACTACTACGATAACAATTATTTCATACCTGATAGATAATTCAACTGTCAAGTAAGAGACATGACCGGGTTTCACATTCAGGGAAGACAATGAACAAGATCAATTGCTTGGAATAAGACAGAAATGACAAACAAATTAATTAAAAAAAAAAAACAATTAAAATTAAAAATGCCTTTATTGATTTACTCAGAACCCAAAAGTTACAAACTAGATTTGATCACTGTTTGGTGCCATTCGGGGTGTCTCGGGTCAATAATAGGTTCCTGCATAGTAAACTCAATAAATTCCATATTCCACTCTTTATCCAGCAGGACAATAGTGTGCGTCCTAAAAAATGGAAGTGTCCTGTTAAAACACTCTTTATCCAAATATATGTTAATACCTTGTGCCATATCCCGCTGACAAATATTCCACATATATCGAGGACAACACTTGCAGGCCCACGGGGCTCCTTCTCGCCAGCTCCTCATCAGGTAAATGTCTAAAACAATCAAGATTATTATTATCAAAACATACTGATTCAATACTCACTGGGTCTTGTCTTTTAACAAAGCTAATAGTTCGGCCTTCAGTTGGTCCTTATCCAAGTTCCTCTCGATAATTTCCTGAAACCTATTTCGACCGTTCAGTACTTTCATGTAAGGGGAACTGATGGTACTGTTCCCAAAACCGATGGTGTGTTTACCCGTGTATACTGAGTCAATCTCGGGTTGGTTGCACGAGTGGTATGTCCTGGTCAAACCCCCCTTACTAAATAAGTCAGTTGAAATCAGTGTCTCATAGATGTAGTATGTACTTGAAATACCTGAGTTCCACCCCAATCAAGTTAAAACCGTTAAAAGATACATCTGTGTTTTTCAATTTGTCAATATATTCGGGGAAAGTGGCGGTTCCTTCCAGATATTTAATAACCAACTCTCCTCTGCCTGCCGCATTGGGTACCTTATTGTTTCCGGATATGTTCGTTAGACAAGAGAAACAGAACTTTTTGCCTTCCGTCAATTCATTATCGAGCTCGTTTTTGATGGTGCAACCCAGCCAGGACCCATACTCTCGCCCAGGTTCCATATCTCTACCTGGAAACACACTTGTAACCTGTACAATATCATGGAATATTACTGCTTAATTACCTGCAATGACTCCGGTTTCTGGACATTTGTATGCAGCTTTAGCTGGTCTCGTGTAATACTCATCCCGGTTGGTTGCCACTATCAGTCTATACTCGTTATCTTGAGGGTCTGGATTCGTATGCAAGAATAAAATACACATCCTGAAAAGACGTTGCGTATACTTGAACTTTGTCCAATACCTGCTGGATAATTAGGTCGAGACAATGGACTTATAGTCGAATTTATTTTCAAGGTTCTAATTACTCAAGTTATCACTCTTATTTGCATATGAAATAAGATAAGGCATGTAATACATTATAAGATTTCCCTATTTAATGCATCTTATATTAAAGGTGATAACTAAATTGCTTATTTTAATGGAATTATGCACTTTTTCTCCCATCACTCACAGGGACTTTTTAAAATAATTAATTTATAAACAAATAGATAAGAATAATAAACAAATTCCACATGACATTTGACAGCTCTCAAAATATTAACTGTCAACGTCATAATTGACGCCTGTCAAAGTCCCAATTGACAGCTTTCAAAATGTTAACTGTCAACATTCCTATTGACAGCTGTCAATTTCAAATATGACAATTAAATTGACAGCTGTCAAGTTCAACGGCATTTTTTGTTATTTATTTATTTAAATAATAACAATAATTTATTTGTTGATAAATATATTATTGAATATAAATGATTATTATTATTATTAGAATAATAAACAAATACCACATGACATTTGACAGCTCTCTAACTGTGTCAACGTCAAAATTGACGGCTGTCAAAGTCCCAATTGACAGTTATCAAAATATTAACTGTCAACATTCCTATTGACAGCTGTCAAATTCAAGGGCATTTTTTGTTTATTTATTTATTTAAATAATAACAATAATCTATTTCTTGATAAATGTAATAATAAAAGGACACTTTTTTTCTCATCACTCACGGGGACTTTTTAAAATAATTAATTTATAAACAAATAGATTATTATTATTATTAGTAGAATAATAAACAAATACCACATGACATTTGACAGCTCTCTAACTTTGTCAACGTCCCAATTGACAGCTATCAAAATATTAACTGTCAACATTCCTATTGACAGCTGTCAATTTCAAATATGACAGCTGTCAAATTCAAAGGCATTTTTTATTTATTTATCTAAATAATAACAATAATCTATTTGTTGATAAATGCAATAATAAAGGACACCTTTTGCCGAATCAGGTAGGTATGAACTATTTAATTAATTACTGTTTAGCCGCCAACAAATTAATAAAAAACACAAGAGAGGTTTTATAATAGTAGTGACTTTATGCAGTAATAAAACAATGATTTAACAACAATATTTAAACTAATAAAGCATTTAATAAACAAAACACGTTTTCTAATCCTTAAATAAATGCATGCCATGAAAAAGAAACACAATTATTTTAAACTTAAATCCCTTAACCCGATCAATAATCCCTCACCCTTGCTTCACATTTTACTCCTCAGGATGAATGAATGAATGCCTAACGGGTAACAGATTATTGACCAGGCCCAATGTTTAATACTTAAAAATAATAGCACAATGATCCTTATCTATGATAACACACTTTTACTGGGTCGGAGAATAGTCAGTCGGCACCATAATCCTGCAATGCATCTCTCGGATTAAGGGAACCGTGTAGGCAACACACTCGTCCCATCCGGGTGACCTCCAGGCAGATTCCCTCGTCTCTTTTCTTTTATTTAAGTTTTCATAACCTACAAAATGTTAGCCCGAAGCTGGTATGTTTTTTCCCCGGTCCACTTCATAATACTCACACCAAATGTGATGGACATTATACAGTCGACCGACTTGAGAAAAGAAACCCGCAAAGGCTTCATCGTTGTTCTTTCGAAAGTTAATTGCTCGGGCCCAATTGTTGCCCCATTCAATCATGGTACCTGGTGGGGTACATTCCAGTACTAAACGTTCAATCAAATATAAATTGCTTTACCTGGTTTAAGTGAATAACTCCTTATCTCGTAAATATTTTTGGGTTCCCTTGCTAGTATCTGGGGCCAATAGCTGAAGGCCAAAAGGTACTGCAAATGTCTCGCTCTCACTAGTTTTCCTTGTTCCTCCCTCAGTTTTTCATATTCCTGCAATAAATACTGAATAGACACTCGAGGGCATTGAGTGAAGACTTACCTCGTTTGTATCGGTTAAACTGTTAAATTTATCAATCTGGTGGAACCCCCCGGTGAATTTCCACAAGTGCAGGGCCTGATCTTGGTCCCCCACATTGACCGTCCAACTGCCCACTAAATTCACCGAATTTTTCAGTTGCTCTTGAGATTTCACCCATTCCACAGTATTTTTCCTTAAAAAAAAAAAAAATTAATGTAACTATTACGTACCTCAAGCCCTATTGATGCTTACACATTATTTAGATATGCTGCTTTGACATCAGGCCTATAGTTATGGGTTTGCAATGAATAAATCACCTCTTTATCGCTAAGCATTCTACTATGGCTCTCTTTAGTAGGCTCGATTTTCCTCACAAATATCTTCGATAGCCATGCATCGTTTTTAGCAGAGGTCGTCGATAAGTGCCTTTAAATATAAGTGAAATTATACATTGCCCATATGAGCGGAATCATTTCCAACTTCTGTGGCTGACAGAGTCAAAAGTTTGTAACAAGTCATAGAATACTGCAGAAGCACCCTAATTACTATGCCACAATATTGGCTTTATATTGACTTGTCTAGGTGCAAAGTAACTACTATTTAGGGTCCACTTACCGTAAATTCTGCACGATTTTATTGGACGAGTTTCCCAAGTGAATAGCCATTATTTTTTTTTCTAAATATATTTACAGCCTTAAAAAATATACTATTATAATCAACTGTTTATTAGGTAATTAGGATCTCATGCTATCAAAAATAACACAGATAATAAGCATTTATGCGTATGTATGAGGTGAAAGTCAAGAAAGGTTATCACGGAACAGACGTCATAACCTCACTTGTCGTTTTGACATATATATAACCTCGAAAACTAAAGTGACGTTTACGTTGAGTGACAGGTCAGCAATAAACCTAACCTCACTTTTTTAATTGATAATATTTACTACCTTATCAGTATAATGTTATTATGATGTTTGAACCTTGAAAAAAACATCGACTTTAGGGCGGTTGCACTTACGCGTAACGTTTTAAAGACTCTGCCCCCTTTTCGATAAATATGGGTAAGTAACATGGAGTGTTAATTGAATACTGCAAACTACTAGAGTGTTTTCAGCCAATTCAGAAGTAATCAAGCTTCAGCAACACCTCAGCTTGCTTCAGCAAGAATATTCAAAGTTGCAAAAAAAGTATGAGGATCTCGAGGGGCGATGCTCCTCAAATTTCAATAACGGTTTTGCTTTAAGGCTTGTTAATATCATCAGCGGCTTGCATGCCTCCGATACTTTTAGTGATATTCGAATAAAACTAGCAGGTAAGTACTATATATAGGAAGTAGTGTGCATATGCAGAAGCAATTTTTTATGCCTTGGAAGCTGAAGAGACCGTTCCAGCCCATAAACTGGTACTGGCAGCTCGCTCCAAACTGTGGGACGAGCAGTGCTTGAAACCCTTAAGCGAGCTAGACTGGTCTGATATAAACCTTGAGGTTGCCAAACTGATAATTCTCTGGTTGTATAAGGTAAAAGCGATTCAAGTGAATCAGAACTTTTACTTCTTTATTAACTTACCTTAGGGGGAAGTTAAGTTCATATCAGACGAACTTACCTTGCTAGTAATGAGGCAGGCTTTCCAATTTAAAATCGAGGCTCTAGTGGAATCTTGTGAGCACCATTTAATTTCTACAGTAGACACAAGGAGTTGCGTCAAGTTTTACAGTGCGGCCGAGGAGATTCAAGCGGCCAATTTGAAAGAGTATTGTTCAGGTACGAGAGTTTTGAAGGCTAATCACTTGAGTTATTATGGAAATTCTTACTTGAAGGCCTAATATCCACTCATTGGGACGAACTGAACTCGTCAGACTTTGAGGATATGAGTGGGCCGTTACTGTATAGCATGTTAAAAAATAAAACTCAACTTCCATTACATTCCGCTGTGAGATTGCTTAGAGAGGACGTGGTTTTTTTGTGTTTACTGGAAAACTCCAATCGGGTAAGTGATTTTATTTAATCCTTAATTATTATATATAACATAAGGTAAAAGTGACTAATATATAGAGCAACGGTGAGTATCTACTATAGTTGGCTGCATTGCACAGATCCCCCGTGCAATAGCAATGTTCCTCCACTATAGCTGTCCTAACTCGGTCCTTGGTAACGTTACAGCCTTCCTGATAACCCTCCCTTATAAGGGTTTGATAGTGCCATTTGTTGTCCTGCAGTATCTGACTGATTTCCCTCTGTTGGGCGCAGTACCTCTCGGTACCATTCACTTCTTCTATATATAAAGGAAAAATTCAATCTACCATCGAAAACTTCTTCTGTCCTACTTACTTCCATTTAATTTGGTGAATCTGTTGGTCTTGACACACCAAGTCGAGTAGGGACAGTCCACTATGAACCTCTCCGATAAGTCGAAGTCCTTGCAAATGGGGATGGTGTCGGTGTAGACAAATGAGGCCACCTTGCAGCGGTAACATTGGATCGCTTCTGAACCTTTACCGTCTAGAATCGCTTTGATTTATTAATATATCATCCTATAATTGCTCAATATTGAAGATAAGAGAGAGAGGTTAAGGTTAATGTGTCTTTTTTTAATTGCTCGACTTACTTTGAACTAAAATGACTACTATCAGGGTCAGCCATCGGTTTTGTAGTTGCTCCATGGTACTTTTGACCATCTGCTGAAATATAAAAACGGTTCGTCTTCATGTTGGGTTAAATGGGACTGATATTGTATCAGTTTGGACCTACGGAAGGCCTTTGATAGGGTAAAATTACATTACATGCACTCAAAAACCTCTCTGGTCCATGGGTATTATGTTGAAAAATAGGGATTTTGCTGAATCATTTCTTACTGGTAAGGTGTGTGGGGTGGGTGGGGGGTGTAAGGGTAGTGTTGATGAAAAACGCGTTTTTTTGCAGGAAATAATCGTCTTAAAGGGAAAATTTAATAAGAAAATTATAGGCAATGAAAAAATCTTCATTTATTCAGAGAAGATTAAAAAAGACTTCAGATTAGTCCACAAATCAGGAATTTCTAAATTTGGACTATTAGAACCCAAGATATTCACTTGCCAATGAGAGACAAATTATTTTGTTCCTTACAGGCACTACTGGACTAAGAATTCCATTATCTTGACTTCTAGTCAACGGATTTTAGTGATTTTTTCAAAAAAAGACTAAAAAAGACTTCAGACTAGTCAATAAATCAAGAATTTCGAAATTTGGACTACTAGAACCCAAGATATTCATTTGCCAATGAGAGACAAAGTATTTTGTTCCTTACAGGCACTCCTGGAATAAGAATTCCATTATCTTGATTTCTAGTGAACGGATTTTAGTGATTTTTTCAAAAAAGACTAAAAAGGCTTCAAACTAGTCAATAAATCAAGAATTTCGAAATTTGGACTACTAGAACCCAAGATATTCACTTGTCAATGAGAGACAAAGTATTTTGTTCCTTACAGGCACTCCTGGAATAAGAATTCCATTATCTTGATTTCTAGTGAACGGATTTTAGTGATTTTTTCAAAAAAGACTAAAAAGGCTTCAAACTAGTCCACAAATCAATAATTTTTAAATTCGGACTACTAGAACCCGAGATATTCACTTGCCAATAAGAGACAAATTATTTTCCTCCTCACAGGCACTCCTGGACTAAGAATTCCATTATCTTGACTTCTATTGAACGGATTTTAGTGATTTTTTCAAAAAAGACTAAAAAGGCTTCAGACTACTCCACAAATCAAGAATTTCTAAATTTGGACTACTAGAACCCGAGATATTCACTTGCCAATAAGAGACAAATTATATTCTTCCTTACAGGCACTCCTGGACTAAGAATTCCAATATCTTGACTTCTAGTCAACGGATTTTACTGATTTTTTCAAAAAAGACTAAAAAAGACTTCAGACTAGTCCACAAATCCAGAAATTTCCAAATTCGGACCCCTAGAACCCAAGGTATCACAGTTCTATTCCAGGAACTTGGATACCTCCAAATTCTCCCAAAAACCTCACAAAACAGTCATTTTTTCATTCAATTCCAGACTTTTCAACATTTTCAAATTACTCTAAACCTCTGCACACTCAAATCCGGTCCTGTAAAGAGTTTTTTAACTCATTCCAGGCTTTTGGGCGTCTCCAAATTGCTCCCAAAAACCCCTGATTGAGTGATGATTGAATTTTCAAGACTTGTCTTGTTATACGATCCTTTAACGATTTCTGATGCTTCTCACACTGGATTTCTGAGTGTAATTATTAAGGTCGAAGGTCCCTCTGTGCCCTGGAGTGTCTCTAATACGGTTTTTACTGAATAAATTTGCACAAAAGTGATACAGAGACCCGATATAACTTAAGGTCAAAGAACTATTAATAATAATAATAATAATAATTAATAAAAAAAATATGTGTGGGCTTATCATCGAACCCAAAACACATGCGATGATAGATAGATAAACTGACCGCGTTTACAGTGTCTATTTTTAGATCTAGAACGATTATGCATGTTTTCTACCTGATTTTCGTGCTCAAACTCCCTCCGGACACGTTGAAACTGTACACGACTCACTTGCAGAAATACTACTAAATCATCGAACGCGATATTGAGTTAAATAGTGAAATTTGTTGTTGTAAATTTTGATTATCGCTCGCGTACACTGGAAATGCGCGCCTACATATTATAAATAAAATAACGTTCGTTTTTGCCGCGTTGCCAAGCCGAGGAGTATCCCCGGATCACGAGGTTATCGGGGGGTTCTCGAGGATCATTTTGACGCATAAAACACGGTTTTAGCTCAAATAGTTGCTGAGTTATAGCACTTTATGTGTCCAGGACAGTCATATCTTGCAAACATAAGTTCTAAATTGGATAATTTGAAAACTGTTCAAGGTATTTTTATGGGGTTTTCACTCACAGTTAGTGCGTTCTTTACTGAACAATTTGATATGCGAACGATTTTTGTGAGTTAAGAACTCATTGAGTTACAGTGAGTTTTGTGAGTCAAGGTCCAAGGGTTACAGGACTATATGTTTCCGTTACAGTTATATTTTACAAACATAAGTTCCAGGTAGGTTAATTTAAAAACTATTCAAGGCATTTTTATGGGGTTTTCACTTACAGTTAGGATGTTTTTTACTGAACAATTTGATATGCTATTCATTGTTGTGAGTTAAGAACTCACTGAGTTACAGTGAATTTTGTGAGTCATGGTCCAAAGAGAAACCAAGAATCTTTCATCAAAGATTTTGAGTGCCACTGTAATAATATTAAGGAGATTTTTTTGGGAGGTTCTAATGAGGTTCTTGAGGATCATTTTGATACATAAAGCACATTTTTAGCTCAAATAGTTACTAAGCTACAGGACTTTAAGTTTCCAGGACACTTATATCTTGTTTCTACCAGATATGATTTATGTCTATAAGTTCCAGGCACGATAATTCAAAAACCATTCAACGCATTTCTATGGGGTTTTCACTCACAGTTAGGGTGTTCTTTTTAGAACAATTTAATGTGCTATTCATTGTCGTGAGTTAAGAACTCACTGAGTTACAGTGAGTCGTGGTCCAAAGAGGAACCAAGAATCTTTCATCAAAGATTTTGAGTACCACTGTAACAATATTAAGTATATTTCTTTGGGAGGTTCTAATGAGGTTCTTGAGGATCATTTTGATACATAAAGCACATTTTTAGCTCAAATAGTTACTAAGCTACAGGACTTTAAGTTTCCAGGACACTTATATCTTGTTTCTACCAGATATGATTTATGTCTATAAGTTCCAGGCCCGATAATTCAAAAACTATTCAACACATTTCTATGGGGTTTTCACTCACAGTTAGCGAGTTCTTTTCTGAACATTTTGATATACGAACGATTTTTGTGAGTTGAAAACTCATTGAGTTACAGTGAGTTTTGTGAGTCATGGTCCAAAGAGAAACCAAGAATCTTTCATCAAAGATTTTGAGTGCCACTGTAATAATTTTAAGGAGATTTTTTTGGGAGGTTCTAATGAGGTTCTCGAAGATCATTTTGATACATAAAGCACGTTTTTAGCTCAAACAGTTACTCAGCTACAGCCCTTTATGTTTCCAGGACACTTTCTTCTTATAGACACATGTTCCAGGCCCGATAATTCAAAAACTATTCAACGCATTTCTATGGGGTTTTCACTCACAGTTAGGGCGTTCTTTACTAAACATTTTGACACAAAATTCATACTCGTAACTTAATAACTCACTGAGTTACAGTGAGTTATGCACCTCACCAAAACGCGGCCGTTTCAGCTCGCGGACATCGTGAACGTTTGGTCCCAGCACGGGGAACTCCCACTGGACCTAGCGCTCACTTTAAAGAACCACAGCATCGCCGACACCTTGGTGCAGCATCATGCTGACCTGAACATCTCAGATCCCGCGGGGGAATGCTTATTATACAGGGCGATCAAACGGGGAAACAGCTTTGGCGCCCTCTTTCTTTTGGAGCATAAGTGCGACGTTAATTTAGTCACCAGGTACTAAATCGGGTGGGTGAGAGGGCCAATATGTCGCACTCACTCTTCCGTATTACAGGGAGGGAAACGATTCTGCGTTACATCTGGTGGCCGGATCGGTCCAGTTGGAGGAAAACCAGCGAATCGCGCGTGAATTAATTAAGAGCGGCATCGACGTGAATGCACGGAACCGTCTCGGGTATACCGCCCTCCATGTTGCCGTACAATCCGACAACAGGGCCGTATTTGACGCGTTAATCGCTCACGTAAGTTGTGGTACCACCGAATGACTCACGTTTGCCTCAATTTCTTTTCCAAAAGGATCAAATCGACGTTAACCTCAAAACAAACGACGGGCATCCGCCCTTGTACTTTGCCTACAGCAAACTGGACCTGGACGTACCGTACTACGTGCAGGAGTTGATCCAGAGGGGGGCAAAACTGGACCCGATCTACGCAAATCGACTTGATTTACTGCAGACGCTCATCGTTAACGGGAAAAGGAAGGCCGCCAGTCATTTGGTCCAGAAATTGACCGATCTGGACCATGTGAACATGAATGGGGAAACCGCTTTGCACCTGTGTTGCCAAAGAGGTTACGACGACGTGGCAACCTTGTTGGTACGTATTTTAGCCTCACTAGTTGGGAAATTATTTAATTGTCTTGTACGGTAATTATACGAGTTGTTTCGGGGATGCTGTGACCTTGTAACTGTTTTTCGAGGTCGTTTTAAGGTCACTCGAAGGTCGGTTCGCGGACACGTCTTCGGAATTCAATAACGATAACCCGATGAGGCTTGAAATTAATTAGAAGAGTTTGAGGTAACTTTGGTCATAACTTTACTTCTAGTGCTCAGATCGAGTTGATTTTTGTTTTAAAAGATTCTTTGGAGTGTTCTTAAGCTTTCATTGAAGGAATCATGGAAATCGATCCATTAGAACCATTTTTATCCAGTTTTTTGGAAAACATGTCCAATAGGAAAGACAGTCTGAGGTAACTTGGGTCATAACTTTACTTCTAGTGCTCAGATTAAGTTGATTTTTGTTTTAAAAGATTCTTTAGAGTGTTCTTAAGCTTTCATTGAAGGAATCATGGAAATCGATCCATTAGAACCATTTTTATCCAATTTTTTGGAAAACATGTCCAAGAGGAAAGACAGTTTGAGGTAACTTGGGTCATAACTGTACTTCTAGTTCTCAGATTGAGTTGATTTTTATTTTAAAAAATTCTTTGGAGTGTTCTTAAGTTTCCATTGAAGAAATCATGAAATTCCATGCATCAGAAGTATTTTTATTCAATTTTTTGGAAAAACATGTCCAAGAGCAAAGACAGTCTGAGGTAACTTGGCTCATAACTCCACTTCTAGTGCTCAGATCGGGTCGATTTTTGTTTTTGAAGATTCTTTAGAGTGTTCTTAAGCTTTCGTTGAAGGAATCATGGAAATCGATCCATTAGAACCATTTTTATCCAGTTTTTTGGAAAACATGTCCAATAGGAAAGACAGTCTGAGGTAACTTGGGTCATAACTTTACTTCTAGTGCTCAGATTAAGTTGATTTTTGTTTTAAAAGATTCTTTAGAGTGTTCTTAAGCTTTCATTGAAGGAATCATGGAAATCGATCCATTAGAACCATTTTTATCCAATTTTTTGGAAAACATGTCCAAGAGGAAAGACAGTTTGACGTAACTTGGGTCATAACTTTACTTCTAGTGTTTAGATTGAGTTGATTTTTGTTTTAAAAGATTCTTTAGAGTGTTCTTAAGCTTTCATTGAAGAAATCATGGAAATCGATCCATTAGAACCATTTTTATCCAGTTTTTTGGAAAACATGTCCAATAGGAAAGACAGTCTGAGGTAACTTGGGTCATAACTCCACTTCTAGTGTTCAGATTGAGTTGATTTTTGTTTTAAAAGATTCTTTAGAGTGTTCTTAAGCTTTCATTGAAGAAATCATGGAAATCGATCCATTAGAACCATTTTTATCCATTTTTTTGGAAAACATGTTTAATAGGAAAGACAGTTTGAGGTAACTTGGGTCATAACTCCACTTCTAGTGTTCGGATTGAGTTGATTTTTGTTTTAAAAGATTCTTTAGAGTGTTCTTAAGCTTTCATTGAAGAAATCATGGAAATCGATCCATTAGAACCATTTTTATCCATTTTTTTGGAAAACATGTTTAATAGGAAAGACAGTTTGAGGTAACTTGGGTCATAACTCCACTTCTAGTGTTCGGATTGAGTTGATTTTTGTTTTAAAAGATTCTTTAGAGTGTTCTTAAGCTTTCATTGAAGGAATCATGGAAATCGATCCATTAGAACCATTTTTATCCAGTTTTTTGGAAAACATGCCCTATAGGAAAAACAGTCTGAGGTAACTTGGGTCATAACTTTACTTCTAGTGCTCAGATCGAGTTGATTTTTGTTTTAAAAGATTCTTTGGAGTGTTCTTAAGCTTTCACTGAAGAAATCATGGAAATCCATGGATCAGAACCATTTTTATCCATTTTTTTGGAAAACATGTCCAATAGGAAAGACAGTCTGAGGTAACTTGGGTCATAACTCCACTTCTAGTGTTCAGATTGAGTTGATTTTTGTTTTAAAAGATTCTTTAGAGTGTTCTTAAGCTTTCGTTGAAAAAATCATGGAAATCGATCCATTAGAACCATTTTTATCCATTTTTTTGGAAAACATGTTTAATAGGAAAGACAGTTTGAGGTAACTTGGGTCATAACTCCACTTCTAGTGTTCGGATTGAGTTGATTTTTGTTTTAAAAGATTCTTTAGAGTGTTCTTAAGCTTTCATTGAAGAAATCATGGAAATCGATCCATTAGAACCATTTTTATCCATTTTTTTGGAAAACATGTTTAATAGGAAAGACAGTTTGAGGTAACTTGGGTCATAACTCCACTTCTAGTGTTCGGATTGAGTTGATTTTTGTTTTAAAAGATTCTTTAGAGTGTTCTTAAGTTTTCATTGAAGGAATCATGGAAATCGATCCATTAGAACCATTTTTATCCATTTTTTTGGAAAACATGTTTAATAGGAAAGACAGTTTGAGGTAACTTGGGTCATAACTCCACTTCTAGTGTTCGGATTGAGTTGATTTTTGTTTTAAAAGATTCTTTAGAGTGTTCTTAAGCTTTCGTTGAAGGAATCATGGAAATCGATCCATTAGAACCATTTTTATCCATTTTTTTGGAAAACATGTCCAATGGGAAAGACAGTCGACAGTCTCCCATGGTACCCCAGCGCTTTCGGTGCAACCTAAGCCGTTTTTTTTCGGTTTTAGCTCGAACGGGGCGCCAACCCCTCGATGTTGACCAACGAGCAACGACTCACCCCCGTCCACTACGCCGTAAAGTCCAATTCAGCGGAATGTTTACGGGCATTTATAAACAACAACAACAAAACTGAGGACAAACGGTAAACAACCCTTTAGTCCTTCTTTAATCCATTTAGACTTTCTAACGGAAATTTGTTTCAGTTTTAATATGCGCGACGTAAACGGAGACACCCCGCTCAGTTTGGCCCTGGGGTGCGGCTTTAAAGGGTTGGTACCGCTCTTAATTAAGGGCGGGGCGGACATTAACGTCCGTAACGGTCAAGATCTCACCCTGCTACATCAAGCGATCATGAAAGAGGACGCGGAAACGGCCCTTTACTTGTTGCAACACGGGGCCGATGTAAACGCACTCACTTCTCATAGCGAGACTCCCTTGCAATTGGCCATTTATTACAAGTGAGTCAGTCGATAGTAGTCGATTGTTTGGGGTCATTTATTTCATCCCTTGTAGGCTACCGGAGGTGGTGGACGCGTTGTGCAGCAAAGGGGTCGACATGTCCGTACGGGACGGGGCGGGGGTCTGCGCCCTCTGGGCCACTCTGGAATCCGGTAAGTCTTCTTTCTCCTTCTTCTCCTCCTCCTCCTCCTCCTCAACCGGTCAGGATCAGAACTATTTCCACGCAGTTCCTTCAGTTGTTCGTCCATCAGTCACCGGGGTCTAGGTCGGGTTTGCGTGCGGGCCAGTCGACGTATTTCTTTCCTGTTGTCGATTCCTACTTGAACATAACCCATAAATCTACAATTCATACTGTAGACTGTAGACCCTTTACAGGTGAAGAAAGAATCGCGAACATTCTGGTGAAACATGGGGCGGATACAGACTGTTGGACCTACTGCCCGGACGTCGGTTACCGACAGACGCTGCTGCACAGGGCCATCGACGAGAACAAAGAGGAGGCGGCCATATTTCTGATCAGAGCCGGCTGCGATCTACAGTCGCCCCGTATACCGGAAGGAGGGAGTGACGCGGTCAAAGATCTACAGACGCCGTTGCATTTGTGCTGCGTGTGGGGACTCGAGCCGGTCGCGAGGTAACAAAAACGGGCCCTGGTCCGGTCAATTTTTACGCTAGACCGACGTTTTTGCCCTCGAATCCGTCCTCACGGATCGCGCTATAACGGTGTGAAAGAATTATGAGGATATCTTGGGGAGTTTTCGAGTTATGAGCAAAAATGTCTGATGACTTCAAATTTGGTGGTTATGGGACCTTGGTGGACAAAATTGCCTTTAACTCAAAGGGTTTTTGAGGTACAAGAACCGTTTTGGTACGGAATTGTTCGGAAAGAAACACACTTTCTTGCACTAAAACCCTTTTAATCGAGTTCCAATTATTTCTCAAAATATTAACCAGAAAAGTGAGAATTTGCTAAGGACATTGATAAAAAAACATGCCTCAACCAAAAGTTCGATAACTTTTGAAATTGTTTGTCTAGATCGACGTTTTTACCCTCAAATCCATCCTCAGGAATCCCATTATATTGCAGCGAAAAAATCATGAAAATATTCCCAGTGGTTCTCAAGTTATATCCAAAAATGTCCAGTGATACCTAAAAATGTTGGTGTTGCAATATGAGTATGAAAGACTCAAATTTGGTCAGTCTTGGACCATGAGGGACAAAATTGCCTCTAACTCAGAGAGTTTTTGAGGTACAAAAACCGTTTTGGTATGGAATTGTTGGGAAAGAAACACACTTTCTTATTCAAAACGCCTTTTAATCCAATTTTATTTATTTCTCAAAATATTAACCAGAAAAGTGAGAATTTGCTAAGGAAATTGATAAAAAAACATGCCTCAACCAAAAGTCCCATAACTTTTTAAATTTTTTGTCTAGATCGACGTTTTTACCCTCAAATCCATCCTCAAGAATCACATTATAATGGTGTAAAAGAGTTATGAGGATATCTTGAGTAGTTTTCAAGTTATGATCAAAAATGTCTGATGACTTCAAATTTGGTGGTTATGGGACCTTGGTGGACGAAATTGCCTTTAACTCAAAGGGTTTTTGAGGTACAAGAACCGTTTTGGTACGAAATTGTTCGGAAAGAAACACACTTTCTTGCACTATAACCCTTTTAATCGAGTTTCAATTATTTCTCAAAATATTAACTAAAAAAAGTGAGAATTTACTAAGGAAATTGATAAAAAAAACATGCCTCACCCAAAAGCTCTATAACTTTTGAAATTTTTTGTCTAAATCGACGTTTTTACCCTCAAATCCATCCTCAGGAATCCCATTACATTACAGCGAAAAAATCATGAAAATATTCCCAGTGGTTCCCCAGTTATACCCAAAAATGTCCAGTGGTACCTAAAAATGTTGGAGTTTCAAAAAGTCAATTTTGGTGGTTATGGGACCTTGGTGGACGAAATTGCCTTTAACTCAAAGGGTTTTTGAGGTACAAGAACCGTTTTGGTATGGAATTGTTGGGAAAGACACACACTTTCTTATTCAAAACCCCTTTTAATCCAATTTCATTTATTTCTCAAAATATTAACCAGAAAAGTGAGAATTTACTAAGGAAATTGATAAAAAAACATGCCTCAACCAAAAGTCCCATAACTTTTTTAATTTTTTGTCTAGATCGACGTTTTTACCCTCAAATGCATCCTCAAGAATCACATTATAATGGTGTAAAAGAATTATGAGGATATCTTGAGTAGTTTTCAAGTTATGATCAAAAATGTCTGATGACTTTAAATTTGGTGGTTATGGGACCTTGGTGGACAAAATAGCCTCTAACTCAAAGGGTTTTTGAGGTACAAGGACCGTTTTGGTACGAAATTGTTCGGAAAGAAACACACTTTCTTGCACTAAAACCCTTTTAATCCAATTCCAATTATTTCTTAAAATATTAACCAAAAAAGTGAGAATTTACTTAGGAAATTGAGAGAAAAACATGCCTCAACCAAAAGTTCGATAACTTTTGAAATTGTTTGTCTAGATCGACGTTTTTACCCTCAAATCCATCCTCAGGAATCCCATTATATTACAGCGAAAAAATCATGAAATTATTACCAGTGGTTCTCAAGTTATACCCAAAAATGTCCAGTGATACCTAAAAATCTTGGAGTTTCAAAAAGTCAATTTTGGTGGGTCTTGGACCCTGATGGACAAAATTGCCTCTAACTCAAAAAGTTTTTGAGGTACAGAAATTGTTCTAATATGAAATTGTTTGGTAATAAATGGAGTTTCTTGCACTATAACCCCTTTGAGGATACACCCATCAGTTCTTAAGATATTCTCAAGGAAAGTTAGAACTTGTTTAAAAAAATAGCAAAAAAAAGTACTCCAACCAAAACAGCTGTAGTTATTTCAATTTTTTACCCAGATCGACGTTTTTACCCTCAAATCCATCCTCAGGAATCACACTACGACGACGTAAAAGAATTATGAGAATATCTTAAGTGGTTCCCAAGTTACAACTAAATCAAGAGAACTATAATCCCTAGTTTGTACTATTTTGAGACACTCGGTATACCGGTCGGGACAACGAAGCTCCAACGTGCAACAGACTAAAAATCATTCGACCCTAGGTTAAGTTAGAGAGAGAGTGAGAGAGAGAGCACCACAGACATCGAACTTCTCGTTTACCAGACCGGTATATTAAATTAATTTAATTCAGGCAAATTAAAAAAATCATTTAATTATTAACTTATTACTCTCTCTCTCTTTCTCTCTTTCTATTACACTACTTCATCCCCTGTCTCCGTTCTTGTCCCACTCATTCATAAATATACCGGTATGGCAAACGAGCGAGGGTTTGGCGTGCACCTTCGTTATTTATTGTTGTCGTCTCTTAATTAATTAAATGGTCTTGATCAGGGCCTTAATTGAACATGGGGCGAACGTCAGCGCGAGAGATGCGGAACTGCGCACGCCACTGCACTGCGCCATCGAGAACCGACAGGAGGAGATCATCGATCTCCTGTTGAACGTGCCCGAGATCGATCTGAGTCTGTTGGACAAAAACGGGCTGTCGCCGTTCGCGTGTGCCCTCACCCACAGGTAAGAAATGGTTGAATACACGTTTAATTTTGGTTGAAATGAAATGAGTTGAATTTCGGAATTATTGTTATATAAAAGTTTAAGTGTGGTATATTGTATACTATTCGAGGAGGTTTATAAAATGGTATGAGTAAAAAATTGATAACTCAACAAGTAATGGACCAATTAACTTGCAATCTTCTCTTATTGATTCGCGATAGTTCTCTTTATAGTTACAAGAAGTTTCAAGTAAATTGCTCTTGATTTGAATTTTATATGAATTTTTAAAGTTGGGCTAAAATTATTTTCAGACTGTTTTTAGTAAAAAAATTATAACCTAAAAACTAATAGAGCAATTAACTTGCGACCTTCTCTCATCGATTAGGAATAAATCTCTTTACAGTTACAAGAAGTTTCAAGTAAATTGCTCTTGATTTGAATTTTTTATGAATTTTTAAAGTTGGGCTAAAATTATTTTCAGACTGTTTTTAGTAAAAAAATTATAACCTAAAAACTAATAGACCAATTAACTTGCGACCTTCTCTCATCGATTAGGAATAAATCTCTTTACAGTTACAAGAAGTTTCAAGTAAATTGCTCTTGATTTGAATTTTTTATGAATTTTTAAAGTTGGGCTAAAATTATTTTCAGACTGTTTTTAGTAAAAAAATTATAACCTAAAAACTAATAGACCAATTAACTTGCGACCTTCTCTCATCGATTAGGAATAAATCTCTTTACAGTTACAAGAAGTTTCAAGTAAATTGCTCTTGATTTGAATTTTTTATGAATTTTTAAAGTTGGATTAAAATTATTTTCAGACTGTTTTTAGTAAAAAAGTTATAACTTAAAAACTAATAGAGCAATTAACTTGCGACCTTCTCTCATCGACTAGGAATAAATCTCTTTATAGTTACAAGAAGTTTTAAGTAAATTGCTCTTGATTTGAATTTTTTATGAATTTTTAAAGTTGGGCTAAAATTATTTTCAGACTGTTTTTAGTAAAAAAATTATAACCTAAAAACTAATAGAGCAATTAACTTGCGACCTTCTCTCATCGATTAGGAATAAATCTCTTTATAGTTACAAGAAGTTTCAAGTAAATTGCTCTTGATTTAATTTTTTTATGAATTTTTAAAGTTGGATTAAAATTATTGTCAGACTGTTTTTAGTAAAAAAATTATAACTTAAAAACTAATAGAGCAATTAACTTGCGACCTTCTCTCATCGATTAGGAATAAATCTCTTTACAGTTACAAGAAGTTTCAAGTAAATTGCTCTTGATTTGAATTTTTTATGAATTTTTAAAGTTGGGCTAAAATTATTTTCAGACTGTTTTTAGTAAAAAAATTATAACCTAAAAACTAATAGAGCAATTAACTTGCGACCTTCTCTCATCGATTAGGAATAAATCTCTTTATAGTTACAAGAAGTTTCAAGTAAATTGCTCTTGATTTGAATTTTTTATGAATTTTTAAAGTTGGATTAAAATTATTTTCACACTGTTTTTAGTAAAAAAAATATAACCTAAAAACTAATAGACCAATTAACTTGCAGTCTTCTCTCATCGATTAGGAATAAATCTCTTTATAGTTACAAGAAGTTTCAAGTAAATTGCTCTTGATTTGAATTTTTTATGAATTTTTAAAGTTGGATTAATTTTATTTTCAGACTGTTTTTAGTAAAAAAATTATAACTTCAAAACTAATAGACCAATTAACTTGCAGTCTTCTCTCATCGATTAGGAATAAATCTCTTTATAGTTACAAGAAGTTTCAAGTAAATTGCTCTTGATTTGAATTTTTTATGAATTTTTAAAGTTGGATTAAAATTATTTTCAGACTGTTTTTAGTAAAAAAATTATAACTTAAACACTAATAGAGCAATTAACTTGCGACCTTCTCTCGTCGATTAGGAATAAATCTCTTTATAGTTACAAGAAGTTTCAAGTAAATTGCTCTTGATTTGAATTTTTTTATGAATTTTTAAAGTTGGGCTAAAATTATTTTCAGACTGATTTTAGTAAAAAAATTATAACTTAAAAACTAATAGACCAATTAACTTGCGACCTTCTCTCATCGATTAGGAATAAATCTCTTTATAGTTACAAGAAGTTTCAAGTAAATTGCTCTTGATTTGAATTTTTTATGAATTTTTAAAGTTGAATTAAAATTATTTTGAGACTGTTTTTAGTAAAAAAATTATAACTTAAAAACTAATAGACCAATTAACTTGCAGTCTTCTCTCATCGATTAGGAACAAATCTCTTTATAGTTACAAGAAGTTTCAAGTAAATTGCTCTTGATTTGAATTTTTTATGAATTTTTAAAGTTGAATTAAAATTATTTTGAGACTGTTTTTAGTAAAAAAATTATAACTTAAAAACTAATAGACCAATTAACTTGCAGTCTTCTCTCATCGATTAGGAATAAATCTCTTTATAGTTACAAGAAGTTTCAAGTAAATTGCTCTTGATTTGAATTTTTTATGAATTTTTAAAGTTCGATTAAAATTATTTTCAGACTGTTTTTAGTAAAAAAATTATAACTTCAAAACTAATAGACCAATTAACTTGCAGTCTTCTCTCATCGATTAGGAATAAATCTCTTTATAGTTACAAGAAGTTTCAAGTAAATTGCTCTTGATTTGAATTTTTTATGAATTTTTAAAGTTCGATTAAAATTATTTTCAGACTGTTTTTAGTAAAAAAATTATAACTTCAAAACTAATAGACCAATTAACTTGCAGTCTTCTCTCATCGATTAGGAATAAATCTCTTTATAGTTACAAGAAGTTTCAAGTAAATTGCTCTTGATTTGAATTTTTTATGAATTTTTAAAGTTGGATTAAAATTATTTTCAGACTGTTTTTAGTAAAAAAATTATAACTTAAACACTAATAGAGCAATTAACTTGCGACCTTCTCTCGTCGATTAGGAATAAATCTCTTTATAGTTACAAGAAGTTTCAAGTAAATTGCTCTTGATTTGAATTTTTTTATGAATTTTTAAAGTTGGGCTAAAATTATTTTCAGACTGATTTTAGTAAAAAAATTATAACTTAAAAACTAATAGACCAATTAACTTGCGACCTTCTCTCATCGATTAGGAATAAATCTCTTTATAGTTACAAGAAGTTTCAAGTAAATTGCTCTTGATTTGAATTTTTTATGAATTTTTAAAGTTGAATTAAAATTATTTTGAGACTGTTTTTAGTAAAAAAATTATAACTTAAAAACTAATAGACCAATTAACTTGCAGTCTTCTCTCATCGATTAGGAACAAATCTCTTTATAGTTACAAGAAGTTTCAAGTAAATTGCTCTTGATTTGAATTTTTTATGAATTTTTAAAGTTGAATTAAAATTATTTTGAGACTGTTTTTAGTAAAAAAATTATAACTTAAAAACTAATAGACCAATTAACTTGCAGTCTTCTCTCATCGATTAGGAATAAATCTCTTTATAGTTACAAGAAGTTTCAAGTAAATTGCTCTTGATTTGAATTTTTTATGAATTTTTAAAGTTGGGCTAAAATTATTTTCAGACTGTTTTTAGTAAAAAAATTAAAACTTAAAAACTAATAGAGCAATTAACTTGCGACCTTCTCTCATCGATTATGAATACATCTCTTTATAGTTACAAGAAGTTTCAAGTAAATTGCTCTTGATTTGAATTTTTTATGAATTTTTAAAGTTGAATTAAAATTATTTTGAGACTGTTTTTAGTAAAAAAATTATAACTTAAAAACTAATAGACCAATTAACTTGCAGTCTTCTCTCATCGATTAGGAATAAATCTCTTTATAGTTACAAGAAGTTTCAAGTAAATTGCTCTTGATTTAAATTTTTTATGAATTTTTATAGTTGGATTAAAATATTTGAGGTGTAGTAATCCAGTATAAAAATTAAATAAATAAATCCCTTGTCAATGTTTTTAAATACCTGTAGGTATAATTCCCTCCCTTTTATAAAAAAAAAAAACAGAATAGTATATGATACACGTACATTCAACAATCGAATACACGCATATTCAACGATAATAATACACGACGTGTCGGGACTGGTTCCCACAGGAACCACAAGGCCGCCCGAGCGATTCTGGACAAACAACCGACCGCCTCGGAGCAGTACGACAGCAGGGGGCGCAACTTCCTCCACGTGGCCGTCAAGAACGACGACGTCGAGAGCACGTTGTTCCTCTTAACCGTCAACGTGGACGTCAACTCGAGGGTGCGGGACGCGATCATGACGCCCCCTCTACATTTGGCCGCGCGTTACAGCGGCGAAACGTTACTGCGCAGCCTAATTTTGGCCGGGGCACGTGTAAGTCTCCAGTTTTTATAAAAAAAAAATCACGAGGCGTTAGATCTGGAAGGCGAGCGGGCCATTGAAGGGGTCCACGGCGTCCTATAGGTGTAGGAACTGGATAATTTTACTGTCTTTACGTTTAAAGGAACGTCTTGTAGTAATAATTGTGGCGGGTCGTGTCGAAATTGTTATACAATCAAAAAAGTGTCTTCTTATTCTTTAAATTTCACTTTTTATTTGGGAAACTCTATATAAAAAAACAGGATGTGTTGACCTCAGAAAAAAAACACACGGGGTTAAATCGGGGAGGCGAGGAGGCCACTGAACGAGTCCACGCAGCCCCACCGTGTAGGAACAACTTGTTTTGTTTTCTTGAAATTTGGTGCCTGAATAATAATTATTTTACAATTCCAGCAGGCAGTTGAACCATAAATTTCTTAAGATATTCCCAATATTTGATTAGAAAACCTACCCCTAATTAAAACAGCCGTAGCTACCTCAATTTTTAACCTAGACCGACGTTTTTACCCTCAAATCCATCCTCAGGAATCACACTATAATGGTGTGAAAGAATTATGAAAATATCTTGAACGGTTTTGAAGTTATGATCAAAAATGTCTGATGTCAATGTGGTTCTAAAGACTTCAAATTTGGTGGCTTTAGGACCTCGATGGACAAAAATGCCTCTAACTCAAAAAGTTTTTGAGGTACAAAAATCGTTCGCATATGAAATTGTTTGGTAAGAAATGAAGTTTCTTGCACTAAAACCCTTTTGAGGATACACCCATTAGTTCTTAAAATATTCTCAAGCAAAGTTAGAATTTAAATTAATTTTAAGTTAAAAAAAAAGTAGCAAAAAAAACTGCCTCAACAAAAACAGCCCTAGTTACGTCAATTTTTACGTCAAACTGACGTTTTTACCCTCAAATCCATCCTCAGGAATCACACTATAATGGTGTGAACAAATCATAAGAATATCTCAAGTAGTTTCCAAGTTATGGCCAAAAATATCCGGTACTAAATAAAAATCTGGTATTTCCAAAAGAATTGATAAAATACATAGTGTAATGTCAAGATTGTATAATTAGTAGGCCTTGATATGGTTCAGAATTAATAAATTCGCAGGTAAACGACCGTGACGCTCAGAAACGTACGGCGCTCCACGTAGCGGCGGAGGCGGGAAACTCGGCCGCCGTTGCCGCCCTCTTGCAGAACAACATCGACTATGACGCGGTCGATATGGCGGGCGATAACGCCCTCCACGTCGCCGTCAGGTAAGGTTCGATTGTTTTTTAAGGTTTAGAACACTTTAAGGAATGTTTTAAGACAAAAATCAATGAAATCTGAGCACTAGAAGTGGAGTTATGACCCATTTACTTGAAACTGCCTATACTTTTGGACATGTTTTCCAAAAAATTGGATAAAAATGGTTCTGGTGCATGGAATTTCATGATTTTTTTAATAAAAGCTTAAGAACACTCTAAAGAATCTTTTAAAGCAAAAATCAACTCAATCTAAACACTAGAAGTGGAGTTATGACCCAAGTTACCTGAAACTGTCTATACTTTTGGACATGGTTTTCCAAAAAATTGGATAAAAATGGTTCTGATGCATGGAATTTCATGATTTCTTCAATGGAAGCTTAAGAACACTCTAAAGAATCTTTTAAAACAAAAATCAACTCAATCTGAGGACTAGAAGTGGAGTTATGACCCAAGTTACCTGAGATTGTCTATACTTTTTGACATGGTTTTGTAAAAATTGGATAAAAATGGTTCTGATGCATGGATTTCCATGATTTCTTCAATGGAAGCTTAAGAACACTCCAAAGAATCTTTTAAATCAAAAATCAACTCGATCTGAGCACTAGAAGTGGAGTTATGACCCAAGTTACCTGAGACTGTCTTTCCTCTTGGACATGGTTTTGAAAAACTTGGATAAAAATGGTTCTGATGCATGGAATTTCATGATTTCTTCAATGGAAGCTTAAGAACACTCTAAAGAATCTTTTAAAACAAAAATCAACTCAATCTGAGGACTAGAAGTGGAGTTATGACCCAAGTTACCTGAGACTGTCTTTCCTCTTGGACATGGTTTTGAAAAACTTGGATAAAAATGGTTCTGATGCATGGAATTTCATGATTTCTTCAATGGAAGCTTAAGAACACTCCAAAGAATCTTATAAAGCAAAAATCAACTCAATCTGAGCACTAGAAGTGGAGTTATGACCCAAGTTACCTGAGACTGTCTATACTTTTGGACATGTTTTCCAAAAAATTGGATAAAAATGGTTCTGATGCATGGAATTTCATGATTTCTTCAATGGAAGCTTAAGAACACTCTAAAGAATCTTTTAAAACAAAAATCAACTCAATCTGAGGACTAGAAGTGGAGTTATGACCCAAGTTACCTGAGACTGTCTATACTTTTTGACATGGTTTTGTAAAAATTGGATAAAAATGGTTCTGATGCATGGAATTTCATGATTTCTTCAATGGAAGCTTAAGAACACTCCAAAGAATCTTATAAAGCAAAAATCAACCCGATCTGAGCACTAGAAGTGGAGTTATGACCCAAGTTACCTGAGACTGTCTATATTTTTGGACATGTTTTCCAAAAAATTGGATAAAAATGGTTCTAGTGCATGGAATTTCATGATTTCTTCAATGAAAGCTTAAGAACACTCCAAAGAATCTTTTAAAGCAAAAATCAACTCGTTCTGAGCACTAGAAGTGAAGTTATGATCCAAGTTACCTCAGACTGTCTTTCCTCTTGGACATGTTTTCCAAAAAATTGGATAAAAATGGTTCTGGTGCATGGAATTTCATGATTTCTTTAATGAAAGCTTAAGAACATTCCAAAGAATCTTTTAAAGCAAAAATCAACCCGATCTGAGCACTAGAAGTGGAGTTATGACCCAAGTTACCTGAAACTGTCTATACTTTTGGACATGGTTTTGAAAAAATTGGATAAAAATGGTTCTGATGCATGGAATTTCATGATTTCTTCAATGGAACCTTAAGAATGCTTCAAAGAATCTTTTAAAGCAAAAATTATCTCGATCTGAGCACTAGAAGTGGAGTTATGATCCAAGTTACCTCAGACTGTCTTTCCTCTTGGACATGTTTTCCAAAAAATTGGATAAAAATGGTTCTGGTGCATGGAATTTCATGATTTCTTTAATGAAAGCTTAAGAACATTCCAAAGAATCTTTTAAAGCAAAAATCAACCCGATCTGAGCACTAGAAGTGGAGTTATGACCCAAGTTACCTCAGACTGTCTATATTTTTGGACATGTTTTCCAAAAAATTGGATAAAAATGGTTCTAGTGCATGGAATTTCATGATTTCTTCAATGGAAGCTTAAGAACACTCTAAAGAATCTTTTAAAGCAAAAATCAACTCGATCTGAGCACTAGAAGTGGAGTTATGACCCAAGTTACCTCAGACTGTCTTTCCTCTTGGACATGTTTTCAAAAAAATTGGATAAAAATGGTTCTAATGCATCGATTTCCATGATTTCTTCAATGGAAGCTTAAGAACACTCCAAAGAATCCTTTAAAGCAAAAATCAACTCGATCTGAGCACTAGAAGCGGAGTTATGACCCAAGTTACCTGAAACTGTCTATACTTTTGGACATGGTTTTGAAAAAATTGGATAAAAATGGTTCTGGTGCATGGAATTTCATGATTTCTTCAATGGAAGGTTAAGAACACTCCAAAGAATCTTTTAAAGCAAAAATCAACTTGATCTGAGCACTAGAAGTGGAGTTATGACCCAAGTTACCTGAAACTGTCTATACTTTTGGACATGGTTTTGAAAAAATTAGATAAAAATGGTTCTGATGCATGGAATTTCATGATTTCTTCAATGAAAGCTTAAGAATGCTTCAAAGAATCTTTTAAAGTAAAAATCAACCCGATCTGAGCATTAGAAGTGGAGTTATGACCCAAGTTACATGAAACTGTCTTTCCTATAGGACACGGTTTTGAAAAAATTGGATAAACATGGTTCTGATGTATGGAATTTCACGATTTCTTCAATGAAAGCTTAAGAACACTCCAAAGAATCTTTTAAAACAAAAATCAATTCGATCTGAGCACTAGAACTGGAGTTATGAGCCAAGTTACCTCAGACTGTCTTTCCTCTTGGACATGTTTTCCAAAAAATTGGATAAAAATGGTTCTGATCCATGGAATTTCATGATTTCTTCAATGAAAGCTTAAGAATACTCCAAAGAATCTTTTAAGGCAAAAATCAACTCGATCTGAGCACTAGAAGCGGAGTTATGACCCAAGTTACCTGAAACTGTCTATACTTTTGGACATGGTTTTGAAAAAATTGGATAAAAATGGTTCTGGTGCATGGAATTTCATGATTTCTTCAATGGAAGGTTAAGAACACTCCAAAGAATCTTTTAAAGCAAAAATCAACTTGATCTGAGCACTAGAAGTGGAGTTATGATCCAAGTTACCTGAAACTGTCTATACTTTTGGACATGTTTTCCAAAAAATTGATTAAAAATGGTTCTGGTGCATGGAATTTCATGATTTCTTCAATGAAAGCTTAAGAACACTCCAAAGAATCTTTTAAAGCAAAAATCAACCCGATCTGAGCACTAGAAGTGGAGTTATGACCCAAGTTACCTGAAACCATCCCTCTCCAACCCTTTCAACTTCTAACCTCCAATACGCACTTAAAGACTCTTTATAGACCAATAAGAGGGCGATTTTAGGGAGGGACACGTGAACGTCGCGCGCACCCTCCTGACCGAATCCCGTCTGAACGCGGAACAAATGAACGTCAAAGGGCGCAATCCGTTGCACGAACTCTGCAGGTGCAACAAGGACAACGTGGCCGCCGTCATCTGCGAACTCTTTCTCGAGTGCATGCCCGAGTATCCGATTAACGCGCCCGACGTTTACGGAAACTCACCCTTACTGTTGGCTTACATGAAGGGAAATGGGAATTTGTGCAGGTGATAATTAATGATGAAATATCACCCCCTTTATACAGGGTGGTCCATTTAAGTGGAGACTGATCGCAATATCTCTAAACGTGTGTAAATTTGAATGGTTTCCAGAAAGCCATAAAATGGCGTCATTGGTTTGACCTTGAGTGGACGTCTTCAAGGTCAAATGAAGGTCAACTTCACTTTAACGCTAAATCAGGTACTATTAAAAAAAATTGAGGTTTCTATGCAAAAAAAGTGAAGTTGACATTCATTTGACCTTGAAGCCGTCCACTCAAGGTCAAACCATTAAAACTTCACCAGAAACATTTTCTGGATCCTACACCTTTAGTTTTCGAGATATTGCGATCGGTCTCCACTTAAATGGACCACCCTGTATATGAAGGGGTCACAGTAATCGGGGGGGGGTCTTTTTCAAGGGTCCTGGTTAAAGCGAACGCGTGCCTGGGGGCGGAAAACGCCGATAAAGTGACCGTTTTCAATTATCAAGTGCCCAGCAAGCAGCTGTTGACGAAGATGTTAGATCAGGTGTGCCAGCCGGCCCCTTGGGCCCACACCGACGGATGTCAGGAGTGTGGCAAAGGTACGTCACCTTGTTTATTTTTTGTTACATTTAATATATATTCCTTATTAACAACATCACACTCGTGACTTCTAAATATATTTATGCGCCAATATTTCGAACTCTACTGCACTGAATTGACAATTGACTGTCGACGGCGACGTGATTTTTTATACGCTCGACTGACCATGATTCCGGAAGATTCGCGGTCCTTCGAGTTATTTTTTGTTGTGATCATTTATCCTCGATTTATTAAGATTTTTACCTTGAAACTAATTAATTAATTAGTCATTCAACATCATAATCATCAACTAAATGAATTATTGAATAATAATAAATCTTTTAAAATTCACAAGTATCCTTTGGACACTACTATCTGGATGCCGTATATCCAGACCTACCGCAAGCCTTTCACTTGAACAATACTAATGTGTATAACTTGTGCCAATTTTACACTTTGTATGCCCTGATGATGGACGCCGCTATGTCCGAAACACGTTTCGAGAATTTTATATGAATGGAATTATGTGAAATAAACAATTGACAATTGGGTGACTGTGGGATTGTCATTGTACGTTAAAGGGATTTTCAAAAAAAAAAAAAATTTCACTTTTTTCACCCTAAAATCTTTTGGTTTTTTAAAAAATCTTATATAACTTCTTTATTTTTCGATTTACCGCGAAATGTTATTCTTTACGATTTGTTCTATTTTTGAATAGGAATCTAATGATAAAAGAAAATTTTTTAGATTCCCAATAGTTTTTGAGAAAATGAGGAAAATCTGTTTTGGAGTTTTTCCAAATTTTCTGGAAAACTACTGGACTTAAAAATTATTTTTCTATTGCATTTGATGCGCATTGAAATTCTAAACAACTTTTGTTCAAACAATTTTTTTGTGCAACCAATAGTTTTCCAGAAAAAAAATTAAAACCGAAATTATGGACATATTTCCAGGGTACCCCTTTGGATTTTTTGAGGAGGACTTTTTTGGAAAAATCGGGTATAACTTTTTTTCTGTACATTTTTCAAAAAAGTGTTATAAGACTTTTTTGTAGTGTTTTAAGTGATTTATCGATTTGCCAAAAAAAAAAAAAATTTTTCAAAAAAAATTTTTTTTAATTTCTCACTCGAAAATTTTTGCAATTTTTCAAAAATCCTCCATAACTCTTTTATTTTTCGATTTACGGCTAAATGTTATTCTTTATGATTTGTTCTATTTTTGACTAGAAATCCAATGCTAAAAAAATTTTTTGATTATTCCCAGTAGATTTCGAGAAAATTAGAAAAAACTGTTCACAGGTTTTTCCCAATTTTCTGGAAAACCATTCGATTAAAAAATTATTTTTTTATTGCATCAGATGCGCATCGAAATTCCAAACAACTTTTGTTTAAACAATTTTTTTGTGCAACCAATATTTTTCCCGGAAAAAAATAAAAACCGAAATTATGGACATTTTTCCAGGGGTACCCCTTTGGATTTTTTTAGAAAGGGAAAATCAGGTATAACTTTTTCCAGGTACATTTTTCAAAAAAGTTTTATAAGACTTTTTTGTTGTTTTTTAAGCAATTTATCCATTTCTAAAAAAAAAATAATTTTTTTCAAAAATTTTTTTTTCCAAATTTTTTTATCAAAAATTTTTCAATTTTCCAAAAAATCTTTTATAACTTCGTTATTTTGAGATTTACGGCAAAATCTTATTCTACATAATTTGTTCTATTTTTGATCAGGAATATAATGATAAAAGAAAATTTTCCAAATTCTCAATAGTTTTTGAGAAAATGAGAAAAATCTGTTTTGAGGTTTTTCCCAATTTTCTGGAAAACTACTGGACTTAAAAATTATTTTTCTATTGCATTTGATGCGCATTGAAATTCCAAACAACTTCTATTTTAATAATTTTTTTCTCCAACCAATAGTTTTCCAGAAAAAAAATAAAAACTGAAAAAATGGAAATTTTCCCATGGGTACCCCTTTGGATTTTTGACACAGGGAAATTCGGGCATAACTTTTTTTTAGTGCATTTTCCAAAAAAGTTTTATTAAGCTTTTTTGAATGATTTTCGATGTTCTATCGATGTACCAAAAAAAATTTAAATATTTTTGAAAAAAAAATTTTTCACATTTTTCATAAAAAATTTAAGATTTTTTCAAAAATTGTCCATAACTTCTTTATTTTGACATTTACGACTAAAAGTTGTTCTAGATGATTTGTAGCATTTTTAACAAGGAATCCGATGGCAAAAGAAAATTTTTAATATTCCCAATAGTTTTCGAGAAAAGTTGGGAAAACTGTTTAGAGGTTTTTCCAAATTTTCTGGAAAACTACTGAAGGTAGAAATTATTTTTTTGTTTCATATGATGCGCATTGACATTCCAAACAACTTTTGTTTTAACGATTTTTTTTATCCAGCCAATAGTTTTCCAGAAAAAAAATAAAAACCGAAATTCTGGACATTTTCCCAGGGGTACCCCTTTAGATTTTTTCAGAAAGGGAAAATCGGGTATAACTTTTTCCAGGTACATTTTTCAAAAAAGTTTTATAAGACTTTTTTGAAGCCCTTTGGGCAATTTATCCATTTCCAAAAAAAAAATTTATTCATAAAATTTTTTTTTTCAAAAAACTTCAAATTTTTCCAAAAATTTTTTTTTACAAATTTTTCCATTTTTCCAAAAATCTTCAATAACTCCCTTATTAATCAATTTTGGACAAAATGTTATTCTACATAATTTTTTCTATTTTTGAATAGGAATCGAATGCTAAAAGAAAATTTTAAATTTTCCTAATAGTTTTCTAGAAATGGAGAAAAAACTGTTTATGGGTTTTCCTCAATTTTCCAGAAAACCTCTTTTTGTACTTCTTAACAATATAACTTATAATAACTCTACAAGTTATAAACCTCCAACTCGTCAATTTCTCTCTCTCTCTCAAAAGTGTCTTTTCTTTCTCCTTTTCTCTCTTTCATTCAATAAACGAATTTTTTTAGTATTTCATACAAGTTTCCAGGGTCTACAGTTATGTAGTAGTAAGTAGATGCTTGTAAGAAACTTCCAAGTCTTTCTAACTCTCTTCCACGCACTTAAAAGTATTTGAGTGTCTATTCCAGGCATTTGAGGTACTTTGAGTGTCTGTAAGTAACTTTTGAGTCTTCCCAAGTCTTTTCCAATCATTCGAGAGTATTTGAGGGTCTTTTCCAGTCATTTGAGACACTTTAGATGCTTGTAAGAGACTTTCGAGTCTTCTTAAGTGTCTTGAGAGTTACTGAGTGTCATTTCCAGGCATTTGAGGCACTTTGAGTGCCTGTAAGTGTCTTTTGAGTCTTCCTAAGTCTTTTCCAATCACTCGAGAGTATTTGAGGGTCTTTTCCAGTCATTTGAGACACTTTAGATGCTTGTAAGAGACTTTCGAGTCTTCTTAAATGTCTTGAGAGTTACTGAGTGTCATTTCCAGGCATTTGAGGTACTTTGAGTGTCTGTAAGTAACTTTTGAGTCTTCCCAAGTCTTTTCCAATCATTCGAGAGTATTTGAGGGTCTTTTCCAGTCATTTGAGACACTTTAGATGCTTGTAAGAGACTTTCGAGTCTTCTTAAGTGTCTTGAGAGTTACTGAGTGTCATTTCCAGGCATTTGAGGCACTTTGAGTGCCTGTAAGTGTCTTTTGAGTCTTCCTAAGTCTTTTCCAATCACTCGAGAGTATTTGAGGGTCTTTTCCAGTCATTTGAGACACTTTAGATGCTTGTAAGAGACTTTCGAGTCTTCTTAAGTGTCTTGAGAGTTACTGAGTGTCATTTCCAGGCATTTGAGGCACTTTGAGTGCCTGTAAGTGACTTTTGAGTCTTCCTAAGTCTTTTCCAATCACTCGAGAGTATTTGAGGGTCTCTTCCAGGCATTTGAAGCACTTTGAGTGCCTGTAAGTGACTTTTGAGTCTTCCCAAGTCTTTTCCAAACACTTGAGAGTATTTGAGTGTCTTTTCCAGGCATTTGAGACACTTTAGATGCTTGTAAGAGACTTTCGAGTCTTCTTAAGTGTCTTGAGAGTTACTGAGTGTCATTTCCAGGCATTTGAGGCACTTTGAGTGCCTGTAAGTGACTTTTGAGTCTTCCTAAGTCTTTTCCAATCACTCGAGAGTATTTGAGGGTCTCTTCCAGGCATTTGAAGCACTTTGAGTGCCTGTAAGTGACTTTTGAGTCTTCCCAAGTCTGTTCCAATCACTCGAGAGTATTTGAGGGTCTTTTCCAGGCATTTGAGACACTTTAGATGCTTGTAAGAGACTTTCGAGTCTTCTTAAATGTCTTGAGAGTTACTGAGTGTCATTTCCAGGCATTTGAGGCACTTTGAGTGCCTGTAAGTAACTTTTGAGTCTTCCCAAGTCTTTTCCAATCATTCGAGAGTATTTGAGGGTCTTTTCCAGGCATTTAGGGTTCTTCTTTCAATAATTAACTTTTAGTAAATTCCACTTGAGCCAAAAACAAATGATAGAGGTACTGACAGTAGAACTGCTTGGGGTTCGGTCAGAAGCTAATAAATTGCGCGTGTTTCGTCCCTAAAGGCATCATCAGACTTGATGGAAGAAGCTTCCTGAGAATCAGCGTTTAAATATTGTTTTTCCTTGTGATTTGTAGCAGCCGTTGATCAGGTCTGAAGATGAGCCTTTAGGGGGGTGAAACACGTGCGATCGGAAGTGAATTTAGTGTGTGTCCTTTTCTACCGGAAAAACTGCAACTTCCGGTTCGATTTTCTTTTGTTTTTGCAGGGTTTTCGATAACGGTGCGTCCGCACCACTGCAGACACTGCGGCCGTTCGTTGTGCAACAGATGCAGCGACCAGGAGGTGCCGATCGTCAAGTTCAACGAGCACAAACCGGTCCGCGTGTGTCAAGTCTGTTTCAACGTGTTAAAAACGGGAGTGTGTTGATTGATTGATTGATTGTTGTAAGTGCGATTAAAATTTTTTTATGAAAACATTTTGAAAATTATTTTAACCAACTTTAAAAATTCATAAAAAATTCAAATCAAGAGCAATTTACTTGAAACTTCTTGTGATTATAAAGAGATCTATTGCCAATGGAGGGCGGAGTCGATCGGCGATTGTATTTTAGTCTAGCTATATAAGGTCACTTGATTAGCTTTTGTGGGAGATGCCGACGTATTATGTTCAAATATATTTTTAAAATGTGCCTTTTGTTGTTTTATTTCTCTGCGACTAACGAGGAGTCTCGATACCGTCGGAGGCCTTACGAAAGTCTCGATATATCTGAAACTGTTATTTTTTATTTGGAGTTTCTATATAAAATACACAGATGGCGCTTGCTGGCACGCCAACAGAATTCTATACGAACTATGTATAAGAGCTTCCACCTAGCAAACACAGATGGCGCTGGCTGAACCTCATTGCAGATTCCTATGGGAAATGTGCATAAGAATTACTATGTAACATACACAGATGGCGTGCAAACAGAATTCTATAAGAGCTTCCACCTCACAAACACAGATGGCGCTGGCTGAACTTCATTGCAGATTCCTATGGGAAATGTGCATAAGAATTACTATGTAACCGACACAGATGGCGTGCAAACAGAATTCTATAAGAACTATGTATAAGAGCTTCCACCTCACAAACACAGATGGCGCTGGCTGACCCTTTTCGCAGTTTCCTATAGGAAATGTGCATAAGAATTTTTATATAAAATACAGAGATGGCGCTTACGAGCACGCCAACAGAATTCTATAAGAAATATGTATAAGAGCTTCAACCGTAAAAACACAGATGGCACTAACGAACACTTCAATAAATTTGAGATATTAGATAATTGAACCAAATTTCACATGGTCATAACTTTCTTCCTGGTGCGTTTCAATCTATGAAACTTGGTAGGAATGAAGTGTATTTGATCTACTTTTGAACAGTACAACTCCCTTAGTTCAACTCCCTCTGTGTGGCTAGTTACAGATAAGGACATTTTGGCAAAAAGTCCTTCGGGGCCAAAGTTCACATGCTCATAACTTTCTTCCTGGTGCATCTTAATCAATGAAACTTTGTATAAATGAAGTGTATTTGATCCACTTTTGAACAGTACAACTCCCTTAATTCAACTCCCTCTGTGTGGCTAGTTACAGATAAGGACATTTTGGGAAAAAGTCCTTCGGGGCCAAAGTTCACATGCTCATAACTTTCTTCCTGGTGCATCTTAATCAATGAAACTTTGTATAAATGAAGTGTATTTGATCCACTTTTGAACAGTACAACTCCCTTAATTCAACTCCCTCTGTGTGGCTAGTTACAGATAAGGACATTTTGGGAAAAAGTCCTTCGGGGCTAAAGTTCACATGCTCATAACTTTCTTCCTGGTGCATCTTAATCAATGAAACTTTGTATAAATGAAGTGTATTTGATCCACTTTTGAACAGTACAACTCCCTTAATTCAACTCCCTCTGTGTGGCTAGTTACAGATAAGGACATTTTGGGAAAAAGTCCTTCGGGGCTAAAGTTCACATGCTCATAACTTTCTTCCTGGTGCATCTTAATCAATGAAACTTTGTATAAATGAAGTGTATTTGATCCACTTTTGAACAGTACAACTCCCTTAGTTCTACTCCTTCTCTGTGGCTAGTTACAGATAAGGACATTTTGGGAAAAAGTCCTTCGGGGCCAAAGTTCACATGCTCATAACTTTCTTCCTGGTGCATCTTAATCAATGAAACTTGGCAGGAATGAAGTGTATTTGATCCACTTTTGAACAGTACAACTCCCTTAGTTCAACTCCCTCTGTGTGGCTAGTTACAGATAAGGACATTTTGGCAAAAAGTCCTTCGGGGCCAAAGTTCACATGCTCATAACTTTCTTCCTGGTGCATCTTAATCAATGAAACTTTGTATAAATGAAGTGTATTTGATCCACTTTTGAACAGTACAACTCCCTTAGTTCAACTCCTTCTCTGTGGCTAGTTACAGATAAGGACATTTTGGCAAAAAGTCCTTTGGGGCCAAAGTTCACATGCTCATAACTTTCTTCCTGGTGCATCTTAATCAATGAAACTTTGTATAAATGAAGTGTATTTGATCCACTTTTGAACAGTACAACTCCCTTAGTTCAACTCCTTCTCTGTGGCTAGTTACAGATAAGGACATTTTGGCAAAAAGTCCTTCGGGGCCAAAGTTCACATGCTCATAACTTTCTTCCTGGTGCATCTTAATCATTGAAACTCGGCAGGAATGAAGTGTATTTGATCCACTTTTGAACAGTACAACTCCCTTAATTCAACTCCCTCTGTGTGGCTAGTTACAGATAAGGACATTTTGGGAAAAAGTCCTTCGGGGCTAAAGGTCACATGCTCATAACTTTCTTCCTGGTGCATCTTAATCAATGAAACTTTGTATAAATGAAGTGTATTTGATCCACTTTTGAACAGTACAACTCCCTTAATTCAACTCCCTCTGTGTGGCTAGTTACAGATAAGGACATTTTGGGAAAAAGTCCTTCGGGGCTAAAGTT
Source organism: Anthonomus grandis grandis (assembly GCF_022605725.1). NCBI lineage: Eukaryota > Metazoa > Arthropoda > Insecta > Coleoptera > Curculionidae > Anthonomus > Anthonomus grandis. The sequence goes on from NC_065565.1 coordinate 7,757,283, forward strand.
CACATGCTCATAACTTTCTTCCTGGTGCATCTTAATCAATGAAACTTTGTATAAATGAAGTGTATTTGATCCACTTTTGAACAGTACAACTCCCTTAGTTCTACTCCTTCTCTGTGGCTAGTTACAGATAAGGACATTTTGGGAAAAAGTCCTTCGGGGCTAAAGTTGACATGCTCATAACTTTCTTCCTGGTGCATCTTAATCAATGAAACTTGGCAGGAATGAAGTGTATTTGATCCACTTTTGAACAGTACAACTCCCTTAGTTCAACTCCCTCTGTGTGGCTAGTTACAGATAAGGACATTTTGGGAAAAAGTCCTTCGGGGCCAAAGTTCACATGCTCATAACTTTCTTCCTGGTGCATCTTAATCAATGAAACTTGGCAGGAATGAAGTGTATTTGATCCACTTTTGAACGGTACAACTCCCTTAGTTCAACTCCCTCTGTGTGGCTAGTTACAGATAAGGACATTTTGGCAAAAAGTCCTTCGGGGCCAAAGTTCACATGCTCATAACTTTCTTCCTGGTGCATCTTAATCAATGAAACTTGGCAGGAATGAAGTGTATTTGATCCACTTTTGAACAGTACAACTCCCTTAGTTCAACTCCCTCTGTGTGGCTAGTTACAGATAAGGACATTTTGGCAAAAAGTCCTTCGGGGCCAAAGTTCACATGCTCATAACTTTCTTCCTGGTGCATCTTAATCAATGAAACTTTGTATAAATGAAGTGTATTTGATCCACTTTTGAACAGTACAACTCCCTTAGTTCAACTCCCTCTGTGTGGCTAGTTACAGATAAGGACATTTTGGCAAAAAGTCCTTCGGGGCCAAAGTTCACATGCTCATAACTTTCTTCCTGGTGCATCTTAATCAATGAAACTTTGTATAAATGAAGTGTATTTGATCCACTTTTGAACAGTACAACTCCCTTAATTCAACTCCCTCTGTGTGGCTAGTTACAGATAAGGACATTTTGGGAAAAAGTCCTTCGGGGCTAAAGTTCACATGCTCATAACTTTCTTCCTGGTGCATCTTAATCAATGAAACTTTGTATAAATGAAGTGTATTTGATCCACTTTTGAACAGTACAACTCCCTTAATTCAACTCCCTCTGTGTGGCTAGTTACAGATAAGGACATTTTGGGAAAAAGTCCTTCGGGGCTAAAGTTCACAAGCTCATAACTTTCTTCCTGGTGCATCTTAATCAATGAAACTTTGTATAAATGAAGTGTATTTGATCCACTTTTGAACAGTACAACTCCCTTAGTTCTACTCCCTCTGTGTGGCTAGTTACAGATAAGGACATTTTGGCAAAAAGTCCTTCGGGGCCAAAGTTCACATGCTCATAACTTTCTTCCTGGTGCATCTTAATCAATGAAACTTTGTATAAATGAAGTGTATTTGATCCACTTTTGAACAGTACAACTCCCTTAGTTCAACTCCCTCTGTGTGGCTAGTTACAGATAAGGACATTTTGGCAAAAAGTCCTTCGGGGCCAAAGTTCACATGCTCATAACTTTCTTCCTGGTGCATCTTAATCAATGAAACTTTGTATAAATGAAGTGTATTTGATCCACTTTTGAACAGTACAACTCCCTTAGTTCTACTCCTTCTCTGTGGCTAGTTACAGATAAGGACATTTTGGGAAAAAGTCCTTCGGGGCTAAAGTTCACATGCTCATAACTTTCTTCCTGGTGCATCTTAATCAATGAAACTTGGCAGGAATGAAGTGTATTTGATCCACTTTTGAACAGTACAACTCCCTTAGTTCAACTCCCTCTGTGTGGCTAGTTACAGATAAGGACATTTTGGGAAAAAGTCCTTCGGGGCTAAAGTTGACATGCTCATAACTTTCTTCCTGGTGCATCTTAATCAATGAAACTTGGCAGGAATGAAGTGTATTTGATCCACTTTTGAACAGTACAACTCCCTTAGTTCAACTCCCTCTGTGTGGCTAGTTACAGATAAGGACATTTTGGGAAAAAGTCCTTCGGGGCCAAAGTTCACATGCTCATAACTTTCTTCCTGGTGCATCTTAATCAATGAAGTTTGGCAGGAATGAAGTGTATTTGATCCACTTTTGAACAGTACAACTCCCTTAGTTCAACTCCCTCTGTGTGGCTAGTTACAGATAAGGACATTTTGGCAAAAAGTCCTTCGGAGCCAAAGTTCACATGCTCATAACTTTCTTCCTGGTGCATCTTAATCAATGAAACTTGGCAGGAATGAAGTGTATTTGATCCACTTTTGAACAGTACAACTCCCTTAGTTCAACTCCCTCTGTGTGGCTAGTTACAGATAAGGACATTTTGGCAAAAAGTCCTTCGGGGCCAAAGTTCACATGCTCATAACTTTCTTCCTGGTGCATCTTAATCAATGAAACTTTGTATAAATGAAGTGTATTTGATCCACTTTTGAACAGTACAACTCCCTTAGTTCAACTCCTTCTCTGTGGCTAGTTACAGATAAGGACATTTTGGCAAAAAGTCCTTCGGGGCCAAAGTTCACATGCTCATAACTTTCTTCCTGGTGCATCTTAATCAATGAAACTTTGTATAAATGAAGTGTATTTGATCCACTTTTGAACAGTACAACTCCCTTAGTTCAACTCCTTCTCTGTGGCTAGTTACAGATAAGGACATTTTGGCAAAAAGTCCTTCGAGGCCAAAGTTCACATGCTCATAATTTTCTTCCTGGTGCATCTTAATCAATGAAACTTTGTATAAATGAAGTGTATTTGATCCACTTTTGAACAGTACAACTCCCTTAGTTCAACTCCCTCTGTGTGGCTAGTTACAGATAAGGACATTTTGGCAAAAAGTCCTTCGGGGCCAAAGTTCACATGCTCATAACTTTCTTCCTGGTGCATCTTAATCAATGAAACTTTGTATAAATGAAGTGTATTTGATCCACTTTTGAACAGTACAACTCCCTTAGTTCTACTCCTTCTCTGTGGCTAGTTACAGATAAGGACATTTTGGGAAAAAGTCCTTCGGGGCTAAAGTTCACATGCTCATAACTTTCTTCCTGGTGCATCTTAATCAATGAAACTTGGCAGGAATGAAGTGTATTTGATCCACTTTTGAACAGTACAACTCCCTTAGTTCAACTCCCTCTGTGTGGCTAGTTACAGATAAGGACATTTTGGGAAAAAGTCCTTCGGGGCTAAAGTTGACATGCTCATAACTTTCTTCCTGGTGCATCTTAATCAATGAAACTTGGCAGGAATGAAGTGTATTTGATCCACTTTTGAACAGTACAACTCCCTTAGTTCAACTCCCTCTGTGTGGCTAGTTACAGATAAGGACATTTTGGGAAAAAGTCCTTCGGGGCCAAAGTTCACATGCTCATAACTTTCTTCCTGGTGCATCTTAATCAATGAAGTTTGGCAGGAATGAAGTGTATTTGATCCACTTTTGAACAGTACAACTCCCTTAGTTCAACTCCCTCTGTGTGGCTAGTTACAGATAAGGACATTTTGGCAAAAAGTCCTTCGGGGCCAAAGTTCACATGCTCATAACTTTCTTCCTGGTGCATCTTAATCAATGAAACTTTGTATAAATGAAGTGTATTTGATCCACTTTTGAACAGTACAACTCCCTTAGTTCAACTCCTTCTCTGTGGCTAGTTACAGATAAGGACATTTTGGCAAAAAGTCCTTCGGGGCTAAAGTTCACATGCTCATAACTTTCTTCCTGGTGCATCTTAATCATTGAAACTCGGCAGGAATGAAGTGTATTTGATCCACTTTTGAACAGTACAACTCCCTTAGTTCAACTCCCTCTGTGTGGCTAGTTACAGATAAGGACATTTTGGCAAAAAGTCCTTCGGGGCCAAAGTTCACATGCTCATAACTTTCTTCCTGGTGCATCTTAATCAATGAAACTTGGCAGGAATGAAGTGTATTTGATCCACTTTTGAACAGTACAACTCCCTTAGTTCAACTCCCTCTGTGTGGCTAGTTACAGATAAGGACATTTTGGCAAAAAGTCCTTCGGGGCCAAAGTTCACATGCTCATAACTTTCTTCCTGGTGCATCTTAATCAATGAAACTTTGTATAAATGAAGTGTATTTGATCCACTTTTGAACAGTACAACTCCCTTAGTTCAACTCCTTCTCTGTGGCTAGTTACAGATAAGGACATTTTGGCAAAAAGTCCTTCGGGGCTAAAGTTCACATGCTCATAACTTTCTTCCTGGTGCATCTTAATCATTGAAACTCGGCAGGAATGAAGTGTATTTGATCCACTTTTGAACAGTACAACTCCCTTAGTTCAACTCCCTCTGTGTGGCTAGTTACAGATAAGGACATTTTGGCAAAAAGTCCTTCGGGGCCAAAGTTCACATGCTCATAACTTTCTTCCTGGTGCATCTTAATCAATGAAACTTGGCAGGAATGAAGTGTATTTGATCCACTTTTGAACAGTACAACTCCCTTAGTTCAACTCCCTCTGTGTGGCTAGTTACAGATAAGGACATTTTGGGAAAAAGTCCTTCGGGGCCAAAGTTCACATGCTCATAACTTTCTTCCTGGTGCATCTTAATCAATGAAGTTTGGCAGGAATGAAGTGTATTTGATCCACTTTTGAACAGTACAACTCCCTTAGTTCAACTCCCTCTGTGTGGCTAGTTACAGATAAGGACATTTTGGCAAAAAGTCCTTCGGGGCCAAAGTTCACATGCTCATAACTTTCTTCCTGGTGCATCTTAATCAATGAAACTTGGCAGGAATGAAGTGTATTTGATCCACTCTTGAACAGTACAACTCCCTTAGTTCAACTCCCTCTGTGTGGCTAGTTACAGATAAGGACATTTTGGCAAAAAGTCCTTCGGGGCCAAAGTTCACATGCTCATAACTTTCTTCCTGGTGCATCTTAATCATTGAAACTTGGTAGGAATGAAGTGTATTTGATCCACTTTTGAACAGTACAACTCCCTTAGTTCAACTCCCTCTGTGTGGCTAGTTACAGATAAGGACATTTTGGCAAAAAGTCCTTCGGGGCCAAAGTTCACATGCTCATAACTTTCTTCCTGGTGCATCTTAATCAATGAAACTTGGCAGGAATGAAGTGTATTTGATCCACTTTTGAACAGTACAACTCCCTTAGTTCAACTCCCTCTGTGTGGCTAGTTACAGATAAGGACATTTTGGCAAAAAGTCCTTCGGGGCCAAAGTTCACATGCTCATAACTTTCTTCCTGGTGCATCTTAATCATTGAAACTTGGTAGGAATGAAGTGTATTTGATCTACTTTTGAACAGTACAACTCTCCTAATCTAATCTTACTCCTAACACAAGTTACAAGCAAAAGTGTGTTTTATTCTCTTTAGTTCAATGGTTCAACACCTTTGAATGCTTATAACTTTGTCCCTAGTTCATGTTTATTCATGAAATTTGGTAGAAACGATCCTTAAATCATCCTCTTTATGACAGTACAACTCTCCTAATCTAATGTTACTCCTAACACTAGTTACAAGCAAAAGTGTGTTTTATTCTCCCTAGTTCAATGGTTCAACACCTTTGAATGCTTATAACTTTGTCCCTAGTTCATGTTTATTCATGAAATTTGGTAGAAACGATCCTTAAATCATCCCCTTTATTACAGTACAACTCTCCTAATCTAAAGTTACTCCTAACACAAGTTACAAGCAAAAGTGTGTTTTATTCTCTTTAGTTCAATGGTTCAACACCTTTGAATGCTTATAACTTTGTCCCTAGTTCATGTTTATTCACGAAATTTGAAAGAAACGATCCTTAAATCATCCTCTTTATGACAGTACAACTCTCTTAATCTAATCTTACTCCTAACACAAGTTACAAGCAAAAGTGTGTTTTATTCTCTCTAGTTCAATGGTTCAACACCTTTGAATGCTTATAACTTTGTCCCTAGTTCATGTTTATTCATGAAATTTGGTAGAAACGATCCTTAAATCATCCTCTTTATAACAGTACAACTCTCCTAATCTAATGTTACTCCTAACACTAGTTACAAGCAAAAGTGTGTTTTATTCTCCCTAGTTCAATGGTTCAACACATTTGAATGCTTATAACTTTGTCCCTAGTTCATGTTTATTCATGAAATTTGGAATAAACGATCCTTAAATCATCCTCTTTATGACAGTACAACTCTCTTAATCTAATCTTACTCCTAACACAAGTTACAAGCAAAAGTGTGTTTTATTCTCCCTAGTTCAATGGTTCAACACCTTTGAATGCTTATAACTTTGTCCCTAGTTCATGTTTATTCATGAAATTTGGTAGACACGATCCTTAAATCATCCTCTTTATGACAGTACAACTCTCTTAATCTAATCTTACTCCTAACACAAGTTACAAGCAAAAGTGTGTTTTATTCTCTCTAGTTCAATGGTTCAACACCTTTGAATGCTTATAACTTTGTCCCTAGTTCATGTTTATTCATGAAATTTGGTAGACACGATCCTTAAATCATCCTCTTTATGACAGTACAACTCTCCTAATCTAATCTTACTCCTAACACAAGTTACAAGCAAAAGTGTGTTTTATTCTCTCTAGTTCAATGGTTCAACACCTTTGAATGCTTATAACTTTGTCCCTAGTTCATGTTTATTCATGAAATTTGGTAGAAACGATCCTTAAATCATCCCCTTTATTACAGTACAACTCTCCTAATCTAAAGTTACTCCTAACACAAGTTACAAGCAAAAGTGTGTTTTATTCTCTCTAGTTCAATGGTTCAACACCTTTGAATGCTTATAACTTTGTCCCTAGTTCATGTTTATTCACGAAATTTGAAAGAAACGATCCTTAAATCATCCCCTTTATTACAGTACAACTCTCCTAATCTAAAGTTACTCCTAACACAAGTTACAAGCAAAAGTGTGTTTTATTCTCTTTAGTTCAATGGTTCAACACCTTTGAATGCTTATAACTTTGTCCCTAGTTCATGTTTATTCATGAAATTTGAAAGAAACGATCCTTAAATCATCCCCTTTATTACAGTACAACTCTCCTAATCTAAAGTTACTCCTAACACAAGTTACAAGCAAAAGTGTGTTTTATTCTCTCTAGTTCAATGGTTCAACACCTTTGAATGCTTATAACTTTGTCCCTAGTTCATGTTTATTCATGAAATTTGGAATAAACGATCCTTAAATCATCCTCTTTATGACAGTACAACTCTCCTAATCTAATCTTACTCCTAACACAAGTTACAAGCAAAAGTGTGTTTTATTCTCTCTAGTTCAATGGTTCAACACCTTTGAATGCTTATAACTTTGTCCCTAGTTCATGTTTATTCACGAAATTTGAAAGAAACGATCCTTAAATCATCCCCTTTATTACAGTACAACTCTCCTAATCTAAAGTTACTCCTAACACAAGTTACAAGCAAAAGTGTGTTTTATTCTCTTTAGTTCAATGGTTCAACACCTTTGAATGCTTATAACTTTGTCCCTAGTTCATGTTTATTCATGAAATTTGGTAGAAACGATCCTTAAATCATCCCCTTTATTACAGTACAACTCTCCTAATCTAAAGTTACTCCTAACACAAGTTACAAGCAAAAGTGTGTTTTATTCTCTTTAGTTCAATGGTTCAACACCTTTGAATGCTTATAACTTTGTCCCTAGTTCATGTTTATTCATGAAATTTGGTAGAAACGATCCTTAAATCATCCCCTTTATTACAGTACAACTCTCCTAATCTAAAGTTACTCCTAACACAAGTTACAAGCAAAAGTGTGTTTTATTCTCTCTAGTTCAATGGTTCAACACCTTTGAATGCTTATAACTTTGTCCCTAGTTCATGTTTATTCATGAAATTTGGAATAAACGATCCTTAAATCATCCTCTTTATGACAGTACAACTCTCCTAATCTAATCTTACTCCTAACACAAGTTACAAGCAAAAGTGTGTTTTATTCTCTCTAGTTCAATGGTTCAACACCTTTGAATGCTTATAACTTTGTCCCTAGTTCATGTTTATTCACGAAATTTGAAAGAAACGATCCTTAAATCATCCCCTTTATTACAGTACAACTCTCCTAATCTAATGTTACTCCTAACACTAGTTACAAGCAAAAGTGTGTTTTATTCTCTCTAGTTCAATGGTTCAATACCTTTGAATGCTTATAACTTTGTCCCTAGTTCATGTTTATTCATGAAATTTGGAATAAACGATCCTTAAATCATCCTCTTTATGACAGTACAACTCTCCTAATCTAATCTTACTCCTAACACAAGTTACAAGCAAAAGTGTGTTTTATTCTCTCTAGTTCAATGGTTCAACACCTTTGAATGCTTATAACTTTGTCCCTAGTTCATGTTTATTCACGAAATTTGAAAGAAACGATCCTTAAATCATCCCCTTTATTACAGTACAACTCTCCTAATCTAAAGTTACTCCTAACACAAGTTACAAGCAAAAGTGTGTTTTATTCTCTCTAGTTCAATGGTTCAACACCTTTGAATGCTTATAACTTTGTCCCTAGTTCATGTTTATTCATGAAATTTGGAATAAACGATCCTTAAATCATCCTCTTTATGACAGTACAACTCTCCTAATCTAATCTTACTCCTAACACAAGTTACAAGCAAAAGTGTGTTTTATTCTCTTTAGTTCAATGGTTCAACACCTTTGAATGCTTATAACTTTGTCCCTAGTTCATGTTTATTCATGAAATTTGGAATAAACGATCCTTAAATCATCCTCTTTATGACAGTACAACTCTCCTAATCTAATCTTACTCCTAACACAAGTTACAAGCAAAAGTGTGTTTTATTCTCTCTAGTTCAATGGTTCAACACCTTTGAATGCTTATAACTTTGTCCCTAGTTCATGTTTATTCATGAAATTTGAAAGAAACGATCCTTAAATCATCCCCTTTATTACAGTACAACTCTCCTAATCTAAAGTTACTCCTAACACAAGTTACAAGCAAAAGTGTGTTTTATTCTCTCTAGTTCAATGGTTCAACACCTTTGAATGCTTATAACTTTGTCCCTAGTTCATGTTTATTCATGAAATTTGAAAGAAACGATCCTTAAATCATCCCCTTTATTACAGTACAACTCTCCTAATCTAATGTTACTCCTAACACTAGTTACAAGCAAAAGTGTGTTTTATTCTCCCTAGTTCAATGGTTCAACACCTTTGAATGCTTATAACTTTGTCCCTAGTTAATGTTTATTCATGAAATTTGGTAGAAACGATCCTTAAATCATCCTCTTTATGACAGTACAACTCTCCTAATCTAATCTTACTCCTAACACAAGTTACAAGCAAAAGTGTGTTTTATTCTCTCTAGTTCAATGGTTCAACACCTTTGAATGCTTATAACTTTGTCCCTAGTTCATGTTTATTCACGAAATTTGAAAGAAACGATCCTTAAATCATCCCCTTTATTACAGTACAACTCTCCTAATCTAAAGTTACTCCTAACACAAGTTACAAGCAAAAGTGTGTTTTATTCTCTCTAGTTCAATGGTTCAACACCTTTGAATGCTTATAACTTTGTCCCTAGTTCATGTTTATTCATGAAATTTGGAATAAACGATCCTTAAATCATCCTCTTTATGACAGTACAACTCTCCTAATCTAATCTTTCTCCTAACACAAGTTACAAGCAAAAGTGTGTTTTATTCTCTCTAGTTCAATGGTTCAACACCTTTGAATGCTTATAACTTTGTCCCTAGTTCATGTTTATTCACGAAATTTGAAAGAAACGATCCTTAAATCATCCCCTTTATTACAGTACAACTCTCCTAATCTAAAGTTACTCCTAACACAAGTTACAAGCAAAAGTGTGTTTTATTCTCTCTAGTTCAATGGTTCAACACCTTTGAATGCTTATAACTTTGTCCCTAGTTCATGTTTATTCACGAAATTTGAAAGAAACGATCCTTAAATCATCCCCTTTATTACAGTACAACTCTCCTAATCTAAAGTTACTCCTAACACAAGTTACAAGCAAAAGTGTGTTTTATTCTCTTTAGTTCAATGGTTCAACACCTTTGAATGCTTATAACTTTGTCCCTAGTTCATGTTTATTCATGAAATTTGGTAGAAACGATCCTTAAATCATCCCCTTTATTACAGTACAACTCTCCTAATCTGAAGTTACTCCTAACACAAGTTACAAGCAAAAGTGTGTTTTATTCTCTCTAGTTCAATGGTTCAACACCTTTGAATGCTTATAACTTTGTCCCTAGTTCATGTTTATTCATGAAATTTGGTAGAAACGATCCTTAAATCATCCCCTTTATTACAGTACAACTCTCCTAATCTGAAGTTACTCCTAACACAAGTTACAAGCAAAAGTGTGTTTTATTCTCTCTAGTTCAATGGTTCAACACTTTTAAATGCTTATAACTTTGTCCCTAGTTAATGTTTATTCATGAAATTTGGTAGAAACGATCCTTAAATCATCCCCTTTATTACAGTACAACTCTCCTAATCTAATCTTACTCCTAACACAAGTTACAAGCAAAAGTGTGTTTTATTCTCTCTAGTTCAATGGTTCAACACCTTTGAATGCTTATAACTTTGTCCCTAGTTCATGTTTATTCATGAAATTTGAAAGAAACGATCCTTAAATCATCCCCTTTATTACAGTACAACTCTCCTAATCTAAAGTTACTCCTAACACAAGTTACAAGCAAAAGTGTGTTTTATTCTCTCTAGTTCAATGGTTCAACACCTTTGAATGCTTATAACTTTGTGCCTAGTTCATGTTTATTCATGAAATTTGAAAGAAACGATCCTTAAATCATCCCCTTTATTACAGTACAACTCTCCTAATCTAATGTTACTCCTAACACTAGTTACAAGCAAAAGTGTGTTTTATTCTCCCTAGTTCAATGGTTCAACACCTTTGAATGCTTATAACTTTGTCCCTAGTTAATGTTTATTCATGAAATTTGGTAGAAACGATCCTTAAATCATCCTCTTTATGACAGTACAACTCTCCTAATCTAATCTTACTCCTAACACAAGTTACAAGCAAAAGTGTGTTTTATTCTCTCTAGTTCAATGGTTCAACACCTTTGAATGCTTATAACTTTGTCCCTAGTTCATGTTTATTCACGAAATTTGAAAGAAACGATCCTTAAATCATCCCCTTTATTACAGTACAACTCTCCTAATCTAAAGTTACTCCTAACACAAGTTACAAGCAAAAGTGTGTTTTATTCTCTCTAGTTCAATGGTTCAACACCTTTGAATGCTTATAACTTTGTCCCTAGTTCATGTTTATTCATGAAATTTGGAATAAACGATCCTTAAATCATCCTCTTTATGACAGTACAACTCTCCTAATCTAATCTTACTCCTAACACAAGTTACAAGCAAAAGTGTGTTTTATTCTCTCTAGTTCAATGGTTCAACACCTTTGAATGCTTATAACTTTGTCCCTAGTTCATGTTTATTCACGAAATTTGAAAGAAACGATCCTTAAATCATCCCCTTTATTACAGTACAACTCTCCTAATCTAAAGTTACTCCTAACACAAGTTACAAGCAAAAGTGTGTTTTATTCTCTCTAGTTCAATGGTTCAACACCTTTGAATGCTTATAACTTTGTCCCTAGTTCATGTTTATTCACGAAATTTGAAAGACACGATCCTTAAATCATCCCCTTTATTACAGTACAACTCTCCTAATCTAAAGTTACTCCTAACACAAGTTACAAGCAAAAGTGTGTTTTATTCTCTTTAGTTCAATGGTTCAACACCTTTGAATGCTTATAACTTTGTCCCTAGTTCATGTTTATTCATGAAATTTGGTAGAAACGATCCTTAAATCATCCCCTTTATTACAGTACAACTCTCCTAATCTGAAGTTACTCCTAACACAAGTTACAAGCAAAAGTGTGTTTTATTCTCTCTAGTTCAATGGTTCAACACCTTTGAATGCTTATAACTTTGTCCCTAGTTCATGTTTATTCATGAAATTTGGAATGAACGATCCTTAAATCATCCTCTTTATGACAGTACAACTCTCCTAATCTAATCTTACTCCTAACACAAGTTACAAGCAAAAGTGTGTTTTATTCTCTTTAGTTCAATGGTTCAACACATTTGAATGCTTATAACTTTGTCCCTAGTTCATGTTTATTCATGAAATTTGAAAGAAACGATCCTTAAATCATCCCCTTTATTACAGTACAACTCTCCTAATCTAAAGTTACTCCTAACACAAGTTACAAGCAAAAGTGTGTTTTATTCTCTCTAGTTCAATGGTTCAACACCTTTGAATGCTTATAACTTTGTCCCTAGTTCATGTTTATTCATGAAATTTGGTAGAAACGATCCTTAAATCATCCTCTTTATGACAGTACAACTCTCCTAATCTAATCTTACTCCTAACACAAGTTACAAGCAAAAGTGTGTTTTATTCTCTCTAGTTCAATGGTTCAACACCTTTGAATGCTTATAACTTTGTCCCTAGTTCATGTTTATTCATGAAATTTGGTAGAAACGATTCTTAAATCATCCTCTTTATGACAGTACAACTCTCTTAATCTAATCTTACTCCTAACACAAGTTACAAGCAAAAGTGTGTTTTATTCTCTCTAGTTCAATGGTTCAACACCTTTGAATGCTTATAACTTTGTCCCTAGTTCATGTTTATTCATGAAATTTGGTAGAAACGATCCTTAAATCATCCTCTTTATGACAGTACAACTCTCCTAATCTAATCTTACTCCTAACACAAGTTACAAGCAAAAGTGTGTTTTATTCTCTCTAGTTCAATGGTTCAACACCTTTGAATGCTTATAACTTTGTCCCTAGTTCATGTTTATTCATGAAATTTGGAATAAACGATCCTTAAATCATCCCCTTTATTACAGTACAACTCTCCTAATCTAATCTTACTCCTAACTTAAGTTACAAGCAAAAGTGTGTTTTATTCTCTCTAGTTCAATGGTTCAACACCTTTGAATGCTTATAACTTTGTCCCTAGTTCATGTTTATTCATGAAATTTGGTAGAAACGATCCTTAAATCATCCTCTTTATGACAGTACAACTCTCCTAATCTAATCTTACTCCTAACACAAGTTACAAGCAAAAGTGTGTTTTATTCTCTCTAGTTCAATAGTTCAACACCTTTGAATGCTTATTACTCTGTCCCTAGTTCATGTTTATTCATGAAATTTGGAATAAACGATCCTTAAATCATCCTCTTTATTACAGTACAAGTCTCCTAATCTAATGTTACTCCTAACACTAGTTACAAGCAAAAGTGTGTTTTATTCTCTCTAGTTCAATAGTTCAACACCTTTGAATGCTTATTACTCTGTCCCTAGTTCATGTTTATTCATGAAATTTTGAATAAACGATCCTTAAATCATCCCCTTTATTACAGTACAACTCTCCTAATCTAATCTTACTCCTAACACAAGTTACAAGCAAAAGTGTGTTTTATTCTCTCTAGTTCAATGGTTCAACACCTTTGAATGCTTATAACTTTATCCCTAATTCTTGTTTATTCATGAAATTTGAAAGAAACGATCCTTAAATCATCCCCTTTATTACAGTACAACTCTCCTAATCTAATCTTACTCCTAACTTAAGTTACAAGCAAAAGTGTGTTTTATTCTCTCTAGTTCAATGGTTCAACACCTTTGAATGCTTATAACTTTGTCCCTAGTTCATGTTTATTCATGAAATTTGGTAGAAACGATCCTTAAATCATCCTCTTTATGACAGTACAACTCTCCTAATCTAATCTTACTCCTAACACAAGTTACAAGCAAAAGTGTGTTTTATTCTCTCTAGTTCAATGGTTCAACACCTTTGAATGCTTATAACTTTGTCCCTAGTTCATGTTTATTCACGAAATTTGAAAGAAACGATCCTTAAATCATCCCCTTTATTACAGTACAACTCTCCTAATCTAATCTTACTCCTAACTTAAGTTACAAGCAAAAGTGTGTTTTATTCTCTCTAGTTCAATGGTTCAACACCTTTGAATGCTTATAACTTTGTCCCTAATTCTTGTTTATTCATGAAATTTGAAAGAAACGATCCTTAAATCATCCCCTTTATTACAGTACAACTCTCCTAATCTAATCTTACTCCTAACTTAAGTTACAAGCAAAAGTGTGTTTTATTCTCTCTAGTTCAATGGTTCAACACCTTTGAATGCTTATAACTTTGTCCCTAGTTCATGTTTATTCATGAAATTTGGTAGAAACGATCCTTAAATCATCCTCTTTATGACAGTACAACTCTCCTAATCTAATCTTACTCCTAACACAAGTTACAAGCAAAAGTGTGTTTTATTCTCTCTAGTTTAATGGTTCAACACCTTTGAATGCTTATAACTTTGTCCCTAGTTCATGTTTATTCATGAAATTTGGAATAAACGATTCTTAAATCATCCTCTTTATGACAGTACAACTCTCTTAATCTAATCTTACTCCTAACACAAGTTACAAGCAAAAGTGTGTTTTATTCTCTCTAGTTCAATGGTTCAACACATTTGAATGCTTATAACTTTGTCCCTAGTTCATGTTTATTCATGAAATTTGGTAGAAACGATCCTTAAATCATCCTCTTTATGACAGTACAACTCTCCTAATCTAATCTTACTCCTAACACAAGTTACAAGCAAAAGTGTGTTTTATTCTCTCTAGTTCAATGGTTCAACACCTTTGAATGCTTATAACTTTGTCCCTAGTTCATGTTTATTCATGAAATTTGGTAGAAACGATCCTTAAATCATCCTCTTTATGACAGTACAACTCTCCTAATCTAATCTTACTCCTAACACAAGTTACAAGCAAAAGTGTGTTTTATTCTCTCTAGTTCAATGGTTCAACACCTTTGAATGCTTATAACTTTGTCCCTAGTTCATGTTTATTCACGAAATTTGAAAGAAACGATCCTTAAATCATCCCCTTTATTACAGTACAACTCTCCTAATCTAATCTTACTCCTAACTTAAGTTACAAGCAAAAGTGTGTTTTATTCTCTCTAGTTCAATGGTTCAACACCTTTGAATGCTTATAACTTTGTCCCTAATTCTTGTTTATTCATGAAATTTGAAAGAAACGATCCTTAAATCATCCCCTTTATTACAGTACAACTCTCCTAATCTAATCTTACTCCTAACTTAAGTTACAAGCAAAAGTGTGTTTTATTCTCTCTAGTTCAATGGTTCAACACCTTTGAATGCTTATAACTTTGTCCCTAGTTCATGTTTATTCATGAAATTTGGTAGAAACGATCCTTAAATCATCCTCTTTATGACAGTACAACTCTCCTAATCTAATCTTACTCCTAACACAAGTTACAAGCAAAAGTGTGTTTTATTCTCTCTAGTTCAATGGTTCAACACCTTTGAATGCTTATAACTTTGTCCCTAGTTCATGTTTATTCATGAAATTTGGAATAAACGATTCTTAAATCATCCTCTTTATGACAGTACAACTCTCTTAATCTAATCTTACTCCTAACACAAGTTACAAGCAAAAGTGTGTTTTATTCTCTCTAGTTCAATGGTTCAACACCTTTGAATGCTTATAACTTTGTCCCTAGTTCATGTTTATTCATGAAATTTGGTAGAAACGATCCTTAAATCATCCTCTTTATGACAGTACAACTCTCCTAATCTAATCTTACTCCTAACTTAAGTTACAAGCAAAAGTGTGTTTTATTCTCTCTAGTTCAATGGTTCAACACCTTTGAATGCTTATAACTTTGTCCCTAGTTCATGTTTATTCATGAAATTTGGTAGAAACGATCCTTAAATCATCCTCTTTATGACAGTACAACTCTCCTAATCTAATCTTACTCCTAACTTAAGTTACAAGCAAAAGTGTGTTTTATTCTCTCTAGTTCAATGGTTCAACACCTTTGAATGCTTATAACTTTGTCCCTAGTTCATGTTTATTCATGAAATTTGGTAGAAACGATCCTTAAATCATCCTCTTTATGACAGTACAACTCTCCTAATCTAATCTTACTCCTAACTTAAGTTACAAGCAAAAGTGTGTTTTATTCTCTCTAGTTCAATGGTTCAACACCTTTGAATGCTTATAACTTTGTCCCTAGTTCATGTTTATTCATGAAATTTTGTAGAAACGATCCTTAAATCATCCTCTTTATGACAGTACAACTCTCCTAATCTAATCTTACTCCTAACACAAGTTACAAGCAAAAGTGTGTTTTATTCTCTCTAGTTCAATGGTTCAACACCTTTGAATGCTTATAACTTTGTCCCTAGTTCATGTTTATTCACGAAATTTGAAAGAAACGATCCTTAAATCATCCCCTTTATTACAGTACAACTCTCCTAATCTAATCTTACTCCTAACTTAAGTTACAAGCAAAAGTGTGTTTTATTCTCTCTAGTTCAATGGTTCAACACCTTTGAATGCTTATAACTTTGTCCCTAGTTCATGTTTATTCATGAAATTTTGTAGAAACGATCCTTAAATCATCCCCTTTATTACAGTACAACTCTCCTAATCTAATGTTACTCCTAACACAAGTTACAAGCAAAAGTGTGTTTTATTCTCTCTAGTTCAATGGTTCAACACCTTTGAATGCTTATAACTTTGTCCCTAGTTCATGTTTATTCATGAAATTTGGAATAAACGATCCTTAAATCATCCCCTTTATTACAGTACAACTCTCCTAATCTAATCTTACTCCTAACACAAGTTACAAGCAAAAGTGTGTTTTATTCTCTCTAGTTCAATGGTTCAACACCTTTGAATGCTTATAACTTTGTCCCTAGTTCATGTTTATTCACGAAATTTGAAAGAAACGATCCTTAAATCATCCCCTTTATTACAGTACAACTCTCCTAATCTAATCTTACTCCTAACTTAAGTTACAAGCAAAAGTGTGTTTTATTCTCTCTAGTTCAATGGTTCAACACCTTTGAATGCTTATAACTTTGTCCCTAGTTCATGTTTATTCACGAAATTTGAAAGAAACGATCCTTAAATCATCCCCTTTATTACAGTACAATTCTCCTAATCTAATCTTACTCCTAACACAAGTTACAAGCAAAAGTGTGTTTTATTCTCTCTAGTTCAATGGTTCAACACCTTTGAATGCTTATAACTTTGTCCCTAGTTCATGTTTATTCACGAAATTTGAAAGAAACGATCCTTAAATCATCCCCTTTATTACAGTACAA
Organism: Anthonomus grandis grandis; assembly: GCF_022605725.1. Lineage (NCBI taxonomy): Eukaryota > Metazoa > Arthropoda > Insecta > Coleoptera > Curculionidae > Anthonomus > Anthonomus grandis. The sequence continues at coordinate 7,774,417 of NC_065565.1, forward strand.
CTCTCCTAATCTAATCTTACTCCTAACTTAAGTTACAAGCAAAAGTGTGTTTTATTCTCTCTAGTTCAATGGTTCAACACCTTTGAGTGCTTATAACTTTGTCCCTAGTTCATGTTTATTCATGAAATTTGGAATAAACGATCCTTAAATCATCCCCTTTATTACAGTACAATTCTCCTAATCTAATCTTACTCCTAACACAAGTTACAAGCAAAAGTGTGTTTTATTCTCTCTAGTTCAATGGTTCAACACCTTTGAATGCTTATAACTTTGTCCCTAGTTCATGTTTATTCATGAAATTTGGAATAAACGATCCTTAAATCATCCCCTTTATTACAGTACAACTCTCCTAATCTAATCTTACTCCTAACACAAGTTACAAGCAAAAGTGTGTTTTATTCTCTCTAGTTCAATGGTTCAACACCTTTGAATGCTTATAACTTTGTCCCTAGTTCATGTTTATTCATGAAATTTGGAATAAACGATCCTTAAATCATCCCCTTTATTACAGTACAACTCTCCTAATCTAATCTTACTCCTAACACAAGTTACAAGCAAAAGTGTGTTTTATTCTCTCTAGTTCAATGGTTCAACACCTTTGAATGCTTATAACTTTGTCCCTAGTTCATGTTTATTCATGAAATTTGGAATAAACGATCCTTAAATCATCCCCTTTATTACAGTACAACTCTCCTAATCTAATCTTACTCCTAACTTAAGTTACAAGCAAAAGTGTGTTTTATTCTCTCTAGTTCAATGGTTCAACACCTTTGAATGCTTATAACTTTGTCCCTAGTTCATGTTTATTCATGAAATTTGGAATAAACGATCCTTAAATCATCCTCTTTATGACAGTACAACTCTCCTAATCTAATCTTACTCCTAACACAAGTTACAAGCAAAAGTGTGTTTTATTCTCTCTAGTTCAATGGTTCAACACATTTGAATGCTTATAACTTTGTCCCTAGTTCATGTTTATTCACGAAATTTGAAAGAAACGATCCTTAAATCATCCCCTTTATTACAGTACAACTCTCCTAATCTAATCTTACTCCTAACACAAGTTACAAGCAAAAGTGTGTTTTATTCTCTCTAGTTCAATGGTTCAACACATTTGAATGCTTATAACTTTGTCCCTAGTTCATGTTTATTCACGAAATTTGAAAGAAACGATCCTTAAATCATCCCCTTTATTACAGTACAACTCTCCTAATCTAATCTTACTCCTAACTTAAGTTACAAGCAAAAGTGTGTTTTATTCTCTCTAGTTCAATGGTTCAACACCTTTGAATGCTTATAACTTTGTCCCTAGTTCATGTTTATTCATGAAATTTGGAATAAACGATCCTTAAATCATCCCCTTTATTACAGTACAATTCTCCTAATCTAATCTTACTCCTAACACAAGTTACAAGCAAAAGTGTGTTTTATTCTCTCTAGTTCAATGGTTCAACACCTTTGAATGCTTATAACTTTGTCCCTAGTTCATGTTTATTCATGAAATTTGGAATAAACGATCCTTAAATCATCCCCTTTATTACAGTACAACTCTCCTAATCTAATCTTACTCCTAACACAAGTTACAAGCAAAAGTGTGTTTTATTCTCTCTAGTTCAATGGTTCAACACCTTTGAATGCTTATAACTTTGTCCCTAGTTCATGTTTATTCACGAAATTTGAAAGAAACGATCCTTAAATAATCCCCTTTATTACAGTACAACTCTCCTAATCTAATCTTACTCCTAACACAAGTTACAAGCAAAAGTGTGTTTTATTCTCTCTAGTTCAATGGTTCAACACATTTGAATGCTTATAACTTTGTCCCTAGTTCATGTTTATTCATGAAATTTGAAAGAAACGATCCTTAAATCATCCCCTTTATTACAGTACAACTCTCCTAATCTAAGGTTACTCCTAACACTAGTTACAAGCAAAAGTGTGTTTTATTCTCTATAATTCAATAGTTCAACACCTTTGAATGCTTATTACTCTGTCCCTAGTTTATGTTTATTTATGAAATTTGAAAGAAACGATCCTTAAATCATCCCCTTTATTACAGTACAACTCTCCTAATCTAAAGTTACTCCTAACACTAGTTACAAGCAAAAGTGTGTTTTATTCTCTCTAGTTCAATGGTTCAACACCTTTGAATGCTTATAACTTTGTCCCTAGTTCATGTTTATTCACGAAATTTGAAAGAAACGATCCTTAAATCATCCCCTTTATTACAGTACAACTCTCCTAATCTAAGGTTACTCCTAACACTAGTTACAAGCAAAAGTGTGTTTTATTCTCTCTAGTTCAATGGTTCAACACCTTTGAATGCCTATAACTTTGTCCCTAGTCCATGTTTATTCATGAAATTTGAAAGAAACGATCCTTAAATCATCCCCTTTATTACAGTACAACTCTCCTAATCTAATGTTACTCCTAACACTAGTTACAAGCAAAAGTGTGTTTTATTCTCTCTAGTTCAATAGTTCAACACCTTTGAATGCTTATTACTCTGTCCCTAGTTCATGTTTATTCATGAAATTTGGAATAAACGATCCTTAAATCATCCCCTTTATTACAGTACAACTCTCCTAATCTAATGTTACTCCTAACACTAGTTACAAGCAAAAGTGTGTTTTATTCTCTCTAGTTCAATAGTTCAACACCTTTGAATGCTTATTACTCTGTCCCTAGTTCATGTATATTCATGAAATTTGAAAGAAACGATCCTCAAATCATCCCCTTTATTACAGTACAACTCTCCTAATCTAATGTTACTCCTAACACTAGTTACAAGCAAAAGTGTGTTTTATTCTCTCTAGTTCAATAGTTCAACACCTTTGAATGCTTATTACTCTGTCCCTAGTTCATGTTTATTCATGAAATTTGGAATAAACGATCCTTAAATCATCCCCTTTATTACAGTACAACTCTCCTAATCTAAAGTTACTCCTAACACTAGTTACAAGCAAAAGTGTGTTTTATTCTCTCTAGTTCAATGGTTCAACACCTTTGAATGCTTATAACTTTGTCCCTAGTTCATGTTAATTCATGAAATTTGGTAGAAACGATCCTTAAATCATCCCCTTTATTACAGTACAACTCTCCTAATCTAATCTTACTCCTAACACTAGTTACAAGCAAAAGTGTGTTTTATTCTCTCTAGTTCAATAGTTCAACACCTTTGAATGCTTATTACTCTGTCCCTAGTTCATGTTTATTCATGAAATTTGGTAGAAACGATCCTTAAATCATCCCCTTTATTACAGTACAACTCTCCTAATCTAAAGTTACTCCTAACACTAGTTACAAGCAAAAGTGTGTTTTATTCTCTCTAGTTCAATGGTTCAACACCTTTGAATGCTTATAACTTTGTCCCTAGTTCATGTTAATTCATGAAATTTGGTAGAAACGATCCTTAAATCATCCCCTTTATTACAGTACAACTCTCCTAATCTAATCTTACTCCTAACACTAGTTACAAGCAAAAGTGTGTTTTATTCTCTCTAGTTCAATAGTTCAACACCTTTGAATGCTTATTACTCTGTCCCTAGTTCATGTTTATTCATGAAATTTGGTAGAAACGATCCTTAAATCATCCCCTTTATTACAGTACAACTCTCCTAATCTAAAGTTACTCCTAACACTAGTTACAAGCAAAAGTGTGTTTTATTCTCTCTAGTTCAATGGTTCAACACCTTTGAATGCTTATAACTTTATCCCTAGTTCATGTTTATTCACGAAATTTGAAAGAAACGATCCTTAAATCATCCCCTTTATTACAGTACAACTCTCCTAATCTGAGGTTACTCCTAACACTAGTTACAAGCAAAAGTGTGTTTTATTCTCTCTAGTTCAATGGTTCAACACCTTTGAATGCTTATAACTTTGTCCCTAGTTCATGTTTATTCACGAAATTTGAAAGAAACGATCCTTAAATCATCCCCTTTATTACAGTACAACTCTCCTAATCTAAAGTTACTCCTAACACTAGTTACAAGCAAAAGTGTGTTTTATTCTCTCTAGTTCAATGGTTCAACACCTTCGAATGCTTATAACTTTGTCCCTAGTTCATGTTTATTCATGAAATTTGAAAGAAACGATCCTTAAATCATCCCCTTTATTACAGTACAACTCTCCTAATCTAAGGTTACTCCTAACACTAGTTACAAGCAAAAGTGTGTTTTATTCTCTATAATTCAATAGTTCAACACCTTTGAATGCTTATTACTCTGTCCCTAGTTCATGTTTATTCATGAAATTTGAAAGAAACGATCCTTAAATCATCCCCTTTATTACAGTACAACTCTCCTAATCTAAAGTTACTCCTAACACTAGTTACAAGCAAAAGTGTGTTTTATTCTCTCTAGTTCAATGGTTCAACACCTTTGAATGCTTATAACTTTGTCCCTAGTTCATGTTTATTCACGAAATTTGAAAGAAACGATCCTTAAATCATCCCCTTTATTACAGTACAACTCTCCTAATCTAAGGTTACTCCTAACACTAGTTACAAGCAAAAGTGTGTTTTATTCTCTCTAGTTCAATGGTTCAACACCTTTGAATGCCTATAACTTTGTCCCTAGTCCATGTTTATTCATGAAATTTGGAATAAACGATCCTTAAATCATCCCCTTTATTACAGTACAACTCTCCTAATCTAATCTTACTCCTAACACTAGTTACAAGCAAAAGTGTGTTTTATTCTCTCTAGTTCAATAGTTCAACACCTTTGAATGCTTATTACTCTGTCCCTAGTTCATGTTTATTCATGAAATTTGGAATAAACGATCCTTAAATCCTCCCCTTTATTACAGTACAACTCTCCTAATCTAATGTTACTCCTAACACTAGTTACAAGCAAAAGTGTGTTTTATTCTCTCTAGTTCAATAGTTCAACACCTTTGAATGCTTATTACTCTGTCCCTAGTTCATGTATATTCATGAAATTTGAAAGAAACGATCCTCAAATCATCCCCTTTATTACAGTACAACTCTCCTAATCTAATGTTACTCCTAACACTAGTTACAAGCAAAAGTGTGTTTTATTCTCTCTAGTTCAATAGTTCAACACCTTTGAATGCTTATTACTCTGTCCCTAGTTCATGTTTATTCATGAAATTTGGAATAAACGATCCTTAAATCATCCCCTTTATTACAGTACAACTCTCCTAATCTAATGTTACTCCTAACACTAGTTACAAGCAAAAGTGTGTTTTATTCTCTCTAGTTCAATAGTTCAACACCTTTGAATGCTTATTACTCTGTCCCTAGTTCATGTATATTCATGAAATTTGAAAGAAACGATCCTCAAATCATCCCCTTTATTACAGTACAACTCTCCTAATCTAATGTTACTCCTAACACTAGTTACAAGCAAAAGTGTGTTTTATTCTCTCTAGTTCAATAGTTCAACACCTTTGAATGCTTATTACTCTGTCCCTAGTTCATGTATATTCATGAAATTTGAAAGAAACGATCCTTAAATCATCCCCTTTATTACAGTACAACTCTCCTAATCTAAAGTTACTCCTAACACTAGTTACAAGCAAAAGTGTGTTTTATTCTCTCTTGTTCAATGGTTCAACACCTTTGAATGCTTATAACTTTGTCCCTAGTCCATGTTTATTCATGAAATTTGAAAGAAACGATCCTTAAATCATCCCCTTTATTACAGTACAACTCTCCTAATCTAAGGTTACTCCTAACACTAGTTACAAGCAAAAGTGTGTTTTATTCTCTCTAGTTCAATGGTTCAACACCTTTGAATGCTTATAACTTTGTCCCTAGTCCATGTTTATTCATGAAATTTGGAATAAACGATCCTTAAATCATCCCCTTTATTACAGTACAACTCTCCTAATCTAAAGTTACTCCTAACACTAGTTACAAGCAAAAGTGTGTTTTATTCTCTCTTGTTCAATGGTTCAACACCTTTGAATGCTTATAACTTTGTCCCTAGTCCATGTTTATTCATGAAATTTGGAATAAACGATCCTTAAATCATCCCCTTTATTACAGTACAACTCTCCTAATCTAATGTTACTCCTAACACTAGTTACAAGCAAAAGTGTGTTTTATTCTCTCTAGTTCAATAGTTCAACACCTTTGAATGCTTATTACTCTGTCCCTAGTTCATGTTTATTCATGAAATTTGGAATAAACGATCCTTAAATCATCCCCTTTATTACAGTACAACTCTCCTAATCTAAAGTTACTCCTAACACTAGTTACAAGCAAAAGTGTGTTTTATTCTCTCTTGTTCAATGGTTCAACACCTTTGAATGCTTATAACTTTGTCCCTAGTCCATGTTTATTCATGAAATTTGAAAGAAACGATCCTTAAATCATCCCCTTTATTACAGTACAACTCTCCTAATCTAAGGTTACTCCTAACACTAGTTACAAGCAAAAGTGTGTTTTATTCTCTCTAGTTCAATGGTTCAACACCTTTGAATGCTTATAACTTTGTCCCTAATCCTTGTTTATTCATGAAATTTAAAAGAAACGATCCTTAAATCATCCCCTTTATTACAGTACAACTCTTCTAATCTAATCTTACTCCTAACACTAGTTACAAGCAAAAGTGTGTTTTATTCTCTCTAGTTCAATGGTTCAACACCTTTGAATGCTTATAACTTTGTCCCTAGTTCATGTTTATTCACGAAATTTGAAAGAAACGATCCTTAAATCATCCCCTTTATTACAGTACAACTCTCCTAATCTAAGGTTACTCCTAACACTAGTTACAAGCAAAAGTGTGTTTTATTCTCTCTAGTTCAATAGTTCAACACCTTTGAATGCTTATTACTCTGTCCCTAGTTCATGTTTATTCATGAAATTTGGAATAAACGATCCTTAAATCATCCCCTTTATTACAGTACAACTCTCCTAATCTAATGTTACTCCTAACACTAGTTACAAGCAAAAGTGTGTTTTATTCTCTCTAGTTCAATAGTTCAACACCTTTGAATGCTTATTACTCTGTCCCTAGTTCATGTATATTCATGAAATTTGAAAGAAACGATCCTCAAATCATCCCCTTTATTACAGTACAACTCTCCTAATCTAATGTTACTCCTAACACTAGTTACAAGCAAAAGTGTGTTTTATTCTCTCTAGTTCAATAGTTCAACACCTTTGAATGCTTATTACTCTGTCCCTAGTTCATGTTTATTCATGAAATTTGGAATAAACGATCCTTAAATCATCCCCTTTATTACAGTACAACTCTCCTAATCTAAAGTTACTCCTAACACTAGTTACAAGCAAAAGTGTGTTTTATTCTCTCTTGTTCAATGGTTCAACACCTTTGAATGCTTATAACTTTGTCCCTAGTCCATGTTTATTCATGAAATTTGAAAGAAACGATCCTTAAATCATCCCCTTTATTACAGTACAACTCTCCTAATCTAAGGTTACTCCTAACACTAGTTACAAGCAAAAGTGTGTTTTATTCTCTCTAGTTCAATGGTTCAACACCTTTGAATGCTTATAACTTTGTCCCTAGTCCATGTTTATTCATGAAATTTGGAATAAACGATCCTTAAATCATCCCCTTTATTACAGTACAACTCTCCTAATCTAAAGTTACTCCTAACACTAGTTACAAGCAAAAGTGTGTTTTATTCTCTCTTGTTCAATGGTTCAACACCTTTGAATGCTTATAACTTTGTCCCTAGTCCATGTTTATTCATGAAATTTGAAAGAAACGATCCTTAAATCATCCCCTTTATTACAGTACAACTCTCCTAATCTAAGGTTACTCCTAACACTAGTTACAAGCAAAAGTGTGTTTTATTCTCTCTAGTTCAATGGTTCAACACCTTTGAATGCTTATAACTTTGTCCCTAGTCCATGTTTATTCATGAAATTTGGAATAAACGATCCTTAAATCATCCCCTTTATTACAGTACAACTCTCCTAATCTAATGTTACTCCTAACACTAGTTACAAGCAAAAGTGTGTTTTATTCTCTCTAGTTCAATAGTTCAACACTTTTGAATGCTTATTACTCTGTCCCTAGTTCATGTTTATTCATGAAATTTGGAATAAACGATCCTTAAATCATCCCCTTTATTACAGTACAACTCTCCTAATCTAATGTTACTCCTAACACTAGTTACAAGCAAAAGTGTGTTTTATTCTCTCTAGTTCAATAGTTCAACACCTTTGAATGCTTATTACTCTGTCCCTAGTTCATGTATATTCATGAAATTTGAAAGAAACGATCCTCAAATCATCCCCTTTATTACAGTACAACTCTCCTAATCTAATGTTACTCCTAACACTAGTTACAAGCAAAAGTGTGTTTTATTCTCTCTAGTTCAATAGTTCAACACCTTTGAATGCTTATTACTCTGTCCCTAGTTCATGTTTATTCATGAAATTTGGAATAAACGATCCTTAAATCATCCCCTTTATTACAGTACAACTCTCCTAATCTAAAGTTACTCCTAACACTAGTTACAAGCAAAAGTGTGTTTTATTCTCTCTTGTTCAATGGTTCAACACCTTTGAATGCTTATAACTTTGTCCCTAGTCCATGTTTATTCATGAAATTTGAAAGAAACGATCCTTAAATCATCCCCTTTATTACAGTACAACTCTCCTAATCTAAGGTTACTCCTAACACTAGTTACAAGCAAAAGTGTGTTTTATTCTCTCTAGTTCAATGGTTCAACACCTTTGAATGCTTATAACTTTGTCCCTAGTCCATGTTTATTCATGAAATTTGGAATAAACGATCCTTAAATCATCCCCTTTATTACAGTACAACTCTCCTAATCTAAAGTTACTCCTAACACTAGTTACAAGCAAAAGTGTGTTTTATTCTCTCTTGTTCAATGGTTCAACACCTTTGAATGCTTATAACTTTGTCCCTAGTCCATGTTTATTCATGAAATTTGGAATAAACGATCCTTAAATCATCCCCTTTATTACAGTACAACTCTCCTAATCTAATGTTACTCCTAACACTAGTTACAAGCAAAAGTGTGTTTTATTCTCTCTAGTTCAATAGTTCAACACCTTTGAATGCTTATTACTCTGTCCCTAGTTCATGTTTATTCATGAAATTTGGAATAAACGATCCTTAAATCATCCCCTTTATTACAGTACAACTCTCCTAATCTAAAGTTACTCCTAACACTAGTTACAAGCAAAAGTGTGTTTTATTCTCTCTTGTTCAATGGTTCAACACCTTTGAATGCTTATAACTTTGTCCCTAGTCCATGTTTATTCATGAAATTTGAAAGAAACGATCCTTAAATCATCCCCTTTATTACAGTACAACTCTCCTAATCTAAGGTTACTCCTAACACTAGTTACAAGCAAAAGTGTGTTTTATTCTCTCTAGTTCAATGGTTCAACACCTTTGAATGCTTATAACTTTGTCCCTAATCCTTGTTTATTCATGAAATTTAAAAGAAACGATCCTTAAATCATCCCCTTTATTACAGTACAACTCTTCTAATCTAATCTTACTCCTAACACTAGTTACAAGCAAAAGTGTGTTTTATTCTCTCTAGTTCAATGGTTCAACACCTTTGAATGCTTATAACTTTGTCCCTAGTTCATGTTTATTCACGAAATTTGAAAGAAACGATCCTTAAATCATCCCCTTTATTACAGTACAACTCTCCTAATCTAAGGTTACTCCTAACACTAGTTACAAGCAAAAGTGTGTTTTATTCTCTCTAGTTCAATGGTTCAACACCTTTGAATGCTTATAACTTTGTCCCTAGTCCATGTTTATTCATGAAATTTGGAATAAACGATCCTTAAATCATCCCCTTTATTACAGTACAACTCTCCTAATCTAATCTTACTCCTAACACTAGTTACAAGCAAAAGTGTGTTTTATTCTCTCTAATTCAATAGTTCAACACTTTTGAATGCTTATAACTTTGTCCCTAATCCTTGTTTATTCATGAAATTTAAAAGAAACGATCCTTAAATCATCCCCTTTATTACAGTACAACTCTCCTAATCTAAAGTTACTCCTAACACTAGTTACAAGCAAAAGTGTGTTTTATTCTCTCTTGTTCAATGGTTCAACACCTTTGAATGCTTATAACTTTGTCCCTAGTCCATGTTTATTCATGAAATTTGGAATAAACGATCCTTAAATCATCCCCTTTATTACAGTACAACTCTCCTAATCTAAAGTTACTCCTAACACTAGTTACAAGCAAAAGTGTGTTTTATTCTCTCTTGTTCAATGGTTCAACACCTTTGAATGCTTATAACTTTGTCCCTAGTCCATGTTTATTCATGAAATTTGAAAGAAACGATCCTTAAATCATCCCCTTTATTACAGTACAACTCTCCTAATCTAAGGTTACTCCTAACACTAGTTACAAGCAAAAGTGTGTTTTATTCTCTCTAGTTCAATGGTTCAACACCTTTGAATGCTTATAACTTTGTCCCTAATCCTTGTTTATTCATGAAATTTAAAAGAAACGATCCTTAAATCATCCCCTTTATTACAGTACAACTCTTCTAATCTAATCTTACTCCTAACACTAGTTACAAGCAAAAGTGTGTTTTATTCTCTCTAGTTCAATGGTTCAACATCTTTGAATGCTTATAACTTTGTCCCTAGTTCATGTTTATTCATGAAATTTGGTAGAAACGATCCTTAAATCATCCCCTTTATTACAGTACAACTCTTCTAATCTAATCTTACTCCTAACACTAGTTACAAGCAAAAGTGTGTTTTATTCTCTCTAGTTCAATGGTTCAACATCTTTGAATGCTTATAACTTTGTCCCTAGTTCATGTTTATTCATGAAATTTGGAATAAACGATCCTTAAATCATCCTCTTTATTACAGTACAACTCCCCTAATCTAATCTTACTCCTAACACTAGTTACAAGCAAAAGTGTGTTTTATTCTCTCTAGTTCAATGGTTCAACACCTTTGAATGCTTATAACTTTGTCCCTACTTCATGTTTATTCATGAAATTTGGTAGAAACAATCCCTAAATCATCCCCTTTATTACAGTACAACTCTCCTAATCTAATCTTACTCCTAACACTAGTTACAAGCAAAAGTGTGTTTTATTCTCTCTAGTTCAATGGTTCAACATATTTGAATGCTTATAACTTTGTCCCTAATCCATGTTTATTCATGAAATTTGGAATAAACGATCCTTAAATCATCCCCTTTATTACAGTACAACTCTCCTAATCTAATCTTACTCCTAACACTAGTTACAAGCAAAAGTGTGTTTTATTCTCTCTAGTTCAATGGTTCAACACCTTTGAATGCTTATAACTTTGTCCCTAATCCATGTTTATTCATGAAATTTGGAATAAACGATCCTTAAATCATCCCCTTTATTACAGTACAACTCTCCTAATCTAATCTTACTCCTAACACTAGTTACAAGCAAAAGTGTGTTTTATTCTCTCTAGTTCAATGGTTCAACACCTTTGAATGCTTATAACTTTGTCCCTAATCCATGTTTATTCATGAAATTTGGAATAAACGATCCTTAAATCATCCCCTTTATTACAGTACAACTCTCCTAATCTAATCTTACTCCTAACACTAGTTACAAGCAAAAGTGTGTTTTATTCTCTCTAGTTCAATGGTTCAACACCTTTGAATGCTTATAACTTTGTCCCTAGTTCATGTTTATTCATGAAATTTAACAGAAACGATTCCTAAATCATCCTCTTTATTACAGTACAACTCTCCTAATCTAATCTTACTCCTAACACTAGTTACAAGCAAAAGTGTGTTTTATTCTCTCTAGTTCAATGGTTCAACACCTTTGAATGCTTATAACTTTGTCCCTAGTCCATGTTTATTCATGAAATTTGAAAGAAACGTTCCTTAAATCATCCCCTTTATTACAGTACAACTCCCCTAATCTAATCTTACTCCTAACACTAGTTACAAGCAAAAGTGTGTTTTATTCTCTCTAGTTCAACGGTTCAACACCTTTGAATGCTTATAACTTTGTCCCTACTTCATGTTTATTCATGAAATTTGGTAGAAACAATCCTTAAATCATCCCCTTTATTACAGTACAACTTCCCTAATCTAATCTTACTCCTAACACTAGTTACAAGCAAAAGTGTGTTTTATTCTCTCTAGTTCAATGGTTCAACACCTTTGAATGCTTATAACTTTGTCCCTAATCCATGTTTATTCATGAAATTTGGTAGAAACAATCCTTAAATCATCCCCTTTATTACAGTACAACTTCCCTAATCTAATCTTACTCCTAACACTAGTTACAAGCAAAAGTGTGTTTTATTCTCTCTTGTTCAATGGTTCAACACCTTTGAATGCTTATAACTTTGTCCCTACTTCATGTTTATTCATGAAATTTGGTAGAAACAATCCTTAAATCATCCCCTTTATTACAGTACAACTTCCCTAATCTAATCTTACTCCTAACACTAGTTACAAGCAAAAGTGTGTTTTATTCTCTCTAGTTCAATGGTTCAACACCTTTGAATGCTTATAACTTTGTCCCTACTTCATGTTTATTCATGAAATTTGGTAGAAACAATCCTTAAATCATCCCCTTTATTACAGTACAACTTCCCTAATCTAATCTTACTCCTAACACTAGTTACAAGCAAAAGTGTGTTTTATTCTCTCTAGTTCAACGGTTCAACACCTTTGAATGCTTATAACTTTGTCCCTAATCCATGTTTATTCATGAAATTTGGAATAAACGATCCTTAAATCATCCCCTTTATTACAGTACAACTCTCCTAATCTAATCTTACTCCTAACACTAGTTACAAGCAAAAGTGTGTTTTATTCTCTCTAGTTCAATGGTTCAACACCTTTGAATGCTTATAACTTTGTCCCTAGTACATGTTTATTCATGAAATTTGGAATAAACGATCCTTAAATCATCCCCTTTATTACAGTACAACTTCCCTAATCTAATCTTACTCCTAACACTAGTTACAAGCAAAAGTGTGTTTTATTCTCTCTAGTTCAATGGTTCAACATATTTGAATGCTTATAACTTTGTCCCTAATCCATGTTTATTCATGAAATTTGGAATAAACGATCCTTAAATCATCCCCTTTATTACAGTACAACTCTCCTAATCTAATCTTACTCCTAACACTAGTTACAAGCAAAAGTGTGTTTTATTCTCTCTAGTTCAATGGTTCAACACCTTTGAATGCTTATAACTTTGTCCCTACTTCATGTTTATTCATGAAATTTGGTAGAAACAATCCTTAAATCATCCCCTTTATTACAGTACAACTTCCCTAATCTAATCTTACTCCTAACACTAGTTACAAGCAAAAGTGTGTTTTATTCTCTCTAGTTCAATGGTTCAACATATTTGAATGCTTATAACTTTGTCCCTAATCCATGTTTATTCATGAAATTTGGAATAAACGATCCTTAAATCATCCCCTTTATTACAGTACAACTCTCCTAATCTAATCTTACTCCTAACACTAGTTACAAGCAAAAGTGTGTTTTATTCTCTCTAGTTCAATGGTTCAACACCTTTGAATGCTTATAACTTTGTCCCTAATCCATGTTTATTCATGAAATTTGGAATAAACGATCCTTAAATCATCCCCTTTATTACAGTACAACTCTCCTAATCTAATCTTACTCCTAACACTAGTTACAAGCAAAAGTGTGTTTTATTCTCTCTAGTTCAATGGTTCAACACCTTTGAATGCTTATAACTTTGTCCCTAGTTCATGTTTATTCATGAAATTTGGTAGAAACGATCCTTAAATCATCCTCTTTATTACAGTACAACTCCCCTAATCTAATCTTACTCCTAACACTAGTTACAAGCAAAAGTGTGTTTTATTCTCTCTAATTCAATAGTTCAACACCTTTGAATGCTTATAACTTTGTCCCTAATCCATGTTTATTCATGAAATTTGGAATAAACGATCCTTAAATCATCCCCTTTATTACAGTACAACTCTCCTAATCTAATCTTACTCCTAACACTAGTTACAAGCAAAAGTGTGTTTTATTCTCTCTAGTTCAATGGTTCAACACCTTTGAATGCTTATAACTTTGTCCCTAGTTCATGTTTATTCATGAAATTTAACAGAAACGATCCCTAAATCATCCTCTTTATTACAGTACAACTCTCCTAATCTAAGGTTACTCCTAACACTAGTTACAAGCAAAAGTGTGTTTTATTCTCTATAATTCAATAGTTCAACACCTTTGAATGCTTATAACTTTGTCCCTAGTTAATATTTATTCATGAAATTTGGTAGAAACGATCCTTAAATCATCCCCTTTATTACAGTACAACTCCCCTAATCTAATCTTACTCCTAACACAAGTTACAAGCAAAAGTGTGTTTTATTCTCTCTAGTTCAATGGTTCAACACCTTTGAATGCTTATAACTTTGTCCCTAGTCCATGTTTATTCATGAAATTTGAAAGAAACGTTCCTTAAATCATCCCCTTTATTACAGTACAACTCCCCTAATCTAATCTTACTCCTAACACTAGTTACAAGCAAAAGTGTGTTTTATTCTCTCTAGTTCAATGGTTCAACACCTTTGAATGCTTATAACTTTGTCCCTAGTTAATATTTATTCATGAAATTTGGTAGAAACGATCCTTAAATCATCCCCTTTATTACAGTACAACTCCCCTAATCTAATCTTACTCCTAACACAAGTTACAAGCAAAAGTGTGTTTTATTCTCTCTAGTTCAATGGTTCAACACCTTTGAATGCTTATAACTTTGTCCCTAGTCCATGTTTATTCATGAAATTTGAAAGAAACGTTCCTTAAATCATCCCCTTTATTACAGTACAACTCCCCTAATCTAATCTTACTCCTAACACAAGTTACAAGCAAAAGTGTGTTTTATTCTCTCTAGTTCAATGGTTCAACACCTTTGAATGCTTATAACTTTGTCCCTAATCCTTGTTTATTCATGAAATTTGGTAGAAACGATCCTTAAATCATCCCCTTTATTACAGTACAACTCTCCTAATCTAATCTCACTCCTAACACTAGTTACAAGCAAAAGTGTGTTTTATTCTCTCTAGTTCAATGGTTCAACACCTTTGAATGCTTATAACTTTGTCCCTAATCCTTGTTTATTCATGAAATTTGATAGAAACGATCCTTAAATCATCCCCTTTATTACAGTACCACTCCCCTAATCTAATCTCACTCCTAACACTAGTTACAAGCAAAAGTGTGTTTTATTCTCTCTAGTTCAATGGTTCAACACCTTTGAATGCTTATAACTTTGTCCCTAGTTCATGTTTATTCATGAAATTTGAAAGAAACGATCCTTAAATCATCCCCTTTATTACAGTACAACTCTCCTAATCTAAGGTTACTCCTAACACTAGTTACAAGCAAAAGTGTGTTTTATTCTCTATAATTCAATAGTTCAACACCTTTGAATGCTTATAACTTTGTCCCTAGTTAATATTTATTCATGAAATTTGGTAGAAACGATCCTTAAATCATCCCCTTTATTACAGTACAACTCCCCTAATCTAATCTTACTCCTAACACAAGTTACAAGCAAAAGTGTGTTTTATTCTCTCTAGTTCAATGGTTCAACACCTTTGAATGCTTATAACTTTGTCCCTAGTCCATGTTTATTCATGAAATTTGAAAGAAACGTTCCTTAAATCATCCCCTTTATTACAGTACAACTCCCCTAATCTAATCTTACTCCTAACACTAGTTACAAGCAAAAGTGTGTTTTATTCTCTTTAGTTCAATGGTTCAACACCTTTGAATGCTTATAACTTTGTCCCTAGTTAATATTTATTCATGAAATTTGGTAGAAACGATCCTTAAATCATCCCCTTTATTACAGTACAACTCCCCTAATCTAATCTTACTCCTAACACAAGTTACAAGCAAAAGTGTGTTTTATTCTCTCTAGTTCAATGGTTCAACACCTTTGAATGCTTATAACTTTGTCCCTAGTCCATGTTTATTCATGAAATTTGAAAGAAACGTTCCTTAAATCATCCCCTTTATTACAGTACAACTCCCCTAATCTAATCTTACTCCTAACACAAGTTACAAGCAAAAGTGTGTTTTATTCTCTCTAGTTCAATGGTTCAACACCTTTGAATGCTTATAACTTTGTCCCTAATCCTTGTTTATTCATGAAATTTGGTAGAAACGATCCTTAGATCATCCCCTTTATTACAGTACAACTCTCCTAATCTAATCTCACTCCTAACACTAGTTACAAGCAAAAGTGTGTTTTATTCTCTCTAGTTCAATGGTTCAACACCTTTGAATGCTTATAACTTTGTCCCTAATCCTTGTTTATTCATGAAATTTGATAGAAACGATCCTTAAATCATCCCCTTTATTACAGTACCACTCCCCTAATCTAATCTCACTCCTAACACTAGTTACAAGCAAAAGTGTGTTTTATTCTCTCTAGTTCAATGGTTCAACACCTTTGAATGCTTATAACTTTGTCCCTAGTTCATGTTTATTCATGAAATTTGAAAGAAACGATCCTTAAATCATCCCCTTTATTACAGTACAACTTCCCTAATCTAATCTTACTCCTAACACTAGTTACAAGCAAAAGTGTGTTTTATTCTCTCTAGTTCAATGGTTCAACATATTTGAATGCTTATAACTTTGTCCCTAATCCATGTTTATTCATGAAATTTGGAATAAACGATCCTTAAATCATCCCCTTTATTACAGTACAACTCTCCTAATCTAATCTTACTCCTAACACTAGTTACAAGCAAAAGTGTGTTTTATTCTCTCTAGTTCAATGGTTCAACACCTTTGAATGCTTATAACTTTGTCCCTAATCCATGTTTATTCATGAAATTTGGAATAAACGATCCTTAAATCATCCCCTTTATTACAGTACAACTCTCCTAATCTAATCTTACTCCTAACACTAGTTACAAGCAAAAGTGTGTTTTATTCTCTCTAGTTCAATGGTTCAACACCTTTGAATGCTTATTACTCTGTCCCTAGTTCATGTTTATTCATGAAATTTGGAATAAACGATCCTTAAATCATCCCCTTTATTACAGTACAACTCTCCTAATCTAAGGTTACTCCTAACACTAGTTACAAGCAAAAGTGTGTTTTATTCTCTCTAGTTCAATGGTTCAACACCTTTGAATGCTTATTACTCTGTCCCTAGTTCATGTTTATTCATGAAATTTGGTAGAAACGATCCTTAAATCATCCCCTTTATTACAGTACAACTCTCCTAATCTTATCTTACTCCTAACACTAGTTACAAGCAAAAGTGTGTTTTATTCTCTCTAGTTCAATGGTTCAACACCTTTGAATGCTTATTACTTTGTCCCTAGTTCATGTTTATTCATGAAATTTGGTAGAAACGATCCTTAAATCATCCCCTTTATTACAGTACAACTCTCCTAATCTTATCTTACTCCTAACACTAGTTACAAGCAAAAGTGTGTTTTATTCTCTATAATTCAATAGTTCAACACCTTTGAATGCTTATTACTCTGTCCCTAGTTCATGTTTATTCATGAAATTTGGAATAAACGATCCTTAAATCATCCCCTTTATTACAGTACAACTCTCCTAATCTAAAGTTACTCCTAACACTAGTTACAAGCAAAAGTGTGTTTTATTCTCTATAATTCAATAGTTCAACACCTTTGAATGCTTATTACTCTGTCCCTAGTTCATGTTTATTCATGAAATTTGGAATAAACGATCCTTAAATCATCCCCTTTATTACAGTACAACTCTCCTAATCTAAAGTTACTCCTAACACTAGTTACAAGCAAAAGTGTGTTTTATTCTCTCTAGTTCAATGGTTCAACACCTTTGAATGCTTATTACTCTGTCCCTAGTTCATGTTTATTCATGAAATTTGGAATAAACGATCCTTAAATCATCCCCTTTATTACAGTACAACTCTCCTAATCTAATCTTACTCCTAACACTAGTTACAAGCAAAAGTGTGTTTTATTCTCTATAATTCAATAGTTCAACACCTTTGAATGCTTATTACTCTGTCCCTAGTTCATGTTTATTCATGAAATTTGGAATAAACGATCCTTAAATCATCCCCTTTATTACAGTACAACTCTCCTAATCTAAAGTTACTCCTAACACTAGTTACAAGCAAAAGTGTGTTTTATTCTCTCTAGTTCAATGGTTCAACACCTTTGAATGCTTATTACTCTGTCCCTAGTTCATGTTTATTCATGAAATTTGGAATAAACGATCCTTAAATCATCCCCTTTATTACAGTACAACTCTCCTAATCTAAAGTTACTCCTAACACTAGTTACAAGCAAAAGTGTGTTTTATTCTCTATAATTCAATAGTTCAACACCTTTGAATGCTTATTACTCTGTCCCTAGTTCATGTTTATTCATGAAATTTGGAATAAACGATCCTTAAATCATCCCCTTTATTACAGTACAACTCTCCTAATCAAAAGTTACTCCTAACACTAGTTACAAGCAAAAGTGTGTTTTATTCTCTCTAGTTCAATGGTTCAACACCTTTGAATGCTTATTACTCTGTCCCTAGTTCATGTTTATTCATGAAATTTGGAATAAACGATCCTTAAATCATCCCCTTTATTACAGTACAACTCTCCTAATCTAATCTTACTCCTAACACTAGTTACAAGCAAAAGTGTGTTTTATTCTCTATAATTCAATAGTTCAACACCTTTGAATGCTTATTACTCTGTCCCTAGTTCATGTTTATTCATGAAATTTGGAATAAACGATCCTTAAATCATCCCCTTTATTACAGTACAACTCTCCTAATCTAAAGTTACTCCTAACACTAGTTACAAGCAAAAGTGTGTTTTATTCTCTCTAGTTCAATGGTTCAACACCTTTGAATGCTTATTACTCTGTCCCTAGTTCATGTTTATTCATGAAATTTGGAATAAACGATCCTTAAATCATCCCCTTTATTACAGTACAACTCTCCTAATCTAATCTTACTCCTAACACTAGTTACAAGCAAAAGTGTGTTTTATTCTCTATAATTCAATAGTTCAACACCTTTGAATGCTTATTACTCTGTCCCTAGTTCATGTTTATTCATGAAATTTGGAATAAACGATCCTTAAATCATCCCCTTTATTACAGTACAACTCTCCTAATCTAAAGTTACTCCTAACACTAGTTACAAGCAAAAGTGTGTTTTATTCTCTCTAGTTCAATGGTTCAACACCTTTGAATGCTTATTACTCTGTCCCTAGTTCATGTTTATTCATGAAATTTGGTAGAAACGATCCTTAAATCATCCCCTTTATTACAGTACAACTCTCCTAATCTAAGGTTACTCCTAACACTAGTTACAAGCAAAAGTGTGTTTTATTCTCTCTAGTTCAATGGTTCAACACCTTTGAATGCTTATTACTCTGTCCCTAGTTCATGTTTATTCATGAAATTTGGTAGAAACGATCCTTAAATCATCCCCTTTATTACAGTACAACTCTCCTAATCTAATCTTACTCCTAACACTAGTTACAAGCAAAAGTGTGTTTTATTCTCTCTAGTTCAATGGTTCAACACCTTTGAATGCTTATTACTCTGTCCCTAGTTCATGTTTATTCATGAAATTTGGAATAAACGATCCTTAAATCATCCCCTTTATTACAGTACAACTCTCCTAATCTAATCTTACTCCTAACACTAGTTACAAGCAAAAGTGTGTTTTATTCTCTCTAGTTCAATGGTTCAACACCTTTGAATGCTTATTACTCTGTCCCTAGTTCATGTTTATTCATGAAATTTGGTAGAAACGATCCTTAAATCATCCCCTTTATTACAGTACAACTCTCCTAATCTAATCTTACTCCTAACACAAGTTACAAGCAAAAGTGTGTTTTATTCTCTCTAGTTCAATGGTTCAACACCTTTGAATGCTTATAACTTTGTCCCTAGTCCATGTTTATTCATGAAATTTGAAAGAAACGTTCCTTAAATCATCCCCTTTATTACAGTACAACTCCCCTAATCTAATCTTACTCCTAACACAAGTTACAAGCAAAAGTGTGTTTTATTCTCTCTAGTTCAATGGTTCAACACCTTTGAATGCTTATAACTTTGTCCCTAATCCTTGTTTATTCATGAAATTTGGTAGAAACGATCCTTAAATCATCCCCTTTATTACAGTACAACTCTCCTAATCTAATCTCACTCCTAACACTAGTTACAAGCAAAAGTGTGTTTTATTCTCTCTAGTTCAATGGTTCAACACCTTTGAATGCTTATAACTTTGTCCCTAATCCTTGTTTATTCATGAAATTTGATAGAAACGATCCTTAAATCATCCCCTTTATTACAGTACCACTCCCCTAATCTAATCTCACTCCTAACACTAGTTACAAGCAAAAGTGTGTTTTATTCTCTCTAGTTCAATGGTTCAACACCTTTGAATGCTTATAACTTTGTCCCTAGTTCATGTTTATTCATGAAATTTGAAAGAAACGATCCTTAAATCATCCCCTTTATTACAGTACAACTCTCCTAATCTAAGGTTACTCCTAACACTAGTTACAAGCAAAAGTGTGTTTTATTCTCTATAATTCAATAGTTCAACACCTTTGAATGCTTATTACTCTGTCCCTAGTTCATGTTTATTCATGAAATTTGGAATAAACGATCCTTAAATCATCCCCTTTATTACAGTACAACTCTCCTAATCTAATCTTACTCCTAACACTAGTTACAAGCAAAAGTGTGTTTTATTCTCTCTAGTTCAATGGTTCAACACCTTTGAATGCTTATTACTCTGTCCCTAGTTCATGTTTATTCATGAAATTTGGAATAAACGATCCTTAAATCATCCCCTTTATTACAGTACAACTCTCCTAATCTAAGGTTACTCCTAACACTAGTTACAAGCAAAAGTGTGTTTTATTCTCTCTAGTTCAATGGTTCAACACCTTTGAATGCTTATTACTCTGTCCCTAGTTCATGTTTATTCATGAAATTTGGTAGAAACGATCCTTAAATCATCCCCTTTATTACAGTACAACTCTCCTAATCTAAAGTTACTCCTAACACTAGTTACAAGCAAAAGTGTGTTTTATTCTCTCTAGTTCAATGGTTCAACACCTTTGAATGCTTATTACTCTGTCCCTAGTTCATGTTTATTCATGAAATTTGGAATAAACGATCCTTAAATCATCCCCTTTATTACAGTACAACTCTCCTAATCTAAAGTTACTCCTAACACTAGTTACAAGCAAAAGTGTGTTTTATTCTCTATAATTCAATAGTTCAACACCTTTGAATGCTTATTACTCTGTCCCTAGTTCATGTTTATTCATGAAATTTGGAATAAACGATCCTTAAATCATCCCCTTTATTACAGTACAACTCTCCTAATCTAAAGTTACTCCTAACACTAGTTACAAGCAAAAGTGTGTTTTATTCTCTCTAGTTCAATGGTTCAACACCTTTGAATGCTTATTACTCTGTCCCTAGTTCATGTTTATTCATGAAATTTGGAATAAACGATCCTTAAATCATCCCCTTTATTACAGTACAACTCTCCTAATCTAAAGTTACTCCTAACACTAGTTACAAGCAAAAGTGTGTTTTATTCTCTCTAGTTCAATGGTTCAACACCTTTGAATGCTTATTACTCTGTCCCTAGTTCATGTTTATTCATGAAATTTGGAATAAACGATCCTTAAATCATCCCCTTTATTACAGTACAACTCTCCTAATCTAATCTTACTCCTAACACTAGTTACAAGCAAAAGTGTGTTTTATTCTCTATAATTCAATAGTTCAACACCTTTGAATGCTTATTACTCTGTCCCTAGTTCATGTTTATTCATGAAATTTGGAATAAACGATCCTTAAATCATCCCCTTTATTACAGTACAACTCTCCTAATCTAAAGTTACTCCTAACACTAGTTACAAGCAAAAGTGTGTTTTATTCTCTCTAGTTCAATGGTTCAACACCTTTGAATGCTTATTACTCTGTCCCTAGTTCATGTTTATTCATGAAATTTGGAATAAACGATCCTTAAATCATCCCCTTTATTACAGTACAACTCTCCTAATCTAAAGTTACTCCTAACACTAGTTACAAGCAAAAGTGTGTTTTATTCTCTCTAGTTCAATGGTTCAACACCTTTGAATGCTTATTACTCTGTCCCTAGTTCATGTTTATTCATGAAATTTGGAATAAACGATCCTTAAATCATCCCCTTTATTACAGTACAACTCTCCTAATCTAATGTTACTCCTAACACTAGTTACAAGCAAAAGTGTGTTTTATTCTCTCTAGTTCAATGGTTCAACACCTTTGAATGCTTATTACTCTGTCCCTAGTTCATGTTTATTCATGAAATTTGGAATAAACGATCCTTAAATCATCCCCTTTATTACAGTACAACTCTCCTAATCTAAAGTTACTCCTAACACTAGTTACAAGCAAGTGTGTTTTATTCTCTCTAGTTCAATGGTTCAACACCTTTGAATGCTTATTACTCTGTCCCTAGTTCATGTTTATTCATGAAATTTGGAATAAACGATCCTTAAATCATCCCCTTTATTACAGTACAACTCTCCTAATCTAATGTTACTCCTAACACTAGTTACAAGCAAAAGTGTGTTTTATTCTCTCTAGTTCAATGGTTCAACACCTTTGAATGCTTATTACTCTGTCCCTAGTTCATGTTTATTCATGAAATTTGGAATAAACGATCCTTAAATCATCCCCTTTATTACAGTACAACTCTCCTAATCTAAAGTTACTCCTAACACTAGTTACAAGCAAAAGTGTGTTTTATTCTCTATAATTCAATAGTTCAACACCTTTGAATGCTTATTACTCTGTCCCTAGTTCATGTTTATTCATGAAATTTGGAATAAACGATCCTTAAATCATCCCCTTTATTACAGTACAACTCTCCTAATCTAAAGTTACTCCTAACACTAGTTACAAGCAAAAGTGTGTTTTATTCTCTCTAGTTCAATGGTTCAACACCTTTGAATGCTTATTACTCTGTCCCTAGTTCATGTTTATTCATGAAATTTGGAATAAACGATCCTTAAATCATCCCCTTTATTACAGTACAACTCTCCTAATCTAAAGTTACTCCTAACACTAGTTACAAGCAAAAGTGTGTTTTATTCTCTCTAGTTCAATGGTTCAACACCTTTGAATGCTTATTACTCTGTCCCTAGTTCATGTTTATTCATGAAATTTGGAATAAACGATCCTTAAATCATCCCCTTTATTACAGTACAACTCTCCTAATCTAAAGTTACTCCTAACACTAGTTACAAGCAAAAGTGTGTTTTATTCTCTCTAGTTCAATGGTTCAACACCTTTGAATGCTTATTACTCTGTCCCTAGTTCATGTTTATTCATGAAATTTGGAATAAACGATCCTTAAATCATCCCCTTTATTACAGTACAACTCTCCTAATCTAATGTTACTCCTAACACTAGTTACAAGCAAAAGTGTGTTTTATTCTCTCTAGTTCAATGGTTCAACACCTTTGAATGCTTATTACTCTGTCCCTAGTTCATGTTTATTCATGAAATTTGGAATAAACGATCCTTAAATCATCCCCTTTATTACAGTACAACTCTCCTAATCTAAAGTTACTCCTAACACTAGTTACAAGCAAAAGTGTGTTTTATTCTCTCTAGTTCAATGGTTCAACACCTTTGAATGCTTATTACTCTGTCCCTAGTTCATGTTTATTCATGAAATTTGGAATAAACGATCCTTAAATCATCCCCTTTATTACAGTACAACTCTCCTAATCTAAAGTTACTCCTAACACTAGTTACAAGCAAAAGTGTGTTTTATTCTCTCTAGTTCAATGGTTCAACACCTTTGAATGCTTATTACTCTGTCCCTAGTTCATGTTTATTCATGAAATTTGGAATAAACGATCCTTAAATCATCCCCTTTATTACAGTACAACTCTCCTAATCTAAAGTTACTCCTAACACTAGTTACAAGCAAAAGTGTGTTTTATTCTCTATAATTCAATAGTTCAACACCTTTGAATGCTTATTACTCTGTCCCTAGTTCATGTTTATTCATGAAATTTGGAATAAACGATCCTTAAATCATCCCCTTTATTACAGTACAACTCTCCTAATCTAAAGTTACTCCTAACACTAGTTACAAGCAAAAGTGTGTTTTATTCTCTCTAGTTCAATGGTTCAACACCTTTGAATGCTTATTACTCTGTCCCTAGTTCATGTTTATTCATGAAATTTGGAATAAACGATCCTTAAATCATCCCCTTTATTACAGTACAACTCTCCTAATCTAAAGTTACTCCTAACACTAGTTACAAGCAAAAGTGTGTTTTATTCTCTCTAGTTCAATGGTTCAACACCTTTGAATGCTTATTACTCTGTCCCTAGTTCATGTTTATTCATGAAATTTGGAATAAACGATCCTTAAATCATCCCCTTTATTACAGTACAACTCTCCTAATCTAATCTTACTCCTAACACTAGTTACAAGCAAAAGTGTGTTTTATTCTCTATAATTCAATAGTTCAACACCTTTGAATGCTTATTACTCTGTCCCTAGTTCATGTTTATTCATGAAATTTGGAATAAACGATCCTTAAATCATCCCCTTTATTACAGTACAACTCTCCTAATCTAAAGTTACTCCTAACACTAGTGTTACAAGCAAAAGTGTGTTTTATTCTCTCTAGTTCAATGGTTCAACACCTTTGAATGCTTATTACTCTGTCCCTAGTTCATGTTTATTCATGAAATTTGGAATAAACGATCCTTAAATCATCCCCTTTATTACAGTACAACTCTCCTAATCTAAGGTTACTCCTAACACTAGTTACAAGCAAAAGTGTGTTTTATTCTCTCTAGTTCAATGGTTCAACACCTTTGAATGCTTATTACTCTGTCCCTAGTTCATGTTTATTCATGAAATTTGGTAGAAACGATCCTTAAATCATCCCCTTTATTACAGTACAACTCTCCTAATCTTATCTTACTCCTAACACTAGTTACAAGCAAAAGTGTGTTTTATTCTCTCTAGTTCAATGGTTCAACACCTTTGAATGCTTATTACTCTGTCCCTAGTTCATGTTTATTCATGAAATTTGAAAGAAACGATCCTTAAATCATCCCCTTTATTACAGTACAACTCTCCTAATCTAAAGTTACTCCTAACACTAGTTACAAGCAAAAGTGTGTTTTATTCTCTCTAGTTCAATGGTTCAACACCTTTGAATGCTTATTACTCTGTCCCTAGTTCATGTTTATTCATGAAATTTGGAATAAACGATCCTTAAATCATCCCCTTTATTACAGTACAACTCTCCTAATCTAATCTTACTCCTAACACTAGTTACAAGCAAAAGTGTGTTTTATTCTCTATAATTCAATAGTTCAACACCTTTGAATGCTTATTACTCTGTCCCTAGTTCATGTTTATTCATGAAATTTGGAATAAACGATCCTTAAATCATCCCCTTTATTACAGTACAACTCTCCTAATCTAAAGTTACTCCTAACACTAGTTACAAGCAAAAGTGTGTTTTATTCTCTCTAGTTCAATGGTTCAACACCTTTGAATGCTTATTACTCTGTCCCTAGTTCATGTTTATTCATGAAATTTGGAATAAACGATCCTTAAATCATCCCCTTTATTACAGTACAACTCTCCTAATCTAATCTTACTCCTAACACTAGTTACAAGCAAAAGTGTGTTTTATTCTCTATAATTCAATAGTTCAACACCTTTGAATGCTTATTACTCTGTCCCTAGTTCATGTTTATTCATGAAATTTGGAATAAACGATCCTTAAATCATCCCCTTTATTACAGTACAACTCTCCTAATCTAAAGTTACTCCTAACACTAGTTACAAGCAAAAGTGTGTTTTATTCTCTCTAGTTCAATGGTTCAACACCTTTGAATGCTTATTACTCTGTCCCTAGTTCATGTTTATTCATGAAATTTGGAATAAACGATCCTTAAATCATCCCCTTTATTACAGTACAACTCTCCTAATCTAAAGTTACTCCTAACACTAGTTACAAGCAAAAGTGTGTTTTATTCTCTCTAGTTCAATGGTTCAACACCTTTGAATGCTTATTACTCTGTCCCTAGTTCATGTTTATTCATGAAATTTGGAATAAACGATCCTTAAATCATCCCCTTTATTACAGTACAACTCTCCTAATCTAAAGTTACTCCTAACACTAGTTACAAGCAAAAGTGTGTTTTATTCTCTCTAGTTCAATGGTTCAACACCTTTGAATGCTTATTACTCTGTCCCTAGTTCATGTTTATTCATGAAATTTGAAAGAAACGATCCTTAAATCATCCCCTTTATTACAGTACAACTCTCCTAATCTAAAGTTACTCCTAACACTAGTTACAAGCAAAAGTGTGTTTTATTCTCTCTAGTTCAATGGTTCAACACCTTTGAATGCTTATTACTCTGTCCCTAGTTCATGTTTATTCATGAAATTTGGAATAAACGATCCTTAAATCATCCCCTTTATTACAGTACAACTCTCCTAATCTAATCTTACTCCTAACACTAGTTACAAGCAAAAGTGTGTTTTATTCTCTATAATTCAATAGTTCAACACCTTTGAATGCTTATTACTCTGTCCCTAGTTCATGTTTATTCATGAAATTTGGAATAAACGATCCTTAAATCATCCCCTTTATTACAGTACAACTCTCCTAATCTAAAGTTACTCCTAACACTAGTTACAAGCAAAAGTGTGTTTTATTCTCTCTAGTTCAATGGTTCAACACCTTTGAATGCTTATTACTCTGTCCCTAGTTCATGTTTATTCATGAAATTTGGAATAAACGATCCTTAAATCATCCCCTTTATTACAGTACAACTCTCCTAATCTAATCTTACTCCTAACACTAGTTACAAGCAAAAGTGTGTTTTATTCTCTATAATTCAATAGTTCAACACCTTTGAATGCTTATTACTCTGTCCCTAGTTCATGTTTATTCATGAAATTTGGAATAAACGATCCTTAAATCATCCCCTTTATTACAGTACAACTCTCCTAATCTAAAGTTACTCCTAACACTAGTTACAAGCAAAAGTGTGTTTTATTCTCTCTAGTTCAATGGTTCAACACCTTTGAATGCTTATTACTCTGTCCCTAGTTCATGTTTATTCATGAAATTTGGAATAAACGATCCTTAAATCATCCCCTTTATTACAGTACAACTCTCCTAATCTAAAGTTACTCCTAACACTAGTTACAAGCAAAAGTGTGTTTTATTCTCTATAATTCAATAGTTCAACACCTTTGAATGCTTATTACTCTGTCCCTAGTTCATGTTTATTCATGAAATTTGGAATAAACGATCCTTAAATCATCCCCTTTATTACAGTACAACTCTCCTAATCTAAAGTTACTCCTAACACTAGTTACAAGCAAAAGTGTGTTTTATTCTCTCTAGTTCAATGGTTCAACACCTTTGAATGCTTATTACTCTGTCCCTAGTTCATGTTTATTCATGAAATTTGGAATAAACGATCCTTAAATCATCCCCTTTATTACAGTACAACTCTCCTAATCTAAAGTTACTCCTAACACTAGTTACAAGCAAAAGTGTGTTTTATTCTCTCTAGTTCAATGGTTCAACACCTTTGAATGCTTATTACTCTGTCCCTAGTTCATGTTTATTCATGAAATTTGGAATAAACGATCCTTAAATCATCCCCTTTATTACAGTACAACTCTCCTAATCTAATCTTACTCCTAACACTAGTTACAAGCAAAAGTGTGTTTTATTCTCTATAATTCAATAGTTCAACACCTTTGAATGCTTATTACTCTGTCCCTAGTTCATGTTTATTCATGAAATTTGGAATAAACGATCCTTAAATCATCCCCTTTATTACAGTACAACTCTCCTAATCTAAAGTTACTCCTAACACTAGTGTTACAAGCAAAAGTGTGTTTTATTCTCTCTAGTTCAATGGTTCAACACCTTTGAATGCTTATTACTCTGTCCCTAGTTCATGTTTATTCATGAAATTTGGAATAAACGATCCTTAAATCATCCCCTTTATTACAGTACAACTCTCCTAATCTAAGGTTACTCCTAACACTAGTTACAAGCAAAAGTGTGTTTTATTCTCTCTAGTTCAATGGTTCAACACCTTTGAATGCTTATTACTCTGTCCCTAGTTCATGTTTATTCATGAAATTTGGTAGAAACGATCCTTAAATCATCCCCTTTATTACAGTACAACTCTCCTAATCTTATCTTACTCCTAACACTAGTTACAAGCAAAAGTGTGTTTTATTCTCTCTAGTTCAATGGTTCAACACCTTTGAATGCTTATTACTCTGTCCCTAGTTCATGTTTATTCATGAAATTTGAAAGAAACGATCCTTAAATCATCCCCTTTATTACAGTACAACTCTCCTAATCTAAAGTTACTCCTAACACTAGTTACAAGCAAAAGTGTGTTTTATTCTCTCTAGTTCAATGGTTCAACACCTTTGAATGCTTATTACTCTGTCCCTAGTTCATGTTTATTCATGAAATTTGGAATAAACGATCCTTAAATCATCCCCTTTATTACAGTACAACTCTCCTAATCTAATCTTACTCCTAACACTAGTTACAAGCAAAAGTGTGTTTTATTCTCTATAATTCAATAGTTCAACACCTTTGAATGCTTATTACTCTGTCCCTAGTTCATGTTTATTCATGAAATTTGGAATAAACGATCCTTAAATCATCCCCTTTATTACAGTACAACTCTCCTAATCTAAAGTTACTCCTAACACTAGTTACAAGCAAAAGTGTGTTTTATTCTCTCTAGTTCAATGGTTCAACACCTTTGAATGCTTATTACTCTGTCCCTAGTTCATGTTTATTCATGAAATTTGGAATAAACGATCCTTAAATCATCCCCTTTATTACAGTACAACTCTCCTAATCTAAGGTTACTCCTAACACTAGTTACAAGCAAAAGTGTGTTTTATTCTCTCTAGTTCAATGGTTCAACACCTTTGAATGCTTATTACTCTGTCCCTAGTTCATGTTTATTCATGAAATTTGGTAGAAACGATCCTTAAATCATCCCCTTTATTACAGTACAACTCTCCTAATCTTATCTTACTCCTAACACTAGTTACAAGCAAAAGTGTGTTTTATTCTCTCTAGTTCAATGGTTCAACACCTTTGAATGCTTATTACTCTGTCCCTAGTTCATGTTTATTCATGAAATTTGGAATAAACGATCCTTAAATCATCCCCTTTATTACAGTACAACTCTCCTAATCTAAGGTTACTCCTAACACTAGTTACAAGCAAAAGTGTGTTTTATCCTCTCTAGTTCAATAGTTCAACACCTTTGAATGCTTATAACTTTGTCCCTAGTCCATGTTTATTCATGAAATTTGAAAGAAACGATCCTTAAATCATCCCCTTTATTACAGTACAACTCTCCTAATCTAATGTTACTCCTAACACTAGTTACAAGCAAAAGTGTGTTTTATTCTCTCTAGTTCAATGGTTCAACACCTTTGAATGCTTATTACTCTGTCCCTAGTTCATGTTTATTCATGAAATTTGGTAGAAACGATCCTTAAATCATCCTCTTTATTACAGTACAACTCTCCTAATCTAAAGTTACTCCTAACACAAGTTACAAGCAAAAGTGTGTTTTATTCTCTCTAGTTCAATAGTTCAACACCTTTGAATGCTTATAACTTTGTCCCTAGTTCATGTTTATTCATGAAATTTAGAATAAACGATCCTTAAATCATCCTCTTTATTACAGTACAACTCTCCTAATCTAAAGTTACTCCTAACACTAGTTACAAGCAAAAGTGTGTTTTATTCTCTCTAGTTCAATAGTTCAACACCTTTGAATGCTTATAACTTTGTCCCTAGTTCATGTTTATTCATGAAATTTAGAATAAACGATCCTTAAATCATCCTCTTTATTACAGTACAACTCTCCTAATCTAAAGTTACTCCTAACACTAGTTACAAGCAAAAGTGTGTTTTATTCTCTCTAGTTCAATGGTTCAACACCTTTGAATGCTTATTACTCTATCCATGGTCTATTGGGATCAATTAAACAATAAATAATGAATAAACAAATTTATTTATAATCTCACACAACTTTTCTTTACGATCTGGAGCAGTTGCTCTGCTCTTTTGTCTCCTGTGGTACCTTCATGTCTCCTCCACTCAAAGAGGTGCCTGCAAAAGGATGTTTGAGGTAAAAGTTGTATAAAAGACTCCTTTCGATGCACGGATTTCAATGATTTTTATACTGAAACTTGAAGGGAAGTTTTGAGGACGTTTTGGTGCAAGAATGAACCAAATCCGTTGATTGGAAGGGGAGATATTGCACCTTATGTGACAATGAGAGTTGGGAGTACAGGATTTTTACAAAATTGTGCATAAAATCGGTTCTACTGCACCGAATTCAATGATTCATGTCTTAAAAGTTGCAAAACGTCCTTCTGAAGCTTTCAAAGCAAAAATCAAATAAATCCGTCCAGGAGAAGAGAAGTTATTGCACTTTGTACAAAAATAGGGATCAACTAAAGTGTTTTTCATGAATTTCTCTATAAAATCGGTTCTACTGAACCGAATTCATTAATTCATGTCTTAAAAGTTACAGAACGTCCTTCTGAAGCTTTTAAAGCAAAAATCAAGTGAATCCGTGCAGTAGAACCGAAGTTATTGCACTTTGTACAAAATGGAGGGTCACTCGGAGGGTTTTTACAAATTTGCCTCTAAAGCCAGTTCTACTGACCTGATTTGGGTCATTTATGCCTTAAAAGTTGCGGAATCTGCCCTTTAAAGCCTTTAGGACCAAAATGAATGAATTCGTCAATCGTAAAATACAATTTATCACTAGTGGGTGTGGTAAGGGCTCGGGTGATGAGTGACTATGATGAAACATTCAAAAATTTTGCATTAAAGGCTAAAGGTGCCGAGGAACCTTTTTCCATTCATTTCATCGAGAAAATCCTCGAAATCAACCAATTTGGGGCCCAAATAGGCCCCCAATAGCCCCCCCCCCACCCCCAAAGTCCCATTAGATAATAAATATCGAGCAGAAAACAAACGAGTGCGCATGCACGGCGGCCATTTTGGTTCCCCATCGCCTCATTAGCTGTTGCGTGCGTCACTGGTCGAAAACGGAGAGGGGGAGAGAGAGAGCTCCCGGAAAAACGTCCGGGAAACCGGGAAAAGTGGGGATTAATTACGAAAAGTGCGTGAAAAGTGTCCTCGGAACTTCGAGCTTCATTTTGATGTAACTTTCATGGGCGTGCGCCGGTTTTTTCGAGGGTAAATCCCGAGGTAAGTTCAACGTTTTCCACTTCCTTTGTTCCAAAGTGGTTTTTTCACGAAAACTCGCGAAATCCGTGAGACGCATAAGAAAGAGCGTTTGAATCGCGTTCTATGAATCGAGGGCCTCATTTTGACGTATAATTCAATGGTGAGCATGAATTATTTTGGTGGTTATTGACGTGAAAAGATTTTCGTTTTTAATGACGTCACCCATGACCCTCTCATTAAATGGGAAAATGGCCGCCGTCATTTGGGCCTTATCGATAAAATCGATTTTTATAGTGTTTTTTTAGTTATAGTGCCTTTATCAGTGTATATTTACTCGTTTTGGTGTTTTAGTGTATTTTACATATATTTAGTGTTTATGATGTTATACCAAAGGACAGTTCTCGAAAGCAGGGCAGGACTGTGGACCCTAACTTTTCCTTCTGTGTTATTTATTTATTTATTTATTTATTATACTTTAATAAACAAATGTGTCCTCAATAATCAAAGAATGCTTTGAATCCAGAAAAATCCAGTTTTCTTTCCCTATAATCGTGTTGTTTATAGGGGTTCAATAAAGTTGTTTGTGTTTTATTTTTACCTTCTTCCAGACTTGTTTTCAACTGTTTACTGGTAAGATTTCATTTGTTTTTTATTGTTTTTAATATTTATTGTTTATTGTTATTTTGTGTTGCTATTATTAGTGGGGAAACACCTGTTTGGGGGGGCAGTCAAAGAAGTTATGTAGGGTTTTCCTCTTAGACACTTAATTTTCCAATTTTTTCCAGGAATTTTTTAGTTTTTCAAAATTTTTATAGATACATTTTTTGTTTAGAATTAAAAATCCTCTTCAATGATGCAATTTTCATGAAAATCGGTGGGAAATTAGAGGAGTTACAGCAAAAACACTTTTTTTTGGAAAATTTTTCTTATTTTTCCAATAACTGGGAAACTATTGGAATAATGAAAATTTTCATAAACACATGTTTTGTTTGGAATTAAAAATCCTTTCTTATGACCCAATTTCCACGAAAATCGGTTGAAAATTAGAGGAGTTATAGCAAAAACACTTTTTTTTGGAAAATTTTCCATAATTTCCCATTAACTTAAAAACAATTGAAGCAGTGAAAATTTTTGTAGATACATTATTTGTTTGGAATTAAAAATCCTTTCTTATGACCCAATTTCCACGAAAATCGGTTGGTAAGAAGAGAAGATATTGAACCACTTACCAAAATATGCTGTCGAGGATAGAATTTTAACCCATTGGTATACCAAAGCAGTTCTATGGTACCGATTTGAATGGTTTATGTCTTAAAAGTTGCAGAATTCTTTTTGGAACGTTTTAAGGTCAAAACCAACAAAATCTGATGATTACAAGGGAAAATATTCAATTTTTTGCAAAAACTGGGTCTCGACTAAAGAATTTTTACAATTTTCCCAATAAAATCAGTTCCACTCATCGGATTTCGATCATTTATGCCTTAAAAGTTGCAGAATATTCCTTGGAACATTTTACTATTAAAATCGAGCAAATCCAATCATGGAATATTCCCTATTCTTCATTTTTCTGAAAAATGACCTTGAATAAAGAATGTTCCAATAAATGTCCAAATAAAGTCACTTCTACTGGTTCAATTTCTATAGTTTATGTCTTAAAAGTTGCAGAACGTTAATCCAAAGCCTTCAAGACCAAAATCATGAAAATCGGTTGGTAAGAAGAGAAGATATTGAACCACTTACCAAAATATGGTGTGGACTATAGAATTTTAACAAATTGGTGCACCAAAGCAGTTCTATGGTACCGATTTGGATGATTTATGTCTTAAAAGTTGCAGAATTCTTTTTGGAACGTTTTAAGGGTAAAACCAACAAAATCTGACGATTACAAGGGGAAATATTCAATTTTTTGCAAAAACTGGATCTCAACTAAAGAATTTTTACAATTTTGCAGATAAAATTGGTTCCACTGAACCGATTTGAATGATTCATGTCTTAAAAGATGCAGAACGTTAATCCAAAGCTTTCAAGACCAAAATCATGAAAATCGGTTGGTAAGAAGAGAAGATATTGAACAACTTACCAAAATATGGTGTTAAGTATAGAATTTTAACATATTGGTGCACCAAAGCAGTTCTATGGTACCGATTGGGATGATTTATGTCTTAAAAGTTGCAGAAGGTTAATCCAAAGCTTTCAAGACCAAAATCATGAAAATCTGTTGGTAAGAAGAGAAGATATTGAACCTCTTACCAAAATATGGTGTTGGGGATAGAATTTCAACATATTGGTGCACCAAAGCAGTTCTATGGTACCGATTTAAACGATTCATGCCTTATAAGTTGCAGAATTCTTTTTGGAACATTTTAAGGGTAAAACCAACAAAATCTGACGATTACAAGGGGAAATATTCAATTTTTTGCAAAAACTGGATCTCAACTAAAGAATTTAACCGATTTGAATGATTTATGTCTTAAAAGATTCAGAACGTCAATCCAAAGCTTTCAAGACCAAAATCATGAAAACCTGTTGGTAAGAAGGGAAGATATTGAACCTCTTACCAAAATATGGTGTCGAGTAAAGGATTTTAACATATTGGTGCACCAAAGCAGTTCTATGGTACCGATTTGAATGGTTTATGTCTTAAAAGTTGCAGAACGTTAGTCCAAAGCTTTCAAGACCAAAATCATGAAAATCGGTTGGTAAGAAGAGAAGATATTGAACCACTTACCAAAATATGGTGTGGACTATAGGATTTTCACATATTGGTGCACCAAAGCAGTTCTATGGTACCGATTTGGATGATTCATGTCTTATAAGTTGCAGAATTCTTTTTGGAACATTTCAAGGTCAAAACCAACAAAATCTGACGATTACAAGGGGAAATATTCAATTTTTTGCAAAAACTGGATCTCAACTAAAGAATTTTTACAATTTTACAGATAAAATTGGTTATACTGAACCGATTTGAATGATTTATGTCTTAAAAGATTCAGAACGTCAATCCAAAGCTTTCAAGACCAAAATCATGAAAACCTGTTGGTAAGAAGGGAAGATATTGAACCTCTTACCAAAATATGGTGTCGAGTAAAGGATTTTAACATATTGGTGCACCAAAGCAGTTCTATGGTACCGATTTGAATGGTTTATGTCTTAAAAGTTACAGAACGTTAGTCCAAAGCTTTCAAGACCAAAATCATGAAAATCGGTTGGTAAGAAGAGAAGATATTGAACCACTTACCAAAATATGGTGTGGACTATAGGATTTTCACATATTGGTGCACCAAAGCAGTTCTATGGTACCGATTTGGATGATTCATGTCTTATAAGTTGCAGAATTCTTTTTGGAACATTTTAAGGTCAAAACCAACAAAATCTGACGATTACAAGGGGAAATATTCAATTTTTTGCAAAAACTGGGTCTCGACTAAAGAATTTTTACAATTTTGCAGATAAAATTGGTTCCACTGAACCGATTTGAATGATTTATGTCTTAAAAGTTGCAGAATGTTAATCCAAAGCCTTCAAGACCAAAATCATGAAAATCTGTTGGTAAGAAGGGAAGACATTGAACCACTTACCAAAATATGGAGTCAAGGATAGAATTTTAACATATTGGTGCACCAAAGCAGTTCTATGGTACCGATTTGAACGATTCATGTCTTATAAGTTGCACAATTCTTTTTGGAACGTTTTAAAGCCAAAACCAATAAAATCTAATGATTACAAGGGGATAAATTCAATTTTTTGCAAAAACTGGGTCTCAACTAAAGAATTTTTACAATTTTGCAGATAAAATTTGTTCCACTGAACCGATTTGAATAATTTATGTCTTAAAAGTTGCAGAACGTTAGTCCAAAGCTTTCAAGACCAAAATCATGAAAATCGGTTGGTAAGAAGATAAGATATTGAACCACTTACCAAAATATGGTGTGGACTATAGGATTTTCACATATTGGTGCACCAAAGCAGTTCTATGGTACCGATTTAAATGGTTTATGTCTTAAAAGATGCACAACGTTAATCCAAAGCTTTCAAGACCAAAATCATGAAAATCTGTTGGTAAGAAGGGAAGATATTGAACCACTTACCAAAATATGGTGTGGACTATAGGATTTTCACATATTGGTGCACTAAAGCAGTTCTATAGTACCGATTTGGATGATTTATGTTTTAAAAGATGCAGAACGTTAATCCAAAGCTTTCAAGACCAAAATCATGAAAATCTGATGAAAAGAACAGAAGTTATTCAACTTTGTATAAAAAGTTTTCACTCCTCATAAATTGTTAATATATTTTAATTTCATATAAAACCCTTAATAAATGCATATAAACAAAAATATTCATTACTCAGCAAATTATGCATCGATATTTATTGATTTCATCGAAAAAATCAGTCAAATAGGCCTCCTGGGGGCCCCAATATGCGACATACAAATGGGACCGTTTTCTGAGGTTATTTCATTATTGATTTCCTGGTGGAAAAGTTTTCCCCCAGATCTGGGGAATATCCCTAGTAAGGCCCTAATAAGTTGATTCGGCAACGTCGCGGCACGTCAGGTGTCATTAAACAAGTGCACGATGCGCATGCTCTAAAATATCGATCGGCCATAAGGCCGACTAAGAACGATCCTTCCTTTGTTCGCTGTGTAGTTGGGGGGGGGGACAATTTTCTGGGGAGTTGCTCCCGGAAAAACGTCCAGGAAATCGAGAAAAGTGGGGATTCAATACTGAAATTGTTTGAAAAGTGTTCTCTAGACCTTGAGCTTCATTTTGATGTAATTTTTATGTGTGTGCACCTGTTTTTTCGAGGGTAAATCCCGAGGTAAGTTTTCGGTTCTTTGTTCCTTTGTTCGAAAACGGTTTTTTTCGCGAAAACTCGAAAAATTCTTTGGATACGTAAAGGAAAGTACTTGAATCGTGTTCTATTAATCGATGGCCTCATTTTGGTGTATAATTCAATAGTGGGGCTGAATTATTTTGGTGGAAATTGATGTGAAAAGATTTTTCTCTTTAATGACGTCATCGCAACGACGCCGCCGTTCGTTCATGGGGCAAAATGGCCGCCGCCATTTGGCCTTATGGAAAATCGATATATTGATTATTGTTTTTACTAATTGGTGTTATCGAGTGCGTTTACTCTTTTTTAGGGTTTTTTCGTGAAAATTAATAAATTCTTCCTTTAATTATCCAGTTTTCTCCCTCCTTTCCAGACATAACCTCACTCATGGCCCCTCTGATGAAAGTTATCGAGTCCAGAGGAGGGCGAACAGAAGTAAATGCCTCTCGGAGGTCACAGGTAAACAATATTCATTTGTTTATTTGCAATTTGCGCTTAATTACATTGACAATTGCCAGTGGTGCTTAACAATTAAATATTTTTGCATTTTTTTTTTTTGAAATTCGGCAACATTAACAAAATATAAATTTAAATACATTGTTGCAAGAAACCAACCCCCTGTAGATATTTGCGTATATTTTATATGGTTTTTAATGCTTTTATTTGTCATTATGTATATCTTCCCTTAGAAGTTATACAGGGTGCTCCATAGTACCTTTATCGGTGTATATTGCTTCGCTTTGGTATAAGTGCTAATTTTTGTGCTTTTTGTGTAGTGTTTGTTTGTTTATAATATTATAAAATAAATTCTTTATATTGTATCAATAATTGGTGTGATACCAATTGTTTCCAAGACCAAATTGTCAAACTTCATGTTAGTAACTATGTACAAAGTGCATAGTGATCCGGGAAAAACAATTGCACCAGAGTTTCCATGGAAACTTTGAAGCTGTTTATGCATCGAAGCCATAGTAGCAACTTCTCGAAAGGCAGGACAGGACTGGACCATAATTTTGCCTTATTATATAATTTATTTATTTATTTATATGTGTATTATAATTTATATTGTTATGTATCATACAATTAATAAGAGAATGCTTTGGATCCAGAAAAACTGAGTTTTCTTTCCCTAATCGTATTGTTTAGGGGTTAAATAAAGTTGTTTGTTGTTTGCATTTTGTTTTTACCCTCTTCGAGATTTTTTTACTCTGTTGTTAAGGAGTTTGAAGGTTTGTACATTTATTTATTGTTTATTGTGTTTTTTTTGTGTTGTTTTATTGTTGGTGGGGGAACATCTGTTTATAAGAAGTTAAGAAAATCATTTTTCAAGTTTTCCACTTTTGACACATTTTGTTCTGTAACTTTGAAATTTTCCAGCTTTTCCAAATTTTCATAGATACATTTTTTGTTCTAAATTAAAAACCCCTCCTTTAGAGCCAATTTCCATGAAAATCGGTGGGAAATTAGAGGAGTTATGGCAAAAACACTTTTTTCCGGAAAATTTCCCTTAATTTCCCATTAACTAGAAAACAATTGAAGTAACGAAAATTTCCATAGAAACATTTTTTATTTAGAATTAAAAATCCTTTCCAATGAACCAATTTCCACGAAAATCGGTTTGAAATTGGAGGAGTTATAGCAAAAACACTTTCTTTTTGGAAAATTTTCCTTAATTTCCCATTAACTTGGAAACAATTGAAGTAACGAAAATTTCCATAGATACATCTTTTGTTCAGAATTAAAAATCCTTCCTTTTAAGACAACTTTCAAGAAAATCTGTGGAAAATTGAGGAAATTATGACACTTTGTCTTATAGGCACATTTTGGCAACGTCTCCCTTTAACTTTGGAATTTTCCAGTTTTTCAGCTGCCAGAAGCATTTCCTCTAAAGCTTTTCAATGCAAAAACTAACCTACAAATTGAATGTTTAGCAGAAGGTGTCAAGTTGGATCTTTCTAATCACTCGAGTATGGTCAGGTCTCGGTAGGTTGGGTCTCGACACAAAATATTGAAAAATTTGGGATTTTATTGCATAAAGGGGTGCTTACAGTGTTGTACATATCCGTTAAGGGTTTTCCCACATTTTCCTTAATTTCCATAAAAATCAGTGGGAAATTGTGGAAATTATTTCAGGTTTTACATGACACTTTCGATTTCTTGACATTTTGTTCAATTTTTCTTGTAACTCTGAAAGTTTCCGGTTTATCAAAATTTCCGTAAAGGCATTTTTTGTTCTAAATTAAAAGCCCTTTCATTAGAGGCAATTTTCATAAAAATCAGTGAAAAATTGGGGGAGTTACAGCAATTTTCACTCATACTTGTCAACGACTTTGGCAAATTTCCCAAATTTTTCTTTAACTCAAAAACCATTAGGTTTATAGAAATTTTTGTAGATACATTGTTTGTTTGGAATTTAAAATCCTTTCTTTGAAGGCAATTTTCACGAAAATCGATGGAAAATTGGGGGAGTTATCGCAATTTTTGGCTTTCCAATTCTATATCGAGGACCTTGGGGCAACTTTCTCCTTTACTCAGAAGCAGTTGGGTTTATGAAATATCTTATAGATACATTTTTTCTTTAGAATAATAAATCCTTCCTTTTAAGACAATTTTCATCAAAATCGGTGGAAAATTGGGGGAGTTATCGCAGTTTTTGACTTTATTCCTACATTCTATCGAGGACCTTGGGGCAACTTTTCCAAAATTTCCCTTGACGCGAAAGCAGTTGGTTTTATGAAATATTTTGTAGACACATTATTTGTTTGGAATTAAAAATCCTTTCTTATGACCCAATTTCCACGAAAATCGGTTGGTAAGAAGAGGAGATATTGAACCACTTACCAAAATATGGTGTCGAGGATAGAATTTTAACATATTGGTATACCAAAGCAGTTCTATGGTACCGATTTGAATGGTTCATGTCTTAAAAGATGCAGAACGTTAATCCAAAGCTTTCAAGACCAAAATCATGACAATTGGTTGGTAAGAAGAGAAGATATTGAACAACTTACCAAAATATAGTGTGAACTATAGGATTTTCACATATTGGTGCATCAAAGCAGTTCTATGGTACTGATTTGAACGATTCATGTCTTATAAGTTGCAGAATTCTTTTTGGAACATTTTAAGGGTAAAACCAAAAAATATCTGATGATTATAAGGGGAAATATTCAACTTTTTGCAAAAACTGGGTCTCGACTAAAGAATTTTTACAATTTTGCGGATAAAATTGGTTCCACTGAACCGATTTGAATGATTCATGTCTTAAAAGTTGCAGAACGTTAATCCAAAGCCTTCAAGACCAAAATCATGAAAATCTGTTGGTAAGAAGAGAAGATATTGAACCTCTTACCAAAATATGGTGTCAAGGATAGAATTTTAACATATTGGTGCACCAAAGCAGTTCTATGGTACCGATTTGGATGATTTATGTCTTAAAAGTTGCAGAACGTTAATTCAAAGCTTTCAAGACCAAAATCATGAAAATCTGTTGGTAAGAAGGGAAGATATTGAACCACTTACCAAAATATGGTGT
The DNA here is from genome assembly GCF_022605725.1 of Anthonomus grandis grandis. Lineage (NCBI taxonomy): Eukaryota > Metazoa > Arthropoda > Insecta > Coleoptera > Curculionidae > Anthonomus > Anthonomus grandis. The sequence continues at coordinate 7,814,062 of NC_065565.1, forward strand.
CAAGGATAGAATTTTAACATATTGGTGCACCAGATTAGTTCTATGGTACCGATTTGAATGGTTTATGTCTTAAAAGATTCAGAATGTTAATCCAAAGCTTTTAAGACCAAAATCATTAAAATCTGTTGGTAAGAAGAGAAGATATTGAACCACTTACCAAAATATGGTGTCGAGGATAGAATTTTAACATATTGGTGCACCAAAGCAGTTCTATGGTACCGATTTGGATGATTTATGTCTTAAAAGTTGCAGAATTCTTTTTGGAACGTTTTAAGACCAAAACCAACAAAATTTGACGATTACAAGGGGAAATATTCAATTTTTTGCAAAAACTGGGTCTCGACTAAAGAATTTTTACAATTTTGCAGATAAAATTGGTTCCACTGAACCGATTTGAATGATTCATGTTTTAAAATATTCAGAATGTTAATCCAAAGCTTTTAAGACCAAAATCATTAAAATCTGTTGGTAAAAAGAGAAGATATTGAACCTCTTACCAAAATATGGTGTTGAGGATAGAATTTTAACATATTGGTGCACCAAAGCAGTTCTATGGTACCGATTTGGATGATTTATGTCTTAAAAGTTGCAGAACGTTAATCCAAAGCTTTAAAGACCAAAATCATGAAAATCTGTTGGTAAGAAGAGAAGATATTGAACCACTTACCAAAATATGGTGTGGACTATGGAATTTTAACAAATTGGTGCACCAAAGCAGTTCTATGGTACCGATTTGAATGATTTATGTCTTAAAAGTTGCAGAATTCTTTTTGGAACATTTTAAGGGTAAAACCAACAAAATCTGACGATTACAAGGGGAAATATTCAATTTTTTGCAAAAACTGGGTCTCGACTAAAGAACTTTCGCAATTTCCCAAATAAAGTCACTTCTACTGGTTGAATTTCTACGATTTATGTCTTAAAAGTTTAAAAATTAACATTTTCCAGGCATCCAGAGCCATTTTTAAACTGGTCCAGGCATTTGGTGCCTTTTTATAATAATTCCCATGCATTGCAACCCATTTTTCCTCTTGTACCAGGGAATTAAAGTAAAAATCAGCTTCTTCCAGGCATTTGAACGGGTTCTACTGAACCGATTTGAATGATTCATGTCTTAAAAGATTCGGAAGGTTAATCCAAAGCTTTTAAGACCAAAATCATGAAAATCTGTTGGTAAGAAGGGAAGATATTGAACCACTTACCAAAATATGGTGTGGACTATAGGATTTTCACATATTGGTGCATCAAAGCAGTTCGATGGTACTGATTTGGATGATTTATGTCTTATAAGTTGCAGAACGTTAATCCAAAGCTTTCAAGACCAAAATCATGAAAATCTGATGAAAAGAACAGAAGTTATTCAATTTTGTATAAAAAGTTTTCACTCTTCAGAAATTGTTAATATATTTTAACCTCATATAAAACCCTTAATAAATGCATATAAACAAAAATATTCATTACTCAGCAAATTATGCATCGATATTTATTGATTTCATCGAAAGAATCAGTCAAATAGGCCTCCTGGGGGCCCCAATATGCGACATACAAATGGGACCGTTTTTTGAGGTTATGTCATTATTGATTTCCTGGTGGAAAAGTTTTCCCCCAGATCTGGGGAATATCCCTAGTAAGGCCCTAATAAGTTGATTCGGCAACGTCGCGGCACGTCAGGTGTCATTAAACAAGTGCACAATGCGCATGCTCTGAAATATCGATCGGCCATAAGGCCGACTAGGAACGATCCTTCCTTTGTTCGCTGTGTAGTTGGGGGGGGGACAATTTTCTGGGGAGTTGCTCCCGGAAAAACGTCCAGGAAATCGGGAAAAGTGGGGATTCAATACTAAGAGTGTTTGAAAAGTGTTCTCTAGACCTTGAGATTCGTTTTGATGTAATTTTTATGTGTGTGCACCTGTTTTTTCGAGGGTAAATCTCGAGGTAAGATTTTGGTTCTTTGTTCCTTTGTTCGAAAACGGTTTTTTCGCGAAAACTCGAGAAATTCTTTAGATACGTAAAGGAAAGTACTTGAATCGTGTTCTATGAATCGAGGGCCTCATTTTGGTGTATAATTCAATAGTGAGGACGAATTATTTTGGTGGAAATTGATGTGAAAAGATTTTTCTCTTTAATGACGTCATCGCAACGACGCCGCCGTTCGTTCATGGGGCAAAATGGCCGCCACCATTTGGCCTTATGGAAAATCGATATATTGATTATTATTGTTTTTATTAAATGGTGTTATTGAGTGTGTTTACTCTTTTTTGGTGGATTTGCTTATTTTCTTTTATTTTCTTATGGAAAACAAGAATTTTCCACTTTAACACTTTTTTTAATTTGACATATTTTCCAATTTTTCTCTTTAACTCCCAAATTTTCCACTTTTTCAAAAATTTCATGGATACACTTTTTGTTCTAAATTAAAATCCCCTCCCTTAGAGCCAATTTCCATGAAAATCGGTTGGAAATTAGGGAAATTATGGCAGTTTTTCTACTTAAGACACTCCCATTAGTTTGACACATTTTGTCCATTTACTCCCCAATTTTCCACTTTTTCAAAAATTTCATGGATACACTTTTTGTTCTAAATTAAAATCCCCTCCCTTAGAGCCAATTTCCATGAAAATCGGTTGGAAATTAGGGAAATTACGGCAGTTTTCCTACTTAAAACATTCTCATATTCAACTGTTTTTCAAACGTTTTCCTTCATTGTTTCAGACATAACCTCACTTATTGGCCCTCTGGAAGTTACCGAGTCCAGAGGTCAAACAGGGACAGAAGATATCATATAAGAAAAGGACAAAGAGATAATCAAAAGAGGTCAGTATAGGTACATCCTCTTTTATTTAATGGAGAACAACAACTAGCTTTTGTTTTTTTTTTTAACTTAACATTTCTTTCAATTGTTTCAGAAGGAATCTCAAGGCACACGTGATTCCTCTCGAGTCGTCCCTTTAAGCAGGATGGAAAACAAACGAAGACTGGAAATGCCCCTCGGAGGCCAGAGGTAACCAACATTCAATTTTCTCTCTCTCTCTCTCATTCATTCATTTGTTTACTCGCTTTTTATTAACATTTTCATTGCTTATAACGGAAACAAGGTATTTATATAATAAATGCGGTGTTGCCACTGTTGCATGCTTTTAAAGTGTACAAAATTGTTGCATGGGATTAGAAAAAGTAGAAGGGTGAAATTTGGCAACATATATAGCGACACTCGTTTGTTTTTTTTTACTCGCGCATGCTTTTTGATTGTCGTGTAATGCTTACGTCCTCACCTACACATAACCTCAATGTTTGCACCGGATTATTTTTTGTGCGTTTTTAATACCATTGTCACCTGTAGTGTATATATTTCCATCTCACTTGTACATACCAAAGAAAAAAAAAACAATTGACACCATGGTACCAGAGAAAACCGTTAAATAATGTAGCAGTACCTTAGAATAGATAGATGCTTGTATATAGATATATGTTTCCATCTCGCTTGCACCCAAGTAACTTTTAACAGAAACAATTGACAGAATCCAGTTTTTTCCCCCCCCACCACCATAAGACAGACAGTAACTCTATAGCTATAGTGGGACGCCATTAACGCTTTCATTTGTTCATCATCAAACAAACAAACAATTGAACGTTTCTCTTGCAAAAATGGGGTTAGAAGGAGCATATTAGACCACTGACTGACTATAGAGACACCATGGTAACAGCTTCAGCTGTTTTCCTCAAGGATACTGTAGTAGACCGAGGGGGGGGAGGTTTCTTTTGTTTTTTTTTTTTTTTTGAAGAAATCCAGAAGCCTGCGGTGACGACGTTCATTTGTTTCTCGAAGAAGCCAAGGGAGAGGGGGCAGCAGAGGAGCAGATGATCTTTGATGCATTTTTCTTTTGTTTGTTTTTCCTCACAAAAAATGTATTTTTATTTATATTTTTTTTATTATTATGTATTTTTCTTTTGATTAATTGATAATAAAGTAAGCGGCAGTTTTTAGTGTTTTTTTCCCCCTTAAACCAGTCGTTTAGGGCCAATAAAGTCGGTTGTATGTGTTTTATTTATTTTTTTTACCCCCTTAGTGTTGTTTCACTTTTTACGGGGTTTTTTTGCTTTTTTTAATAAAATTGAAGAAATATTTAAATTTACTGTTTTGGGGTTTAAAAGGGCACCATTTTGGTGCAAAAATGAAGAAAATCGGTTCATTAGGTCCGGAGATATTCGACTTTTAGTAAAAAAGGGTTTTCTTAAAGGTTCTTGATGAATAAACTCGGTTCTACTGAACCCATTTGAATGGTTCATGCCTTAAAAGTTGCAGAATTCTTTTTGGAACATTTTAAGACCAGAACCAACAAAATCCGATGATTACAAGGGGATAAATTCAATTTTTTGCAAAAACTGGGCCTCGACTAAAGAATTATCACAATTTTTCAAATAAAATTGGTTCTACTGAACCGATTTCAATGATTCATGTCTTAAAAGTTGCAGAATTCTTTTTGGAACATTTTAAGACCAAAACCAACAAAATCCGACCATTACAAGGGGATAAATTAAATTTTTTGCAAAAACTGGGTCTCGACTAAAGAATTTTCACAATTTTGCAAATAAAATTGGTTCTACTGAACCCATTTAAATAGTTCATGTCTTAAAAGTTGCAGAATTCTTTTTGGAACGTTTTAAGACCAAAACCAACAAAATCCAATGATTACAAGGGGATATATTCAATTTTTTGCAAAAACTGGGTCTCGACTAAAGAATTTTTACAATTTTGCTAATAAAATTGGTTCCATTGAACCCATTTGAATGGTTCATGTCTTAAAAGTTGCAGAATTCTTTTTGGAACATTTTAAGACCAAAACCAACAAAATCTGATCATTACAAGGGGAAATTTTCATTTTTTTGCAAAAACTGGGTCTCGACTAAAGAATTTTCACAATTTTTCAAATAAAACTGGTTCTACTGAACCGATTTGAATGGTTCATGTCTTAAAAGTTGCAGAATTCTTTTTGGAACATTTTAAGACCAAAACCAACAAAATCTGACGATTACAAGGGGATAAATTCAATTTTTTGCAAAAACTGGGTCTCGACTAAAGAATTTTTACAATTTTGCTAATAAAATTGGTTCCACTGAACCCATTTGAATGGTTCATGTCTTAAAAGTTGCAGAATTCTTTTTGGGACATTTTAAGACCAAAACCAACAAAATCCGACGATTACAAGGGGATAAATTAAATTTTTTGCAAAAACTGGGTCTCAACTAAAGAATTTTCACAATTTTTCAAATAAAATTGGTTCCACTGAACCCATTTGAATGGTTCATGTCTTAAAAGTTGCAGAATTCTTTTTGGAACATTTTAAGACCAAAACCAACAAAATCTGATGATTACAAGGGGATAAATTCAAATTTTTGCAAAAACTGGGTCTCAACTAAAGAATTTTCAAAATTTTTCAAATAAAATTGGTTCCACTGAACCCATTTGAATGGTTCATGTCTTAAAAGTTGCAGAATTCTTTTTGGGACATTTTAAGACCAAAACCAACAAAATCTGATCATTACAAGGGGAAATATTCAATTTTTTGCAAAAACTGAGTTTCGACTAAAGAATTTTCACAATTTTTCAAATAAAATTGGTTTTACTAAACCGATTTGAATGGTTCATGTCTTAAAAGTTGCAGAATTCTTTTTGGAACATTTTAAGGGTAGAACCAACAAAATCTGATCATTACAAGGGGATATATTCATTTTTAGCAAAAACTGGGTCTCGACTAAAGAATTTTCACAATTTTTCAAATAAAATCGGTTCTACTGAACCGATTTCAATGATTTATGCCTTAAAAGTTGCAGAACAGTCTGGCAAACCATCCGATCAATAGAAGAAGGAATATTCCTTCCTCTTAACAATTCAAAAACCTTGTTTTCCGGAACTTTCACCAATTTTAACACCGAGTATTCCTCGCTCTTTTTAGGCGGCATGAGGGTGTAGCAGATCCGGTTGGCGTTATAGTCTCTTCCCCGGGGGCTTGTCTCTACGGGGGCAAAGTCCTCGGGACGTGGACAGAAGAAGGACCTGTGAAGTAGACGATAAGGCGGCGGAATATACCTTGAAAAGGTGAGGAATGTTTTTTTGCGAATATCTTAATTATTTCTTTATGCGCTTAAATGAAACTGGCACTCGAAGGAAGGGCTTCTTAGGGCGAACGTTTTGATATACGATACATTTTTCTGAGTCAAGTAGTTTCTGAGTTATCGCCACTTTTACCCACCGACCAGATTTGAGGTCCATTGACATTTTCCCTTATAACTCCTAAACTATTCAAGATATTTTCATAATTCTTTCGCCATATTATCGAGAACACTCTGCAGATCGATTCTGTGCAAAAATATCGATTCTATATTAAAAAATGAATAAATTAGAGCAATATTGGCTCTTAAAGGTACTCGGTAAAGGTTTTTGAGGATTTCTCAGGCACTTTTTGAGGCACTCAAATGGGACTTTCACTCAAACGATCTGTGTTTAACGAGGAACATTTTGGTATATGATACACTTTTCTGAGCCAAATAGTTTCTGAGTTATCACCATTTTCGCCCACGCACCCACCAGACCTAAGGTCTCTGGACTTTTTTTTTTTTTGCTTATTACTTACCAAATGTTCAATTGCATCCAGTAACCAGCGGGATATCAGCTCCTCCCCCCCTCCTCCTCCTTCCATTTACTCCCGGAGTTTCTTTTCCAAAATGGCCGATCTTCTTTTGTTTCCGCTCCAGGTCGATCTCTCTCTCTCTCTCTCACACGCATTAATCGTACTTCTTGTCGACCCTCTCCTGTAGAAACTCCTCCTTTTTTTCGTCTCTCGTCCTGGAAATTGAGCGTTTTTTTGAGGAAATTTTTGAGTTACTCAATCGAGGGTTTCCACTCAAAGAACGGGCGTTTTCTGAGGCACGTTTTGATATATGATACATTTTTCTGAGCCGAGTGGTTTCTGAGTTATCCCCGCTTTTACCCACCCACTAAACTTGAGGTTTTTCATCCTTCTAGGACGTTTTCCCTTATAACTTCCCAACTATTTGAGATTTTTTAATAATTCTTTTGTCATGTGCTTAAGAACCCTTTGGAGATGGGTTCTGTGCAAAGATAGTGGTTCTGAGCAGAAAATTGGCTGGGTTAGGGTCAGTTTAGTGACTCAGGGTCCAAAATTTCGTTTTTTGAGGATAACTCCTGAATTTTTTGAGGTATCGAATTGAGGTTTTCACTCAAAGGAGCAGTGTTTAATGAGGAACATTTTGATGTATAATACTTTTTTCTGAGTCAAGTAGTTTCTGAGTTATCGACACTTTTGTCTGTCCACTTGATTCAAGGTTTTTGAAAAGTTGCAGTAACACTTTTTTGAGTATATCTCGGGCATTTTTTGAGGTACTCAAATGAGGGTTACACTCAAAGGAACTGTGTTTAATGGAGAATATTTTGATGTATAATAAATTTTTCTGAGTCAAGTAGTTTCTGAGTTATTGACACTTTTACCTGTCCACTTGATTCAAGGTTTTTAAAAAGTTGCAGTAACACTTTTTTGAGTATATCTCGGGCATTTTTTGAGGTACTCAAATGAGGGTTACACTCAAAGGAACTGTGTTTAATGGAGAATATTTTGATGTATAATAAATTTTTCTGAGTCAAGTAGTTTCTGAGTTATTGACACTTTTACCTGTCCACTTGATTCAAGGTTTTTGAAAAGTTGTAGTAACACTTTTTTGAGTATATCTCGGGCATTTTTTGAGGTACTCAAATGAGGGTTACACTCAAAGGAACTGTATTTAATGGAGAATATTTTGATGTATAATACTTTTTTCTGAGTCAAGTAGTTTCTGAGTTATTGACACTTTAACCTGTTCACTTGATTCAAGGTTTTTAAAAAGTTGCTGTAACACTTTTTTGAGTATATCTTGGGCATTTTTTGAGGTACTCAAATGAGGGTGTCACTCAAAGGAACTGTGTTTAATGAGGAACATTTTGATGTATAATACTTTTTTCTGAGTCAAATACTTTCTGAGTTATCGACACTTTTGTCTGTCCACTTGATTCAAGGTTTTTGAAAAGTTGCAGTAACACTTTTTTAAGTATATCTTGGGCATTTTTTGAGGTACTCAAATGAGGGTTACACTCAAAGGAACTGTGTTTAATGAGGAACATTTTGATATATGACACATTTTTCTGAGTCAAATAGTTTCTGAGTTATTAACATTTTTACCCGCACACCTGATTCAAGATTAATTTGAAATTTTCACTAAGACTTTTTTGAGGATAACTCCAACACTTTTTGAGGTATTCAAATAAGGTTTTCACTCAAAGGAGCTGCGTTTAATGAGGAACAATTTGACATATGATACATTTTTCTGAGCCAAGTAGTTTCTGAGTTATCCCCACTTTTACACAACACATTTTATTCATTGGCCCACCCACCCTCCAGATTTAAAGCCCATTGACTTTTTCACATATTCCTCCCCCTCTGTATAAAAAAATATAAAGAAAAGAATAATAAATAAATAAATAAATAAATAAAGAGGACACACCTTAATTAAAACTCTATAATTAAATCACTTACATTTATTCCAATTTAAAATAAAGAAAACTCCATCTGGTGGTCAGGTTGGCAACTGTTCAGGGTTCCTTTTCTTCTTCTCGGTCAGCTCCTAAAAAGGGGCTTCCGGTTCCCCCATTCCATCCCCTAAAAAGCAGCCAATGGGGCTCCCTATAGCAAGAACTACTTCAATCAAAATTATACTTCGGAACCAAATATCTCGAGAACCGTTGGTCCCACGCAAAAAACCTCGGGGAGCAACTTCGTAGACTTTTTCGAGATCTACAAAAAAGCCCCCTATGATTTTTTTCATTAGACCAACCAAACCCGAGTTATGACCCCACCTTGGTTTCCTCTCTCTCTCTCTCCCATATTCCCACCCTATTTGTACCTTAAAATAAATAAATGGGAGGGAGGGGGCGAAGGGGAAGTAAACAACCCCCTTAAACAATAAACAAATTATAAACAAAAGACAAAAACTTACTGGGCGAGGCCACTCAAGGGGTGGGGAAGGATGCACCACTTTCAGTTGTTTTGGCATAAGGGAAAAACTGATTTTTATTCCAGGCATTTGAAGGAAAAATAATTTAATGACTCGAATGGGGGTTTCACTCAAAGGAGGAGGGTTTAATGAGGAACATTTTGGTATATGATACACTTTTCTGAGCCAAATAGTTTCTGAGTTATTGACACTTTTAGCCGCACACCTGATTTATGGTTTATGGATATTTTCAGTCAGACATTTTTGAGGATATCTCAAGTAATTTTTGAGGTATCGAATTGAGGTTTTCACTCAAAGGAGCAGTGTTTAATAAGGAATATTTTGATATATGATACATTTTTCTGAGTCAAATAGTTTCTGAGTTATTGGCACTTTTACTCACCCACCTGATTTAGGGTTTATTGACATTTTCGGTCAGACATTTTTGCGGATATCTCAAGTAATTTTTGAAATATTAAATTGAGGTTTTCACTCAAAGGAGCTCTGTTTAATAAGGAACATTTTGATATATGATAAATTTTTCTGAGTCAAGTACTTTCCGAGTTATCCCCACTTTTACCTGTATCAGGCTTTTTTTTTGAGACATTTTCCCCAATAACCTCCTAACCGTTTAAGATATTCCAATTATTCTTTCACATTATTAAAGAGAACACAAATTATTTTACAATTTTATCAAAAAAAAAATGATGAATGCACTTACAGCAACATAAGTCTCCCCGCTCTCTTTGCATCACCCGAGCAGATCCCAATATGGGATATCTCAATTTCACTTCCGTTGGCCCTGGTTTTAATGCTTCTCCTTCTCCAAATCTACTGGTTCAGCCCTAATAGGGCCCCCTTAGTCCTTATTGAGCTTCCCTAGGGAGAGGACACCACTACTTACAATAATAATGGCTTCGGAGCCAAATATCTAGGAAACCATGCCACTTACATAAAAAAAATTGTAGACTCGATTTTGTAGAGCTCCTCGAGGTCTACAAAAAGAAGCCTCCTAGGGGTTGTGTCGATTTAAGCTTCAGGAACCGTGTTGTAGGTACCCCAAAAAGACTCTTTCTTTGTCTTCTTCTTGGGGGGTGGTAATGATGCTCCTTCTGCTCTCTCTCTCTCTCGAGAGAGAGAATTTTCCTTCCTTTTTTCACATACTTACGTATCACAAGGGATAAATACATAAATCCCTTATAATAAAGGGGGCACATGGGGAATATTAAGCTGAAATAATGAATGAGGCACAACGTGAAAGGGGCGTGGCGTGGCGTGACGGCCATTTTTATTAATGAAAGCGTAGTAAGCGTCATTGTGACGTTTTGTACGCGTTCCTCGTCGATAGATGGAGCCTGGGTCGAGTGTAAGGTCAGAAAAAGAGAGTGCATTTTTGACAGTTATGACATATAAATTATTTATTTATAATGTGTTTTAATACTATTTTCTTTTATTTCAGGTATCTACTAGAGTACAGTCAAGTAAGCCGTTTGTTTCATACTAAGCATGAAAGTTTGAAAATCGCCAAATAATTCTGTCAAAGCCAGGCATTTGTCTGACTTTGACCTTGGGGGGGCGGTTCAAGGTCACATTTGTTTGACCTTGAATTCTCTCTCTCTCTCTTTTAAGGATTTTCAAACTTATTAAAGCCCTTCAGGCTCTAAGTCGCTTTGACTTAGAAAGAGGTACACACTGACACACTTGCCCTCCTTGTCGTTTTATGACCGTGATAGCAGCCTCCCTTGGGACACCCTGTAAACGATGCCCACCCCGTCACTTTCTCTTTCAGCTCGGGTCCCTTAAAACACTCACACACACCGGAAGTAAAACGTGAGAAAAATCCGGGTTGTTTTCTCGCGGTTCGCTTCCGTATTGTTGCATGACACACACACATTTCCGTGCTCGGGGGTGCCAAAACCCTCCCCCGAGCATGCCGGGGGTGCCAAATTGTCCCCCGGGGGCGTCACCAAGAAGGTTTCTCCCTTTTTTTGGCCCTCTTCAGTCCCTTTTGTTATCAGCATAAGTTTTTATGGTGGTAATTAAATACTGAAGGAGGGTTGTAACTTAAAAGTCAATTTTTTCAAACATCTGCATCCCCTTTAGTCCCTCGATGTTCAGCATGAGGTTTTATGGTGATCGTTCGATACTACGGGGGGTGGTTTTGGTGCTTTTTGGTGACGTCATTCGATGGGGGAAGCAGTGATGTCTTTTATGGAATGTGGAGTGCCAAAAATCCTCCATCGTTGCCGTGGGGGTTCGGAGCCCTTCAGGTCGGACCCCGTTTGCGTTCGGTGCTTCCTAAGGGTTCATACGCTTTAACGATTAAATGGTAAATTAAATAATTTAATGATTATTGGGGTAAATCGTCCATCCAAACGCACATTTACTAATCATGACGTCTCTTTCAGGCTTTTTTATTGTCATCGGAGGACCGCTCGTCATGTACCTCTCTTTCAGGTTTCTCTTTCAGCTCCGCCATCTTCAGGGAGTCCACAGGATCAGGATCGAGTCGCCTTCGGTTGTTGTCTTTGTTGGGAGCCACTGATTCGGCCACCACAACTGTGTGTTATGAGGAACATTTTGATGTATAATACTTTTTCCTGAGTCAAGTAGTTTCTGAGTTATCGACACTTTTGTCTGTCCACCTGATTCAAGGTTTTTGAAAAGTTGCAGTAACACTTTTTTGAGTATATCTTGGGCATTTTTTGAGGTACTTAAATGAGGGTTACACTCGAAGGAGCAGTGTTTAATGAGGGACATTTTGATGTATAATACTTTTTTCTGAGTCAAATAGTTTCTGAGTTATCGACACTTTTGTCTGTCCACTTGATTCAAGGTTTTTGAAAAGTTACAGTAACACTTTTCTGAGTATATCTTGGGCATTTTTTGAGGTACTCAAATGAGGGATACACTCAAAGGAATTGTGTTTAATGAGAAACATTTTGATGTATAAAACTTTTTTCTGAGTCCAGTAGTTTCTGAGTTATCGACACTTTTATCTGTCCACTTGATTCAAGGTTTTTGAAAAGTGGCAGTAACACTTTTTTGAGTATATCTTGGGGATTTTTTGAGGTACTCAAATGAGGATCACACTCAAAGGAAGTGTGTTTAATGAGGAATATTTTAATGTATAACACTTTTTTCTGAGTCAAGTACTTTCTGAGTTATCGACACTTTTGTCTGTCCACTTGATTCAAGGTTTCTGAAAAGTTACAGTGACACTTTTTTGAGTATATCTTGGGCATTTTTTGAGGCACTCAAAGGAGCTGTGTTTAATGAGGAACATTTTGATGTACATTACTTTTTTCTGAGTCAAGTAGTTTCTGAGATATCGACACTTTTGTCTATCCACTTGATTCAAGGTTTTTGAAAAGTTGCAGTGACACTTTTTTGAGTATATCTTGGGCATTTTTTGAGGTACTCAAATGAGGGTTACACTCAAAGGAGCTGTGTTTAATGGAGAATATTTTGATGTATAATACTTTTTTCTGAGTCAAGTAGTTTCTGAGTTATCGACGCTTTTGTCTGTCCACTTGATTCAAGGTTTTTGAAAAGTTACAGTGACACATTTTTGAGTATATCTTGGGCATTTTTTGAGGCACTGAAATGAGGGTTACACTCAAAGGAACTGTGTTTAATGAGGAACATTTTGATGTATAATACTTTTTTCTGAGTCAAGTAATTTCTGAGTTATCGACACTTTTGTCTGTCCACTTGATTCAAGGTTTTTGAAAAGATGCAGTGACACTTTTTTGAGTATATCTTGGGCATTTTTTGAGGTACTCAAATGAGGGTTATACTCAAAGGAACTGTGTTTAATGAGGAACATTTTGATTTATAATACTTTTTTCTGAGTCAAGTAGTTTCTGAGTTATCAACACTTTTGTCTGTCCACTTGATTCAAGGTTTTTGAAAAGTTGCAGTGACACTTTTTTGAGTATATCTTGGGCATTTTTTCAGGTACTTAAATGAGGGTTACACTCAAAGGAACTGTGTTTAATGAGGAACATTTTGATGTATAATACTTTTTTCTGAGTCAAGTATTTTCTGAGTTATTGACACTTTTGTCTGTCCACTCGATTCAAGGTTTTTGAAAAGTTACAGTGACACTTTTTTGAGTATATCTTGGGCATTTTTTGAGGTACACAAATGAGGGTATCACTCAAAGGAACTGTGTTTAATAAGGAACATTTTGTTGTATGATACTTTTTTCTGAGTCAAATAGTTTCTGAGTTATTGACACTTTTGTCTGTCCACTCGATTCAAGGTTTTTGAAAAGTTGCAGTAACACTTTTTTGAGTATATCTTGGGCATTTTTTGAGGAACTCAAATGAGGGTTACACTCAAAGGAACTGTGTTTAATGGAGAATATTTTGATGTATATTACTTTTTTTTGAGTCAAATACTTTCTGAGTTATCGACACTTTTACCCGTCCACTTGAATCAAGGTTTTTGAAAAGTTGCAGTAACACTTTTTTGAGTATATCTTGGGCATTTTTTGAGGTATTCAAATGAGGGTTACACTCAAATGAACTGTGTTTAATGAGGAACATTTTGATGTATAATACTTTTTTCTGAGTCAAATAGTTTCTGAGTTATCGACACTTTTGTCTGTCCACTTGATTCAAGGTTTTTGCAAAGTTGCAGTAACACTTTTTTGAGTATATCTTGAGCATTTTTTGAGGCACTCAAATGAGGGTATCACTTAAAGGAGCTGTGTTTAATGGGGAACATTTTGATGTATAATACTTTTTTCTGAGTCGAGTAGTTTCTGAGTTATTGACACTTTTGTCTGTCCACTTGATTCAAGGTTTTTGAAAAGTTGCAGTAACACTTTTTTGAGTATATCTTGGGCATTTTTTGAGGAACTCAAATGAGGGTTACACTCAAAGGAGCTGTGTTTAATGGAGAATATTTTGATGTATAATACTTTTTTCTGAGTCAAATAGTTTCTGAGTTATTGACACTTTTGTCTGTCCACTTGATTCAAGGTTTTTGAAAAGTTGCAGTAACACTTTTTTGAGTATATCTTGGGCATTTTTTGAGGTACTCAAATGAGGATTACACTCAAAGGAACTGTGTTTAATGGAGAATATTTTGATGTATATTACTTTTTTTTGAGTCAAATACTTTCTGAGTTATCGACACTTTTACCCGTCCACTTGAATCAAGGTTTTTGAAAAGTTGCAGTAACACTTTTTTGAGTATATCTTGGGCATTTTTTGAGGCACTCAAATGAGGGTATCACTTAAAGGAGCTGTGTTTAATGGGGAACATTTTGATGTATAATACTTTTTTCTGAGTCAAATGGTTTCTGAGTTATCGATACTTTTGTCTGTCCACTTGATTCAAGGTTTTTGAAAAGTTGCAGTGACACTTTTTTGAGTATATCTTGGGCATTTTTTGAGGTACACAAATGAGGGTATCACTCAAAGGAACTGTGTTTAATAAGGAACATTTTGTTGTATGATACTTTTTTCTGAGTCAAATAGTTTCTGAGTTATTGACACTTTTGTCTGTCCACTTGATTTAAGGTTTTTGAAAAGTTGCATTTACACTTTTTTGAGAATATCTTGGGCATTTTCTGAGGTACTCAAATGAGAGTCTCATTCAAAGGAGCTGTGTTTAATGGAGAATATTTTGATGTATATAACTTTTTTCTGAGTCAAGTAGTTTCTGAGTTATCGACACTTTTGTCTGTCCACTTGATTCAAGGTTTCTGAAAAGTTACAGTGACACTTTTTTGAGTATATGTTGGGCATTTTTTGAGATACTCAAATGAGGGTACCACTCAAAGGAACTGTGTTTAATGAGGAATATTTTGATGTATAATACTTTTTTCTGAGTTAAGTAGTTTCTGAGTTATCGACACTTTTGTCTGTCCACTTGAATCAAGGTTTTTGAAAAGTTGCTGTAACACTTTTTTGAGTATATCTTGGGCATTTTATGAGGTACTCAAATGAGGGTCTTACTCAAAGGAGCTGTGTTTAATGGAGAATATTTTGATGTATGATACTTTTTTCTGAGTTAAGTAGTTTCTGAGTTATCGATACTTTTGTCTGTCCACTTGATTAAAGGTTTTTGAAAAGTTGCAGTAATACTTTTTTGAGTATATCTTGGGCATTTTTTGAGGTACTCAAATGAGGGTGTCACTCAAAGGAGCTGTGTTTAATGGAGAATATTTTGATGTATGATACTTTTTTCTGAGTTAAGTAGTTTCTGAGTTATCGACACTTTTGTCTGTCCATTTGATTCAAGGTTTTTGAAAAGTTGCTGTAACACTTTTTTGAGTATATCTTGGGCATTTTTTGAGGTACTTAAATGAGGGTGTCACTCAAAGGAACTGTGTTTAATGAGGAACATTTTGATGTATAATACTGTTTTCTGAGTCAAATAGTTTCTGAGTTATCGACACTTCTGTTTGTCAACTTGATTCAAGGTTTTTGAAAAGTTGCTGTAACATTTTTTTGAGTATATCTTGGGCATTTTTTGAGGTACTCAAATGAGGGTGTCACTCAAAGGAACTGTGTTTAATGAGGAACATTTTGATGTATAATACTGTTTTCTGAGTCAAGTAGTTTCTGAGTTATCGACACTTTTGTCTGTCCATTTGATTCAAGGTTTTTGAAAAGTTGCTGTAACACTTTTTTGAGTATATCTTGGGCATTTTTTGAGGTACTTAAATGAGGGTGTCACTCAAAGGAACTGTGTTTAATGAGGAACATTTTGATGTATAATACTGTTTTCTGAGTCAAATAGTTTCTGAGTTATCGACACTTCTGTTTGTCAACTTGATTCAAGGTTTTTGAAAAGTTGCTGTAACACTTTTTTGAGTATATCTTGGGCATTTTTTGAGGTACTTAAATGAGGGTGTCACTCAAAGGAACTGTGTTTAATGAGGAACATTTTGATGTATAATACTGTTTTCTGAGTCAAATAGTTTCTGAGTTATCGACACTTCTGTTTGTCAACTTGATTCAAGGTTTTTGAAAAGTTGCAGTAACATTTTTTTGAGTATATCTTGGGCATTTTTTGAGGTACTCAAATGAGGGTGTCACTCAAAGGAACTGTGTTTAATGAGGAACATTTTGATGTATAATACTGTTTTCTGAGTCAAGTAGTTTCTGAGTTATCGACACTTTTGTCTGTCCATTTGATTCAAGGTTTTTGAAAAGTTGCTGTAACACTTTTTTGAGTATATCTTGGGCATTTTTTGAGGTACTTAAATGAGGGTGTCACTCAAAGGAACTGTGTTTAATGAGGAACATTTTGATGTATAATACTGTTTTCTGAGTCAAATAGTTTCTGAGTTATCGACACTTCTGTTTGTCAACTTGATTCAAGGTTTTTGAAAAGTTGCTGTAACACTTTTTTGAGTATATCTTGGGCATTTTTTGAGGTACTTAAATGAGGGTGTCACTCAAAGGAACTGTGTTTAATGAGGAACATTTTGATGTATAATACTGTTTTCTGAGTCAAATAGTTTCTGAGTTATCGACACTTCTGTTTGTCAACTTGATTCAAGGTTTTTGAAAAGTTACTGTAACACTTTTTTGAGTATATCTTGGGCATTTTTTGAGGTACTCAAATGAGGGTCTTACTCAAAGGAGCTGTGTTTAATGGCGAATATTTTGATGTATAATACTTTTTTCTGAGTTAAGTAGTTTCTGAGTTATCGACACTTTTGTCTGTCCACTTGATTCAAGTTTTTTGAAAAGTTGCAGTAACATTTTTTTGAGTATATCTTGGGCATTTTTTGAGGCACTCAAATGAGGGTTACACTCAAAGGAGCTGTGTTTAATGGAGAATATTTTGATGTATAATACTTTTTTCTGAGTCAAATAGTTTCTGAGTTATCGACACTATTGTCTGTCTACTTGATTCAAGGTTTTTGAAAAGTTGCAGTAACATTTTTTTGAGTATATCTTGGGCATTTTTTGAGGTACTCAAATAAGGGTCTTACTCAAAGGAGCTGTGTTTAATGGAGAATATTTTGATGTATAATACTTTTTTCTGAATCAAGTAGTTTCTGAGTTATCGACACTTTTGTCTGTCCACTTGATTCAAGTTTTTTGAAAAGTTGCAGTAACACTTTTTTGAGTATATCTTGGGCATTTTTTGAGGCACTCAAATGAGGGTTACACTCAAAGGAGCTGTGTTTAATGGAGAATATTTTGATGTATAATACTTTTTTCTGAGTCAAATAGTTTCTGAGTTATCGACACTTTTGTCTGTCTACTTGATTCAAGGTTTTTGAAAAGTTGCAGTAACATTTTTTTGAGTATATCTTGGGCATTTTTTGAGGTACTTAAATGAGGGTCTTACTCAAAGGAGCTGTGTTTAATGGAGAATATTTTGATGTATAATACTTTTTTCTGAGTTAAGTAGTTTCTGAGTTATCGACACTTTTGTCTGTCCACTTGATTCAAGTTTTTTGAAAAGTTGCAGTAACACTTTTTTGAGTATATCTTGGGCATTTTTTGAGGCACTCAAATGAGGGTTACACTCAAAGGAGCTGTGTTTAATGGAAAATATTTTGATGTATAATACTTTTTTCTGAGTCAAATAGTTTCTGAGTTATCGACACTTTTGTCTGTCTACTTGATTCAAGGTTTTTGAAAAGTTGCAGTAACATTTTTTTGAGTATATCTTGGGCATTTTTTGAGGTACTCAAATGAGGGTGTCACTCAAAGGAACTGTGTTTAATGAGGAACAATTTGATGTATAATACTTTTTTCTGAGTCAAGTAGTTTCTGAGTTATCGACACTTTTGTCTGTCAACTTGATTCAAGGTTTTTGAAAAGTCGCAGTAACACTTTTTTAAGTATATCTTGGGCATTTTTTGAGGCACTCAAATGAGGGTACCACTCAAAGGAACTGTGTTTAATGAGGAACATTTTGATGTATATTACTTTTATCTGAGTCAAATAGTTTCTGAGTTATCGACACTTTTGTCTTGTCTACTTGATTCAAGGTTTTTGAAAAGTTGCACTAACACTTTTTTGAGTATATCTTGGGCATTTTTTGAGGTACTCAAATGAGGGTTACACTTAAAGGAACTGTGTTTAATGGAAAATATTTTGATGTATAATACTTTTTTCTGAGTCAAATAGTTTCTGAGTTATCGACACTTTTGTCTGTCTACTTGATTCAAGGTTTTTGAAAAGTTGCAGTAACATTTTTTTGAGTATATCTTGGGCATTTTTTGAGGTACTCAAATGAGGGTGTCACTCAAAGGAACTGTGTTTAATGAGGAACAATTTGATGTATAATACTTTTTTCTGAGTCAAGTAGTTTCTGAGTTATCGACACTTTTGTCTGTCAACTTGATTCAAGGTTTTTGAAAAGTCGCAGTAACACTTTTTTAAGTATATCTTGGGCATTTTTTGAGGCACTCAAATGAGGGTACCACTCAAAGGAACTGTGTTTAATGAGGAACATTTTGATGTATATTACTTTTATCTGAGTCAAATAGTTTCTGAGTTATCGACACTTTTGTCTTGTCTACTTGATTCAAGGTTTTTAAAAAGTTGCAGTAACACTTTTTTGAGTATATCTTGGGCATTTTTTAAGGCACTCAAATGAGGGTTACACTCAAAGGAGCTGTGTTTAATGGAAAATATTTTGATGTATAATACTTTTTTCTGAGTCAAATAGTTTCTGAGTTATCGACACTTTTGTCTGTCTACTTGATTCAAGGTTTTTGAAAAGTTGCAGTAATACTTTTTTGAGTATATCTTGGGCATTTTTTGAGGTACTCAAATGAGGGTGTCACTCAAAGGAACTGTGTTTAATGGAAAATATTTTGATGTATAACACTTTTTTCTGAGTCAAGTAGTTTCTGAGTTATCGACATTTTTGTCTGTCCACTTGATTAAAGGTTTTTGAAAAGTTGCAGTAATACTTTTTTGAGTATATCTTGGGCATTTTTTGAGGTACTCAAATGAAGGTGTCACTCAAAGGAGCTGTGTTTAATGGAGAATATTTTGATGTATAACACTTTTTTCTGAGTCAAGTAGTTTCTGAGTTATCAACACTTTTACCCGTCCACTTGATTCAAGGTTTTTGAAAAGTTGGAGTAACACTTTTTTGAGTATATCTTGGGCATTTTTTGAGGTACTCAAATGAAGGTGTCACTCAAAGAAACTATGTTTAATGAGGAACATTTTGATGTATAATACTTTTTTCTGAGTCAAGTAGTTTCTGAGTTATCGACACTTTTACTTGTCCACTTGATTCAAGGTTTTTGAAAAGTTGCAGTAACACTTTTTTGAGTATATCTTGGGCATTTTTTGAGGCACTCAAATGAGGGTTACACTCAAAGGAGCTGTGTTTAATGGAGAATATTTTGATGTATAATACTTTTTTCTGAGTCAAATAGTTTCTGAGTAGAGTTTCGTCATGTACCTCTCTTTCAGGTTTCTCTTTCAGCTCCGCCATCTTCAGGGAGTCCACGCCATCAGGATCGAGTCGCCTTCGGTTATTGTCTTTGTCGGGAGCCACTGATTCGGCCACCACAATTCCCTGTTAATTTCATAGCAGTACCATCCATTACAGTACCTCTGGTACTTTATTTTTTTGGGATATTGTTCGTTATTTGTCCTTGGAAAAGCTTTTTCCATCATTTTTCCATTTAACCAGAGCCTCCTTTGGGGCTCTATTGCTCGCATCCACTTTTTCACTATTGACTGGTCACTCCCACCTTTCCTCGTTTGTGGAGCGTGATCCGCTGGATCCGTCGCCAGCGTCGATCTCCCACTACCACCGATCGGTTTTCCTGATGATGTCAAGAGATCCGTCGAAACCCGATCGACGTCGATCTCCGCGTTTCTTGAAGATCCGCTGAAATCCGTCGATCAGCGTCCCGTGATCTTCTCGTTCGGACGTCGTCGGTCAGGGTCGTGAAGATCCGCCGGAAGCGTCGCCCGGCGTCGATCTTCGTTTGTTTTCGGGTTTCAGGTCGCGAGTGTCATCGGGTCGGTTCGCGAGTGACAAGTGACAAATGACAATTGTGCGGTGTCGGGTTTGTTCGGTTACGGTCGGGTCGCGGTCGTCGTCTGTTTCCGTCGGTTTTTTCCGGTTCTATGGGAGTCTTGCCTTATTGTATTTTATTGTATTTCGCGTTTGGGTGGAATTATTAATTAATTAATTAATTAAAAAAAAATTGATTTTTTTGTTATATTTGCTTACGTGTATAAACAACCATCATGGGACAATAAATGAACCCTTAGGAAACCGAATTGCAAACCATTTGTTACTAGATAAGTTAGAGGGTGTTCCCGATGAGATTGAGGTGGAAATGCCTCTTTAATTCGGGAATTTCATGATTTATTGAGAGAATATTAATAAAAATTAACAGAGAATGGAATGTCTCTGCTTTACTAATTTTAAAAAAAAAATTTTTTTTTTGAAAATTAACTAAAAAATAGGAATTTTTAGGTTATAAAATTTTTGAAAAAAAATCATTAATGTTAGGGCTCAAAATTACAAAAAAAGAACAAAGAGCGCAATATATCTCTTTCATTCACTACATTTTAAACAAACCTCATTCACTTTTAATTAACAACAAAACAAAAAACAAACGATTCTCACTTGTCACTCTTTCTTTTTCCTCAATTATAAACAATTGAAAACTCACTATTTAAACAATAGAAAAACTCTCTATTTTCAATAATTAATATAGAGAATAGGAAAGTCTCTATTTACTAAAGCTGAGCATACAAGATAGAGGATAGGAACGTCTCTATCGAATCTCGTGTTAGGGAGGCCTTAGGCGTGTCCGGTTCGGAAGTTCTGTCTTCCTCAAACACTTAAAACCACTCAATAAATAAATAAATAACATATAAATTATAATATAATAATAATTATTATGAAAATCAGGGTGTCCCATTAAGACCAAATAAATACATAATAAATAAATAACATGAATAAATAAATAAATAAATATATCGCGTATAATAATCGTATATATCGCGTATACTATACCCGTCGAATATTAGTGAAAATTAGTGCAGTGGAAGTTCCAATCCAGGACCGGCCGCAAAGGAAATCTCTCACAGACCCTGACCTGCTCAGAGGTCTGGATCAGAGAGAGAGAGTGAGTAAGAGGACTTTTCGTCACTTGTTTTTTTCCTAATGATGCTCGCGCCTTTTTTTTCTTTCTGTTCCAGGTAGTATCCAGGTCGCGACGGTTCCCTACCTGGACCGCCTCATATTACTTTAAAAAAAGTAAGACGCGTATAATTAATTAACTTTTAATTAATTAAATAAATAAATATTGAATTTTCCAGATAATAATTAAAGCCACCATCCAGTAGGTAGTATATGGAAACAAAAGAATCATCTGCCTCTCTCTGTTACACTCATGCCAAATGAACGGAATTATTATGGAAAGAACCCTAAACTAGAGGACCCCATGCACCCGCACCACTACTTTTTTTTTTCTCACTTTAGGTCTAAACTGACATATCTCTCGTTCTCTCTCTCTCTCTTTCAGGCAGTATCCAGGTCTCGACGGTTCCCTACCTGGACAGCCCCCCCTCCCCAAAACCAAAGGTTAGTTGGTAGTCATATAAAAAATATCGATATTATATCGATATTATTTTTTAGGTGGTTGACGTCACTAGCCTAATAAGAGGACTCCCATTATATAATAATAGAAACAAAGGAAAATTGTTGTGCTACTAACCAATGTGAGGTAAGCGAGAGTGAGGTTGCACCGAGCCCGTTATTGTTAATTAAATAAAACTAATTAAAAGAAACAGTTATTTATTGAAATTAATTATGGCCCAAGCCGTTGCTCCCTCCGCCCCAGGGGTTCCTCGAAGTTTTTCCCGATTTTCTGGAAAACTTTTGGGTTTGGAAATGGGGTTTTTGGTGTATGTGGTGCGCGTTGAAATTGCGGAAAAGTTTTGTCTTAACGGTTTTTTTATGCGATAAGTACTTTTCCCGCAAAAAAATTTAAATGTAAGTTGTTTGGGTTTTTTTGAGGAAAATTGTGGGTAAGTTTTTCCTGGTGGGTTTTTCAAAAAAGTTTTATTGGACTTTTTTGAAGCATTTTGAGTAGTTTATCGATTTCCAAAAAAAAAAAAATTAAAAAAAAAAAAATTTTTTTTTTCATTTTTGACTCAAAAATTGTCCATTTTTTCAAAAACTCCTCATAACTCCTTTATTAATCAATTTTGAACAAAATGTTATTCTAAATAATTCGTTCTATTTTTGAATAGGAATCGGATGCTAAAAGAAAATTTTCAATATTCCCAATAGTTTTCGAGAAAATGAGGAAAAACTGTTTAAGGGTTTTCCTCAATTTTCCGGAAAACTGCTGAACTTAAAAATTATTTTTTATTGCATCTGATGCGCATTGAGATTCCAAACAACTTTTGTTTAAACAATTTTTTTCTCCAGCCAATAGTTTTCCAAAAAAAAAATAAAAACCGAAATTATGAACATTTTCCCAGGGGTACCCCTTCGGATTTTTTCAGAAAGGGAAAATCGGGTATAACTTTTTCCAGGTACATTTTCCAAAAAAGTTTCATAGGACTTTTTTGAGGTTTTTTGAGCTCTTTATCCATTTCCAAAAAAAAAAATTTTTTTTCAAAAAAAATTTTTTTTCACAATTTTGACCCAAGAATTTTTCATTTTTTTAAAAATCCTCGATAAGTCTTTTATTTTGAGATTTAGAACAAAATGTTATTCTACATGATTTGTTCTATATTTGAATGGGATTCTAATGCTAAAAGAAAAATTTCCATTTTCCCAATAGTTTTCGAGAAAATGAGGAAAAACTGTTTAGAGGTTTTTCCCAATTTTCCGGAAAACTGCGGGACTTAAAAATTATTTTTCTATTGCATGTGATGCGCATTGATATTCCAAACAACTTTTGTCTGAAAAGTTTTTTTCTCCATCCAGTAATTTTCCAGAAAAAAAATAAAAACCGAAATTCTGGACATTTTCCCAGGGGTACCCCTTTGGATTTCAGAAAGGGAAAATCAAGTATAACTTTTTCCAGGTACATTTTCCAAAAAAATTTTATAAGACTTTTTTGACGTTTTTTGAGCTCTTTATCCATTTCCAAAAAAAAAAAATTTTTTCTAAAATTTTTTTTTTCCCAATTTTGACCCAAAAATTTTTCATTTTTTTAAAAATCCTTCATAACTCTTTAATTTTGAGATTTAGGACAAAATGTTATTCAACATAATTCGTTCTATTTTTGAATAGGAATCGAATGCTAAAAGAAAATTTTCAATATTCCCGATAGTTTTCGAGAAAATGAGGAAAAACTGTTTAGGGGTTTTCCTCAATTTTCCCGAAAACTGCTGGGCTTAAAAATTATTTTTTTATTGCATCTGATGCGCATTAACATTCTAAGCAACTTTTGTTTAAACAACTTTTTTCTTTAACCAATAGTTTTCCAGAAAAAAAATAAAAACCGAAATTATGAACATTTTTCCAGGGGTATCCCTTTGGATTTTTACAGAAAGGGAAAATCAGGAATAACTTTTTCCAGGTACATTTTTCAAAAAAGTTTTATAAGACTTTTTTGACGTTTTTTGAGTTCTTTATCCATTTCCAAAAAAAAAAAAAATTTTTCCAAAAAAATTTTTTTTTCACAATTTTGATCCAAAAATTTTTCATTTTTTTAAAAATCCTTAATAACTCTTTTATTTTGAGATTTACGGCAAAATTTTATTCTACATAATTTGTTCCATTTTTGATTGGGAATCCAATACTGAAAGAAAATTTTCCATTTTCCCAATAGTTTTCGAGAAAATGAGGAAAAACTGTTTAAGGGTTTTCCTCAATTTTCCGGAAAACTGCTGAACTTAAAAATTATTTTTTTATTGCATCTGATGCGCATTGAGATTCCAAACAACTTTTGTTTAAACAATTTTTTTCTCCAGCCAATAGATTTCCAGAAAAAAAATAAAAACCGAAATTATGAACATTTTTCCAGGGGTACCCCTTTGGATTTTTTCAGAAAGGGAAAATTAGGTATAACTTTTTCCGGGTACATTTTCCAAAAAAGTTTTATAAGACTTTTTTGAAGCCCCTTGAGCAATTTATCCATTTCCAAAAAAAAAATCAATTTTTTCAAAAAATTTTTTTTTTACATTTTTGACCCGAAAATTTTCCATTTTTTCAAAAAATCCCTCATAACTCCTTTATTAATCAATTTTGGACAAAATGTTATTCTATATAATTTGTTCTATTTTTGAATAGGAATCGAATGCTAAAAGAAAATTTTCAATATTCCCAATAGTTTTCGAGAAAATGAGGAAAAACTGTTTAAGGGTTTTCCTCAATTTTCCCGAAAACTGCTGGACTTAAAAATTATTTTTTTATTGCATCTGATGCGCATTGACATTCCAAACAACTTTTGTCTAAAAAGTTTTTTTCTCCATCCAGTAATTTTCCAGAAAAAAAATAAAAACCGAAATTCTGGACATTTTCCCAGGGGTACCCCTTTGGATTTTTTCAGAAAGGGAAAATCAGGTATAACTTTTTTCAGGTACATTTTCCAAAAAAGTTTTATTAGACTTTTTTGACGTTTTTTGAGCTCTTTATCCATTTCCAAAAAAAAATAAAAAATTTTCAAAAAAATTTTTTTTTTACAATTTTGACCCAAAAATTTTTAATTTTTTTAAAAATCCTTAATAACTCTTTTATTTTGAGATTTACGGCAAAACTTTATTCTACATAATTTGTTCCATTTTTGATTGGGAATCCAATACCGAAAGAAAATTTTCAATATTCCCAATAGTTTTCGAGAAAATGAGGAAAAACTGTTTAAGGGTTTTCCTCAATTTTCCCGAAAACTGCTGGTCTTAAAAATTATTTTTATATTGCATCTGATGCGCATTAACATTCCAAGCAACTTTTGTTTAAACAATTTTTTTCTCCAGCCAATAGTTTTCCAGAAAAAAATTAAAAATCGAAATTATGGACATTTTTCCAGGGGTACCCCTTTGGATTTTTTCAGAAAGGGAAAATCGGGTATAACTTTTTCCAAGTACATTTTCCAAAAAAGTTTTATAAGACTTTTTTGAAGCCCTTTGGGCAATTTATCTATTCCCAAAAAAAAAAATTTTTTTCACAAAATTTTTTTTTTTCAAAAATTTTCAATTTTTCCAAAAAACCTCTCATAACTCCCTTATTAATCAATTTTGGACAAAATGTTATTCTAAATAATTCGTTCTATTTTTTAAAAGGAATCAAATGCCAAAAGAAAATTTTCAATATTCCCAATAGTTTTCGAGAAAATGAGGAAAAACTGAAAAAAGGTTTATGTTTTTAGCCCCCAGTCATCCGAAAATATCGATATTGTTTTTAGCTCATGGAAGTCACAACCCTAATAGGAGGCCTCCATTAATAACAGAAACAAAAAAAATCTGAGGTAAGCCTGAACATCAGAAGTGGGATTACTGCACCAAATATTTCACTCATAAATTATAAAAGAACTATTGGTCCAATTAATCTTTCTTCCTCTAGATTTTCCACTAGACTTCTTAAATAATCATTTTCACGTCAATAAATGTCCCTTACCTTTGCGCCATTTTCCTTTGGATGCCGCATATCCAGACTTGCCGCAAGCTTCTGACAAAAAAAAACACGTTTTAATACACTTAAACTATTTATTGAAATTAATTATGCCCAATCGTCGTCCCAACCCTCCTCGTCCCCCTGATGCTCGTTTTTAACCGAAAACATGCTGCTGCTGCTGCCGACCGTTTTTTCCGTCAAAAATTTCCTGCTGCTGCGTATTTCCGGTTCCATATCGGCGAAAAAGTCAACTTCCGGTTCTTCCGACGGTTGCGCCTTAATGTCCAACTCGGTGATGTCCAAGAACCGTTTGGGTCTGTTGACGTCTGTTGGGGGCGCGGCCCCTTCGCCCTCCCCCCAATCCTCCCAATTGTCCGCGGATTCTTCGCCCGATTGTTCGACGTCCTCCGTGGAGGTTTCGCCCTCCTCGCCGTCGGGTCTCGGGCGTTCCGGAAGGTCTGGACGCTCTGTTTAATAAAGAAAAACTTCTCAGGGGGGGGGGGGGGGTTTCTGGAAAACTGTTGGGTTTGGAAGTTGGGTTTTTGGGGTATGTGATGCGCCTTGAAATTGTGAAAAAGTTTTGTTTTAACGGTTTTTTTCTGGAATGAGTGGTTTTCCCGAAAAAAAAAATTTAATGTAGGTTGTTTGGGTTTTTTTTGAGGAAAATTGAGATAACTCTTTCCTGGTGGGTTTTTTAAAAAAAGTTTATGAGAGTTTTTTTGAGTTTTTTGAGAGATTTAGTCAGTTCCAAAAAAAAAATTAAAATTTCTTAAAAAATTTTTTTTTCCAATTTTTCATCCAAGTTTTTTTAAATTTTTCAAAAATCCTCTATAACTTCTTTATTTTGAGATTTACGGCAAATTTGGATTCTACATAATTTGTTCCATTTTTGATTAGGAATCCGATGCCGAAAGAAAATTTTCCATTTTCCCAATAGTTTTCGAGAAAATGAGGAAAAACTGTTTAAGAGTTTTCCTCAATTTTCCGGAAAACTATTGAATTTAAAAATTATTTTTCTATTGCATCTGATGCGCATTGACATTCCAAACAACTTTTGTTTGAACAATTTTTTTCTCCGACCAACAGTTTTCCAGAAAAAAAATAAAAACCGAAATTAGGAAGATTTTTCCAGGGGTATCCCTTTGGATTTTTTGAGGGAGGAATTTTTGGGAAAATTGGGTATAACTCTTTAAAGGTACATTTTCCAAAAAAGTTTTATAAGACTTTTTTGACATTTTTTGAGCTCTTTATCCATTTCCAAAAAAAAAAAAATTTTTTTCAAAAAAATTTTTTTTTCACATTTTTGACCCAAAAATTTTCCATTTTTTGAAAAGCCGTCCATAACTCTTTTATTTTGAGATTTACGGCAAAATCTTATTCTACATAATTTGTTCTATTTTTGAATAGGAATCGAACGGTAAAAGAAGATTTTCGATTTTCCCAATAGTTTTCGAGAAAATGAGAAAAAACTGTTTAAGAGTTTTCCTCAATTTTCCGGAAAACTATTGAATTTAAACATTATTTTTCTAGTGCATCTGATGCGCATTGACATTCCAAACAACTTTTGTTTAAACAATTTTTCTCTCTAACCAATAGTTTTCCAGAAAAAAAATAAAAACCGAAATTATGAAAATTTTTCCAGGGGTACCCCTTTGGATTTTTTGAGGGAGACTTTTTTGAGCATAACTTTTTCCAGGTACATTTTACAAAAAAGTTTTATAAGACTTTTTTAACGTTTTTTGAGCAATTTATCCATTTCCAAAAAAAAAAAATTTTTTTTCAAAAATTTTTTTTTTCCAAAATTTTGACCCAAAAATTTTTCATTTTTTTAAAAATCCTCCATAACTCTTTTATTTTGAGATTTACGGCAAAATCTTATTCTACATAATTTGTTCCACTTTTGATGGGGAATCCAATACCGAAAGAAAATTTTCCATTTTCCCAATAGTTTTCGAGAAAATGAGGAAAAACTGTTTAAGAGTTTTCCTCAATTTTCCGGAAAACTATTGAATTTAAAAATTATTTTTCTATTGCATCTGATGCGCATTGACGTTCCAAACAACTTTTGTTTAAACAATTTTTTTCTCCAACCAGTAGTTTTCCAGAAAAAAAATAAAAACCGAAATTATGAACATTTTTCCAGGGGTACCCCTTTGGATTTTTTGAGGGAGGAATTTTTGGGAAAATTGGGTATAACTCTTTAAAGGTACATTTTCCAAAAAAGTTTTATAAGACTTTTTTGAAGCCCTTTGGGCACTTTATCCATTTGCAAAAAAAAAAAAAATTTTCAAAAAATTTTTTTTTTCATAATTTTGACCCAAAAATTTTTAATTTTTTCAAAAATCCTCCATAACTCTTTTATTTATCAATTTTGGACAAAATGTTATTCTATATAATTTGTTCTATTTTTGAATAGGAATCCAATACCGAAAGAAAATTTTCTATTTTCCCAATAGTTTTCGAGAAAATGAGGAAAAACTGTTTAAGAGTTTTCCTCAATTTTCCGGAAAACAACTGAATTTAAAAATTATTTTTCTATTGCATCTGATGCGCATTGACATTCCAAACAACTTTTGTTTGAACAATTTTTTTCTCCAACCAATAGTTTTCCAGAAAAAAAATAAAAACCGAAATTATTGACATTTTTCCAGGGGTACCCCTTTGGATTTTTTCAGAAAGGGAAAATCAGGTATAACTTTTTCCAGGTACATTTTACAAAAAAGTTTTATAAGACTTTTTTGACGTTTTTTGAGCACTTTATCCATTTCCAAAAAAAAAAATTTTTTTTTTTCATAATTTTGACCCAAAAATTTTTCTTTTTTTCAAAAACCTCTCATAACTCCTTTATTTATCAATTTTGGACAAAACGTTATTCTATATAATTTGTTCTATTTTCAATCAAGAACCCTATACTCAAAAAAAACCTCCAATATTCCCAACAGTTTTCACTAAAAAACCAATTTTCCCGGGCCACTTACCCCCCAAAGTGCCCTTCGCCCCTTCCACATCCGCGGACCTCAAAACCTGCCCCAATTCCGCACCGTTTATTGGTGCGGCCGCACGACTATTCGGTCGGCCATCGTTAAACAATTTGGCCCGTTCGCCACTGATGACCACGTGCGCCCCCAAAACCGGCACCAGGGCGGCCAGGGTGTGCAAAGTGGCGCACACCAACTCGTCATCGAGGTCCTTGATGCCCACCAGAAGCTAAAATTCCACCCTGTATATGAGTTTATTCGTTTGTTTTTTTTTTTTGAGGGAGGAGGCGGGAGGGGGTGAAAAACTCACCTCCGGTAAAATTTTGAATTGCAAATCGTCCCGGGAAAAACAGTCGAAACATTGCGGCAAATAATCGAGCAGTCGCCGCCGTATTTGCGCATCCCTCACCGGGAAGATGCGTAAAAGTTTAGGCGCGATGTACGTTTTAAAGACTTCCAAGGAGAATATGGCGTCGTTAGTACCTAAAGATTTTTTAGTTGGTACTACTGTAATAATTGTACAAGATAATATATACAGGTCGGAGCAAACGCCCTCAAAAGGTCCCATAAACTAGTGAAGTAAATTATAAGTTGAAGGTGCAATTTGTCCTTGTCCCCTTGATTTGTTTGTGACCTTTAAATGACCTTCGAGGGTTTTGGGGTAATTTAGGCTTGTTGTCGGTGGCCACTTGATTTTGCAACGAAAATTGAGAGAGTTCGTTAATGTATTGTTCTGTTTTATTAGGCATGAGAGGGTTTTTAGTACAAATGTTTAAATAGTACAAATATTATTAAATATTTTGTACAATTTGTCACTGTTTTTTTTGTATTGAAAATTGTACTAAAAATAGTACAAATATTATTAAAAATTGTACTAAAAAGGCCCTTATGCGTGGCCAGAGGCCTCGCATCACTAAGCAATTTTGAAATTGTCTCAATTTAGATGCAAAAATTGTGATAATTGAGGAAATTGGTTGGTGGTGCGAGGCCTCTGGCCACGCACAAGGGTTTTTTTAGTACAATTTTAAAAAGTACACATTTCTCGTAATATTTCGTGAAAATTTTCACAAATTTTTTTGCATTATAAATTGTACTAAAAATAGTACAAATATTATTAAAAATTGTACTAAAAAGCCCTTATGCGTTGCCAAAGACCTCGCATCACTAAGCAATTTTGAAATTGTCTTAATTTAGGTGCAAAAATTGTGATAATTAAGGAAATTGCTTGGTGGTGCGAGGCCTCTGGCCACGCACAAGGGTTTTTTTTAGTACAATTTTAAAAAGTACAATTTTTTCGTCACATTTTGTACAAATTTTCACGAAATTTTTTCATTAAAAATTGTACTAAAAATTGTACAAATATTATTAAAAATTGTACTAAAAAGCCCTTATGCGTGGCCAGAGGCATCACCAAGCAATTTTCTCAGTTATCACAATTTTTGCATTAAAATTAAAACAATTTAAAAATTGCTTAGTGATGCGAGACCTCTGGCCACGCATAAGGGCTTTTTTAGTACAAATGTTTAAATAGTACAAATTTCTATTATTATTTTGTACAATTTTCCAGGGAATTTTGTATTAAAAATTGTACCTAGTACAAATATTATTAAATATTTTGTACAATTTTTCACTGTTTTTTTGTACAAAAAATTGTATTAAAAAGCCCTTATGCTACTTTTAGTACATGCCATACTATTTTTAGTACAATTTTTAATGCAAAAAATTCGTGGAAATTTGTAAAAAATGTTACGAGGAAATTGTACTTTTTAAAATTGTACTAAAAAAACCCTTGTGTGTGGCCAGAGGCCTCGCATCACTAAGCAATTTTCTATTCAATTTTGACTGTTTGAATAATTGTACTATTTAAAATATTTGTACTAAAAATACCCGAAATACAAATCTTTAAATAGTACAAATCTCTATCAATATTTTGTACAATTTTCCACTTAATTTTACATTAAAAATTGTACTAAAAAAGCTTTGGTTGGTTAAAAATTGCTTAGTGATGCGAGGCCTCTGGCCACGCATAAGGGCCTTTTTAGTACAAAATTTTAAATAGTACAATTTTTCCTTGAAAATTTTGTACAATTTTATACTCAATTTTGTATTAAAAATTGTACTAAAAAAGCCCTTATTGCGTCACGCATCACTAAACAAATTTCCCAATTATCACAATTTTTGGATTTAAATGAAATCAATTTAACGCATTTAGTACAAATTTTCAAACGGTACAGAGTTTTATTATATTTGATTGTACAATTTTTAGTTCATTGTTACAATAAAATTGTACTAAAACTTCGCATTATTAAGTAATAAAACAGCACCTTTTTGTACTAAGAAAGTACCAATATTTCATGCATGAGACACCCTTTAAAGGTCATCGTGGACAACCCTGATTTTTCCTCTCCCACCCTCCACCCCCCCTTGAGGCACCCTTTTAACATTCGCCCTTACCAAGGCCAACAAAAGAGTTTAATAGCCCTGATGATGATGATGATGATGACGACCTATAAATCCGAAATCAGTAGACAATAATATTGTACAATATATTGTACAAAATCCATCAATCACACTTACCTTTTCTCGGAACCATTATATAAGGTAAAACGCACTCTTGGGCATCCTGATTCAACAGGACCAGTCTAGAGACCAAAAGTCCGCCCAGTTGGCCGGCCACTAGTTCCTCGTCATCCAGCGCTCTCAGTTCCTTTTCCAGATTTTTAAAAAATTCCGATTTTTCCGGATCCGATTTAAGCGGTAACTCGATCAGGAACGAGTGGATCGTAATAAATGGATGCTTGAAGTACGGATGATCCAGGAGGTTTTGCAGTGTGGTCGTTTGTAAGTGGTTGGGGTCCTCTAGGACTTTTGTACAATAGTTTTGGAACGATTCTCTGGATGCATTGGGGTCACCTTAAATAATCCGGAAATTATTTGGAGGCCTTAAGATGGAGTTAATGAATGATTTACTGGAGTTTTTGAGGAGATCCAGAGCCGTTGCGCAAAACCCCACCAGATCCAGTTTACTTTTGTCCTTCAGACTCTCCGCGCCATCCGGGATTTTATGACCCCCCCTCCACTTTTCAGTCTTCCGGACGTAATCCGGATTTAACTGGTTGTAAGGGCACAAGTACTCCATCCCTCCCAGTTTCCAGTTGCCCTCTTTGTTCACCATAATTGAGGCAACGGAAACGTTGTTATGGGACACGGAGGCTTTTGAGTGTAAAAAATCAATGGCTTTCAATATGGAGTAGAGGCCCAAGCAGACCTCCATGGGGCTCAAATGCGACTGAATCAGGTGTGCTAGGGGGCTCACTTCCTCTACCGCTAAGTAGTATTTGGAGGATTTTTGCCAGGAGGTTATGTATTTGACGATGGAGGGATGGCGGTAGATTTTGATGTTCTGAAATGTACAGAATGGGATTGGTACTCTAGTTTGTACAATTTTTGACCCTTTTTCGTATTAAAATTGTACTAAAAATTTGGTCACGTCACGATATGTTTGAAGAATTTTTATTCGGAGGTAAACGTTGTGATAATTCAAGGAATTGTTGTTTTTAGTACAAATTTTTGAATTGTACAAGGTTTTATAATGATATTTTGTACAATTTTGTATTAAAAATTGTACTAAAAAAGCCCTTATGCGTGGCCAGAGGCCTCGCATCACTAAGCAATTTTTAACCAACCAGAGCTTTTTTAGTACAATTTTTAATGCAAAATTAAGTGGAAAATTGTACAAAATATTGATGGAGATTTGTACTATTTAAAAATTTATCCTCGGATATTTTTAGTACAAATATTTTAAATAGTACAATTATTCAAACAGTCAAAATTGAAAAGAAAATTGCTCAGTGATGCGAGGCCTCTGGCCACGCTTAAGGGTTTTTTTAGTACAATTTTTAATATAAAAATGGGTGAAAGAGGGTTCAAAATATGAATTGAAAAAAAAGAAAAGCCTAAAAAGTACAATTTTCTTGTAACATTACGTACAAATTTTCATTTTGCATTAAAAATTGTACTAAAAATAGTACAAATAATATTAAATATTTTGTACAATTTTCCACTCAATTTTGCATTAAAAATTGTACTAAAAAAACCCTTATGCGTGGCCAGAGGCCTCGCATCACTAAGCAATTTTGAAATTGTCTCAATTTAGGTGCAATAATTGTGATAATTGAGGAAATTGCTTGGTGGTGCGAGGCCTCTGGCCACGCACAAGGGTTTTTTTAGTACAATTTTAAAAAGTACAATTTTCTCGTAACATTACGTACAAATTTTCACGAATTTTTTGCATTAAAAATTATACTAAAAATGTTACATTATTATTAAATATTTTGTACAATTTTCAACTCAATTTTGCATTAAAAATTGTACTAAAAAGACCTTTATGCGTGGCCAGAGGCCTCGCATCACCAAGCAATTTTCTACATTATCACAATTTTTGCACCTAAATTGAGACAATTTCAGAATTGCTTAGTGACGCATAAGGGCTTTTTTAGTACAATTTTTAATGCAAAATTAAGTGGCAAATTGTACAAAATAATTATTTGAAATTTGTACTATTTAAAAAATTGTACTAAAAACAACATCCTTGCATCAAAACATAAATTCTTTAAACATTTCTTAGTGATGCTCCTGGTCAAATTTTTAGTACAAATGTTTAAATAGTACAATTTTTCATTTAAATTTTGTACAATTTGCCACTCAATTTTGTACTAAAAAAACCTTCATGCGTGGCGCATCACTAAACAATTTTCCCAATTATCACAATATTTGCATTTAAATTAAATCAATTTAACGCATTTAGTACAAATTTTTACACGGAACAGAGTTTTATTATATTTTGTACAATTTTTAGTTTACTTTTATATTAAAATTGTACTAAAACCTTTGTACAAAATTATGTTATTATTTTGTACAATTATTGCCATTTTTCATATTAAAATTGTACTAAAAATGGTACAAATAATATTAAATATTTTGTACAATTTTCCACTCAATTTTGCATTAAAAAATGTACTAAAAAAGCAAAAATTGTGATAATTGGGAAAATTGCTTAGTGATATGATTTAGCAGTTTTTTTTATTTAAATTTGACTGTTTAAATAATTGTACTATTTAGATATTTGTACTAAAAATACCCAAAGAATAAATCTTTAAATAGTACAAATCTCTATCAATATTTTGTACAATTTCCCACTAAATTTTGCATTAAAAATTGTACTATTCAAATATTTGTACTAAAAATACACAAAGTACAAGTCTTTAAATAGTACAATTTTTCTATCAATATTTTGTACAATTTTCCACTCAGTTTTGCATTAAAAATTGTACTAAAAAAGCCCTTATGCGTGGCCAGAGGCCTCGCATCACTAAGCAATTTCTAAATTGTTTTAATTTAAATGCAAAAATTGTGATAATAAAGAAAATTGTTTAGTGATGTGATTTAGCAATTTTCTATTTAAATTTGACTGTTTAAATAATTGTACTATTTAGATATTTGTACTAAAAATACCCAAAGAATCAATCTTTAAATAGTACAAATCTCTATCAATATTTCGTACAATTTCCCACTAAATTTTGCATTAAAAATTGTACTATTCAAATATTTGTACTAAAAATACCCAAAGTACAAGTCTTTAAATAGTACAAATTTCTATTAATATTTTGTACAATTTTCCACTCAGTTTTGCATTAAAAATTGTACTAAAAAGGCCCTTATGCGAGGCCTCTGGCCTCTGGCCACGCATAAGGGATTTTTTAGTACAATTTTTAATGCCAAATTAAGTGACAAATTGTACAAAATATTAATTGAAATTTGTACTATTTAAACATTTGTACTAAAAATGTTCAAAGTACAAATAATTAAATTGTACAAAATTCATTTAATATTTTGTACAACTTTCCACTTAATTTTGCATTAATAATTGTACTAAAAATACCCAAAGTACAAATCTTTAAATAGTACAAATCTCCATTAATATTTTGTACAATTTCTCACCCAAATTTTGTATTAAAAATTGTACTAAAAAAGAGGCCTCTGGCCACACATAAGGCCTTAGTACAATTCTAAGACAAATTGTACAATTGCATCATTTAAAAACTTGTACTTTGAGGTTAATTTGAGTCAATATATATCAAAAAACTCATTTACCCGAGTCAAAACAATTTTATGCAATACCTACCCCTACCAACCGAAGGGACATCCGGGACATTTTATACCATCCCGAGGTCTTAATTAAATAAATTAAAATAAAGAAGAAACAGATAAATCCAGGTCCGAACCTATATACCTATTGCCTCAATATAGCACATGTTACACTGTCAAAAGCTTTTGTGAAATCATAAAAAACCACTCGATTTAGTACCTTATACACTAAAAAACATCAATATCCAAGTACAAAATCAAGAAGTAGTGAAAGGTATAGGTACTACTGCATCAAAACAATCAATAATTTAATAACATACAGTACAGTACCTTACTGAACTTCTCTAAAGGGGTCAACTGTTGGTCCCTCCAAAAGGGCTCTTCGACCAACAATTCACCCGCAAACAATGTGACCCTGACGCTCGAACCACTTTCCGAGCCGTTTATGGTGGCCCCATGTTGCGACCAAAAGTCCGATACGACCGTAACGGTGTCGTCCACTTCTACGTCGGACATTTGAGACTGTTCGTTGCCCATTTTATTAAGAAGGGGGGCCAGTATTTGGGGCAGTTTTGTTGGTTTAAGGGGCTCTTACTTTTATTCTATTCTATTATATAATGCCTATAGAGTCATCATTATTGCTTAATTAGTATATATATATAGTGAAACTGTGGGCCTAAAATCTCGAAAACACATAATATTATATATAATAATAAAAACATAAATATGACTATTTTGAGGTTATGTGTACATACATACGTTGAATCGATCGTGTGCAATAGCCAACTTAACCTCACTTTTCCTTTACATAACCTCATTTACACTAGTGTCATTGTGGTTTTGTTGTTGTTGTTATTGTTGCTCTAATAGGGCTCCCGGGGCTTCGATAAGTTTGTTTTCATTTGCTGGCCTGCACTTGAATTTCTAGTTAATTCCCTCCTTAAGTGTTTTTATAATTAGACGTGTAAGTACTGTAGGATAATTTATTAGCATTATTATGGGTGCTCTAGTGTCTTTAATTGCTCTTAAAGGCTTTAAATTAATGCGTGTCAAGCTGATGCAATTTGAGGAGTATCAAGTTTATATAATCCTCGATAACTTGCTTATTATTCAATTTATGGCTAAATGTTGTTCTTTATGATTTGTTCTATTTTTGATTAGGAAGCTAATGATGAAAGAATTTTTTTAATATTCCCAGTATTTTTTGAGAAAATTAGGAAAAACTGATGAAGGGTTTTTTCCGATTTTCTGGAAAACTGTTGGATTTAAAGATTGTTTTTCTATGCCATCTGATGCACAGTGAAATTCCAAACAACTTTTGTTTAAACAGTTTTTTCCTACAACCAATAGTTTTCCAGAAAAAAAATAAATCTGACATTTTTCCAGGGATTTTTTGAGGGAGCCTTTTTTGGGAAAATTGGTCATAACTTTTTCCAGGTACATTTTCCAAAAAAATTTTATAAGACTTTTTTGAAGCCCTTTAGGCAATTTATCCATTTCCAAAAAAAAAATCAATTTTTTCGAAAAAATATTTTTTTCAAATTTTTGATACAAAAATTTTCCATTTTTTTAAAAATCTCTCATAACTCCTTTATTTATCATTTTTCGACAAAATGTTATTCTATATCATTTATCCTATTTTTGAATAGGAATCCAATGCTAAAAGAAAATTTTCCAAATTTCCAATAGTTTTCGAGAAAATGAGGAAAAACTGTTTTGGAGTTTTCCTCGATTTTCCGGAAAACTGTTAAACTAAAAAATTATTTTTTCATTGCATTTGATGCGCATTGACAATCCAAACAACTTTTGTTTAAACAATTTTTTTTTACAACCAATAGTTTTCCAGAAAAAAAATAAAAACCGAAATTATGAACATTTTTCCAGGGGTACCCCTTTGGATTTTTTGAGGGAGATTTTTTTGGGAAAATCGGTTATAACTTTTTCCAGGTACATGTTCCAAAAAAAATTTATGAGACTTTTTTGTAGTCCTTTAGGCAATTTATCCATTTCCAAAAAAAAAAAAAAAAAATTTCGAAAAAAAATTTTTTTCAAATTTTTGATCCAAAAATTTTCCATTTTTTTAAAAATCTCTCATAACTCCTTTATTTATCAATTTTCGACAAAATGTTATTCTATATCATTTGTCCTATTTTTGAATAGGAATCTAATGCTGAAAGAAAACTTTTGAAATTTCCAATAGTTTTTGAGAAAATGAGGAAAAACTGTTTTGAGGTTTTCCTCAATTTTCCGGAAAACTGTTAGACTAAAAAATTATTTTTCTATTGCATCTGATGCGCATTGACAATCCAAATAACTTTTGTTTAAACAATTTTTCTCTCCAACCAATAGTTTTCCAGAAAAAAAATAAAAACTGATATTATTGACATTTTTCCAGGGGTACCCCTTTGGATTTCTTGAGGGAGACTTTTTTGGGAAAATTGGTCATAACTTTTTCCAGGTGCGTTTTCCAAAAAAGTTTTATGAGACTTTTTTGAAGCCCTTTAGGCAATTTATCCATTTCTAGAAAAAAAAAAAAAAAAAATTCGAAAAAAAATTTTTTTCAAATTTTTGTCCCAAAAACTAGCAATTTTTTCAAAAATTTGTCATAACTCCTTTATTTATCATTTTTCGACAAAATGTTATTCTATATAATTTGTTCTATTTTTGAATAGGAATCCAATGCTAAAATAAAATTTTCCAAATTCCCAATAGTTTCCGTGAAAATGAGGAAAAACTGTTTTGGAGTTTTCCACGATTTTCCGGAAAACTGTTGGACTAAAAAATTATTTTTTATTGCATTTGATGCGCATTGACAATCCAAACAACTTTTGTTTAAACAATTTTTTTCTACAACCAATAGTTTTCCAGGAAAAAAATAAAAACCAAAATTATGAACATTTTTCCAGGGGTACCCCTTTGGATTTTTTGAGAGGGAAATTTTTGGGAAAAATGGGTATAACTTTTTCCAGGTACATTTTCCAAAAAAGTTTTATAAGACTTTTTTGTAGCATTTGAGGCAATTTATCCATTTCCAAAAAAAAAATAAATTTTTTCGAAAAAAATTTTTTTTCAAATTTTTGACCCAAAAATTTGCAATTTTTTCAAAAATCTGTCATAACTCCTTTATTTATCAATTTTCGACAAAATGTTATTCTATATAATTTGTTCTATTTTTGAATAGGAATCCAATGCTAAAAGAAAATTTTCCAAATTTCCACTAGTTTTCGAGAAAATGAGGAAAAACTGTTTTGGAGTTTTCCTCGATTTTCCGGAAAACTGTTGGACTAAAAAATTATTTTTTTATTGCATTTGATGCGCATTGACAATCCAAACAACTTTTGTTTAAACAATTTTTTTCTACAACCAATAGTTTTCCAGAAAAAAATAAAAACCGAAATTATGAACATTTTTCCAGGGGTACCCCTTTGGATTTTTTGAGGGAGACTTTTTTGGGAAAATTGGTCATAACTTTTCCCAGGTACATTTTCCAAAAAAATTTCATAAGACTTTTTTGTAGCATTTTAAGCAATCTATCCATTTCCAAAAAAAATAAAATTTTTTTGAAAAATTTTTTTTTTTAAATTTTTGACCAAAAAATTTTCCATTTTTTCAAAAATCCTCCATAACTCTTTTATTTATCAATTTTCGACAAAATGTTATTCTATATCATTTGTTCTATTTTTGAATAGGAATCGAATGCTAAAAGAAAATTTTCCAAATTCCCAATATTTTCCGAGAAAATGAGGAAAAACTGTTTTGGAGTTTTCCTCAATTTTCCGGAAAACTGTTGGACTAAAAAATTATTTTTCTATTAAATCTGATGCGCATTGAAATTCCAAACAACTTTTGTTTAAACAATTTTTTCCTACAACCAATAGTTTTCCAGAAAAAAAATAAAAACTGACATTTTCCCAGGGATTTTTTAAGGGAGACTTTTTTGGGAAAATTGGTCATAACTTTTTTTTGGTACATTTTTCAAAAAAATGTTATAAGACTTTTTTGAAGCCCTTTAGGCAATTTATCCATTTCCAAAAAAAAAAAATTTTTTTCAAAAAAAAAATTTTAACCCAAAAAACCTCAATAACTCCTTAATTACTAAATTTACGCCAAAACGTTATTCTTCATGACTTGTTCTATTTTCCACGAGGAACCCAACGCCAAAAAAAAATTTCCCATATTCCCAATACTTTTCGAGAAAATGCGTAAAAACCGATTTTTCCTTTTTTAAGGATGCGACTGTTTGCCGCCCTGTTCCGCCGCAAACACATGCCCCCGGGACACATATGGCGCGGCAAAATCCGCCTATCCAAAGAGGTGACCCTAAAGCACCTTCAGGACCTCAAAGACAAATTCGAAATCGAAGAACAGAACATGTTTTACCTAAGAAACGCTTATTTAACCCCGGTAAGAGCGAGTTATCAATATCGGGGGGGTGCAATAAAACAGTCTTTTGTTTCAGGAACAATCGTTTGGCCACGCGAGAGCTCTGGGCAAAAACCAGGAGAGATACGTGGCCACTATGACCAAACGAAAGGAGTATTACGATAATGTGACCATCGAGTCACGATTGGCACATTTGAGGGTCAACGAACCATGGGATGTTTAAGAATTGTGGGTGTAGTTGGTTATTAAAATATACATTAGTTTGATTAGGTGTTTCACTCCAGATTTTTTCCAGAGTAAAGATAGAGTAATGAAATAAAAACCTCTTGATGGCCAGTTTAAGTAGCTATAAAAAACTATTATATAATTTCCTCGTAACTATTATAGTTACCAAGTTATTTAAATTTGAAATTTAGTTAAAGTCAAAACTGAGTGGTCCAACATTTTTCCAGATAACTTTGTCTAGGATAAAGATAGAGTCGTGAAATAAAAACCTCCCGATAGTCAGTCTAAGTAGCTATAAAAAACTATTATAAAACTTCCTTGTAACTATTATAGTTACCGAGTTATTTAAATTTTAAATTTCGTTAAAGTCAGTTGGAGTCCAAACTGAGTGGCTCAACAATTTTCCAGATAACTTTGTCTAGGATAAAGATAGAGTCGTGAAATAAAAACTTCCTGAAAGTCAGTCTAAGTAGCTATAAAAAACTATTATAGAACTTCCTTGTAACTATTATAGTTACCAAGTTATTTAAATTTGAAATTTAGTTAAAGTCAAAACTGAGTGGTCCAACATTTTTCCAGATAACTTTGTCTAGGATAAAGATAGAGTCGTGAAATAAAAACTTCCTGAAAGTCAGTCTAAGTAGCTATAAAAAACTATTATAGAACTTCCTTGTAACTATTATAGTTACCAAGTTATTTAAATTTGAAATTTAGTTAAAGTCAAAACTGAGTGGTCCAACATTTTTCCAGATAACTTTGTCTAGGATAAAGATAGAGTCGTGAAATAAAAACCTCCCGATAGTCAGTCTAAGTAGCTATAAAAAACTATTATAAAACTTCCTTGTAACTATTATAGTTACCAAGTTATTTAAATTTGAAATTTAGTTAAAGTCAAAACTGAGTGGTCCAACATTTTTCCAGATAACTTTGTCTAGGATAAAGATAGAGTCGTGAAATAAAAACCTCCCGATAGTCAGTCTAAGTAGCTATAAAAAACTATTATAAAACTTCCTTGTAACTATTATAGTTACCGAGTTATTTAAATTTTAAATTTCGTTAAAGTCAGTTGGAGTCCAAACTGAGTGACTCAACAATTTTCCAGATAACTTTGTCCAGGATAAAGATAGAGTCGTGAAATAAAAACCTCCTAAAAGTCAGTCTAAGTAGCTATAAAAAACTATTATAAAACTTCCCTGTAACTATTATAGTTACCGAGTTATTTAAATTTGAAATTTCGTTAAAGTCAGTTGAAGTCCAAAGTGAGTGACTCAACATTTTTCCAGATAACTTTGTCCAGGATAAAGATAGAGTCGTGAAATAAAAACTTCCTGATAGTCAGTCTAAGTAGCTATAAAAAACTTTTATAAAACTTCCTTGTAACGATTATAGTTACCCAGTTATTTAAATTTGAAATTTGGTTAAAGTCAAAACTGAGTGGTCCAACATTTTTCCACATAACTTTGTCCAGGATAAAGATAGAGTCGTGAAATAAAAACTTCCTGATAGTCAGTCTAAGTAGCTATAAAAACTTTTATAAAACTTCCTTGTAGCTATTATAGTTACTGAGTTATTTAAATTTGAAATTTGGTTATAGTTAGTTGGAGCCTAAACTGAATAGTCCAACATTTTTCCAGATAACTTTGTCTAGGATAAAGATAGAGTCGTGAAATAAAAACTCCCTGATAGTCAGTCTAAGTAGCTATAAAAAACTATTATAAAACTTCTTTGTAACGATTATAGTTACCGAGTTATTTAAATTTGAAATTTGGTTAAAGTCAAAACTGAATGATCCAACATTTTTCCAAATAAATTTGTCTAGGATAAAGATAGAGTCGTCAAATAAAAACTTCCTGATAGTCAGTCTAAGTAGCTATAAAAAACTATTATAGAACTTCCTTGTAACTATTATAGTTACCAAGTTATTTAAATTTGAAATTTAGTTAAAGTCAAAACTGAGTGGTCCAACATTTTTCCAGATAACTTTGTCCAGGATAAAGATAGAGTCGTCAAATAAAAACCTCCTAATAGTCAGTTTAAGTAGCTATAAAAAACTATTATAGAACTTCCTTGTAACTATTATAGTTACCAAGTTATTTAAATTTGAAGGCACACTCTTCTCAATTCCTCCACTACGATTCCCCCATTAATGACTCATGACCTCTAAAAGTCTATAAATGTACATAAAAGTACTTTACAAAAAAAAATCTAACGGAGCTAGATCGGGGTTTCTGGCAGGCCACTCTTGTGCCTCTTCTCTTCAAGATGGGGTGCGTTCCTGAGGATGAATTTGTGGGTAAAAACGTGTACTGAATTACACTTGAAATCGGATTCGTATACAGGTGGGACAAACTGGGATCTGGAGTGCGGCAATCAATAAGGCGACTCGATAATGAAAAAAATTGTACTTTATTTGTACAAGCGAATATCTTAAGCAAATCCGCACGATCCGTAAGTCTTGTTCCAACTGACGTAATGTACTAAATCGTTTTGGGATACGCTCGGTTTGACCCGTTCGAGGGAACATCGAAAATCGGCCATTTCCAACGGTCTGACTTGGGACGCCCGAATGTTCTCGATGGAAGCGAGGGGCAGAGCCCTGATGGGCCCCAGAGCGGCCTCCGAGCACAAATTTTTGATGTCCGCCCCCGAATATCCCGCGGACAAGTCGGCGATTGTTTTAAACTCGTCGTCTGTTAGTGTGTGTCTCTCGGAGGCCATCAGTAGTCGCAGTAGGCCGAGGCGTGCCTGCAAGTCACAAACAGGGTTGTTTTCTTTTTTTTTTTTGTACAAATTTCTGTGAACGTTTTGTACAATTCGTCACGGGGGTTTTTGTGGTGAAATTGTACTAAAAAAAGTTTTTTTTTAAACGATTTTCTTAATAGTACAATTTTTTATTAAATGGTTGTACAATTTTTGCCCATTTTTCATATTAAAATTGTACAATAAAAAAAAATATTTATGCGCGGATAGAGGCGTCGCTTAAGGGTATTTTTGGTACAAATTTTTAAATAGTACCATTTTTTATTTAAATATTGTACAATTTTTACCTATTTTCATATTAAAATTGTACAATAAAAAAAGTCCTTATGCGTAGGTAAAGGCATCGCATAAGGGTATTTTTAGTACAAATTTTTAAATAGTACAATTTTTTATTTAAATGTTGTACAATTTTCCACTTTTTTTGTACTAAAAATTGTACTAAAAAAAGCCCTTATGCGTGGCCAGAGGCCTCGCATCACTAAGCAATTTTAAAATTGTCTCAATTTAGATGCAAGAATTGTGGTAATTAGAGAAATTGCTTGGTGGTGCGAGGCCTCTGGCCACGCACAAGGGTTTTTTTAGTACAATTTTAAAAAGTACAATTTTCTCGTAACATTTTGTACTAATTTTCATGAATTTTTTGCATTAAAAATTGTACTAAAAATAGTACAAATATTATTATAAATTGTACTAAAAAGCCCTTATCGTGGCCAGAGGCCTCGCATCACTAAGCAATTTAATTAGTACAAATAAAAGCTTTTTGTACATTTTTTTAAATTAAAATTGTACTTAAAAAATCTCTTATGCGTGGACCATTTTTTTAGTGCGCAAGTACGTTTTTAGTACAAACCATTAAATTGTACAAAAATTTAAATCATATGGGTTGATGTTGGCTTTGAGTAAAGTCAATTTTAGTACTATTTGACCTACAACCAATAAAAAATTGTACATTTTTAACCTTCATAAACTCCTTTGATTGTTCGA
Source organism: Anthonomus grandis grandis (assembly GCF_022605725.1). Taxonomy (NCBI): domain Eukaryota; kingdom Metazoa; phylum Arthropoda; class Insecta; order Coleoptera; family Curculionidae; genus Anthonomus; species Anthonomus grandis. The sequence continues at coordinate 7,857,123 of NC_065565.1, forward strand.
TAATTTCTATATAAAACCCTTCTTTGGGGTACAAATCTTCAAATGTACAAGGACCTTTACGTTCCTTTATAGTACAAAAAGACCGTTTTTTTAGTACAAATCTCTCAATTAATAAATTGTACAATTCCTCACAGAAACTAGTACAAAAGAAAAAAGATTTTTTCAAGTACAAACACCTCAATAATAAATTGTATAATTCCTCACATGCAGAAACTATTACAAAAAATTGTACAAATCTCTTAATCAATAAATTGTACAATTCCTCACATGCAGAAAATAGTACAAAAAATCGTACAAATCTCTCGATCATGAAATTGTACAATTCTTCACAGAAACTAGTACAAAAAAACGTTCAAATTTCTTAATCAATAAATTGTACAATTCCTCACATGCAGAAACTAGTACAAAAAATCGTACAAATTTATTAATCAATAAATTGTACAATTCCTCACATGCAGAAAATAGTACAAAAAATCGTACAAATTTATTAATCAATAAATTGTACAATTCCTCACATGCAGAAACTAGTACAAAAAATCGTACAAATTTCTTAATCAATAAATTGTACAATTCCTCACATGCAGAAACTAGTACAAAAAATCGTACAAATTTATTAATCAATAAATTGTACAATTCCTCACATGCAGAAAATAGTACAAAAAATCGTACAATTCTCTTAATCAATAAATTGTACAATTCCTCACATGCAGAAACTAGTACAAAAAATCGTACAAATTTATTAATCAATAAATTGTACAATTCCTCACATGCAGAAGATAGTACAAAAAATCGTACAATTCTCTTAATCAATAAATTGTACAATTCCTCACATGCAGAAAATAGTACAAAAAATCGTACAATTCTCTTAATCAATAAATTGTACAATTCCTCACATGCAGAAACTAGTACAAAAAAAAAATTTTTTTTTCAAGTACAAATCTCTTGATCAATAAATTGTACAGTTCCTCACATGCAGAAACTAGTACAAAAAATCGTACAAATTTCTTAATCAATAAATTGTACAATTCCTCACAGAAACTGGTACAAAAAAAAACGTTCAAATTTCTTAATCAATAAATTGTACAATGCCTCACGTGCAGAAACTAGTACAAAAAAAACGTACAAATCTCTCGATCAATAAATTGTACAATTCCTCACAGAAACTAGTATAAAAAAAAACGTTTTTTTCAAGTACAAATCTCTTAATCAATAAATTGTACAATTCCTCATATGCAGAAAATAGTACAAAAAAACGTACAAATCTCTGAATCAATAAATTGTACAATTCTTCACAGAAACTAGTACAAAAAAACGAACAAATCTCTCAACCAATAAATTGTACAATTCCCCACATAAACTAGTACAAAAAAAGAAAAAAAACCCCGCCACTGACCTCATAATCGGGCAACGGAATGTACAATCTCTTAACGAAACGCCTGCGTGCGGCCTCGTCCAACTCCTGTGGCCGATTGGTGGCCCCGATCAGCAGCAAACGTTCCTCGCTGTCGGTACTCGCGCCGTCCAATTGTACCAAGAACTCGGTCTTGATCCTGCGCGAACTCTCGTGTTCCGTATCGCTCCTTTGCGCGAGCAACGAATCGACCTCGTCTATGAAAATCACCTGATGGAACAAAAAAATCAACGGGGGTCGAATCTGGTCGTCTTGCCGGCCATTCGATAGGATTTTTGAACCCCCCGTCCTCCCTCTTCCCGTTTGAAGAGTAATATGTTACTGTGTATATACACCGATGATTTTTTTCACCGAAAATTAATTTTATCCAGTGGCGTACGATAAAACAGTATTTATTTAAGTGAGATACGAAAAAAATACAGGAGGCAAAAAAGTCGTATTTTTAAATGCCTAATCAAATAACAAACATTAAAGTTGAAAAAAAAGTCAGTGACGTACATTTTTTTTGCCAATAATGTCCCCTCGGGACGCCACTGGATCTTATAATAGACACTAGCGACTCTAGTGGTGGTTTTTTAAACTTACCGCCGGTTGGTGGGTACGTGCTACCGCAAACAGCGCCCTCACCATTTTCTCACCGTCGCCGATCCATTTTGAGGTTAAGGAGGACGCGCTGATGCTGAAGAAGGTCGATTTACTTTGGGCCGCCACGCATTTACCTTTAATAAAAAGAGACAAAAGAACCTTCTGGAATGATGGATTTCATTCTTTTCTGCCTCTGGAAGACAAATTGGACAGATAATGTGAAAGAGAGAGAGAGAGAGAGGTTGGCAAAGAGGCCGGAACCGATAGAAATCTCCGTATTACAGTTGCGAAGAAGAACATTCTCAAGGCTCACTTTGAAGGTTCCTGTGACTTTCGTTTGTTTCTCATGAATTTTGACAGTCTTGACATTTCGGCACCGTTTTTTCAGAACCATTTCTAGGGTACAAATTGTATGACATTTTGGGTCATAACTTGGAAACTACTTAAGATTTTCTCATAATTCTTTCATGTCATTATAGTGTGATTCCTGAGGATGGATTTGAGGGTAAAAACGTCGGTCTGGGTGGAGAATTAAGGCAGCCAGGGATGTTTTGGTTGGGATGGTTTTTTTGCAACATTTTTTTAATAAACTCTTAACTTTGCTTTGGAATATCTTAAGAAATAATGGGAATATTCTTAAAAGGATTTTAGTGCAACAAAGTCCATTTCTTACCAAACAATTTCATATGCGAACGATGCATGTACCTCAAAAACTTTTTGAGTTAGAGGCAATTTTGTCCATCACGGATTTTTTTTTATCGTTATAGTGGTATTTCAGATGTACACGCATAAAGTGTTTTTAGTACAATTATCTGAATAGTACAAAATGTCATTAAGATTTTGTACAATTTTCACCTAATTATGTGTTAAAAATTGTACTAAAAAAAACCCTTATGCGTGGCCAGAGGCCTCGCATCACTAAGCAATTTTAAAATTGTCTCAATTTAGATGCAAAAATTGTGATAAATGGGGAAATTGCTTGGTGGTGCGAGGCCTCTGGCCACGCACAAGGGTTTTTTCAGTACAATTTTTTTAAAGTACAATTTTTTCGTTTTATTTTGTACAAATTTTCACCCATTTTTGTATTAAAAAATTGTACTAAAAATAGTACAAATATTAATTAATATTTTGTACAATTTGTCACTGTTTTTTTGTATTAAAATTTGTACTAAAAAAGCCCTTATGCGTGGCCAGAGGCCTCGCATCACCAAGCAATTTTTCACGTGTATTTAAATGCAAAAATTGTGATAATTGAGGAAATTGCTTGGTGGTGCGAGGCCTCTGGCCACGCACAAGGGTTTTTTTAGTACAAATATTTAAATTGTACAATTTTCAATTATTAATTTTTCTCATTCGTCACCTTTTTTTGTATTAAAAATTGTACTAAAAAAAGCGTTTTTAGTACAAATATTTAAATTGTACAATTTTCAATTATTAATTTTTCCCATTCGTCACCTTTTTTTTGTATTAAAAATTGTACAAATAAAGCGTTTCTAGTACAAATATTTAAATTGTACAATTTTCAATAATTAATTTTTCTCATTCGTCACCTTTTTTTTTTGTATTAAAAATTGTACTAAAAAAAGCGTTTCTAGTACAAATATTTAAATTGTACAATTTTCAATTATTAATTTTACTCATTCGTCACCTTTTTTTTTTGTATTAAAATTTGTACTAAAAAAAGCGTTTCTAGTACAAATATTTAAATTGTACAATTTTCAATAATTAATTTTTCTCAATCGTCACCTTTTTTTTGTATTAAAAATTGTACTAAAAAAGCGTTTCTAGAACAAATATTTAAATTGTACAATTTTCAATTATTCATTTTTCTCATTCGTCACCTTTTTTTTGTGTATTAAAAATTGTACTAAAAAAAGCGTTTTATAGTACAAATATTTAAATTGTACAACCAACTTTCAATTAATTGTTCACATTCGTCACCTTTTTTTTGTATTAAAAATTGTACAAAAAAAGGCGTTTCTAGTACAAATATTTAAATAGTACAATTTTCAATTATTCATTTTTCTCAATCGTCACCTTTTTTTGTATTAAAAATTGTACTAAAAAAAAGCGTTTCTAGTACAAATATTTAAATTGTACAATTTTCAATTAAAATTTCGCCTTTAAAACCTTCAAATATTGTACTAAAAAAGGCCTTAAAGTACAACGCACTTTTAGTACAATTATTTACCGAATAGTACAATTAAGCTCTTTTTCACCGTTAATCCAACACTGCTAAAGGGTTTTTCCTTTAACAAATAATTGTACTAAAAACGTCTTTTTTGGGGCGTGGCCTTAAATCACCAAAAAAAAATCGTACAATTGAAGTCACTATAGTCAGACAGAGTCCGAAACATTTGACAGTTTTAAGGTTATATAGAGAGAAAGATGCTTCAATTCCTGTGCGTGCGAGAGAGATAAAGCATAAAAAAGACTCCCTATAACTGTGCTAAAAAAAGACGGCAAATCAATGATAAAAGTCCGTGACAAAACGAGTACTTCCGGTTTACCTATCAAAGTTTTCCCGGTTCCCGGCGGCCCGAACAACAAAATCCCCTTGGGGGGTCTGCGTAATCCGGTGAAAATGTCGGGACGCAACAGCGGCCACACCACCGCCTCCTGGATCGCCGATTTCGCGCAATCCAGACCGGCGATGTCGTCCCAATGGACCCGCGTCCCCGCCTTATCCATGATTTCCGCCATTATCAGTTCCACCATTTTCGGATCGATGTTTTTCAGAGACTCTTCTTCTATCGCCGTCTCTTTTTCTTCTGGAGCAACGTGCTCACTTGACCTGTTAATTTGTTATTAGCCCTCTGGGTTGCCTCGTTATTTAGTCAGGCACTTACTTTTCCTTACCGGAGGTGAGGAGGGGGGAAACGAACCGACGTTTCGTCATCTTTTTTAGATTAGAATCCCCCCCGCCCTGGTTTTGTTTCGTTTGTTTTCCCAGCTCCTCACTCGCGGTGGTTATAAAACAATTGCGAGTGTCTCCTCTTTGCCTCCTCGGACCTCCCTGTTGCATCAGCCTCTCTAGTGTCAATTTTTTGTTTTTTTCACTCATGAATGCGTTCAACTGTTTTGTTGCCGCTTCGGATGAAGCCTCCGATTGGGGGCAGAGTAACTTTCGGTCCCCGGAACACTCCAAGAGGTCCAAGTGCCTCGTTAAATCGATTTTAGGCATTTTTTTCGATGTCGTAAATTGCCGCTTAGTTTCTAGGTTCGGGTGTGACTCTTTTAGTAAATTGTCGTAAAAGTTTTCGCCATTTTTATAATGTGCGGTTGTGTCGAGGAGATCGTCTAGTTTTTGTGTGAGGAAGTGGCAGTAGCTCGAGTTATCCAGGCTGGAATTGAGAAGGCAACTGTCAAAGTATAAAGTGAGAAGTTTTGCCTGTTTTAACCAACATAGATGCGCCTAATCTACAGATCTCTTTTTCCTTTAAAAAGGTCCCGATTGAATGAATGATTTATTCCAGGCAGTTGAACTATTTGCAAATGCCTCAAAGAAATTAAAAAAACCCCTTAAACTGCCTGGAATTATATATATATATATATATATATATAGGATACTGTATCGAAGGCCTTTGAAAAGTCTCTCTTCCATAACTTCTTTATTTTTTAATTTATGGCTAAAAGTTATTCTTGATGATTTGTTCTGTTTTTGATCAGGAATTCAATGCTGAAAAAAAATTTGAAATATTTCCAACAGTTTTCGAGAAAATGAGGAAAAACTGTTTTGAGGTTTTTCCCGATTTTCCAGAAAACTGTTGGTCCTAAAAATTATTTTTTTATTGTATCTGATGCTCATTGACATTCCAAACAACTTTTGTTTAAACCGTTTTTTTCTCCATCCAGTAGTTTTCCAGAAAAAAAATAAAAACCGAAATTATGGACATTTTTCCAGGGGGTACCCCTTTGGATTTTTTGGCTATAACTTTTTTCTGGTACATTTTTCAAAAAAATTTTATAAGACTTTTTTGAAGCATTTTGTGCAATTTATTCATTTTCAGAAAAAAAAATTAATTTTCTCAAAAATTTTTTTTTTTCCAATTTTTCACCCAAAATTTTTCAATTTTTCAAAAATCTTCCATAACTTCTTTATTTTTCGATTTACGGCTAAAAGTTATTCTTTATGATTTGTTCTATTTTCAATTTGGAATCCAATGCTAAAAAAAAATTTTCCGTATTACCAATAGATTTCGAGAAAATGAGGAAAAACTGTTTTGGAGTTTTCCTCAATTTTCCGGAAAACTGTTGGACCTAAAAATTATTTTTTTATTGTACCTGATGCGCATTAAAATTCCAAACAACTTTTGTTTAAACTGTTTTTTTCTCCATCCAGTAGTTTTCCAGAAAAAAAATAAAAACCGAAATTATGAACATTTTTCCAGGGGTACCCCTTTGGATTTTTTGGCTATAACTTTTTCCTGGTACATTTGTCAAAAAAGTTTTATAAGACTTTTTTGAAGCATTTTAGACGATTTATCCATTTCCAGAAAAAAAAATGAATTTTCTCAAAAAAAAATTTTTTCCCAATTTTTCAACCAAAATTTTCCAATTTTTCAAAAATCTTCCATAACTCCTTTATTTATCAATTTTCGACTAAATATTATTCTATATCATTTGTCTTATTTTTGAATAGGAATCCAATGCTAAAAGAAAATTTTCCATATTCCCAATAGATTTCGAGAAAATGAGGAAAAACTGTTTTGGAGTTTTCCTCAATTTTCCGGAAAACTGATGGACCTAAAAATTATTTTTTTATTGCATCTGATGCGCATTGACATTCTAAACAACTTTTGTTTAAACAATTTTTTTCTCCAACCAATAGTTTTCCAGAAAAAAAATAAAAACCGAAATTATGAACATTTTTCCAGGGGTACCCCTTTGGATTTTATGAGGGAGGAATTTTTGGGAAAATCGGATATAACTTTTTCCAGGTACATTTTCCAAAAAAGTTTTATAAGACTTTTTTGAAGCATTTTAGACGATTTATCCATTTCCAGAAAAAAAAAATGAATTTTCTCAAAAAAAAATTTTTCCCAATTTTTCACCCAAAATTTTCCAATTTTTCAAAAATCTTCCATAACTTCTTTATTTTTCGATGTACCGTTAAAAGTTATTCTATATCATTTGTCCTATTTTTGAATAGGAACCCAATGCTAAAAGAAAATTTTCCAAATTTCCAACAGTTTTCGAGAAAATCAGGAAAAACTGTTTTGGAGTTTTCCTCAATTTTCCGGAAAACCGCTGGACCTAAAAATTATTTTTCTATTGCATCTGATGCGCATTGATATTCCAAACAACTTTTGTTTAAACAATTTTTTTCTATAACCTATAGTTTTCCAGAAAAAAAATAAAAACCGAAATTATGAACATTTTTCCAGAGGTACCCCTTTGGAATTTTTGAGGAAGGCTTTTTTGGCTATAACTTTTTCCAGGTACATTTTCCAAAAAAGTTTTATAAGACTTTTTTGAAGCATTTTAGACGATTTATCCATTTTTAGAAAAAAAAATGAATTTTCTCAAAAAAAAATTTTTTTCCAAATTTTCACCCAAAATTTTCCACTTTTTCAAAAATCTTCCATAACTTCTTTATTTTTCGATTTACGGTTAAAAGTTATTCTATATCATTTGTCCTATTTTTGAATAGGAATCCAATGCTAAAAGAAAATTTTCCAAATTTCCAACAGTTTTCGAGAAAATAAGGAAAAACTGTTTTGGAGTTTTCCTCAATTTTCCGGAAAACCGCTGGACCTAAAAATTATTTTTCTATTGCATCTGATGCGCATTGACATTCCAAACAACTTTTGTCTAAACAATTTTTTTCTCCAACTAATAGTTTTCCAGAAAAAAAATAAAAACCGGAATTATGAACATTTTTCCAGGGGTGCCCCTTTGAAATTTTTGAGGAAGACTTTTTTGGCTATAACTTTTTCCAGGTACATTTTTCAAAAAAGTTTTATAAGACTTTTTTGAAGCATTTTGTGCAATTTATCCATTTCCAGAAAAAAAAATTGAATTTTCTCAAAAAAAATTTTTTTCCATTTTTCACCCCGAAGTTTTTCAAAAATCCTCCATAACTTCTTTACTTTTCTATTTACGGCCAAAAGGTACTCTACATGATTTATTCAATTTTTAATAAGGATTCCAATGCTAAAAAAACCTTTTCCATAAACCTAACAGTTTTCAAGAAAACGAGGAAAAACTGTCAAGAGGTTTTTCTCAATAAATTATTTCATGCATAGATTTGCAGAAGGCTTTTGACACAGTCAACTTTGCTTAAATCACACCATATACCTGGAAGCGAGTGCCTGGAATAAATAATTAATTAACACAATTCCTGGATGTTTCCCCCCCCCCCCCCAAACCCCCAATCGCCTGGAATAAGCAAAAATTTAATCCAGACAGTCATAAACCATTAAAAATTCAACCTAACATGATTCATAAGCGACCAAAGTCACTCATATCACATAAGACTTCTCCAAACTAAAGATGTTCCAAAGGCCTTCGACAAAGTAAAAAAAAAACTGTGAAGTGTGCGGATGGCTTCTAAAGGCCTGATGATGTGCTCTAACTAGAACGAAACACGTGTAGCCCGTTTAATTACATGTTGTGAGACCGTGGCTTTGTGTTTTTCTCTATTTTTTCGTCAATTTTGTATGTTGGTCGCCCTATAAAGTGAAACTAATTGAGTCGTACCTTTTGGAAGCGGCCTCCATGGATAATACAGTGAAATTCCTTCTTGAAGCTACTGCCTGACTATGGGAATCGGTAGTACCACCCAATAAATGCCGGTAAACCTTTGAATCGGGTTCATTCGACTTATTATTGCTCCTTTTATACATTTTTTCCTCAACTAAACTAACCTCAAAAGGAAACAATAAACAATAACAAACTTGACATTTGACAGAAAGGTGACAGATGTCAAAACCTTAGACGAGGAAAAAGAGATGCCCCTCTAAGGTCAGAACGTACGAGGGACCTCTAGCGGGAACTTAGGTAGTTGAGGTGCCAGTTTTCCAGGCAGTTGAGGTTCGATTTCCAGAAAAATTTGATGCATTTTCTTCAAAAACTGAGCGTTTAATAGGAAATTGAGTGGAAAAAATCCAGAAAACCATTGAAAAATCTCGCTTTTCTAGGATAAATGGAGTAAATAACCTTCCGAATTTTGTCAAGGCTTTTGGTGGAAATTGGGTGTTTATTTCCAGGAAAATGAACTATTTCCTTTGAAAATTAAGAAATTCTTCAAGGCAATTGAAGAACTTGTCGGAAAAATCCCAACGGGGACCACCCGGAGTGGCTCGAGTTGCCCTTAATGCACATGGACACACGTTTTCCACGATTACTCCAGAAATACTTAAGATAATTTGAAACGGATTTCAGGATCTCCTAAAGAAACGTTCAAGGATTCTTTTAAGGCATAAAGAGTCGTTGTAAGTTAAGAACTCCAGGAGTTATCTTAAGTTAACTGTTAGATCGAGTTCTATAACTGACACTGTCAAACGCCTTAGACAGATCGGAAAAAGCCGTTGATTAGACTCGCTCAATTTGAGCCAGAGAATTTGCTGAGCAAATAGAGCAGAATTTCTAGGATTCAGAATAATACAGTCGAGGATAACAGAGATCAAAGAAAACCAATAACAGTCGTTCCTTGCCTCTAAACCAAAGAATCTCTTACGAAGTGACACAGTCAAATGCCTTAGATAGGTCCCAAAAAATACCCAAATACTTATTCTAGAATTATCATTCGTCAGGAAACTATAGAGTTCTTCTTCCAGGCAGTTGAAGAATTTTCTGGAAAAAACAGGAATAATCATCCAATGGGAGCCATTTGGAGAGGATCGAGCTGCCTTTAATGGACAAACGTTTTCCATGATAACTCTAAAATTACTTAAGATATTTTGAAACGGTTTCCACTGTCTCCTTAAGAAATGTTCAAGGATTCTTTTAAGGCATAAAGAGTCTTTGTAAGTTAATTACTCCAGGAGTTATCTTAAGTCCAATGGATCGAGTTGTTCTTACCAGAGATGACCAGACGTTTTTAATTATAAGCCCGGTTTTCAGTATCTTCTGAAGAAACTTTCAAGGATTCATTTGAGGTATAAAAAGTCTTTCTAAGTTAAGAATTCCAGGACTTACCGTCAGTGACACAGTCAAACGCCTTAGGCAGATCGCAAAAAAACCGGTTGACTAGACTCGCTCAATTTGAGCCTAAAAATCTCGTGAGCAAATAGAGCAGAATTTCCAGGGTTCAAAGCCCGGACTAAAGAACATCAATGACAGTCGTTCCTCGCATCTAGATCCACGAAATGACACTGTCAAAGGCCTTAAATAGGTCCCGAAAAACACCCAAATAGTTTGTCAGAGAAACTGTACTAAACAGAAGAGGTTGATGAACACCGCAAAAATTCTTTTCATTGAAACACTTAAACTTTCACAAAATTGTCAATGGGAGATAGATCAGGTGAATTTTCCGGCCCAAGGGTTCCAACTGGAGCCCCAGAAACTCAATTAGAAGGAGTTCTATCAGTTCTTGTAGCAATTTAAGAGCACCGCAAGATTCTTTTCCTTGAAACACTTAAACTTTCACAAAATTGTCAATGGGAGATAGATCAGGTGAACTTTCTGGCTCAAGGGTTCCAAATGGAGCCCCAGAAACTCAATTAGAAGGAGTTCTATCAGTTCTTGTAGCGATTTAAGAGCACCGCAAGATTCTTTTCCTTGAAACACTTAAACTTTCACAAAATTGTCAATGGGAGATAGATCAGGTGATTATTCCGGCTCAAGGGTTCCAACTGGAGCCCCAGAAACTCAATTGCAAAGAGTTCTATCAGTTCTTGTAGCGATTTAAGAGCACCGCAAGATTCTTTTCCTTGAAACACTTAAACTTTCACAAAATTATCAATGGGGGACAGATCAGGTGAATATTCCGGCTCAAGGGTTCCAACTAGAGCCCCAGAAACTCAATTAGAAGGAGTTCTATCAGTTCTTGTAGCGATTTAAGAGCACCGCAAGATTCTTTTCCTTGAAACACTTAAACTTTCACGAAATTGTCAATGGGAGATAGATCAGGTGATCTTTCCGGCTCAAGGGTTCCAACTGGAACCCCAGAAACTCAATTGCAAAGAGTTCTTGTAGCAATTTAAGAGCACCTCAAGATTCTTTCCATTAGAACGCCTGGACGTTCACAAAATTGTCAACGGGAGACAGATCAGGTGCTTATTCCGGCTCAAGGGTTCCAACTGGAGCCCCAGAAACTCAATTAGAAGGAGTTCTATCAGTTCTTGTAGCAATTTAAGAGCACCGCAAGATTCTTTTCCTTGAAACACTTAAACTTTCACAAAATTGTCAATGGGAGACAGATCAGGTGAACATTCCGGCCCAAGGGTTCCAACTGGAGCCCCAGAAACTCATTTGCAATGAATTCTATTAGCAATTTAAGAGCACTTCAAGATTCTTTTCATTAGAACGCCTGGACGTTCACAAAATTGTCAACGGGAGACAGATCGGGTGAATATTCCGGCCCAAGGCTTCGAAATAAAGCCCCAGAAACTCATTTGCAATGAGTTCTATTAGTTTTTGTAGCAATTTAAGAGCACCGCAAGATTCTTTTCCTTGAAACACTTAAACTTTCGCAAAATTGTCAATGGGAGATAGATCAGGTGAACTTTCTGGCTCAAGGGTTCCAAATGGAGCCCCAGAAACTCAATTAGAAGGAGTTCTATCAGTTCTTGTAGCGATTTAAGAGCACCGCAAGATTCTTTTCCTTGAAACACTTAAACTTTCACAAAATTGTCAATGGGAGATAGATCAGGTGATTATTCCGGCTCAAGGGTTCCAACTGGAGCCCCAGAAACTCAATTGCAAAGAGTTCTATCAGTTCTTGTAGCAATTTAAGAGCACCGCAAGATTCTTTTTCTTGAAAGACTTAAACTTTCACAAAATTGTCAATGGGAGATAGATCAGGTGAATATTCCGGCCCAAGGGTTCCAACTAGAGCCCCAGAAACTCAATTAGAAGGAGTTCTATCAGTTCTTGTAGCGATTTAAGAGCACCGCAAGATTCTTTTCCTTGAAACACTTAAACTTTCACGAAATTGTCAATGGGAGATAGATCAGGTGAACTGTCCGGCTCAAGGGTTCCAACTGGAGCCCCAGAAACTCAATTGCAAAGAGTTCTTGTAGCAATTTAAGAGCACCTCAAGATTCTTTCCATTCGAACGCCTGGACGTTTACAAACTCGTCAACGGGAGACAGATCGGGTGATTATTCCGGCCCAAGAGTTCCAACTGGAGCCTCAGAAACTCAACTAGAAGGAGTTCTTGTAGCAATTTAAGAGCACCGCAAATAGAGAAAAAAAAACTCGTCAACGGGAGACAGATCGGGTGATTATTCCGGCCCAAGATTTCCAACCGGAGCCCCAGAACCTCCCGGAGGGAAGAACTTGGCACGAGACAGACTCGAGTACTTAAAATTGTACTTTCGCCTTGCCTTACCGCATTCTTCACACTCCCCGAACGTCGCGTTTGAACGTTAATAAAACTTCTTTAAGGTCTCCATAATTTAATTACAACAATAATTGCAAAAAAAACTAAATCTAACTGAACATTACAAAAAATAAATTCCTGGTCAAACCGCCAAACCGTCGGTTTCCGTTAATTTCTTCCTCAGAGCGGCGTACGCCCTCTTCAAACGATCGTTGGCGGGTATTCCCGAGTGTGCCGCCACCGGTTTGTACTTTTTACCCGCCGCTTTGGCGGTACCGGTCAAACTCTTATCGGGGGTGCTGAGCCCGTGCGTTTGCACTTTATGCGTGTACAAACTGCGAAAAGTCGAGAACTTCATGGGGCACTTGTCGCAATCGTGTCGTACCAGTAGTACCGACTGTCTTTTGTTAGGCGGCGTGTGTTGCACGAACGACTTTCTTACGCCGAAAGAGAGTCGCTTGTTACCGGGGGGTTTTACGCAGTGAGTCCGCACGTGTGTGTCCAGCAACAGTTTGGAGGAAAAGTTCAATGAACAAGACAAACAGACGAACTTCTTATGGGTTTTCGCGTGAACGTTCAGTTTCTTGTCGGATTCGCACACTTTCGGACACTCGGGACACTTGAAAGTCGGTTGCGGGTTCGTCGATTTGTTCTTTTTGGGGGTGACGGTGGCCACGCTGGTGGTGCGCACCAGGTTCGACTTGGTGTGACTCTTTTTGTGGATGTTCAACAGGGTCACGTCCCTAAAGGTCTTGAGGCACACCGAACACGTCAGTTGGGTGCAACAGTGTTTCTTTAGCAGGATCGAGTTCTTGAAACTTTGCCCGCATTTGTCGCATTTGTGATTGTAATCGAATTTAGTTTGAGTGGTGCTCATCCTCGCTTTGTTCTTCAAACTGTTTTCTAGGTTATGATGGATGATGTGGGTGTTCAGGCTGTTTTGGCTCGCGAAGGTTTTAGGGCAGTGGGGACAAACGATTTCTTTGGATTTAATTGGGTCAATTACAGTCCCGGGTCGACCCTTTTTGCTTTTTACAACGGACTCTTCTTCTTCTTTATTTAAGTCGATTTCGATAATGGTTTCTTTGTCATGCACTTTCGATGAATTAAGTGGCTTTTTAGGGGGTCTCCCTCTAGGCCTTTTCGTTAAAGGTTTGTCTTTGTTACACTCGTTGTCCGAGTGTATCTCGATGATTTCCTTGTCAGTTTGGGTTTGTTTAGTGGGTTCCTCTTCTGAATCTGAGAGTTCCACGGTTGCAGTGATCTGCAATAAGAACGAGCTGTACCATCATTCACTCTGTTTTAAGGTGTGAGAAAAGGACAACAAATGAATCGAACAATCATGAATTATTATTGAGTTTTGGGTTAGATGAAGATGAACTGACCGGGTTGGATGGTTCCCATTGGGGTGCTAAGGGTTCTGGAACCATGAGTTGTTAGGGTTCTTTGACGTTTACAGATTATGAAGACAAAATGGTTGAAAAATTGTTATTTGTTATTAAAGGGAACATGAGGAAAAGCTGTTAAAGCCTTTGGGGAAAATTGACTATAACCTTGTCGAGGTGAATTTTTCGAAAAAGTTTTATAAGAGTTTTTTGGTGTTTTTTTAATGATTAATCAAGTTCCAAAAAAAAAATTAATTTTTCCAAAAAAAAAATTTTTCTCGAAATTTTTCCGATTTTTCAAAAATCCTTCATAACTTCCTTATTTTTCGAATTAGGACAAAATAATACTCTACATGATTTGTTCTATTTTCAATTTGAAATTCAATGCTACAAGAAAATTTTTGATACCCCCAACAGTTTTCGAGAAAATGAGGAAAAACTGTTTTGAGGTTTTTCCCAATTTTCCGGAAAACTGTTGGACCTAAAAATTATTTTTTTATTGCATCTGATGCGCATTGAAATTCCAAACAACTTTTGTCTTAACAATTTTTTTCTGCAACCAATAGTTTTCTAGAAAAAAAATAAAAACTGGAATTATGAACATTTTTCCAGGGGTACCCCTTTGGATTTTTTGAGGAAGGAATTTTTGGGAAAATCGGTTATAACTTTTTCCAGGTACGTTTTCCAAAAAAGTTTTATAAGACTTTTTTGACGTTTTTTGAGCTCTTTATCCATTTCCAAAAAAAAAAATTTTTTTTCAAAAAATTTTTTTTTTCACATTTTTGACCCAAAAATTTTTAATTTTTTCAAAAATCCTTCATAACTCTTTTATTTTGAGATTTAGGACAAAATGTTATTCTACATGATTTGTTCTATATTTGAATAGGATTCTAATGCTAAAAGAAAATTTTTCATTTTCCCAATAGTTTTTAAGAAAATGAGAAAAAACTGCTTAAGAGTTTTCCTCAATTTTCCGGAAAACTGCTGGACTTAAAAATTATTTTTCTATTGCATCTGATGCGCATTAAAATTCCAAACAACTTTTATTTAAACAATTTTTTTCTCCAAGCAATACTTTTCCAGAAAAAAAATAAAAACAGGAATTATGAACATTTTTCCAGGGGTACCCCTTTGGATTTTTTAAAAAAGGGAAAACTGGCTATAACTTTTTTCTGGTGCATTTTTCGAAAAAATTTTATAAGAGTTTTTTGGTGTTTTTTTGATAATTTATCCATTTCCAAAAAAAAAATTAAATTTTTCGAAAAAAATTTTTTTCAATTTTTTTGCTCAAAATTTTTCCGATTTTTCAAAAATCCTCCATAACTTCCTTATTTTTCGAATTAGGACAAAATATTACTCTACATGATTTGTTCTATTTTCAATTTGAAATTCAATGCTACAAGAAAATTTTTGATAACCCCAATAGATTTCGAGAAAATGAGGGAAAACTGTTTAAAGGTTTTTCTCGATTTTCCGGAAAACTGTTGGACCTAAAAATTATTTTTTTATTGCATCTGATTCGCATTGACATTCCAAACAATTTTTATTTAAACAACTTTTTTCTCCGACTAATAGTTTTCCAGAAAAAAAATAAAAACCGGAATTATGAACATTTTTCCAGGGGTACCCCTTTGGATTTTTTAAAAAAGGGAAAACTGGCTATAACTTTTTTCTGGTGCATTTTTCGAAAAAATTTTATAAGAGTTTTTTGGTGTTTTTTTGATAATTTATCCATTTCCAAAAAAAAAATTAAATTTTTTGAAAAAAATTTTTTTCAATTTTTTTGCTCAAAATTTTTCCGATTTTTCAAAAATCCTTCATAACTTCCTTATTTTGAGTTTTAGGACAAAATATTACTCTACATGATTTGTTCTATTTTCAATTTGAAATTCAATGCTACAAGAAAATTTTTGATAACCCCAATAGATTTCGAGAAAATGAGGGAAAACTGTTTAAAGGTTTTTCTCGATTTTCCGGAAAACTGTTGGACCTAAAAATTATTTTTTTATTGCGTCTAATGCGCATTGAAATTCCAAACAACTTTTGTCTTAACAACTTTTTTCTCCAACCAATAGTTTTCCAGAAAAAAAATAAAAACCGGAATTATGAACATTTTTCCAGGGGTACCCCTTTGGAATTTTTGGGAAAATCGGTTATAACTTTTTCCAGGTACGTTTTCCAAAAAAGTTTTATAAGACTTTTTTGACGTTTTTTGAGCTCTTTATCCATTTCCAAAAAAAAAAATTTTTTTTCAAAAAATTTTTTTTTTTTCACATTTTTGACCCAAAAATTTTTAATTTTTTCAAAAATCCTCCATAACTCTTTTATTTTGAGATTTAGGACAAAATGTTATTTTACATGATTTGTTCTATATTTGAATAGGATTCTAATGCTAAAAGAAAATTTTCCATTTTCCCAATAGTTTTCGAGAAAATGAGGAAAAACTGTTTAAGAGTTTTCCTCAATTTTCCGGAAAACTATTGACTTTAAAAATTATTTTTCTATTGCATCTAATGCTCATTGAAATTCCAAACAACTTTTATTTAAACAATTTTTTTCTCCAAGCAATAGTTTTCCAGAAAAAAAATAAAAACCGAAATTAAGAACATTTTTCCAGGGGTACCCCTTTGGATTTTTTGAGGAAGGAATTTTTGGGAAAATCGGTTATAACTTTTTCCAGGTTCATTTTCCAAAAAAGTTTTATAAGACTTTTTTGACGTTTGTTGAGCTCTTTATCCATTTCCAAAAAAAAAAAATTTTTTTCAAAAAATTTTTTTTTTCACATTTTTGACCCAAAAATTTTTAATTTTTTCAAAAATCCTCCATAACTCTTTTATTTTGAGATTTAGGACAAAATGTTATTCTACATGATTTGTTCTATATTTGAATAGGATTCTAATGCTAAAAGAAAATTTTCCATTTTCCCAATAGTTTTCGAGAAAATGAGGAAAAACTGTTTAAGAGTTTTCCTCAATTTTCCGGAAAACTATTGAATTTACAAATTATTTTTCTATTGCATCTAATGCGCATTGAAATTCCAAACAACTTTTATTTAAACAATTTTTTTCTCCAAGCAATACTTTTCCAGAAAAAAAATAAAAACCGGAATTATGAACATTTTTCCAGGGGTACCCCTTTGGATTTTTTAAGGAAGGGAAAACTGGCTATAACTTTTTCCTGGTGCATTTTTCAAAAAAGTTTTATAAGACTTTTTTGGTGTTTTCTTAATGATTAATCCATTTCCAAAAAAAAAAATTAAATTTTTCCAAAAAAATTTTTTTCGACTTTTCAAAAATCCTCCATAACTTCCTTATTTTTCGAATAAGGACAAAACAGTACTCTACACAATTTCTTCTATTTTCAATTTAGACTCCAATACTAAAACAAAAACTCTCATATTCCCAATAGTCTTCAAGCAAAAGATCAAAAACCATTTACTGGCAAGACCAATGTCTCACAACATTTAACCACAATTAATTGACTTTTAAAGAGCCCCTTAAACTGACCATCCTAAAGGTGCCATAAACAGGCTAAAATAGTCTAATAAATTGTCGAAACAGTGGGCTGCGTATGGGTCTCCTAACAACAAATCTGGGCAAAACAGTCTAATCGAGAGAAAGTAATTTATATAAAGAACAATTCATTGTAGGTTAAATTTCTCACATCAACTATCTGGATCTAAAGAAGATTGAATTCAACTGCTAATTAATATGGAAATTATTGGAATATCAATGACAAATAGGAGGTATTACTATCAAAGGCACCTTAAGGCAGTTAGCCGAGAGAGAACATGAGTAAGTTTTAGGTTATGAGAATAGTCGAAGGGTGAATAGCAGCTTTTTTTTTAGGACAAGAATTCTATATAAGTGAAGATGTACTAGGCCCTAATATGCTCCATGTTATAGTGAGAAAAAAAAGGGATATTTTAGTGAAATAACTTGCATAAAATGCCTTAAAACTTAGGTAAGAGAGAGGGCTATTATAGAGTTTAATTTAAATAAAACCACTTACTTCCTGGTCTCCAAACGCTCGACTAAATAAGCCAAGTTTCAGTTTTTCAGTTCAAATACACCGTTTACTAAATTTATTGCCCTTTTTTTTTGCATTAAAGTTTATTCAGAGGAACGACCGTTTTTTATGTTTACATTTTCGAATTTATATGACATTGACAAGAGTGACTGACAGTGACATATGTCACTTGTCTGATTGACAAGCCGTTAATGGTGTTTTCCATTTGTCCTTTCATGGCGGTTTTTTTTGGCGGCCATCTTGTTTTTTTTTTTTCAGGGAAATTAATTAAATGTATTATATTTGTTTCAGGCAGTTGTCGAAGGTGCTTTTGGATCTTCAACTACTGTCTGGAAGAAATACGACATTTATTTAATTTCCTTGAAAGAAATAATACACGATTTCTATTAATTGCTTGTGAAAATCAGGAAAATGCTCGAAATTTGCAACAATTTCCTGGAAAACATTAAAAAAATACCGGAAATTTGAGGTAATTTTTATTAATTCCTGGACGAAATTTGAAATTATAGTAGTTATCCTGGAAAATTGGGATTTTTCAATTGTTTTGCTGTGTTTTTCCAGGCAGTTTTTCAATTGTCTGGAAAATGTCCAAAATCAAAGAAATTAAATGAATTTCCAGGCAATTTCCATCAACTGTCTGGAAAGAAAATGCCCAAAATTTATTAAAATTCCATGAAATGCCCGAAATTTCAGGCATTTTTTATTAAGTGCCTGAAAATAAAATAAAGAAAATCCAGGCAACCATTCAACAATTGCCTGGAAAAAACGCAAGAAAATTCACGAGACTTAATCTGAAATTCCAGGCAATTCACACCAATTGAAATTTTAGTAGTTTTACTGGAAAACCGGAATTTTTCAATTGTTTTTTCCAGATGTCTGGAAATTCCAGGAAATTTCTGTTAATTTCCTGGAAAAATGCACAAAATTTCTTAAAATTCTAGGCAATTTCCATCTACTTACTTCCTGGAAAAAAACAACGAAAATGTCCAAATTTTAGTGAAATTATAGGCATTTTCCAATAAACTGCCTTGAAAAAAATCCAGACAATGCCTAAAACTTAACGAATTTTGAACAAATGCCTGGAAAAAATCCAGAAAAAGCCTAAAATTTTAATTAACTGCCTGTTTCCAGGCAGTCAAGAAAATGCACAAATTTTCTTAATAATCCAGGAAGTGTTTGTCAATTGCCTGAAAATGAAAAAATGCCTAAAATTCCAGGCAATTTCCATCTACTTCCTGGAAAAAAACAAAGAAAAGGTCCAAATTTTAGTGAAATTCCAGGCATTTTGCAATAAACTTCCTGGAAAAAATCCAGAAAATGCCTGAAATTTAATGAATTTTTTCCAACAATTACCTGGAAAAAGTTTGCAAAATGTCCAAAATTTAATTAAATTCCAGATATTTTCCAATAAACTGCCTGGAAAAAAAATCCAGAAAATGCCTGAAAAAATTTGATAATTCAATTAAAATTCCAGGGAATTTCTGTCAATTTCCTGGAAAAAAAACAAGTAAAATGACCAAAATTTCATGAAATTCCAGGCATTTCTTAAATAAACCAACTGGAAAAAAATTCTGGAAAAGGCTGAAATTTCAGGCAATTTTCTGGATAAAAAAATTAAGAATGTGCACACAATTTAACGAAAATCCAGGAAATTTCTACCAAATGCCTGGAAAAAAAACAAAGAAAAGATCAAAAATTTAATTAAATTGCATCTCAACTGCCTGGAAAAAAAATCACAAATTTACTTTAAATTCCAGGAAATTTCCATCTACTTCCCGGAAAAAACAAAGAAAAGGTCCAAATTTTAGTGAAATTCCAGGCATTTTCCAATAAATTTCCTGGAAAAAAATCCAGAAAATGCCTAAAATTTAATGAATTTCCAGGCAATTTCCAATAAGCTTGGAAAAATATCCAAAAAACGCCCGAAATTTAATGAATTTCCAACAATTGCCTGGAAAAAATTTATAAAACAAAATTTAGTGAAATTCTTTCTTAAATTGCATTTTCCAATAAAATCCAGAAAATGCCTGAAATTTTAATCAACTGTCTGGAAATATTCAAGAAAATTTTACTTTAACTGCCTGGAAAAAAATTGAAAATTCAATTAAAATTTCTGCTATTTCCTGGAACAAAAAAACAAGTAAGTGACCAAAATTTGATTGAAATTCCAGGCATTTTCCAATAAATTGCCTGGAAAAAAATACAGAAAATGCCTGAAATTTAATGAATTTCTAACAATTGCCTGGAAAAAATTTAATAAAATGCACAAAATTTATTAAAATATCACAATATTTCCATTAAATACCTGAAAAAAATTGAAAATTCAATTAAAATTCCTGGAAATTAACAGAAATTTCATTAAATTGTGTGCACTTTCTTAATTTTTTTTATCCAGAAAATTACCTGAAATTTCAGGCTTTTTCCAGGCGATTTAATTAAAAATGCCTGGAATGTCATGAAATTTTGGTCATTTTACTTGTTTTTTCCTTCCAGAAAATTAAGAAAGTGCACATAAAATTTAACAAAAATCCAGGAAATTTCCGTCAAATGCCTGGAAAAAAGTTAAACATTCCAGGAAACTTCTGCTAATTTCCTGGAAAAAAAACAAAATAACCAAAATTTCATGAGATTCCAGGCATTTTGTCATCCAGTGCCTGGAAAAATTTTTCAATTTTTTTCGAAATTTTGGATCTTTTCTTTGTTTTTTTTCCAGGAAGTAGATGGAAATTGCCTGGAATTTCAGGCATTGATTTATTTCCAGACAATTAATGGAAACTTCCTGAAATTTTAAGAAAATTTGTGCATTTTCTTGGCTATTTCCAGGCAGTTGCTTAAAATCTTACGCATTTTCTGCATATTTTTTCCAGACAGTTTATTGGAAAATGCCTGGAAAAATCCAGAAAATTCTATCTACTTCCTGGAAAAAAATGCCAAAAATGTAACTAAATTCCAGACTATAACTGCCTGGAAAAAATTAAAAATTCAATTAAAATTCCAGGAAATTAACAGAAATTTCATTAAATTGTGTGCACTTTTTTAATATTTTTTATCCAGAAAATTACTGGAAATTCCTTGATGTTTTTCCAGGCATTTTATTTAAAAAATGCCTGGAATTTCATGAAAATTTGGTTATTTTACTTGTTTTTTTTTCCAGGAAATTAACAGAAATTTCCTGGATAAAAAAATTAGGAAAATGCACAGAATTTAACAAAAATCCAGGAAATTCCGTCAAATGCCTGAAAAAAAAATCAATAAAACGCACAAAATTTGATGAATTTCCAGGAAATTTCTATCAACTGTCTCATAAAAATCAATACAGAAAATGCCTAAAATTTAATGAATTTCCAACAATTACCTGAAAAACGTTTATAAAATGTCCAAAATTTAACGAAATTCCAGGCATTTTCCAATAAACTTGCTGGGAAAAAAATCCAGAAAACGCCTGAACTTTGATGAATTTTTAACAATTGCCTGGAAAAATTTACAAAATTTAAATAAAATTCCAGGAAATTTTTGTGGAATTTCCTGGAAAAAAAAACAAGTAAAATAACCGAAATTTCATGAAATTCCAGGCATTTTTTAAATAAAATGCCTGGAAAAACATCAAGGAATTTCAGGAAATTTTCTGGATAAAAAAATTTAAAAAGTGCACACAATTTAACGAAAATCCAGGAAATTTTCATCGAACGTCTGGAAAAAATTGAAAATTTAAATTTTCTCCAGGAAATTTCTGTTAATTTCCTGGAATAAAAAACAAGTAAAATGAACAATATTTCATGAAATTCCAGGCATTTTCCAATAAACTGCCTGGAAAAAAATCCAGAAAACGCCTAAAATTTAATGAATTTCCAATAATTACCTGGAAAAAATTTACAAAATGTTCAAAATTTATTGAAATTCCCGGCAAATTTCCATCAACTGCCTGGAAATAAAACAAATACCTAAAATGAACAAAATTTAATGAATTTTATTGGAAAATGCCTGGAAATCGCCAAGAAAATGTTACTTCAACTGCCTGGAAAAAATTTAAAAAAATCACGAAATTTATTAAAATGTCACGAAATTTCCGTCAAATGTCTGGAAAAAATTAAAAATTTAATTAAAATTCCGGGAAATTTCACTTAATTTCCTGGAAAAAAAAAACAAGTAAAATGCACAAAATTTCTCAAAAATTCCAGGCAATTTCCATCTACTTCCTGGCAAAAATTGAAAATTCCAGGAAATTTCTGTTAATTGTTTTTTGTTCCAGGAAATTACCAGAAATTTCAATTTTTTCCAGGAAATAGATAAAAATTGCCTGGAATTTTTGTGCATTTCCAGGCAATTTCCATCGGTTTCTTTAAAAAAATTATCCAGAAAATGCCTGAAATTTAATACATTTCCAGGCAATTTCTATCAACTGTCTCATAAAAATCCATGAAATTTTCATCCACTTTCTGGAAAAAAATCAAGAAAATCCAGGAAATTTCCATCGAAAGCCTGGAAAAAAATCAAGAAAACGCACAAAATTTAATGAATTTCCAGTCAATTTTCTGGAAAAAATGCCTGAAATTTCAGGCAAATTTCTGGAAACAATCGAGAAAATCCAGGAAATTTCCATCAAATGCCTGGAAAAACAAACAAGAAAATGCACAAAATTTAATGAATTTCCAGTCAATTTTCTGGAAAAAAATGCCTGAAATTTCAGGCAAATTTCTGGAAAAAATCGAGAAAATCAAGGAAATTTCCATGAAATGCCTGGAAAAACAAACAAGAAAACGCACAAAATTTACTGAATTTCCAGGCAAATTTCTGGAAAAAAATCGAGAAAATCCAGGAAATTTCCATCAAATGCCTGGAAAAACAAACAAGAAAACGCACAAAATTTAATTAATTTCCAGGCAAATTTCTGGAAAAAAATCGAGAAAATCCAGGAAATTTCCATCAAATGCCTGGAAAAAAATCAAGAAAACGCACAAAATTTAATGAATTTCCAGTCAATTTTCTGGAAAAATGCCTGAAATTTCAGGCAATTTCCTGGAAAAAAATGCTTGAAATTTCAGGCAAATTTCTGGAAAAAAATCGAGAAAATCCAGGAAATTTCCATCAAATGCCTGGAAAAACAAACAAGAAAACGCACAAAATTTACTGAATTTCCAGGCAAATTTCTGGAAAAAAATCGAGAAAATCCAGGAAATTTCCATCAAATGCCTGGAAAAACAAACAAGAAAACGCACAAAATTTAATGAATTTCCAGGCAATTTCCTGGAAAAAAAATCAAGAAAATGCCTGAAATTTCAAGCATTTTTCATCAATTTCCCGGAAATATTCCAGAAAATCTACCCGAAATTTAATGTAGTTCCAGACATTTTTCATCAAGTGCCTGGAAAAACCGAATTTTTCAAGACGTTTCTCCTTCAATTGCCTGGAAGAATTTTTCAATTTTTCCTGGAAATTTGGCACTTTTTTTTTCAATTGTTTCAAGAAAAAACTTCCAATTGCCTGGAAAAAAAACCTTCATTTGCCTGAAAAATCACAGGGAAAACAAAAGAAAACCTGCCTCCTCCAAGAAACCTCTCGCTTTCCCTCAAAGGAGGGGGCATAAGCAAGAACTCTCTCTCTCTCTCTCTTTCTACCTCCAAAACCCCCACCACTTTTGGTGTCACCGCACTTACCCTCAAATATCGCTTCTTGTTCCTCCTCACGCTCCCCCTTTCAATAAATGTCCCCTTGGAGGACACCATCACCTCTTGCACGATAATTTCCTCGTCCTTCCGCTCCCTGACCGGATTTATGGCCTGTTTCCTTGGCAGTCGTTTGTTCCTTATCGGGGCGTACGAGATCGTCGTTCTAAAACACACGCAAAACCTGAAGAGACCCTCGAAGGGAAGAAACACGCGCGCCCGCACCTATTTAAGAACTGATGAAAGCGCTTCGCCTGTTTCGCCTCCTTGTTTTTCGCGAATCTTTTCTCGAATATTTCCAGGTCGGGAAACTCTTCGGTTGTCGATTGTTTCGCCGGTGGAGGATCGAGTGGTTCTTGATGCACGTAGTTTATTATGGTGGTGGGGATGTTGATTGAGTCGTGATTGGTTGTCGGATCTGTTATGAGTAAACTGGTACTAGTCAATAAGAAAAAATGGTGACCAGAGTCATGGAAAATGGTTTACTGGACCAAGAACTATTCAATCCGCTTGGAAAATGCCCTTTTTTTGGGTTTATTAGATCCTGGAAAAGCCGATTATCCAGACGAAGGAAATTCTTTGAAAGAAACACTCAATTCCCATAAATTTTGATGAAACTTTCCAGGAAATTGAGTGAATTTTCAAGGGTCTGGATGAAAATAAGAAATTCCAAAAAAACACCCACTTGACCTGGAAAAACTGGATTTTTCAATTGTTTTTTCCAGGCAATTATTCGACTGCCTGGAAGGGACACAGTAAATTTGCCTGGAAATTGAATTTTCAATTCCCAAGAGGAATTTTTTGTCCGAATTTCCTCATTTTGTGGTTTTTTCAACTGTTTTATGGAAAAACTTCAACTTTCTGGAACAAATACGCAATTTCCATAAATTTTGATAAAACTTTCCAGGAAATTGAGTGAATTTTCAAGGGTCTGGATAAAAATAAGAAATTCCAAAAAAACACCGACTTAACCTGGAAAAACTGGATTTTTCAATTATTTTTTCCAGGCAATTGTTCGACTGCCTGGAAGGGACACAGTAAATTTCCCTGGAAATTCAATTTTCGATTCCCTGGAGGAATTTTTTCGTCCAAATTTCCTCATTTCAACTGTTTTATGGGAAAACTTCAACTGCCTGGAAGAACCACTCAACTTCCATAAATTTCGATGAAACTTTCCAGGAAATTGAGTGAATTTTCAAGGGTCTGGATAAAAATAAAAAATTCCAAAAAAACACCCACTTAACCTGTAAAAACTGGATTTTCAATTGTTTTTTCCAGGCAATTGTTCGACTGTCTGGAAGGGACACAGTCAATTTCCCTGGAAATTCAATTTTCGATTCCCTAGAGGAATTTTTTGTCCGAATTTTCTCATTTTTGTGGTTTTTTCAACTGTTTTATGGATAAACTTCAACTGTCTGGAATAAATCCGCAATTTCCATAAATTTTGATAGAACTTTCCAGAGTGAATTTTCAAGTGTCTGGATAAAAATAAGGAATTCCAAAAAAACACCCACTTAACCTGGAAAAACTGGATTTTCAATTGTTTTTTCCAGTCAATCAGTCGACTGTCTGGAAGGAACACAGTCAATTTCCCTGGAAATTCAATTTTCAATTCCCTAGAGGAATTTTTTTGTCCGAATTTCCTCATTGAAGAAAAAAACACCGACTTAACCTGGAAAAACTGGATTTTTCAATTGTTTTTTTCCAGGCAATTTTTCAACTGCCTGGAAAAAATACGCAATTTCCTATTTATTGCTTGAAATTCCTTGAGGAAAACTGGCATTCAACTGCCTGGAAAAACCCAAAAAATTTCCCGGAATTTCTATCTAAATGCCTGGAATAAGTCCTGCCCTGAAGAAATTCCAGGCAATTTTCACCAATTGCCTGGAAAATTGAAACTCTATCCGTGTTTTATGGAAATACCTTGACTGCCTGAATTTCCTTGAAGGAAACGCCCCATTTTCCAATAAGTGGCTGGAAAAAGTCCAGAAGTTGTACTAATTATTTCAGGCAACTGGGACTGAAATTTTTGAAAAATCGTCCATAACTCTTTTATTTCCACATTTACGGCAAAAAGTTATTTTATATAATTTGTTCTATTTTTGAAGAGGAATCAAATGCTGAAAGAAAATTTTCAATTTTTCCAATAGTTTTCCAGAAAATGGGGAAAAACTGAAAAAGCGTTTTTCCCGATTTTCTGGAAAACCGTTGAACTGAAAAATTATTTTTTTGTTGCATATGATGCGCACTGACAATCCAAACAACTTTTGTTAAAACAATTTTTTTCTCCAACCAATAGTTTTCCAGAAAATAAATAAAAACCGAAATTATGAACATTTTTCCAGGGGTACCCCTTTGGAATTTTTGAGGAAGACTTTTTTGGCTATAACTTTTTCCTGGTACATTTTTCAAAAAAGTTTTATAACACTTTTTTGACGTTTTTTGAGTGATTAATCCGTTTCCAAAAAAAAAAAATTAATTTTTTTCGAAATTTTTTTTTTCAAAATTTTTATGAGGTATAACTTTTTTCTGGTACATTTTTAAAAAGTTTTATTAGACTTTTTTGACGTTTTTTTAAAGATTAATCCATTTCCAAAAAAAAAATAAATTTTTTCGAAAATTTTTTTTTTCAAAATTTTCGGTCAAAAATTTTCCAATTTTTCAAAAATCCTCCATAACTTCTTTATTTCCAGATTTACGGCAAAATGTTATTCTTTATGATTTGTTCTATTTTTGAATACGAATCCAATGCTAAAAGAAAATTTTCAATTTTTCCAATAGTTTTCCAGAAAATGAGGAAAAACTGAAAAGAGGTTTTTTCCGATTTTCTGGAAAACCGTTGAACTGAAAAATGATTTGTTTATTGCATATGATGCGCATTGCCAATCCAAACAACTTTTGTTTGAACAATTTTTTTCTCCAACCAATAGTTTTCCAGAAAATAAATAAAAACCGAAATTATGAACATTTTTCCAGGGGTACCCCTTTGGAATTTTTGAGGAAGACTTTTTTGGCTATAACTTTTTCCTGGTACTTTTTTCAAAAAAGTTTTATAACACTTTTTTGACGTTTTTTGAGTGATTAATACGTTTCCAAAAAAAAAAATTAATTTTTTTCGAAATTTTTTTTTTCAAAATTTTTACCCAAAAATTTTCCAATTTTTCAAAAATCCTCCATAACTTCTTTATTTTGAGATTTACGGTAAAATGTTATTCTTTATGATTTGTTCTATTTTTGAGTAGGAATCCAATGCTAAAAGAAAATTTTTAATTTTTCCAATAGTTTTCCAGAAAATGAGGAAAAACTGAAAAGAGGTTT
This sequence comes from Anthonomus grandis grandis, assembly GCF_022605725.1. Taxonomy (NCBI): domain Eukaryota; kingdom Metazoa; phylum Arthropoda; class Insecta; order Coleoptera; family Curculionidae; genus Anthonomus; species Anthonomus grandis. Next base: position 7,884,003 of record NC_065565.1, read on the forward strand.
TTCCCGATTTTCTGGAAAACCGTTGAACTAAAAAATTATTTTTTTGTTGCATATGATGCGCATTGACAATCCAAACAACTTTTGTTCCAACAATTTTTTTCTCCAACCAATAGTTTTCCAGAAAAAAAATAAAAAAGAAAATTATTAACATTTTTCCAGGGGTACCCCTTTGGATTTGTTGAGGAAGACTTTTTTGGCTATAACTTTTTCCTGGTACATTTTTCAAAAAAGTTTTATAAGACTTTTTTGACGTTTTTTGAGTGATCAATCCATTCCCAAAAAAAAAATTAAATTTTTTCAAAAATTTTTTTTTTCAAAATTTTCACCCAAAAATTTTCCAATTTTTCAAAAATCCTCCATAACTTCTTTATTTTGAGATTTACGGCAAAATGTTATTCTTTATGATTTGTTCTATTTTTGAGTAGGAATCCAACGCTAAAAGAAAATTTTCAATTTTTCCAATAGTTTTCCAGAAAATGAGGAAAAACTGAAAAAGCGTTTTTCCCGATTTTCTGGAAAACCGTTGAACTGAAAAATTATTTTTTTGTTGCATACGATGCGCATTGACAATCCAAACAACTTTTGTTCCAACAATTTTTTTCTCCAACCAATAGTTTTCCAGAAAAAAAATAAAAACCGAAATTATGGACATTTTTCCAGGAGTACTTCTTTGGAATTTTTGAGGAAGACTCTTTAGGGTATAACTTTTTCCTGGTACATTTTTCAAAAAAGTTTTATTGAACTTTTTTGACGTTTATTAAATGATTAATCCATTTCCAAAAAAAAAAAAAAATTTTTTCGAAAATTTTTTTTCCTCAAAATTTTCGGTGAAAAATTTTCCAATTTTTCAAAAATCCTCCATAACTTCTTTATTTCCAGATTTACGGCAAAATGTTATTCTTTATGATTTGTTCCATTTTTGAGTAGGAATCCAACGCTAAAAGAAAATTTTCAATTTTTCCAATAGTTTTCCAGAAAATGAGGAAAAACTAAAAAGAGGTTTTTCCCAATTTTCTGGAAAACTGTTGAACTGAAAAATTATTTTTTTGTTGCATCTGATACGCATTGACAATCCAAACAACTTTTATTAAAACAATTTTTTTCTATAACCAATAGTTTTCCAGAAAAAAAAAAAAACCGAAATTAAGGACATTTTTCCAGGGGTACCCCTCTGGATTTTTTGGCTATAACTTTTTCCTGGTACATTTCTCAAAAAAGTTTTATAACACTTTTTTGACGTTTTTTGAGTGATTAATCCATTCCCAAAAAAAAAAATTAATTTTTTCAAAAATTTTTTTTTTCAAAATTTTCACCAAAAAATTTTCAAAAACCCTCGATAACTTCTTTATTTTCAAATTTTCGGCAAAATGTTATTCCCTTTCGCACACCATCCGCCCGGAAATTTCCAGATTTTTCAAAAACAGGTTCAATTTAATTAGTAAAAAAAAAATCTTCACTCACCAGTTTGGCTCAAATCCACCTCCCTCTCTACCTCCTCAAACTCATATTTGGTCCTACGAGCGGGACTACCATCGATCATCACTTCTTCATGATTAATTTCATTTATATCCAGCTCTTCCTGTTCTTCTTCTATTGGACTAACTTGACACTTACTACTACTACTACTATTATTAAGTTAATTAATTTAAAAAAAAAATAATAATAAACATACGCAACAACATCCGAGTCCAGCTCGGTCTCGTACTGCACCTCTATATGGCTGTTTTTGTATAAAAGTTGCTGAACCACGTTCAGTTCGCTTTGTTCCTATAAATAAATTATTATTTTACATAAGAACCATTTGGCCAAAGGTACCCTTTTTAAGCCGGTTACATCCTCTGGATATGGCTCTCCCTCCTCCTCAAAGTTATTGCAAGATTCCTCCTTTATATTCACAGCTGCGAACGCTATAGAGGGAAAATCCACCTTAATATTATTAAAACTCTTTCGAGCACCAATTTGGGTACTACCTGGCTTACGAAGCAGTAAATTGGTCTTAAGTAAACTGGTACCGGCTGGTACGGACTCATAACCCCCCTCCTCCTCCTCCTCTTCGGCTAAATTCTCAATTTTAGTCTCGACAGTACCACCGGACTGTTCCTCTGTGACGAGACTCAAAGTTTCTTCCATTATTTCCAGTTTTCCTTCCTCGTTCGTCCTAAATTGAGGGTCTCAATTGAGGTTTTCTCGAGTCACAATAATTATTAACAAACGAACCTGAATTGGAATTTGTACTTTTGGACGTCCCCCAGTTCGTCACGGGCCTGTATGACCCCGTATAACTTGTTTGAATGTTTCGGCATCAGTACCACGATATTAGAACCGTCCGTGTCAAGGGATTCTGATTTTTCTTCGGGTACCACGGTACCATTTTCTGAGAGAGAGAGAGAGAAAAGGGCATGAACATCAGGGTTTTAATTGAATCGAGGAGTCAAAATAGTCACCGATAGTCAGATGTTGTAGATCCTCTAAAGTGACCTCGAAAGTCTCCGGATTTGCATCCTCAACCGATAAATATAGAGTTTCCTCATTGTCTCCTATAGTAGTAATATAGTGTTCGTTAATGGTGGACTCGTCCCCTTGCACATCATAATATTCCAAAGTCGAGGACTGCTGGTCTACTTCGGTTTTTGTTACATTATACTGACCCTCCGCCATGTTTCGATTTTAACTGAGGCGAGAAAAGTATTAATAATTAGTTAATTTAAATCACTAGGCTTCTGATCTAGTTAGCCAGCTGGCCCGAGAACATGATTGGGTGACCTTAGCGAAGCTTTTGATTGTGTCAAAGTTGAGAGTACTTGGAAAATAACATGTGGAGAAGCGACGCATATATTGTGCTCAGAACAAGGGGATCAGCTCAGAACTCACTTAAATGGGGCAATGACTAACTAAACTGGCCCGAATAACTCGGGTTCTAGTAGTCCAAATTTGGAAATTATTGATTTATGGACTAGTCCGAAGTCTTTTTAGTCTGTTTTGAAAAAATCACTAAAATGCGTTCACTAGAAGTCAAGATAATGGAATTTTTAGCCCAGGAGAGCCTGTAAGGAAGTTGTCTCTTATTTGCAAGTGAATAACTCGGGTTCTAGTAGTCCGAATTTAGAAATTATTGATTTATGGACTAGTCTGAAGTCTTTTTTAGTCTTTTTTGAAAAAATCATTAAAATCCGTTCACTAGAAGTCAAGATAATGGAATTTTTAGTCCGGGAGTGCCTGTAAGGAAGTTGTCTCTTATTTGCAAGTGAATAACTCGGGTTCTAGTAGTCCAAATTTGGAAATTATTGATTCATGGACTAGGCTGAAGTCTTTTTTAGTCCTTTTTGAAAAAATCACTAAAATCCGTTCACTAGAAGTCAAGATAATGGAATTCTTAGTCCAGGAGTGCCTGTAAGGAACAAAATACTTTGTCTCTCATTGGCAAGTGAATATCTCGGGTTCTAGTAGTCCAAATTTGAAAATTATTGATTTATGGACTAGTCTGAAGTCTTTTTAGTCTTTTTTGAAAAAATCACTAAAATCCGTTGACTAGAAGTCAAGATAATGGAATTCTTAGTCCAGGAGTGCCTGTAAGAAAGAAAATAATTTGTCTCTCATTGGCAAGTGAATAACTCGGGTTCTAGTAGTCCAAATTTGGAAATTCTTGATTCATGGACTAGTCTGAAGTCTTTTTAGTGTTTTTTGAAAAAATCACTACAATCCGTTCACTAGAAGTCAAGATAATGAAATTTTTACTCCAGGAGTGCCTGTAAGGAAGTTGTCTCTTATTTGCAACTGAATAACTCGGGTTCTAGTAGTCCGAATTTGGAAATTATTGATTCATGGACTAGTCTGAAGTCTTTTTTAGTCTTTTTTGAAAAAATCACTAAAATCCGTTCACTAGAAGTCAAGATAATGGCATTTTTAGTCCAGGAGTGCCTGTAAGGAAGTTGTCTCTTATTTGCAAGTGAATATCTCGGGTTCTAGTAGTCCAAATTTGGAAATTATTGATTTATGGACAAGTCTGAAGTCTTTTTAGTCTTTTTTGAAAAAATCACTAAAATCCGTTCACTAGAAGTCAAGATAATGGAATTTTTAGTCCAGGAGTGCCTGTAAGGAAGAAAATAATTTGTCTCTCATTGACAAGTGAATAACTCGGGTTCTAGTAGTCCAAATTTAGAAATTATTGATTCATGGACTAGTCTGAAGTCTTTTTAGTCTTTTTTGAAAAAATCACTAAAATCCGTTCACCAGAAGTCAAGATAATGGAATTCTTAGTCCAGGAGTGCCTGTAAGGAAGTTGTCTCTTATTTGCAACTGAATAACTCGGGTTCTAGTAGTCCGAATTTAGAAATTCTTGATTTATTGACTAGTCTGAAGTCTTTTTTAGTCTTTTTTGAAAAAATCACTAAAATCCGTTCACCAGAAGTCAAGATAATGAAATTTTTAGTCCAGGAGTGCCTGTAAGGAAGTTGTCTCTTATTTGCAAGTGAATATCTTGGGTTCTAGTAGTCGGAATTTGGAAATTCTTGATTTGTGGACTAGTCTGAAGTCTTTTTTAGTCTTTTTTGAAAAAATCACTAAAATCCGTTCACTAGAAGTCAAGATAATGGAATTCTTAGTCCAGGAGTGCCTGTAAGGAGGAAAATAATTTGTCTCTCATTGGCAAGTGAATAACTCGGGTTCTAGTAGTCCAAATTTGGAAATTATTGATTCATGGACTAGTCTGAAGTCTTTTTAGTGTTTTTTGAAAAAATCACTACAATCCGTTCACTAGAAGTCAAGATAATGAAATTTTTAGTCCAGGAGTGCCTGTAAGGAAGTTGTCTCTTATTTGCAACTGAATAACTCGGGTTCTAGTAGTCCGAATTTGGAAATTATTGATTCATGGACTAGTCTGAAGTCTTTTTTAGTCTTTTTTGAAAAAATCACTAAAATCCGTTCACTAGAAGTCAAGATAATGGCATTTTTAGTCCAGGAGTGCCTGTAAGGAAGTTGTCTCTTATTTGCAAGTGAATATCTCGGGTTCTAGTAGTCCAAATTTGGAAATTATTGATTTATGGACAAGTCTGAAGTCTTTTTAGTCTTTTTTGAAAAAATCACTAAAATCCGTTCACTAGAAGTCAAGATAATGGAATTCTTAGTCCAGGAGTGCCTGTAAGGAAAAAAAATAATTTGTCTCTCATTGGCAAGTGAATAACTCGGGTTCTAGTAGTCCAAATTTGGAAATTATTGATTCATGGACTAGTCTGAAGTCTTTTTAGTCTTTTTTGAAAAAATCACTAAAATCCGTTGACTAGAAGTCAAGATAATGGAATTCTTAGTCCAGGAGTGCCTGTAAGGAAGTTGTCTCTTATTTGCAACTGAATAACCCGGGTTCTAGTAGTCCAAATTTGGAAATTATTGATTCATGGACTAGTCTGAAGTCTTTTTTAGTCTTTTTTGAAAAAATCACTAAAATCCGTTCACTAGAAGTCAAGATAATGGAATTCTTAGTCCAGGAGTGCCTGTAAGGAGGAAAATAATTTGTCTCTCATTGGCAAGTGAATAACTCGGGTTCTAGTAGTCCGAATTTAGAAATTCTTGATTTGTGGACTAGTCCGAAGTCTTTTTTAGTCTTTTTTGAAAAAATCACTACAATTCGTTCAAAAATTGAACTTGTCCTTGCTGCGGCAAGTTTTTAGGTTAAATTATGTGTCAATATTGGCAATTCCTTTTATAGCTTTATACTATATAGAGCCTTTTTGCTAATTAAACCTCTATGTAAAGCACACCTAACTCTAGCATCCCTTATAATGCAAACAAGGCAACTATTGTACTCACCAAAGGTGCAACGCAATCCTTCAATCAAAACCAACTTATTACACCATCCCCCTTCCCCCAAAACCCTTTAAAACACACAATTCAATTAAATCGAAGCCCCTATTTTCATTATTTCACAATTAAATACTGAAAAACGATTTCGATTCCCTAGAAATTGGGGCTCAGTTCAATTGATGCCCCCCCGTTTGAAAACTTGAGGCGAACATAACCTCAAAACGAACCAAAACAACAACAACGCGTCAGTGGTCGGCACGGTTGCCGCGAGAGGGCGTGCATACAACTTTGGCAATGTTAGGTTATGTTTAATATAATATAAATATTAAACGTTTTTCCTGATTTTCCAGGCTATTCTTTAAATGCCTGGAATAATTATCATTCCGTGATCTGTAGCTACTACAGCTGTCAGCTGTATGCAGACGACACCTTTCTGTCACTCGCCCTGACGTCTGTCACTGTCACTGTCAATTATATAAACACAACAACAGAGAGAGAGAAAAAAAAAATGGCACACAAACCATCATCATTCGCGAGTTAACAAACATAAATAAACACGTTTTATGCCTTTAAATTGTTAATTGAATAAGTTTTAATCGATTTTAGGGTTAAATGTGATAAAATGCCCGCGTCCATAGGGGTGAACCTTCGGGTAACCGGCAATTGTCGTCAGGGCGGTCGTAAATATATGGAGGACAGTTTTTCTGTCGCTTACCAGGTGGGTTTTTCCTTAATTATTAAATCTGTACTCGGTTTTGCCTCTGTTTTATCTGTTTTAATTAGTAATTACCGCTTGAAGCTTCAATTTGGGGCCATTCAAGTACCCCATTTAAATCCTTCCCAAACTGACTCCTTGAACCCTAATTCCCACTTTTCTACGTCAAAATCTGGGCTGCAAAGGAGCATTTTCACTCTAACCCTTATTTTACCTCATAATTTGAACCTCAGTTGCATACAATCCACCCGATATTCATGGGTACCACCACCCTCGACTTAAATCTCCCTTGACAGCTTGCCCATGTTGGATAGTATCAAAGGCCTCAATAAGATCATAAAACATCCCTAAAAATTGTCCAAAACCTTCCTGTGCCCCCCCCCCAACTCGAGAAAGTGTTCCTTGAGCCTCTGTTTGCCTTTTTGTAGCAAACCGAAGACGAAAAGGACCTCGAATACGCCTTTTTCGGTATCTACGATGGACACGGGGGTGTGGAGGCGGCCTCTTTTGCCAAAGAACACCTCATGGAAACCATCATAAAGCACAAAAACTTTTGGAGCGACAATGACGAGGAGGTGTTGAGGGCCATAAGGGACGGATACATTGCGACCCATTACGCCATGTGGAGGGAACAATGTAAGGGCGTGTTTACGATTTTAGTTTAGCGATAAGTGTGTCAATGAAAATTGAACTTTTTCGTGGTGTTTTATTGTATCCTTAAGACAGTTTGGGCGTTGTTTGATGAAATTAATAGATTAGGGCGAGTTAGTGTAGGAAATATGGATTAAAACGTGTTTGGCAATGTTTCTAGACTTGGCACAGGCTTTTGATACTGCTTCAACTGCCTGGAATAAATGAGAAATTAGTTTTAGGCAGTCGAAATAAAAAAATATCTTGAGTGCTTGTCAGATGCTGATATCTCGGGTTCTAGTAGTCCAAATTTGGAAATTCTTGATTTATTGAGTAGTCTGAAGTTTTTTTTAGTCTTTTTTGAAAAAATCACTAAAATCCGTTCACCAGAAGTCAAGATAATGGAATTCTTAGTCCAGGAGAGCCTGTAAGGAGGAAAATAATTTGTCACTTATTGGCAAGTGAATATCTCGGGTTCTAGTAGTCCAAATTTGGAAATTATTGATTTATGGACTAGTCTGAAGTCTTTTTAGTCTTTTTTGAAAAAATCACTAAAATCCGTTGACTAGAAGTCAAGATATTGGAAATCTTAGTCCAGGAGTGCCTGTAAGGAGGAAAATAATTTGTCTCTTATTGGCAAGTGAATATCTCGGGTTCTAGTAGTCCAAATTTGGAAATTATTGATTTATTGAATAGTCCGAAGTCTTTTTAGTCTTTTTTGAAAAAATCACTAAAATTCGTTGACTAGAAGTCAAGATAATGGAATTCTTAGTCCAGGAGTGCCTGTAAGGAGGAAAATAATTTGTCTCTTATTGGCAAGTGAATATCTCGGGTTCTAGTAGTCCAAATTTGGAAATTATTGATTTATTGAGTAGTCTGAAGTTTTTTTTAGTCTTTTTTGAAAAAATCACTAAAATCCGTTCACCAGAAGTCAAGATAATGGAAGTCTTAGTCCAGGAGAGCCTGTAAGGAGGAAAATAATTTGTCACTTATTGGCAAGTGAATATCTCGGGTTCTAGTAGTCCAAATTTGGAAATTATTGATTTATGGACTAGTCTGAAGTCTTTTTAGTCTTTTTTGAAAAAATCACTAAAATCCGTTGACTAGAAGTCAAGATATTGGAAATCTTAGTCCAGGAGTGCCTGTAAGGAGGAAAATAATTTGTCTCTTATTGGCAAGTGAATATCTCGGGTTCTAGTAGTCCAAATTTGGAAATTATTGATTTATTGAATAGTCCGAAGTCTTTTTAGTCTTTTTTGAAAAAATCACTAAAATTCGTTGACTAGAAGTCAAGATAATGGAATTCTTAGTCCAGGAGTGCCTGTAAGGAGGAAAATAATTTGTCTCTTATTGGCAAGTGAATATCTCGGGTTCTAGTAGTCCAAATTTGGAAATTATTGATTTATTGAGTAGTCTGAAGTTTTTTTTAGTCTTTTTTGAAAAAATCACTAAAATCCGTTCACCAGAAGTCAAGATAATGGAAGTCTTAGTCCAGGAGAGCCTGTAAGGAGGAAAATAATTTGTCACTTATTGGCAAGTGAATATCTCGGGTTCTAGTAGTCCAAATTTGGAAATTATTGATTTATGGACTAGTCTGAAGTCTTTTTAGTCTTTTTTGAAAAAATCACTAAAATCCGTTGACTAGAAGTCAAGATATTGGAAATCTTAGTCCAGGAGTGCCTGTAAGGAGGAAAATAATTTGTCTCTTATTGGCAAGTGAATATCTCGGGTTCTAGTAGTCCAAATTTGGAAATTATTGATTTATTGAATAGTCCGAAGTCTTTTTAGTCTTTTTTGAAAAAATCACTAAAATTCGTTGACTAGAAGTCAAGATAATGGAATTCTTAGTCCAGGAGTGCCTGTAAGGGACAAAATAATTTGTCTCTTATTCGCAAGTGAATAACTCGGGTTTTAGTAGTCCAAATTTAGAAATTCTTGATTTATTGAGTAGTCTGAAGTCTTTTTAGTCTTTTTTGAAAAAATCACTAAAATCCATTCACTAGAAGTCAAGATAATGGAATTCTTAGTCCAGGAGTGCCTGTAAAGAGGAAAATAATTTGTCTCTTATTGACAAGTCAATAACTCGGGTTCTAGTAGTCCAAATTTAGAAATTCTTGATTTATTGAGTAGTCTGAAGTCTTTTTAGTCTTTTTTGAAAAAATCACTAAAATCCATTCACTAGAAGTCAAGATAATGGAATTCTTAGTCCAGGAGTGCCTGTAAAGAGGAAAATAATTTGTCTCTTATTGACAAGTCAATAACTCGGGTTCTAGTAGTCCAAATTTAGAAATTCTTGATTTATTGAGTAGTCTGAAGTCTTTTTTAGTATTTTTTGAAAAAATCACTAAAATCCGTTGACTAGAAGTCAAGATAATGGAATTCTTAGTCCAGGAGTGCCTGTAAAGAGGAAAATAATTTGTCTCTTATTGACAAGTCAATAACTCGGGTTCTAGTAGTCCAAATTTAGAAATTCTTGATTTATTGAGTAGTCTGAAGTCTTTTTAGTCTTTTTTGAAAAAATCACTAAAATCCATTCACTAGAAGTCAAGATAATGGAATTCTTAGTCCAGGAGTGCCTGTAAAGGACAAAATAATTTGTCTCTTATTGGCAAGTGAATAACTCGGGTTCTAGTAGTCCAAATTTAGAAATTCTTGATTTGTGGACTAGTCTGAAGTCTTTTTTTATCTTTTTTGAAAAAATCACTAAAATCCATTCACTAGAAGTCAAGATAATGGAATTCTTAGTCCAGGAGTGCCTGTAAAGGACAAAATAATTTGTCTCTTATTGACAAGTCATTAACTCGGGTTCTAGTAGTCCAAATTTAGAAATTCTTGATTTGTGGACTAGTCTGAAGTCTTTTTTTATCTTTTTTGAAAAAATCACTAAAATCCGTTCACTAGAAGTCAAGATATTGGAATTCTTAGTCCAGGAGTGCCTGTAAAGAGGAAAATAATTTGTCTCTTATTGACAAGTCAATAACTCGGGTTCTAGTAGTCCAAATTTAGAAATTCTTGATTTGTGGACTAGTCTGAAGTCTTTTTTAATCTTTTTTGAAAAAATCACTAAAATCCGTTCACTAGAAGTCAAGATATTGGAATTCTTAGTCCAGGAGTGCCTGTAAGGAGGAAAATAATTTGTCTCTTATTGGCAAGTCAATAACTCGGGTTCTAGTAGTCCAAATTTAGAAATTCTTGATTTATTGAGTAGTCTGAAGTCTTTTTTAGTCTTTTTTGAAAAAATCACTAAAATCCATTCACTAGAAGTCAAGATAATGGAATTCTTAGTCCAGGAGTGCCTGTAAGAAAATAAAAATTTGTCTCTTATTGGAAAGTGAATAACTCGAGTTCTAGTAGTCCAAATTTAGAAATTCTTGATTTATTGAGTAGTCTGAAGTCTTTTTTAGTCATTTTTGAAAAAATCACTAAAATCGGTTCACTAGAAGTCAAGATAATGGAATTCTTAGTCCAGGAGAGCCTGTAAGAAACAAAAAATTTCTGCAAGATCAATAGTCATCATATAGTCAATAAATTACGTGAAAAAAAAAGCCAAAAGTGCCCAAACAATGTACGGAACGTCAATCTCCCAATTTGACGGTACCACTCGTTTAAATGCGTGAATATTCGGGAATATTCGTTAAACAAATGAAACGTTGCAGCAAAATGGCCGAAAACCAGCTCGGGTTTGCCCAGTACCGCAGGTACCACCGCCTCGGTGGCCTTCATTAGACGCGGGAAAATTTATATCGGGCACGTGGGAGATTCCGGGATCATCTTAGGTGAGCCTTAAGGAAAAATCGATTTGGGGGTAGGGGGGGGGGAACAATATCCGAAAACAATTGAACGTTTTTTAGGCTACCAGGAACCGGGAACTTCCGAATGGAAGGCGAAACCTTTAACCAAAGACCACAAACCGGAAACCCCGGAGGAAATGAGAAGGATAGAGAGTTCCGGTGGGAAAGTGGTCTCTAAGTCAGGTAACGCTTATTAATGAACAGTCCCCCTAGTGTGTGTTAGTGTTAATATAACAGTAAACAATTGAATTAAATGCTTTATTTAAATACTTTTCTGAGACCCCCTGTACATATTATAGGGGTGCCTCGGGTGGTATGGAACAGACCGAAGATCGGACATCAAGGTCCGGTACGTAGGTCGACTCCGATCGATGAAATTCCATTTTTGGCGGTGGCGCGCAGTCTGGGGGACTTGTGGTCCTACAATTCGCAAAATAATCAATTCGTCGTGTCGCCGGATCCCGATTGTTCGGTGATGGCGATCGACACCAACGTGCATCGATGTCTCATATTCGGTGAGTGGGTTTACACTCGTAAAAAACGACGCACGCGCCCTTGATGACTTGCTTGCAGTTGAAAATGTGAAAAAAGTCGCGGTATTAAACGTGAATTGATGAAAAACAAAAAAAAAAAGTCTGAGGGGGTTAAATCGGGTGGTCTCGGAGGCCGTTCGATCGATCCTGTTCTGTCTAATCAATATATATCCGGAAGTGTTTCGTTTAGATTTTTAGGTTGAAAAGTGAAGTTAATTTTTCACGTTCTAGCCCTTTTCATGGTCCAATTATGCCTGGAATATTCCAGAATTGTCACTTTTCTGATCAAATGTATATTTCCGAAGACGATAGTTGGCATTTTATTACGATAGTCGACGACTCTTGGGGTCTAAAATGGCGTTTTTAGTTCTAAAAGTGAGTAAAAAGTCGATTTTTTCACTCTCTACCCCTTTTCATGGTCCAATTATGCCTGGAATATTCCGGAAATGTCACTTTTCCGATTAAATGAATATTTCCAGAAACGATAATCACCATTTTATCGCGATCGTCAAACGATTCTTAGGTCTAAAATGAGGTTTTTGGGTCTAAAAGTCAGTTTTTCGGTCTAAAAGTGGGTAAAAAGTCGATTTTTTTTACTTTCTACCCCTTTGCATGGTCCAATTATGCCTGGAATTTTCTGGAAATGTCACTTTTCTAATAAACTGAATATTTCCAGAGACAATAGTGACCATTTCATCACGATCGTCACAAGATTCTTGGGTCTAAAATGAGTTTTTGGGTCTAAAGGTCAATTTTTCAACATTTCTACCCCTTTTCATGGTCCAATTATCTCTGGAATATTCCAGAAATGTCACTTTTCTGATGAAATTATTATTTCCAGAAACGATAGTCATCATTTTATTACGATCGTCTGATGATTCTTGGGTCTAAAATGGGATTTTTGGGTCTAAAAATCGGTAAAAAGTCGATGTTTCAACATTCTACCCCTTTTCATAGTCCAATTATGCCTGGAATATTCTGGAAATGTAACTTTTTTGATTAAATGAATATCTCCAGAGACGACAGTCACCATTTCATTACGATCGTCAAACGATTCTTAGGTCTAAAATGAGGTTTTTAGGTCTAAAAGTCAATTTTTCAACATTTCTACCCCTTTTCATGGTCCAATTATGCCTGGAATATTCCAGAAATGTCACTTTTCTGTTTAAATGGATATTTCCAGAGACGATAGTCATCATTTCATCACGATCTTTAAACGATTTTTGGGTCTAAAATGAGGTTTTTGGGTCTAAAAATCAATTTTTCTGCTCTCTACCACTTTTCATGGTCCAATTATACCTGGAATATTCCAGAATTGTCACTTTTTTGATCAAATGGATATTTCCAGAAACGATAATCATCATTTCATCACGATCGTCTGACGATTCTCGGGTCTAAAATGGGGTTTTTGGGTCTAAAACTGGGTAAAAAGTCGATTTTTTCACTTTCTACCCCTTTTCATGGTCCAATTATGCCTGGAATTTTCTGGAAATGTCACTTTTCTAATAAACTGAATATTTCCAGAGACAATAGTAACCATTTTATCACGATCGTCACAAGTTTCTTGGGTCTAAATTGGGGTTTTTAGGTCTAAAAGTCAATTTTTCAACATTCTACCCCTTTTCATGGTCTAATTATGTCTGGAAAATTCCAGAATTTTCACTTTTTTGATCAAAAGGATATTTCCAGAGACGATAGTCACCATTTTATCACGATCGTCTGACGATTCTTAGGTCTAAAATGAGTTTTTTGGGTCTAAAAGTCAATTTTTCAACATTTCTACTCCGTTTCATGGTCCAATTATGCCTGGAATATTCTGGAATTTTCATTTTTCTGATTAAATGAATATTTCCAGAGACGATAGTCACCATTTCATTACGATCGTCAAACGTTTTTTGGGTCTAAAATGGGGTTTTTAGGTCTAAAAGTCAATTTTTTCACATTTCTATCCCATTTCACGGTCCAATTACGCCTGGAATATTCCAGAATTGTCACTTTTCTAATAAACTGAATATTTCCAGAGATAATAGTAACCATTTCATCACGATCGTCACAAGATTCTTGGGTCTAAAATGAGTTTTTGGGTCTAAAGGTCAATTTTTCAACATTTCTACCCCTTTTTATGGTCCAACTGTTCCTAGAATATTCCAGAAATGCCACTTTTCTGATTAAATGGATATTTCCAGAGACGATAGTCACCATTTTATCAAGATTGTCAAACGATTCTTAGGTCTAAAATGAGGTTTTTGGGTCTAAAAGTCAATTTTTTAACATTTCTACCCCTTTTCATGGTCCAATTATGCGTGGAATATTCTAGAATTGTCACTTTTCTGACCAAATTAATATTTCCTGAAGCGATAGTCATTATTTAATCACGATCGTTTAACGATTCTTGGGTCTAAAATGGGATTTTTGGGTCTAAAAGTGGGTAAAAAGTCGATTTTTTCATTTTCTACCCCTTTTCATGGTCTAATTATGCCTGGAAAATTCCAGAATTTTTACTTTTATGATCAAATGGATATTTCCACAGACGATAGTCACCATTTCATCACGATCGTTGAACAATTTTTGGGTCTAAAATGGAGTTTTTTAGGTCTAAAAGTCAATTTTTCAACATTCTACCCCTTTTCATGGTCCAATATGCCTGGAATATTCTGGAAATTTTACTTTTTTGATGAAATTATTATTTCCAGAAATGATAATCACCATTTCATCACGATCGTCAAACGTTTTTTGGGTCTAAAATGGGGTTTTTAGGTCTAAAACTCAAATTTTCCACATTTCTATCCCTTTTCATGGTCCAATTATGCCTGGAATATTCTGGAATTTTCATTTTTCTGATTAAATGAATATTTCCAGAGACGATAGTCACCATTTTATTACGATCGTCAAACGTTTTTTGGGTCTAAAATGGGGTTTTTAGGTCTAAAACTCAAATTTTCCACATTTCTATCCCTTTTCATGGTCCAATTATGCCTGGAATATTCTGGAATTTTCATTTTTCTGATTAAATGAATATTTCCAGAGACGATAGTCACCATTTTATTACGATCGTCAAACGTTTTTTGGGTCTAAAATGAGTTTTTTGGGTCTAAAAGTCAATTTTTCAACATTCTACCCCTTTTCATGGTCTAATTATGCCTGGAAAATTTCAGAATTTTCACTTTTATGATCAAATGAACATTTCCAGAGACGATAGTCACCATTTTATCACGATCGTCAAACGATTCTCGGGTCTAAAATGAGGTTTTTAGGTCTAAAAGTGGCTAAAAAGTCAATTCTACCCCTTTCCATGGTCCAAATATTATGCCAGAGGTCTTTCGATTAATATTTAATCAAGCATTTGTTTATATCGACGTCACCTCGACCTGACTTGACCTTTCACGCGACCTTGACTTGACTTTCACACTCCGACGTCATACTCTTGACCTTCAATCTCGGACGTTGACTTTGACTTTCAACGCGATCCTCAACGTTGCCTTAAGACGCCGCATCGACCTTTCACGTGACCTTGAATTGACTTTCATACTTCGACGTTAACGGACGTGACCTTGACTCGACCTTGGACCTTACTTAATGGGGTTTTTCGTACTTTCGACTGCAAGAAATCACTTAAGGGTTGAAACAAGGTCGAATTTAACCCTCCGTTTAACCCTTATTAAGGTACCGACGGTTTATTTAACATGTTGAGCCCCTCAATGGCCGTCCACATAGTCCAGCAGGCCGAGAGGCATAACGAGTGCGAAGCCTTGAGCGACGATTACAACAAAGTCTGGCTTAACCCCAGTAAACTTTTAGTGGAGAAGGCTTTGGAAAGGTATTGGGACGACGTTTCTTCTTTTTTCTCCATCTTCAGGGTTCTCTTGTTTGTCGTTTATAGGTGGCACGCGACCAAAATGAGGGCGGACAACACGTCGGCGGTCACTTTGATGTTGGACCCCCCGGGTCCCCCCAGGGCCCAAGTCCTGAAGGACCGTAAAAAAAATTTACCGGAAAGCGGCCTTAAAATTGTGACGCGGTGAGTCCGGTTCTGTACAGGTTTCAGTACAATTTTGATGAGTGGGGGTACAATTTCAGGTGTGACGTCAACACCTCTCAATCGAATAAACCGGAAGAAACGTCTGTTGTCCAAGTTGACTCTGTGGTGCCTCAAAAATTACCGGAAGTCAATGCCAAACCGGAAGTGACGTTAAAAGAGAAAAGTGCCATTGAGGAGGAGGCGTTGCCTAAAGATCAATGCACCTCCCATGACTCAATCACCTCCACCAACGTGATAAGCATTGACCCGGTGAGGAAGCAGTGCACCTTAAAGCTGAGAGACAGCGCCTACTTTACCGAAAACATTGATGAGGAAGCAAAAAGGGAGAAACCGGTAGACGACGATAATACCATACAAATCAACGAGATCTCGAGCAGCAACATCGAGGCGGACGAGGAAACAAACGACGACGAAAGCTGCATTAAAAACAAAAAAAACCCGGAAGCGCTTCCGGAAAAGAAACAAGCGCCGACCAAACGGAAATTCGTCGAACCGGAAGCGCAACAGCAACGGAAAAGCGTCCGGTTGAGTCTCACGCAGAAATTTTTGGCGGAACCTAAAGGACCCGCCCCCTGCACCCTCGCGGAGGAAAAACTGAAAAAATTGGCGGAAGAGGCGGAAAAATCGAGAAAATCAAGTGTCCAGGTGCAACCTGACGATGACAAGCATAAAAACAAAAGAGACCGAAAGTTTTTCGCTCAAAAAATCCGCCTGAAAACGAAGAAGGCGGCGGCCCTGAAACAAAAGACGAGCAGCGTCAAGGCCCAGTTGACCAAGAGGAAAAAGTTGAAAAACGCCCTCGGGATGGTGATGCACGTGGGCAAAGGGGAGGGGGTGGCGGCGGACAGACTGTTACGGAGCCAGGAAAACGGGAGGGGGGAGACGGTAAAGGCCCGAGTTGCAGCTTTAGAGGGTGAGTTTTTAAAGAGTGTGAGAAAATGGTGTTTTGGTGTCTTTTTCTTCCTTTGATGTATACACGTTTTTCCTGGCAAAAAATTGCGTAATTAAAAAGTCCTCGGAGGTCGTTGTAGCAATTTGAGTTCTCATTGTTTCATTGGTTGGGCCTGGTTTTTCGTGGGTTTTGTGTGGTCTTTTTGACCGAAAATTGTAACAGTTTTTCTCATTTTCTGGAAAACTATTGGGGTTATTGGAAATTTTCTTTGAGCATTGGATTCCTTGTTAAAAATGGAATAAATTATGTAGAATTACTTTTTGTCGTAAGACTCAAAATAAAGGAGTTATGGAGGATTTTTGAAAAATTGAAAAATTTTTGGGTGAAAAAAAATTTTTGAAAAAATTTTTTTTTTTGTAAATCGATAAATCATCAAAAAACTTTCAAAAAAGTCTTATAAAACTTTTTTGAAAAATGTACCATTAAAAAGTTATACTCAGTTTTCCCTTCCTTAAAAAATCCAAAGGGGTGTCCCTGGAAAAATGTTCATAATTTCGGTTTTTATTTTTTTTCTGGAAAACTATGGGTTGCAGAAAAAAGTTGTTTAAGTAAAAGTTGTTTGGAATGTCAATGCGCATCAGATGCAATAGAAAAATAATTTTAATTTTTAACAGTTTTCTGGAAAATTGGGAAAAACCCTAAAACAGTTTTTCCTCATTTTCTCGAGAACTATTGTGAATATTGAAAATTTTCTTTTAGCATTGGATTCCTTGTTAAAAATGAAACAAATTATGTAGAATCACTTTTTGTCGTTAAACTCAAAATAAAGGAGTTATGGAGGTTTTTTGAAAAATTGAAAATTTTTTGGGTGAAAAATTCGAAAAAAAAAAATTTTGAAAAAAAAAATTTTTTTTGTTGTAAACTGATAAATTGTTAAAAAACCTTTGAAAAATGCCAATAATACTTTTTTGAAAAATGTACCATAAAAAAGTTATACTCAGTTTTCCCTTCCTTAAAAAATCCAAAGGGGTATCCCTGGGAAAATGTCCATAATTTTGGTTTTTAGTTTTTTTCTGGAAAACTATTAGTCGGAGAAAAAATTTGTTTAAATAAAAGTTGTTTGGAATGTCTTGGCGCATAAGATGCAATAGAAAAATAATTTTTATTTTCAACAGTTTTCCGGGAAATTGGGAAAAACTCTGAAACAGTTTTTCCTCATTTTCTCGAGAACTATTGGAAATATTGAAAATTTTCTTTTAGCATTGGATTTCTTATTAAAAATGGAACAAATTATGTAGAATCACTTTTTGTTATAAAACTCAAAATAAAGGAGTTATGGAGGGTTTTTAAAAATTGGAAATTTTTTGGGTAAAAAATTCGAAAAAAAAAATTAAAAAAAAAAAATTTTTTTTTGTTGTATATTGATTAATCATCAAAAAATCTTCAATAAATGCTTATAAAACTTTTTTGAAAAATTTACCATAAAAAAGTTATACTCAGTTTTCCCATCCTTAAAAAATCCAAAGGGTACCCCTGGAAAAATCTTCATAATTTCGGTTTTTATTTTTTTTCTGGAAAACTGTTGGTTGGAGAAAAAAAGTATCTTTACAAAAGTTGTTTGGAATGTCAATGCGCATTAGATGCAATAGAAAAATAATTTTTATTTTCAACAGTTTTCCGGAAAATTGGGAAAAACTCTGAAACAGTTTTTCCTCATTTTCTCGAAAACTGTTGGAAATATTGAAAATTTTCTTTTAGCATTGGATTCTTTGTTAAAAATGGAACAAATTATGTAGAATCACTTTTTGTTGTAAAACTCAAAATGAAGGAGTTATGGAGGATTTTTAAAAAATTGAAAAATTTTGGGTGAAAAATTTGAAAAAAAAAATTTTTTGAAAAAAAAATTTTTTTTTGTTGTAAACTGATAAATTGTTCAAAAACCTTTGAAAAATGCCAATAAAACTTTTTTAAAAAATGTACCATAAAAAAGTTATACTCAGTTTTTCCTTCCTTAAAAAATCCAAAGGGGTATCCCTGGGAAAATGTCCATAATTTTGGTTTTTATTTTTTTTCTGGAAAACTATTAGTCGGAGAAAAAATTTGTTTAAATAAAAGTTGTTTGGAATGTCTTGGCGCATAAGATGCAATAGAAAAATAATTTTTATTTTCAACAGTTTTCCGGAAAATTGGGAAAAACTCTGAAACAGTTTTTCCTCATTTTCTCGAAAACTATTGGGAATATTGAAAATTTTCTTTTGTCATTGGATTCCTTGTTAAAAATGGAACAAATTATGTAGAATCACTTTTTGTCGTAAAACTCAAAATAAAGGAGTTATAGAGGATTTTTGAAAAATTGGAAATTTTTTGAGTAAAAAATTGGAAAAAAATTTTTTTTTTTTTTTAATTTTTTTTTGCTGTAAATTGATAAATTGTTCAAAAACCTTAAAAAAATGCCAATAAAACTTTTTTGAAAAATGTACCGGAAAAAAGTTATATCCAGTTTTCCCTTCCTTAAAAAATCCAAAGGACCCCTGGAAAAATCTTCATAATTTCGGTTTTTATTTTTTTCCTGGAAAACTACTGACTGGAGAAAAAAGTTGTCTTCACAAAAGTTGTTTGGAATGTCAACGGGCGTCAGATGCAATAGAAAAATAATTTTTATTTTCAACAGTTTTCCGGAAAATTGGGAAAAACTCTGAAATAGTTTTTCCTCATTTTCTCGAAAACTATTGGGAATATTGAAATTTTTCTTTTAGCATTAGATTCCTTATCAAAAATGGAACAAATCATGTAGAATCACTTTTTGTTATAAAACTCAAAATAAAGGAGTTATGGAGGGTTTTTAAAAAATTGGAAATTTTTTGGGTTAAAAATTCAAAAAAAAAATTTTTGAAAAAAAAAATATTTTTTTGTTGTAAATTGATAGATTGTTCAAAAACCTTGAAAAAATGTTAATAAAACTTTTTTGAAAAATTTACCATAAAAAAGTTATACTCAGTTTTCCCATCCTTAAAAAATCCAAAGGGTACCCCTGGAAAAATCTTCATAATTTCGGTTTTTATTTTTTTTCTGAAAAACTATTCGTTGGAGAAAAAAATTGTTAAAACAAAAGTTGTTTGGAATGTCAATGCGCATCAAATGCAATAAAAAAATAATTTTTATTTTCAACAGTTTTCCGGAAAATTGCGAAAAACTCTGAAACAGTTTTTCTTCATTTTCTCCTAAACTATTGGGAATATTGAAAATTTTTTTTTAGCATTAGATTCTTTGTTAAAAATGGAACAAATCATGTAGAATCACTTTTTGTCGTGAAACTCAAAATAAAAGAGTTATAGAGGATTTTTGAAAAATTGGAAATTTTTTGAGTAAAAAATTGGAAATTTTTTTTTTTTTTTTTAATTTTTTTTGCTGTAAATTGATAAATTGTTCAAAAACCTTCAAAAAATGCCAATAAAACTTTTTTGAGAAATGTACCAGAAAAAAGTTAAAGCTAGTTTTCCCTTATGTAAAAATCCAAAGGGGTACCCCTGGAAAAATCTTGATAGTTTCGGTTTTTATTTTTTTTCTGGAAAACTATGGGTTGCAGAAAAAAATTGTTAGAACAAAAGTTGTTTGGAATGTCAATGCGCATCAGATGCAATAGAAAAATAATTTTTATTTTCAACAGTTTTCCGGAAAATTGGGAAAAACTCCGAAACAGTTTTTCCTCATTTTCTCGAAAACTATTGTGAATATTGAAAATTTTCTTTTAGCATTCGATTCCTATTCAAAAATAGAACAAATTATGTAGAATCACTTTTTGTCGTAAAACTCAAAATAAAGGAGTTATGGAGGATTTTTGAAAAATTGGAAATTTTTTGGGTGAAAAATTGGAAAAAAAAAATTTTGAAAAAAAAAAATTTTTTTTGTTGTAAATAGATAAATTGTTAAAAAACTTTTAAAAAATGCCAATAAAATTTTTTTGAAAAATGTACCATTAAAAAGTTATACTCAGTTTTCCCTTAAAAAATCCAAAGGGGTACCCCTGGAAAAATGTCCATAATTTCGGTTTTTATTTTTTTTCTGGAAAACTACTGACTGGAGAAAAAAGTTGTCTTCACAAAAGTTGTTTGGAATGTCAACGCGCATCAGATGCAATAGAAAAATAATTTTTATTTTTAACAGTTTTCCGGAAAATTGGGAAAAACCCTTAAACAGTTTTTCCTCATTTTCTCGTAAACTATTGGGAATATTGAAAATTTTCTTTTAGCATTAGATTCCTTATCGAAAAAGAAACAAATCATGTAGAATCACTTTTTCTCGTAAAACTCAAAATAAAGGAGTTACGGAGGATTTTTGAAAAATTGGAAATTTTTTGGGTGAAAAATCCGAAAAAAAAAATTTTTTTGAAAAAATTTTTTTTTTTTTGCAAATTGATAAATCATCAAAAAACCTTCAAAAAATGTTTGTAAATTTTTTTTGAAAAATGTTCCAGAAAAAAGTTATACCCAGTTTTCCCTTTCTTAAAAAATCCAAAGGGGTACCCCTGGAAAAATGTCCATAATTTCGGTTTTTATTTTTTTTCTGGAAAACTATTGGTTGGAGAAAAAAATTGTTAAAACAAAAGTTGTTTGGAATGTCAACGCGCATCAAATGCAATAAAAAAACATTTTTTATTCCCAACAGTTTTCCGGAAAATCGGGAAAAACCCCCGAAACAGTTTTTCCTCATTTTCTCGAAAACTATTGGGAATATTGAACATTTTCTTTTAGCATTAGATTTCTTATCAAAAATGGAACAAATCATGTAGAATCACTTTTTCTCGTAAAACTCAAAATAAAGGAGTTATGGAGGATTTTTGAAAAATTGAAAATTTTTTGGGTGAAAAATTCGAAAAAAAAATTTTTTGAAAAAAAAAATTTTTTTTGTTGTAAACTGATAAATTGTTCAAAAACCTTTGAAAAATGCCAATAAAACTTTTTTGAAAAATGTACCATAAAAAAGTTATAGCCAGTTTTCCCTTCCTTAAAAAATCCAAAGGGGTACCCCTGGAAGAATCTTCATAATTTCAGTTTTTATTTTTTTTCTGGAAAACTATTGGATGGAGAAAAAAATTGTTCAAACAAAAGTTGTTTGGAATGTCAATGCGCATCAGATGCAATAAAAAAATAATTTTTATTTTCAACAGTTTTCCGGAAAATTGGGAAAAACCCTTAAACAGTTTTTCCTCATTTTCTCGTAAACTATTGGGAATATTGAAAATTTTCTTTTAGCATTAGATTCCTTATCGAAAATGGAACAAATCATGTAGAATCACTTTTTCTCGTAAAACTCAAAATAAAGGAGTTACGGAGGATTTTTGAAAAATTGGAAATTTTTTGGGTGAAAAATCCGAAAAAAAAATTTTTTTGAAAATTTTTTTTTTTTTTGCAAATTGATAAATCATCAAAAAACCTTCAAAAAATGCTTATAATTT
This sequence comes from Anthonomus grandis grandis, assembly GCF_022605725.1. NCBI lineage: Eukaryota > Metazoa > Arthropoda > Insecta > Coleoptera > Curculionidae > Anthonomus > Anthonomus grandis. Next base: position 7,905,854 of record NC_065565.1, read on the forward strand.
TTTTTTGAAAAATGTTCCAGAAAAAAGTTATACCTAGTTTTCCCTTTCTTAAAAAATCCAAAGGGGTACCCCTGGAAAAATGTCCATAAATTCGGTTTTTATTTTTTTTCTGGAAAACTATTGGTTGGAGAAAAAAATTGTTAAAACAAAACATTTTTTATTCCCAACAGTTTTCCGGAAAACCGGGAAAAACCCCGAAACAGTTTTTCCTCATTTTCTCGATTACTATTACAAATATCAAAAAACTTTTTTTAGCATCGGACTCCTTATCAAAAATACAACAAATCATCCAGAATACCATTTTACCATAAAACTCAAAATAACGAAGTTACGGACGTTTTTGGAAAATTTAAACACAATAAATCACCCAAAAAGTCTTCCTCAAAAAATCAAAGGGGGCCAGACATTTTTTTTTTCATTGACACACCAACTTGCGCACCCCAGACCTCACTTTGCCACACCTGTATACCTTTAGTCGACATTTTAGCACACCTATATCTACCAATAATTCAGCTCACCTCTGATTACTTTCGATGTAAATGAAACTTAGGCAAGGTTTACAGCGAGTATTGCTCCATTTTTAGAATATTTCCTCCTTCCTCAATTAATCGCAGTAATTATAATTAGGGTGGTATCAACGTTCATTCCCTCGGGAATCTCTGATTAGGTTCCTCCCGGTCCATAGTAATCAGCAGAATGGAACCATCCGAGTACGTCCTCAAATCTTCTTCCAAGCGTTCCAGGTCCGTTTTTCCTCGATTTCATTGGTGTTCCAGAGGCACTTGAAGCCATTTTGACTACTGAGTCTCTTCTTACAGTCTTCTTGGGTTCTTTGACAGTCAGGAGGCCTAGAGGAGAACCTTTGAACCCTGTCCTTCTTTTCCTCATACAAATCGATTGTTGTTGTTGCAGAAAATGTGAGTAACGTTAAACGTCAGTCGTTGAGAACCGCTTCGGTGCGGTCAAAGGAACCGCCCGCGGACAAGAAGAAAAATTCGAGAAGTAGAACGGCGGAAGGAAAATTGCAGGTGAGCGACGATCATTTTTTGTTTGAGTTACCGAAGGCATCCGATACGATCGATCATGCGTATCAAACAAACGCGGTTCTTAAGCGATGATTTTTCATAGTTGGCGCAGTCCGATCCTACCGACTGCGCCAACTATAACTCATTTAATCGAATCCTCGGTCTAATTGGGCGACGTTTCTCAGGTACTAAACTCGAACCGAGGAGAAACGAAGAAAACTCCTTACGCGGCCAATCTGCGAAGTAGCAGGGGGCCGTCGGATATAAAAAACGAGGCCAAAGAAAACATCAAGGGGGCCACGTTTAAAGGTAAAAAAAAAAAAAAAAATTGAATAACTGTCACCGTCTTGATTAATCTGTCTTTAATTTCCAAACGGTTGTTTTTGTTTTTTTAATGCGTGCCCTCTCCGCTAGGTGTCGTCGGTAAGGTCAGTATATCGCGAAAAACGGCGAAACGAAGGGCCGTTGCCAAGTTACTACTGCTCCACCAAAAAGTCCCTCAGTCGGACAAAAGTAAGTCGGTTAAAAAGAGGTCCAGGTAAAAACGTTTTTTTTTTGTTTTTTTTTTTTGGGTGGATCGATGTGACGTATTGCATACAATTGGGTGCAATACGTTACATTTGTCCCCGTACTATTCTCTCGATATTGTACCTACCTGATGAACATGTTATTATGAATATGCGTTAATGTTTTATTGTTTAGGGTGTAATAATGATTTTAGTGCGGTTGCTTCCTGAACGTGGAAATTTTACATTAAGAAGGCAACCTAATTAAGTAGTTGGGTTTATTATAATTTCTTTTAGGTTAGACAGTATTTTAATCGGTTTTCGTAATTATTTTTAACTTTTTTTATTAGGGTCTTTTCTTGTTTTTTTGCGAAAGAAACATTTGGTTTTTATTTATATACCATACGTTGGCATGTAAAGGGTGTTCCAGGATAAACGGATTTTCTCGAAAAGTATTGGGAATATGGAAAATTTTCTTTTGGCGTTGGGTTCCTTATTAAAGATGGAACAAATTATGTAGAATAATATTTGGTCGTAAATTGAAAAATAAAGAAGTTATGGGGGATTTTTGGGTAAAAATTGAAAAAATTTTTTTTTTGAAAAATTGATTTTTTTTTGGAAATGGATAAAGTGCCCAAAATGCTTTAAAAAAGTCTTATAAAACTTTTTTGGGAAATGTACCTGGAAAAAGTTATGAGCAAAAGAGTCTTCCGGAAAAAATCTAAAGGGGTACCCATGGGAAAATGTTCATAATTTCAGTTTTTATTTTTTTTCTGGAAAACTATTGGTCGGAGAAAAAAAATTGTTAGAACAAAAGTTGTTTGGAATGTCAAGGAGCATCAGATGCGATAGAAAAATAATTTTTATATCCAACAGTTTTCCGGAAAATCGGAAAAAACACCAAAACAGTTTTTCCTCATTTTCTCGAAAACTATTGGGAATATGGAAAATTTTCTTTTAGCATTGGATTCCAAATAAAAAATAGAACAAATTATATAGAATAACATTTTGTCGAAAATTGATAAATAAAGGAGTTATTGAAGATTTTTGGAAAAATGGAAAATTTTTGGGTAAAAATGTGAAAAAAAAAATTTTTGAAAAAGTTTGATTTTTTTTTTTGGAAATCGATAAATCGCTTAAAAAACAACAGAAAAGTCCAATAAAACTTTTTTGAAAAATGTACCTGGAAAAAGTTATACCTGATTTTCCCTTTCTGAAAAAATCCAAAGGGGGTACCCCTGGAAAAATGTTCATAATTTTGGTTTTTATTTTTTTTCTGGAAAACTATAGGTTGGAGGAAAAAATTGTTTAAAAAAAAGTTGTTTAGAATGTCAAGGCGCATCAGATGCCATAGAAAAATAATTTTTAGTATCAACAGATTTCTGGAAAACCGGGAAAAACACCAAAACAGTTTTTCCTCATTTTCTCGAAAACTACTGGGAATATGGAAAAATTTTTTTTAGCATTGGATTCCTATTCAAAAATAGAACAAATCATGTAGAATAACATTTTGTTGTAAATCTCAAATTAAAGAAGTTATGGGAGATTTTTGAAAAATTTGAAAATTTTTTGGTGAAAAATTTGAAAAAAAAATTTTTGGAAAAATTTCAATTTTTTTTTCGAAAATCGATAAATCGCTTAAAAAACAACAAAAAAGTCTTATAAAACTTTTTTGAAAAATGTACCTGAAAAAAGTTATACCCAAAAAAGTGTTTCTCAAAATATCCAAAGGGGTACCCCTGGAAAAATGTTCATAATTTTAGTTTTTATTTTTTTTCTGGAAAACTATTGGTTGGAGAGAAAAATTGTTAAGGCAAAAGTTGTTTGGAATGTCAAGGCGCATCAGATGCGATAGAAAAATAATTTTTATATCCGGCAGTTTTCCGGAAAATTGAGGAAAACTCCAAAACAGTTTTTCCCTATTTTCTTGAAAACTATTGGGTATATTGAAGATTTTTTTTTAGTATTGGATTCCTTTTCAAAAATAGAACAAATAATATAGAATAACATTTAGCCGTAAATCAAAAAATAAAAGAGTTATGGAGAATTTTTGAAAAAATGGAAAATTTTTGGGTGAAAAATTTGAAAAAAAAAATTTTTGGAAAAATTTAATTTTTTTTTTGGATATCGATAAATCGCTCAAAAAACATGGAAAAAGTTTTATAAAACTTTTTTGCAAAATGTACTAGAAAAGAGTTATATCCAAAAAATAAAAAAAAAATCAAAATTTGTAAATTTCTCAAAAACCGTCAATTTCTCAAAAAATTTCATTTTTATATGAAAGTGAGAAAATGATATGGAGATCATAAGGGTTTTCGAATCATGACTCTATCTTTAATAGCAAAGAAGTTATTTACATTTTTGTGAAGTGTTGACATCATAAACATGCTAAAAATTCAAAATTTTCAAATTACTCAAAACTGTCAATTTCTCAAAAAATTTCATTCTTCTATAAAAGTGAGAAAATGAACTGGAGATCTTAAGAAACTTTGAATCATGACTTTATCTTTAATAGCAAAGAAGTTATCCAAAATTTTGTAAGGTGCATCGAAATTTCTCAAAAACTGTGAATTAGTCAGAAAATTTTATTCTTATATGGAATATAGAAAATTTTCTTTTAGCACTGGAATCCCAGTTAAAAATAGAACAAATCGTGTAGAATAACATTTTGTCGTAAATCTCGAATTAAAGAAGTTATGGGGAATTTTTGAAAATTTTTGGGTGAAAAATTTGAAAAAAAAAATTTTTGGAAAAATTTGAATTTTTTTTTTTGGAAATCGATAAATCGATGAAAAAACAACAAAAAAGTCTTATAAAACTTTTTTGAAAAATGTACCTGAAAAAAGTTATACCCAAAAAAGTCTTCCTGGAAAAATCCAAAGGGGTACCCATGGGAAAATGTTCCAAATTTTGGTTTTTATTTTTTTTCTGGAAAACTATTGATCGGAGAAAAAAATTGTTAGAACAAAAGTTGGTTGGAATGTCAAGGCGCATCAGATGCCATAAAAAAATAATTTTTATACCCAGCAGTTTTCCGGAAAATTGAGGAAAACTCCAAAACAGTTTTTCTTAATTTTCTCGAAAACTATTGAGAATATGGAAAATTTTCTTATAGCATTGGATTCGTTTTCAAAAATAGAACAAATTATATAGAATAATATTTTGTCGAAAATTGATAAATAAAGGAGTTATTGAAGATTTTTGGAAAAATGGAAAATTTTTGGGTGAAAAATTTGAAAAAAATTTTTTTGGAAAAATTTGAATTTTTTTTTTGGAAATCGATAGATCGTAATAAAGAATGGTATTTTGTCGTAAATCTCAAAATAAGGAAGTTATGGAGGATTTTTGAAAAATTGGAAAATTTTGGGATAAAAAATTGTAAAAAAAAAATTTTTCGAAAAAATTTTTATTTTTTTTGGAAATAGATAAATTGCCCAAAGGACTTAAAAAAAGTCTTATAAAACTTTTTTGGAAAATGTACCTGGAAAAAGTTATGAGCAAATTTCTCCTTCAAAAGATCCAAAGGGGTACCCCTGGAAAAATGTTCATAATTTCAGTTTTTATTTTTTTTCTGGAAAATTATTGGTCGGAGAAAAAAATTGTTAAAACAAAAGTTGTTTGGAATTTCAATGCGCATCAGATGCCATAGAAAAATAATTTTTATATCCAGCAGTTTTCCGGAAAATTGAGGAAAACTCCAAAACAGTTTTTCCTCATTTTCTCGAAAACTATTGAGAATATGGAAAATTTTCTTTGAGCATTGGATTTCTATTCAAAAATAGAACAAATTATATAGAATAATATTTTGTCGAAAATTGATAAATAAAGGAGTTATTGAAGATTTTTGGAAAAATGGAAAATTTTTGGGTGAAAAATTTGAAAAAAATTTTTTTGGAAAAATTTGAATTTTTTTTTTGGAAATCGATAGATCGCTTAAAAAACAACAAAAAAGTCTTATAAAACTTTTTTAAAAAATGTACCTGGAAAAAGATATACCTGATTTTCCCTTTCTGAAAAAATCCAAAGGGGTACCCCTGGAAAAATGTTCATAATTTCAGTTTTTATTTTTTTTCTGGAAAACTATTGTTTGGAGAAAAAAATTGTTTAAACAAAAGTTGTTTGGAATGTCAATGCGCATCAGAAGCAATAAAAAAGTAGTTTTTATATCCAACAGTTTTCCGGAAAATTGAGGAAAACTCCAAAACAGTTTTTCCTCATTTTCTCAAAAACTATTGAGCATATTGAAATTTTTCTTGTATCATTGGAATCACAATCAAAAATAGAACAAATCATATAGAACAACATTTACCCGTAAATCTCAAAATAAATGAGTTATAGAAGATTTTTTGAAAAAATGGAAAATTTTTGGGTAAAAAAAAAATTTTTAAAAAATTAATTTTTTTTTTGTTGGAAATCGATTAGTTACTCAAAAACCTTCAAAAAAGCCTAATAAAGTTTTTTTGAAAAAAGCACCGAAAAAAAGTTACACCCAATTTTCCCAAAAAAAAATCTCCCTTCGGAAATTTTGGTATTTAATTTTTTTCCAGGAAAACTATTGGTCGGAGAAAAAAATTCTTATAACAAAACTTGTTCGGAATCCCAACGCCCATCCAGCGCAACAAAAAAATAATTTTTATTTCCAAAAGTTTTCCAGAAAATCGAGAAAAACCTCTAAACAGTTTTCCTTAATTTTCTCAAAAACTATTGGAAATATCGCAAATTTTCCTACATCATTAGACTCCCCATCAAAAACAGAACAAATCATAAAGAATAACATTTAGCCGTAAACCTCAAAATAAACGAGCTATCGAAGATTTTTCGAAAAATTCACCACCCACTTGGAACACCTTCGTATGTGTAGCTGCTATAAATTTTTTTTTTTCGACATATCTAATAATGAACAAATTCGGTAGCGTAATTGTGCCTTTGTTACTAAACAAAAATGATGATAAGATGTTTACACATGAATTATTGTATAATAACTATATTTGTAACAGATTTATTTTATCCAGAAATAAAGTTTATAGTTAAAAAGTGTTTTGGTTATGAATCCGACGATTTTGTTAATTATCGTGGAATTTTTATTTAATTACTCTCCTTCTGGATATTCGTGACAAACTGGATCAACTGTGCCTGGATTAATTAGTACATTTTTCCAGGCAGTTGAGAAAGAGAGAGAGATAGCTAACGTCTAATAAGTTAGAGGAAGGACACAGTCAAACTGTCCTTCCTTCTTTATTTCGATTTATGGCTGGTTAGAATGAAATCATTCTTCTTCTTCTTCTTCTTCTTCTTCTTCTTCATTTTTTCCATGTTTGACAAAACGTATTTGACCACGGCACCCTATGATTTCAGGGTCTTCATACAGAAATGCCTGGAATTAATTGGAAAATTTCTTCCAGGCAGTTGAGAGAGAGAGATAAACAATTAAAACGTGTTTCCAAGGTGATTTCAAGGTCGTTTTTCTTGGTGACCTTGGCATTTTTTGAAGGTCACAAGGTGTCAGTCGATCAGGGGAGGCGGTTTGCCTTTGTAAGGGTCAATTCGGAGTTTCAAGGTCATTCGTCGGTCAAATAAGGATGTGATCAAGATCCAAGGATATTTGAAGGTCATACTTGAACCTGTTCTTGAACCTATTGTCCTTGAGAGATCCAGGCAATTGAGCACGAGAGAGAGAGAGAGAGACAGAGAGAGTCTTAAACCACTGAACCCTATAACTCAATCAACTACCTGGAATTAATAAAAAATTTATTCCAGGCAGTTGAGAGAGATATAGAGAGGAAGATAAACAATAAAAACTTGTTTTCAAGGTCGTTTTTCTCGGTGACTTTGGCAAGGTCAAAAGTTACAATTTCCTCAAGGTCGAAAGGTGGCAGTCGATTAGACGATCAGGGGAGGCGGTTTGCCTTTGTGTGGCTATATGGTCAAAGTCCAAGGTCAACTGAAGGTCATACTAATAATAAAAGACCTAAAAATTGATTATGCTTCAACTGCCTGGACGAATCAAACCATTCTTCTCTTTTCCTTATTTTCTTTCATTTCTTTCTACTCTATAGACTTTAGATCAGTTGATTTCTTGAACCTATTGTCCTTAGGATTAGATCGTCATTTATTTCGTCCAGGCAGTTCAGAGAGATGAAAATAAACAATTGAAACGTGTTTCCAAGGTGATTTCAAGGTCGTTTTTCTCGGTGACCTTGGCAGTTTTTTGAAGGTCGCAAGGTGGCAGTCGATCAGACGATCAGGGGAGGCGGTTTGCCTTTGTGAGGGTCAGTTTCAAGGTCATTCGTCGGTCAAATTAGGATGTGACCAAGAGCCAAGGATATTTGAAGGTCATACTTAAACCTGGAATTTCTTGAAGCTGTTGTCCTTGAGAGATTAGATCGTCATTTATTTCGTCCAGGCAATTGAGCACGAGAGAGAGAGAGAGAACTAAAGTCTCTTAAACCATTGAACACTACTTTGACTCAATCAACTGCCTGGAATTAATTAAAAATTTCTTCCAGGCAGTTTAGAGAGATAGAGAGAAAGATAAACAATTAAAGCGTGTTTCCAAGGTGATTTTGAGGTCGTTTTTCTTGGTGACCTTGACAAGGTCAAATGCTACAATTTCCTCAAGGTTGAAAGGTGGCAGTTGATTAGGGGAGGCGGTTTGCCTTTGTGTTGCTATATGGTCAAAGTCCAAGGACGACTGAAGGTCATACTAATAATAAAAGCCCTAAAAAAATATGCTTCAACTGCCTGGACGAATCAAATTGTTCTTCTCTCTTTTTATTTTCTTCCATTGCTTTCTACTCTATAGACATTAGATCAGTTGATTTCTTGAACCAATAGAACATGAGAGAGACAGAGAAAGAGAACTAAAGTTTCTTAAACCATTGAGTCCTATGACTGGATCGAGTGCCTGGAATAAATTAAAAATTTCTTCCAGGCAGTTGAGAGAGAGAGATAAACAATTAAAACGTGTTTCCAAGGTGATTTCAAGGTCGTTTTTCTTGGTGACCTTGGCATTTTTTTGAAGGTCACAAGGTGTCAGTCGATCAGGGGAGGCGGTTTGCCTTTGTAAGTGTCAAATTTAAGTTTCAAAGTCATACGTCAGTGTAATTGGAGAACTTTCGATGCCAAATTGGAAAACTTCATTAGGATTAGGATATGATCAAAGTTCAAGGACGTCTGAAGGTCATACTAATAATAAAATTACCATAAGTGCCATTATGCAAAGCAAAATAATAGACGAAGGGTCCTCTCATTGGCAATTGAATATCTCGGGTTCTAGTGGTCGGAATTTGGAAATTCTTGATTTGTTGACTAGTCTGAAGTCTTTTGTAGTCTTTTTTGAAAAAATCACTAAAATCCGTTGACTAGAAGTCAAGATAATGGAATTCTTAGTCCAGGAGTTCCTGTAAGGGACAAAATAATTTGTCTCTTATTGGCAATTGAATATCTCGGGTTCTAATAGTCCAAATTTAAAAATTCTTGATTTGTTGACTAGTCTGAAGTCTTTTTTAGTCTTTTTTGAAAAAATCACTAAAATCCGTTGACTAGAAGTCAAGATAATGGAATTCTTAGTCCAGGAGTGCCTGTAAGAGGCAAAATAATTTGTCTCTCTTTGGCAAGTGAATATCTTGAGTTTCAGTAGTCCAAATTTGGAAATTATTGATTTGTGGACTAGTCTAAAGTCTTTTGTAGTCTTTTTTGAAAAAATTACTAAAATCCGTTAACTAGAAGTCAAGATATTGGAATTCTTAGTCCAGGAGTGCCTGTAAGGAACCAAATAATTTGTCTCTTATTGGCAAGTGAATATCTTGGGTTCTAGTAGTCCGAATTTAGAAATTATTGATTCATGGACTAGTCTGGAGTCCTTTTTAGTCTTTTTGAAAAAATCACTAAAATCCGTTGAGTAGAAGTCAAGATAAAGGAATTCTTAGTCCAGGAGTGCCTGTAAGGAAGAAAATAATTTGTCTCTCATTGGCAAGTGAATAACTCGGGTTCTGGTAGTCCAAATTTAGAAATTCTTGATTTGTGGACTAGTCTGAAGTCTTTTTAGTCTTTTTAGAAAAAATCACTAAAATCCGTTGACTAGAAGTCAAAATAATGGAATTCTTAGTCCAGGAGTGCCTGTAAGGAACAAAATAATTTGTCTCTTATTGGCAAGTGAATATCTCGGGTTCTAGTAGTCCAAATTTAAAAATTCTTGATTTGTTAACTAGTCTGAAGTCTTTTGTAGTCTTTTTTGAAAAAATCACTAAAATCCGTTGACTAGAAGTCAAGATATTGGAATTTATAGTCCAGGAGTGCCTGTAAGAGGCAAAATAATTTGTCTCTCTTTGGCAAGTAAATATCTCGGGTTCTAATAGTCCGAATTTGGAAATTCTTGATTTGTTGACTAGTCTGAAGTCTTTTGTAATCTTTTTTGAAAAAATCACTGAAATCCGTTGACTAGAAGTCAAGATATTGGAATTTATAGTCCAGGAGTGCCTGTAAGAGGCAAAATAATTTGTCTCTCTTTGGCAAGTAAATATCTCGGGTTCTAATAGTCCGAATTTGGAAATTCTTGATTTGTTGACTAGTCTGAAGTCTTTTGTAGTCTTTTTTGAAAAAATCACTAAAATCCGTTGACTAGAAGTCAAGATATTAGAATTTATAGTCCAGGAGTGCCTGTAAGGAGGAAAATAATTAGTCTCTCATTGGCAAGTGAATATCTTGGGTTCTAGTAGTCCAAATTTAAAAATTCTTGATTTGTTGACTAGTCTGAAGTCTTTTGTAGTTTTTTTTGAAAAAATCACTAAAATCCGTTTACTAGAAGTCAAGATATTGGAATTCTTAGTCCAGGAGTGCCTGTAAGAAGCAAATAACTTTAAGTAATTCGGACTAGGTTTTGGTTAGAACAACAACAATAAAACAAAAAACGCCAGTGAACTTTTACCGCCTTTATTATTAGAGATGTACCTCTATTTGTCTATAAATAAGAAAATAAATAAACAAATACGTTTGTTAAAGGCATTTTTTATTAATTAACACTCACCCTTTATTATACTCGTATAATTTATTGCTTAAACTTCAATAAGAGGGTGAAGAAGGAATAGGCCGAACTCAGAACCTACAAATGAAAATAAAAAATGTTTCAGTGGTGTGACGTCACTTGTTAGCACTCAAAATTTATTTCGTATCTGCCATTCTGCCCATGGATTCGGCACTCAGTCATTTGTACTATTTGTCTCTTTCCAGGCAGTTTTTGGTTTAATTATAGTAGATGAATTACTAGATTTCAACTTTTTTAAAAGTGGAATTGACTTAATTTTTCCAGGCACTTTTTGGTTGAATTATAGTAGATGAGTTACTAAGTTTCCTAAATCTGCTTTAACTAATTTTTTCAGGCAATTCTTGCCCTTTTCCAGGCTTCGGTACCATGTACGAGTGACTGTACATTTTTTTATAATAATTAGTACAATTATTTGAACGGCCTATATTGCATGTACACGTTTGATAATGGCTCAAGAATTTCCTATTTAAAATTGTACTAAAATCACAAAAGGTGGTGGTATTGTCCAGTAGTACATTTGACCGATATAAGAACAGGGTTCGCACAAGAGGGTCTTTAGTACAAATTTTTATTAATATTTTGTACAATTTTCCATCTAATTTTGTGCTAAAAATTGTACTAAAAAAGCTATTGGGCGTGGCCAAAACAAGACATTATTAATCTTTTTACAGAGCGTATTTAGTACAATTTTTTCTAACAAAGGGTTGACCAAAGTGCCCATTTTACGTACTTTTAAAAACGCCGGCAACGAAATCACCCCCATACCGGCCGCGTCCATCACCAACGGCTTCTGAGACCGCATCATGATCGTTTTGATCCTCTTCTGAGTATCCAGAGGACAATCGAACCAGTCCAACGAATAAATATCTTGAGCCACGGCCAGACTCTGGAAAACAAACCAACCGTAAGGTTCCAGACAAAGATAAACGGCCCGAAAAACCACCTGATCTATCACCAGTTGCCCGTTATAACACACGGAGAACAAGATGACGATCCAGCCGAACAGGTGCAAAGTGAACCTGACCGAATCCTCAATGGCGTCCACCATAATGATCTCGAAACATAAAACGCTCAAAACCAACGAGGTGAGCGTGATATAAAACAGGAGCATGGTACTAAAAGCGTCCGCGGTGCTCTGCGAGTACCTGCGAACCAAATTAGGTGACTTTCATGCGGTTTATTCGCACCCAAACTCACTCAATCACGTCGATATGGTACCGAATCACGAACAACAACTTCTCGGTGAACTTCTCCCCCTGAGGTGTATGATGGTGCAATTGGTCCACAAACAAGCGAAGGTTCTCTATCTGATTCACGATGTGCATAAGGAACCCGCACAGTAGCATGGTAAGCACCACCACCACCACGGTCACCATGGTGCAAGTGTAGATCTGATGGATAAAAACGATTTCGAAGACGGGGGTGAGGTCGAAGCGGAAAGGGAAGGCGCTACGTACGACCTACAAGGGTCTCTTTTAAGAAAGAGAGAGAGAGAGGGAGAGAGGATGGTTCCATAGCTTACTAGTCCGCACGGAACCCCGTCCTCGATCATTTGACTGGTTCGCGATCGGTAGCATTTGTTCACGCTCAATTGGGGCATCAGCATGTAGACGAAGTTGCCCACGATGCCGTAGAACATGAAGACTTTGCTGAACAGGTTCGCGTTCTCCTCGGTTCTGATGGTCGTAGAGGAGTTGCCGTATTTATCGAAGTAGTCGATGCTTTTCTATAAAAAAAAAAGGCGGATGACGCGTCAAAAAATGGTTCCTCCTTCTAAGGTTCATGTTGAAGGTCACTTTGAGGATGATGTGAAGGTGGAAGAGAGGGAGGAGGCCAGGGAGGTTTTTCTACTTCACATGGGTTCTTCTTCCTGGTTCCATGAAAAGGGAATTGTTTGGTTCTTCCAGGCTCTTGAGCGTGACACTTATCGAGAGAGAAAGAACGTTTTTTAGTACAATTTTTGATGCAAATTGTACTAAATATTAACAGAATTATGTACTATTGAAAAGTTTGTACTAAAAAAGCCCTTGTGGGTGCCTGTCAAGCAATTTTCTCAATTTTTGCACCTAAATTGAGACAATTGATGTTAGGCCTCTGACCACGCATAAGGGCTTTTTAGTACAATTTTGAATACAAAAAAACAGTGACAAATTGTACAAAATATTTAATAATATTTGTACTATTTTTAGTACAATTTTTAATACAAAAATGGGTGAAAATTTGTACAAAATATTACGAGAAAATTATACTTTTTAAAAATTTGTACTAAAAAAACCCTTGTGCGTGGCCAGAGGCCTCGCACCACCAAGCAATTTCCTCAATGATCACAATTTGTGCATCTAAATTGAGACAATTTCAAAATTGCTTAGTGATGCGAGGCCTCTGGCCACGCATAAGGGCTTTTTAGTACAATTTTTAATACAAAAAAACAGTGACAAATTGTACAAAATATTTAATAATATTTGTACTATTTTTAGAACAATTTTTAATGCAAAAAATTCGTCAAAAATTTGTACAAAATATTACGAGGAAATTGTATTTTTTAAAAATTTGTACTAAAAAAACCCTTATGCGAGGCCTCTGGCCACGGGGCTTTTTTTGTACAATTTTTAATACAAAAAAACAGTGACAAATTGTACAAAATATTTAATAATACTAATACTATTTTTAGTACAATTTTTAATGCAGAAAATTCGTGAAAATTTGTACAAAATATAAAAAGAAAATTGTACTTTTTAAAATTGTACTAAAAAAACCCTTGTGCGTGGCCAGAGGCCTCACACCACCAAGCAATTTCTCTAATTGTCACAATTCTTGCATCTAAATTGAGACAATTTCAAAATTGCTTAGTGATGCGAGGCCTCTGGCCACGCATAAGGGCTTTTTAGTACAATTTTTAATACAAAAAAACAGTGACAAATTGTACAAAATATTTAATAATATTTGTACTATTTTTAGAACAATTTTTAATGCAAAAAATTCGTCAAAAATTTGTACAAAATATTACGAGGAAATTGTATTTTTTAAAAATTTGTACTAAAAAAACCCTTATGCGAGGCCTCTGGCCACGGGGCTTTTTTTGTACAATTTTTAATACAAAAAAACAGTGACAAATTGTACAAAATATTTAATAATACTAATACTATTTTTAGTACAATTTTTAATGCAGAAAATTCGTGAAAATTTGTACAAAATATAAAAAGAAAATTGTACTTTTTAAAATTGTACTAAAAAAACCCTTGTGCGTGGCCAGAGGCCTCACACCACCAAGCAATTTCTCTAATTGTCACAATTCTTGCATCTAAATTGAGACAATTTCAAAATTGCTTAGTGATGCGAGGCCTCTGGCCACGCATAAGGGCTTTTTAGTACAATTTTTAATACAAAAAAACAGTGACAAATTGTACAAAATATTTAATAATATTTGTACTATTTTTAGAACAATTTTTAATGCAAAAAATTCGTCAAAAATTTGTACAAAATATTACGAGGAAATTGTATTTTTTAAAAATTTGTACTAAAAAAACCCTTATGCGAGGCCTCTGGCCACGGGGCTTTTTTTGTACAATTTTTAATACAAAAAAACAGTGACAAATTGTACAAAATATTTAATAATACTAATACTATTTTTAGTACAATTTTTAATGCAGAAAATTCGTGAAAATTTGTACAAAATATAAAAAGAAAATTGTACTTTTTAAAATTGTACTAAAAAAACCCTTGTGCGTGGCCAGAGGCCTCACACCACCAAGCAATTTCTCTAATTGTCACAATTCTTGCATCTAAATTGAGACAATTTCAAAATTGCTTAGTGATGCATAAGGGCTTTTTTAGTACAATTTTCAATACAAAAAAACAGTGACAAATTGTACAAAATATTTCATAATATTTGTACTGGTTTTAGTACAAATTTCAATACAAAAAAAAGTGACAAATTTTACAAGATATTTGTACTATTTTTAGTACAATTTATAATACAAAAAATTCGTGAAAATTTGTACAAAATAGAACGAAAAAATTGTACTTTTTAAAATTGTACTAAAAAATCCCTTGTGCGTGGCCAGAGGCCTCGAACTACCAAGCAATTTCCTCAATTATCACAATTTTTGCACCTAAATTGAAACAATTTTAAAATTGCTTAGTGATGCGAGGCCTCTGGCCACGCATAGGGGATTTTTAGTACAATTTTTAATACAAAAAAACAGTGAAAAATTGTACAAAATATTTAATAATATTTGTACTATTTTTAGAACAATTTTTAATGCAAAAAATTCGTCAAAAATTTGTACAAAATATTACGAGAAAATTGTACTTTTTAAAAATTTGTACTAAAAAAACCCTTGTGCGTGGCCAGAGGCCTCGCACCACTAAGTAGTTTCTCCATTTATCATAATTTTTGCACAAAAATCGAGACACCTTAGAAACTGCTTAGCGATGCGAGGGCCTTTTTAGTACAACTTTTAATACAAAATTGAGTCACTAATTGTACAAGAATTTGTACTAAAACTCTTCTGTGTCCCCAGTTCGTACCGCACGAACGCCTCAATATAAATAAATCCACTATTGTACAAACCTTGACAATAATAAACCCAATTGCAGTACAATTTTCCCTTTGTACTTTTTTGAAAATTTGTACTAATGAATAACGAATAAATCCACTATTGTACAAACCTTGACAATAAATAAACCCAATTGCAGTACAATTCCAATTGTACTTTTTTGAAAAATTGTACTAATAAATAACGAATAAATCCACTATTGTACAAACCTTGATAATAAATAAACCCAATTGCAGTACAATTGAAATTGTACTTTTTTGAAAAATTGTACTAATAAATAACGAATAAATCCATTATTGTACAAACTTTGACAATAAATATACCCAATTACAGTACAATTTTTTCTTTGTACTCTTTTGAAAAATTGTACTAATAAATAACGAATAAATCCTTTATTGGACAAACCTTGACAATAAATAAACCCAATTGCAGTACAATTAGAATTGTACTTTTTTGAAAAATTGTACTGATAAATCCACTATTGTACAAACTTTGACAATAATAAACCCAATTGCAGTACAATTTTCCTTTTGTACTTTTTTGAAAAATTGTACTAATAAATAACGAATAAATCCACTATTGTACAAACTTTGACAATAAATAAACCCAATTGCAGTACAATTCCAATTGTACTTTTTTGAAAAATTGTACTAATAAATAACGAATAAATCCACTATTGTACAAACCTTGATAATAAATAAACCCAATTGCAGTACAATTGAAATTGTACTTTTTTGAAAAATTGTACTAATAAATAACGAATAAATCCATTATTGTACAAACTTTGACAATAAATATACCCAATTACAGTACAATTTTTTCTTTGTACTCTTTTGAAAAATTGTACTAATAAATAACGAATAAATCCTTTATTGGACAAACCTTGACAATAAATAAACCCAATTGCAGTACAATTAGAATTGTACTTTTTTGAAAAATTGTACTGATAAATCCACTATTGTACAAACTTTGACAATAATAAACCCAATTGCAGTACAATTTTCCTTTTGTACTTTTTTGAAAAATTGTACTAATAAATAACGAATAAATCCACTATTGTACAAACTTTGACAATAAATAAACCCAATTGCAGTACAATTCCAATTGTACTTTTTTGAAAAATTGTACTAATAAATAACGAATAAATCCACTATTGTACAAACCTTGATAATAAATAAACCCAATTGCAGTACAATTGAAATTGTACTTTTTTGAAAAATTGTACTAATAAATAACGAATAAATCCATTATTGTACAAACTTTGACAATAAATATACCCAATTACAGTACAATTTTTTCTTTGTACTCTTTTGAAAAATTGTACTAATAAATAACGAATAAATCCTTTATTGGACAAACCTTGACAATAAATAAACCCAATTGCAGTACAATTAGAATTGTACTTTTTTGAAAAATTGTACTGATAAATCCACTATTGTACAAACTTTGACAATAATAAACCCAATTGCAGTACAATTTTCCCTTTGTACTTTTTTGAGAAATTGTACTAATAAATAACGAATAAATCCACTATTGTACAACTTTAACAATAAATAAACCCAATTGCAGTACAATCGGAATTGTACTTTTTTAAAAAATTGTACTAATAAATAACGAATAAATACACTATTGTACAAACCTTGAAAATAATAAACCCAATTGCAGTACAATTAGAATTGTACTTTTTTGAAAAATTGTACTAATAAATAACGAATAAATTCACTATTGTACAAACTTTGACAATAATAAACAGTAACAGTACCCCAATTACAGTACAATTATTCGCCCTCAATCCTGACTGAACTTTTACTCATTAATTCCGACCTCAATTGCCTGGAAGAACCACCACCTTAAATCTGGACCAAATTATCATCATCATCATCATCAATAATAAATCCAGAATCCAGTGACTAAGTAGTACAACTACCCACCATCAACTTAATAATCGTCCGCCTATTGTTGATGAAACAAATGACCATGTAGATCATGCCTACGATGCAGTTCAAAGCGATCATGTTTTCTACTGCTGCCGTCAGGTTGGGCACGCCATCTTGAAAAGAAAAGAGAGAGTAGAAAGGGTTAAAAGATAAAAGAGTGCTAGAGGGGTCCATAGTAATCCAGAAGTTGCCAGGATCCAAACAAAAACATACCGCACAACTGTATAATGAAATCCGCCAATATGGGAATGGCGCAAGGCATCAGAGAAGAGATCATGATCAAATCCTTGATCACTCTGGTCCAGTTATACTGATAATCCGGATCGTTTTCCCATAAGAAGCAAAACTTTAGCACCGAAATGTTGAATTTGAAAAACGTCTTGTTGTTCTGCATCATTGAGACTTGAATATAATAGAGCAGTTATATATATATATACAGAACAAAGAGGGTGATTTATTTAGTGCAATTATTACGTGAGAGAGAGAGAGAGAGGTCTTTTATTATCGGGGCGTCACTGTAATTTGTCACTCAAAATGGCGGACAAGTTTAAAATGAAAAGGAACGTGAGGGAGGGTCACCTCCTCCCCCGGTTTTGTATAAATGAAGACGCGGAATGTCAAAACAAAAGAAAGAAAAAGAGGTTTCATTGGGTCGACGTGGACTTTGAACCTAATCAGTCATTTCCTCCAAGTTTTCCTTGTTTAATCTGGCACACCAAGAGAGATAGACACCATTTCCAGACCATCCAGACACCATTAAACAAATGAAACGACTATATAGGAACGAGACCGTGATTTGCCTATACAGAGGGTTACCCTATGTAGACACGGGTGCCGTACTCAATTACGGAATGTCAAAACCCCAAATTGTCAACAGGAGGTTAACATTATACAATGTCACAGTTTCCCAAGTAAACAATGGCCGCTAAAAGCGAATTATTATCGACGATCGAGCGGTTTCACATCAACACTCTGGACGATACCGATTACGTTGTCGAATCGAAATGTCTCCCTTTTAGAACCTGCGACAGGTGAACGATTAATAAAAATCGATTTACGAGGAATTTTATGGACACGATGATTTCCTTCCAGATACCCGGCGGTGTCGAATGTCGCGTGTATGGTCGTGCATCTGGCTCTCCTTGCGATCCTGGTGTTCGCCGTTTTGTATTTTATCAAGAGACCTTAGAGGAGTAGTTTGTACTGATGATAACCAATAAAGAGACTGTTTAAGTTGAGGCGTTTTTATAGAGTTGATTTTATCCTCTGGAGGAGGCTCTGACGAGGATTTCCAACGAATGAACGCGGGAGGAAGAGAATCGTTGCATTTGTTTCATTGACCAGGAAGATGCAGAAAGGGAGAAACTGGGGTTAAAGAGGCAGATTCAAAGATCACCCGATCTAAGGTCTATAGAGTGGCAAAATAATCGAAAATCTTGATCAAAAAAATTCTAAACGAATGACCTTGAATTAACTTTCACAAAGGCAAGCCCCGCCTCCCCTGTCGCCTACTTTGATGGATGCTGTACGCATTCTTTTGACAGTTGAGTTGCGTGACCTCCAGGAGATTTGTATGACCTTGACGGTATAAAGACTTCAGACTAGTCCAAGAATCAATAATTTCCAAATTTGGTCTACTAGAACCCAAGATATTCACTTGCCAATGAGAGACAAATTATTTGGTTCCTTACAAGGACTCCTGGACTAAGAATTTCATTATCTTGACTTCTAGTGAACGGATTTTCTTGATTTTTTTAAAAAAGACTAAAAAGACTTTAGACTAGTCCATGAATCAATAATTTTTAAATTTGGACTACTAGAACCCGAGATATTGACTTGCCAATGCGAGACAAATTATTTTGTTCCTTACAGGGACTCCTGGACTAAGAATTCCATTATCTTGACTTCTAGTGAACGGATTTTAGTGATTTTTTCAAAAAAGACTAAAATAGACTTCAAACTAGTCCACAAATCAATAATTTCCAAATTTGGACTACCAGAACTCAAGATATTCACTTATCAATGAGAGACAAATTATTTGGTTCCTTACAGACACTCCTAGGCTAAGAATTCCAATATGTTGACTTCTAGTGAATGGATTTTAGTCATTTCTTCAATCAAGACTAAAAAGACTTCAGACTAGTCCACGAATCAATAATTTTCAAATTTGGACTACTAGAACCCAAGATATTCACTTACAAATAAGAGACAAATTATTTTGTTCCTTACAGGCACTCCTGGACTAAGAATTCCATTATCTTAACTTCTAGTCAACGGATTTTAGTAATTTCTTTAATCAAGACTAAAAAAGTCTTCAGACTAGTCAATGAATCAATAATTTCCAAATTCGGACTACTAGAACCCGAGATATTCACTTATCAATGAGAGACAAATTATTTGGTTCCTTACAGGGACTCCTGGACTAAGAATTCCATTATCTTGACTTCTAGTGAACGGATTTTTGTGATTTTTTCAAAAAAGACTAAAATAGACTTCAGACTAGTCCACAAATCAATAATTTCCAAATTTGGACTAATAGAACCCGAGATATTCAGTTGCCAATGAGAGACAAATTATTTGGTTCCTTACAGGGACTCCTGGACTAAGAATTCCATTATTTTGACTTCTAGTAAACGGATTTTCTTGATTTTTTTAAAAAAGACTAAAAAGACTTCAGACTAGTCCATGAATCAATAATTTTTAAATTTGGACTACTAGAACCTGAGATATTGACTTGCCAATGCGAGACAAATTATTTTGTTCCTTACAGGCACTTCTGGACTAAGAATTCCTTTATCTTGACTTCTAGTCAACGGATTTTAGTAATTTTTTCAAAAAAGACTAAAATAGACTTCAGACTAGTCCACAAATCAATAATTTCCAAATTTGGACTACTAGAACTCAAGATATTCACTTATCAATGAGAGACAAATTATTTGGTTCCTTACAGACACTCCTAGGCTAAGAATTCCAATATGTTGACTTCTAGTGAATGGATTTTAGTCATTTCTTCAATCAAGACTAAAAAGACTTCAGACTAGTCCACGAATCAATAATTTTCAAATTTGGACTACTAGAACCCAAGATATTCACTTACAAATAAGAGACAAATTATTTTGTTCCTTACAGGCACTCCTGGACTAAGAATTCCATTATCTTAACTTCTAGTCAACGGATTTTAGTAATTTCTTTAATCAAGACTAAAAAAGTCTTCAGACTAGTCAATGAATCAATAATTTCCAAATTCGGACTACTAGAACCCGAGATATTCACTTATCAATGAGAGACAAATTATTTGGTTCCTTACAGGGACTCCTGGACTAAGAATTCCATTATCTTGACTTCTAGTGAACGGATTTTTGTGATTTTTTCAAAAAAGACTAAAATAGACTTCAGACTAGTCCACAAATCAATAATTTCCAAATTTGGACTAATAGAACCCGAGATATTCAGTTGCCAATGAGAGACAAATTATTTGGTTCCTTACAGGGACTCCTGGACTAAGAATTCCATTATTTTGACTTCTAGTAAACGGATTTTCTTGATTTTTTTAAAAAAGACTAAAAAGACTTCAAACTAGTCCATGAATCAATAATTTTTAAATTTGGACTACTAGAACCTGAGATATTGACTTGCCAATGCGAGACAAATTATTTTGTTCCTTACAGGCACTTCTGGACTAAGAATTCCTTTATCTTGACTTCTAGTCAACGGATTTTAGTAATTTTTTCAAAAAAGACTAAAATAGACTTCAGACTAGTCCACAAATCAATAATTTCCAAATTTGGACTACTAGAACTCAAGATATTCACTTATCAATGAGAGACAAATTATTTGGTTCCTTACAGAGACTCCTGGACTAAGAATTCCATTATCTTGACTTCTAGTGAACGGATTTTAGTGATTTTTTAAAAAAATACTAAAAAGACTTCAGACTAGTCCATAAATCAATAATTTCCAAATTTGGACTACTAGAACCCAAGATATTCACTTGCCAATAAGAGACAAATTATTTGGTTCCTTACAGGGACTCCTGGACTAAGAATTCCATTATCTTGACTTCTAGTGAACGGATTTTAGTGATTTTTTCAAAAAATACTAAAAAGACTTCAGACTAGTCCATAAATCAATAATTTCCAAATTTAGACTACTAGAACTCAAGATATTCACTTATCAATGAGAGACAAATTATTTGGTTCCTTACAGGGACTCCTGGACTAAGAATTCCATTATCTTGACTTCTAGTGAACGAATTTTAGTGATTTTTTCAAAAAAGACTAAAATAGACTTCAGACTAGTCCACAAATCAATAATTTCCAAATTTGGACTACTAGAACTCAAGATATTCACTTATCAATGAGAGACAAATTATTTGGTTCCTTACAGAGACTCCTGGACTAAGAATTCCATTATCTTGACTTCTAGTGAACGGATTTTAGTGATTTTTTAAAAAAATACTAAAAAGACTTCAGACTAGTCCATAAATCAATAATTTCCAAATTTGGACTACTAGAACCCAAGATATTCACTTGCCAATAAGAGACAAATTATTTTCCTACTTACAGGCACTCCTGGACTATGAATTCCAATATCTTGACTTCTAATCAACGGATTTTAGTGATTTTTTTAAAAAAGACTAGAAAAGACTTCAGACTAGTCTATAAATCAAAAATTTTGAAATTCGGACTACTAGAACCAGAGTTATTCACTTGTCAATGAGAGACAAATTATTTGGTTCCTTACAGGCACTCCTGGACTAAGAATTCCATTATCTTGACTTCTAGTTAACGGATTTTCGTGATTTTTTCAAAAAAGACTAAAAAGACTTCAGAATAGTCCATGAATCAATAATTTCCAAATTTGGACTACTAGAACCCGAGTTATTCACTTGCCAATAAGAGGCAAATTATTTTGTTCCTTACAGGCACTCCTGGACTAAGAATTCCAATATCTTGACTTATAGTCAACGGATTTTAGTGATTTTTTCAAAAAAGACTAAAAAGACTTTAGACTAGTCCATGAATCAATAATTTTTAAATTTGGACTACTAGAACCCGAGTTATTCACTTGTCAATAAGAGACAAATTATTTTCTTCCTTACAGGAACTCCTGGACTAAGAATTCCAATATCTCCACTTCTAGTCAACGGATTTTAATGATTTTTTCAAAAACTTCTTCAGACTAGTCCACAAATCAATAATTTGCAGCAACAACTTAACCGAGGGCAAGTATTATTTAATAAAAACGCCTTCAACAAACATATTCATTTATTTTCCTTTATAATAGACAACTTACAAGATACAAACAGAACTAGAAATGTAGTTAAATAATAAAGACATTAACCCACAGACGTTTATCGTGTCGTAACCAGTAAAATCAAGTCCAATTTACTGTAAAAAAACCTAAAACAAAAAAAAACCGAAAGTTTACTCATGTCCATAGTCAACATTAAGGTTATGTAAGCGCGACTTATTTCTTAGTCGTCGGTATGACAACCGTCGGTTTCATCGCCAAGGACGCCATCATTTCCGTAATCGCTTCCGGTGTATTTTCGATATTCCCGGAAGGCGAAAACGCTCTCGTCGGAGGAAGGCTCTTCTACAAACGAAACCGGTTAAAACCCGCCATCGTACATTTGACCTTTTGACCTTACCATAGCGGCAACCGGTGGTTTCTTGGGTTCCTCCGTGGACCCCCCCCCTTCCTGATGGGGTTCCAGATTGTTGATCCGGTGCCGTTCCGCGATCCTAAAGTCCCTCCTGATAGACGCCGACTCGGTATCGATACGTCGCAGCACCCGGTTCGATTCGCAGTACTTTCGGGGGTCGTACGTGGGTACTTCCACCTAAAAAGTCGTCGCTTCGTTTTAAAGGGTCGAAATTGGAGAGGGAGAGGGGGGGAAACAAATGAGCGCTTGCCTTGGTGATACGAAACTATCGATATTTGTCGATAATCAAGAATTTTTAAGTTTGGACTATTAGAACCCGAGATATTCACTTGTCAATAAGAGACAAATTATTTTCTTCCTTACAGGAATTCCTGGACCAAGAATTCGATTATCTTGACTTCTAGTCAACGGATTTTAGTAATTTTTTCAAAAAAGACTAAAAAAGACTTCAGACTAGTCAATAAATCAAGAATTTTTAAATTTGGACTATTAGAACCCGAGATATTCAATTGCCAATGAGAGACAAATTATGTTCCTCCTTACAGGCACTCCTGGACTATGAATTCCATTATCTTGACTTCTAGTGAACGGATTTTAGTGATTTCTTCAAAAAAGACTAAAATAGTCTTCAGACTAGTCCACAAATCAAGAATTTTTAAATTTGGACTATTAGAACCCGAGATATTCACTTGCCAATAAGAGACAAATTATTTTTCTACTTACAGGCACTCCTGGACTAAAAATTCCATTATCTTGACTTCTAATCAACGGATTTTAGTGATTTTTTTAAAAAAGACTAAAAAAGACTTCAGACTAGTCAACAAATCAAGAATTTCTAAATTCGGACTACTAGAACCCGAGATATTCACTTGCCAATAAGAGACAAATTATTTTGCTTCTTACAGGCACTCCTGGACTAAGAATTCCATTATCTTGACTTCTAGTCAACGGATTTTAGTGATTTTTTTAAAAAAGACTAAAAAAGACTTCAGACTAGTCAACAAATCAAGAATTTCTAAATTCGGACTACTAGAACCCGAGATATTCACTTGCCAATAAGAGACAAATTATTTTCCTCCTTACAGGCACTCCTGGACTAAGAATTCCATTATCTTGACTTCTAGTGAACGGATTTTAGTGATTTTTTCAAAAATGACTAAAAAGACTTCAGATTAGTCAATAAATCAAGAATTTTTAAATTTGGACTATTAGAACCCGAGATATTCACTTGTCAATAAGAGACAAATTATTTGGTTCCTTACAGGAACTCCTGGACTAAAAATTCCATTATCTTGACTTCTAGTCAACGGATTTTAGTGATTTTTTTAAAAAAGACTAAAAAGACTTTAGACTACTCAATAAATCAAGAATTTTTAAATTTGGACTACTAGAACCCGAGATATTCACTTGCCAATGAGAGACAAATTATTTTCCTTCTTACAGGCACTCCTGGACTATGAATTCCATTATCTTGACTTCTAGTCAACGGATTTTATTGATTTTTTTAAAAAAGACTAAAAAGACTTTAGACTACTCAATAAATCAAGAATTTTTAAATTTGGACTACTAGAACCCGAGATATTCACTTGCCAATAAGAGACAAATTATTTTCCTCCTTACAGGCACTCCTGGACTAAAATTTCCATTATCTTGACTTCTAGTCAACGGATTTTAGTAATTTTTAAAAAAAAGACTAAAAAGGATTTCAGACTAGTCAACAAATCAAGAATTTCTAAATTTGGACTACTAGAACCCAAGATATTCACTTGCCAATAAGAGACAAATTATTTGGTTCTTTACAGGCTCTCCTGGACTAAGAATTCCATTATCTTGATTTCTAGTGAATGGATTTTAGTGATTTTTTCAAAAAAGACTAAAAAAGACTTCAGACTAGTCCACAAATCAAGAATTTCTAAATTTGGACTATTAGAACCCGAGATATTCACTTGCCAATAAGAGACAAATTATTTTGCTCCTTACAGGCACTCCTGGACTAAGAATTCCATTATCTTGACTTCTAGTCAACGGATTTTAGTGATTTTTTCAAAAAAGACTAAAAAGGCTTCAGACTAGTCAAAAAATGAAGAATTTTTGAATTTGGACTACTAGAACCCGAGATATTCACTTGCCAATGAGAGACAAATTATTCTCCTCCTTACAGGCACTCCTGGACTAAGAATTCGATTATCTTGATTTCTAGTCAACGGATTTTAGTGATTTTTTCAAAAAAGACTAAAAAGACTTCAGACTAGTCAAAAAATGAAGAATTTTTGAATTTGGACTACTAGAACCCGAGATATTCAATTGCCAATGAGAGACAAATTATTTTGCTTCTTACAGGCACTCCTGGACTAAGGATTCCATTATCTTGACTTCTAGTCAACGGATTTTAGTGATTTTTTCAAAAAAGACTTCAGACTAGTCAATAAATCAAGAATTTCCAAATTCGGACTACTAGAACCCGAGATATTCACTTGCCAATAAGAGACAAAGTATTTTTCTACTTACAGGCACTCCTGGACTAAGAATTCCATTATCTTGACTTCTAGTGAACAGATTTCAGTGATTTTGTCAAAAAAGACTAAAAAGACTTCAGACTAGTCCATGAATCAATAATTTCCAAATTTGGACTACTAGAACCCGAGTTATTCACTTGTCAATGAGAGACAAATTATTTTGTCCCTTACAGGAACTCCTGGACTAAGAATTCCATTATCTTGACTTCTAGTCAACGGATTTTAGTGATTTTTTCAAAAAAGACTAAAAAGACTTCAGACTAGTCCATGAATCAATAATTTCCAAATTTGGACTATTAGAACCCGAGATATTCACTTGCCAATAAGAGACAAATTATTCTCCTCCTTACAGGCACTCCTGGACTAAGAATTCCATTATCTTGACTTCTAGTCAACGGATTTTAGTGATTTTTTCAAAAAAGACTAAAAAGACTTCAGACTAGTCCATGAATCAATAATTTCCAAGTTTGGACTACTAGAACCCGAGTTATTCACTTGTCAATGAGAGACAAATTATTTTCCTCCTTACAGGCACTCCTGGACTAAGAATTCCATTATCTTGACTTCTAGTCAACGGATTTTAGTGATTTTTTCAAAAAAGACTAAACAAGACTTCAGACTAGTCAACAAATCAAGAATTTCTAAATTCGGACTATTAGAACCCGAGATATTCAGTTGCCAATGAGAGACAAATTATTTTGCTTTTTACAGGAACTCCTGGACTAAGAATTCCATTATCTTGACTTCTAGTCAACGGATTTTAGTGATTTTTTCAAAAAAGACTAAAAAGACTTCAGACTAGTCCATGAATCAATAATTTCCAAGTTTGGACTACTAGAACCCGAGTTATTCACTTGTCAATGAGAGACAAATTATTTTCCTCCTTACAGGCACTCCTGGACTAAGAATTCCATTATCTTGACTTCTAGTCAACGGATTTTAGTGATTTTTTCAAAAAAGACTAAACAAGACTTCAGACTAGTCAACAAATCAAGAATTTCTAAATTCGGACTATTAGAACCCGAGATATTCAGTTGCCAATGAGAGACAAATTATTTTGCTTTTTACAGGCACTCCTGGACTAAGAATTCGATTATCTTGATTTCTAGTCAACGGATTTTAGTGATTTTTTCAAAAAAGACTAAAAAGGCTTCAGACTAGTCAAAAAATGAAGAATTTTTGAATTTGGACTACTAGAACCCGAGATATTCACTTGCCAATGAGAGACAAATTATTCTCCTCCTTACAGGCGCTCCTGGACTAAGAATTCCATTATCTTGACTTCTAGTCAACGGATTTTAGTGATTTTTTCAAAAAAGACTAAAAAGACTTCAGACTACTCAATAAATCAATAATTTTCAAATTTGGACTACTAGAACCCGAGTTATTCACTTGCCAATAAGAGACAAATTATTTTCCTCCTTACAGGCACTCCTGGACTAAGAATTCGATTATCTTGATTTCTAGTCAACGGATTTTAGTGATTTTTTCAAAAAAGACTAAAAAGGCTTCAGACTAGTCAAAAAATGAAGAATTTTTGAATTTGGACTACTAGAACCCGAGATATTCACTTGCCAATGAGAGACAAATTATTCTCCTCCTTACAGGCGCTCCTGGACTGAGAATTCCATTATCTTGACTTCTAGTCAACGGATTTTAGTGATTTTTTCAAAAAAGACTAAAAAGACTTCAGACTACTCAATAAATCAAGAATTTTTAAATTTGGACTACTAGAACCCGAGTTATTCACTTGCCAATAAGTGACAAATTATTTTCCTCCTTACAGGCACTCCTGGACTAAAATTTCCATTATCTTGACTTGTAGTCAACGGATTTTAGTCATTTTTTCAAAAAAGACTAAAAAGACTTCAGACTAGTCCATGAATCAATAATTTCCAAATTTGGACTATTAGAACCCGAGATATTCACTTGCCAATAAGAGACAAATTATTTAGTTCCTTACAGGCACTCCTGGACTAAGAATTCCAATATCCGGAATAAAATGTAATCGAGTCACCGTACATCGCGCGGGCGATATTCGAACAAACTATCGATAGTCCAAAAATATCGATAGTTTCGTATCGCGAACTTGCCTCGTCCCAAGAGTCGTCGATCGGTACCGGTACCGGGGGACGGACGTTCGCCCCGACCGTCGCGACGTCCTTTTCCCCGTAAACGTGGATTTCCATGACCTTACGGTCCGGGCACATGTCGTGGTGGTACTAAAACACTGACTTTAGCATTTGATCATTGAAGTACCGGCACGTGGGTTTGTTTACCTGGAGCTCTTGCTCGGGTATCCGATGGGCCGCGTTAAAGTCGCAAATCGCCAAATTGTTGGCGCCCCTGTAAGCTAAACGGCACTTTTTCAAGTGAACCTCCATTCGGGACTTTCGGATGTGATGGGCGCCGTTGTAGGGACACATCACCTTTTCTTCGTTACTAAAAATTTGATAAAAGTTACCGACAGTTTTGCCTGGAAGTATATAAGAAGGTGGGAACAATTAGGTTATGGTTTCTTCCAGGCTTCTGGAGCAACTGCTCTTATGTATAAGCTAATTCCAGGCTTCTGGAGTCGATTGTTTTTTGCGCTATTTCGAGGCCTTGGAAATTAATCTTTGATTCCGTCCAGGCTTTTGGGATCATTTTGTGCGACTTCCAGGGTTCGTTTAAAGTCGTTTTTCACGTTTTCCAGACTTTTTCGAGCGGTTGGAGGACGAATTTGCACGTTTTCCAGGCCTTCAGAGTCATTTTTTAATTATTCAATGTAAGATGTTTAGTTGCCAATGAGAGACAAATTGTTTTGTTTCTTACAGGTACTCCTGGATTAAGAATTCCATTATCTTGACTTATAGTGAATGGATTTTAGTGATTTTTTCAAAAAAGACTAAAAAGGCTTCAGACTAGTCCATGAATCAATAATTTCCAAATTTGGACTACTAGAACCCGAGATATCAACTTGTCAATAAGAGGCAAATTATTTTGCTTCTTACAGGCACTCCTGGACTAAGAATTCCAATATCTTGACTTCTAGTGAACGGATTTTCGTGATTTTTTCAAAAAAGACTAAAAAGGACTTCAGACTACTTAATAAATCAATAATTTCTAAATTTGGACTACTAGAACCCAAGATATTCACTTGCCAATAAAAGACAAATTATATTCTTCCTTACAGGCACTCCTGGATTAAGAATTCCATTATCTTGACTTCTAGCGAACGGATTTTAGTGATTTTTTCAAAAAAGACTAAAAAAGACTTCAGACTAGTCCATAAATCAATAATTTCCAAATTTGGACTACTAGAACCCGAGATATCAACTTGTCAATAAGAGGCAAATTATTTTGCTTCTTACAGGCACTCCTGGACTAAGAATTCCAATATCTTGACTTCTAGTGAACGGATTTTCGTGATTTTTTCAAAAAAGACTAAAAAGGACTTCAGACTACTTAATAAATCAATAATTTCTAAATTTGGACTACTAGAACCCAAGATATTCACTTGCCAATAAAAGACAAATTATATTCTTCCTTACAGGCACTCCTGGATTAAGAATTCCATTATCTTGACTTCTAGCGAACGGATTTTAGTGATTTTTTCAAAAAAGACTAAAAAAGACTTCAGACTAGTCCATAAATCAATAATTTTCAAATTTGGACTACTAGAACCCGAGTTATTCACTTGCCAATAAGAGACAAATTATTTTCCTCCTTACAGGCACTCCTGGACTAAGAATTCCATTATCTTGACTTCTAGTCAACGGATTTTAGTGATTTTTTCAAAAAAGACTAAAATAGTCTTCAGAGTAGTCCATAAATCAATAATTTCCAAATTTGGACTACTAGAACCCGAGATATTCACTTGTCAATAAGAGGCAAATTATTTTGCTTCTTACAGGCACTCCTGGACTAAGAATTCCATTATCTTGACTTATAGTGAATGGATTTTAGTGATTTTTTCAAAAAAGACTAAAAAAGACTTCAGACTAGTCTACAAATCAATAATTTTTAAATTTGGACCATAAGAACCCGAGATATTCACTTGCCAATAACAGATGAATTATTTTTCTTCTTACAGGCACTCCTGGACTAAGAATTCCATTATCTTGACTTCTAGTCAACGGATTTTAGTGATTTTTTCAAAAAAGACTAAAATAGTCTTCAGAGTAGTCCATAAATCAATAATTTCCAAATTTGGACTACTAGAACCCGAGATATTCACTTGTCAATAAGAGGCAAATTATTTTGCTTCTTACAGGCACTCCTGGACTAAGAATTCCATTATCTTGACTTCTAGTGAACGGATTTTAGTGATTTTTTCAAAAATTACTAAAAAGGACTTCAGACTACTCAATAAATCAATAATTTCTAAATTTGGACTACTAGAACCCGAGATATTCACTTGTCAATAAGAGACAAATTATTCTCCTCCTTACAGGCACTCCTGGACTAAAATTTCCATTATCTTGACTTCTAGTCAACGGATTTTAGTAATTTTTTCAAAAAAGACTAAAAAAGACTTCAGACTAGTCCATGAATCAATAATTTCCAAATTTGGACTACTAGAACCCGAGATATTCACTTGTCAATAAGAGGCAAATTATTTTGCTTCTTACAGGCACTCCTGGACTAAGAATTCCATTATCTTGACTTATAGTGAATGGATTTTCATGATTTTTTCAAAAAAGACTAAAAAGTCTTCAGACTAGTCCACAAATCAAGAATTTCCAAATTTGGACTACTAGAACCCGAGATATTCACTTGCCAATAAGAGACAAATTATTTTCTTCCTTACAGGCTCTCCTGGACTAAGAATTCCATTATCTTGACTTCTAGTGAACGGATTTTAGTGATTTTTTCAATCAAGACTAAAAAAGACTTCAGACTAGTCCACAAATCAATAATTTCTAAATTTGGACTACTAGAACCCAAGATATTCAATTGCCAATAAGAGACAAATTATTTTGCTTCTTACAGGAACTCCTGGACTAAGAATTCTATTATCTTGACTTGTAGTCAACGGATTTTAGTCATTTTTTCAAAAAAAACTAAAAAAGACTTCAGACTAGTCCATGAATCAATAATTTCCAAATTTGGACTACTAGAACCCGAGTTATTCACTTGCCAATGAGAGACAAATTATTTTGCTTCTTACAGGCACTCCTGGACTAAGAATTCCATTATCTTGACTTCTAGTGAACGGAATTTAGAGATTTTTTCAAAAAAGACTACAAAAGACTTCAGACTAGTCAATAAATCAATAATTTCTAAATTTGGACTACTAGAACCCGAGTTATTCAATTGCCAATAAGAGACAAATTATTTTCTTCCTTACAGGCACTCCTGGACTAAAAATGCCCATATCTTGACTTGTAATGAACGGATTTTAGTGATTTTTTCAAAAAAGACTAAAAAAGACTTCAGACTAGTCTATAAATCAAGAATTTTTAAATTTGGACTACTAGAACCCGAGATATTCAATTGCCAACAAGAGACAAATTATTTTGCTTCTTACAGGCACTCCTGGACTAAAAATGCCCATATCTTGACTTCTAATCAACGGATTTTAGCGATTTCTTCAAAATAGTCTTCAGAATAGTCCATAAATCAATAATTTTAAACATACACTTTAACAAATATCAATAAACTTACTCTCTGAGCAGCTCCATGCTTAACAAACAGGTTCTGATACTCTATAAACCTTAAATTCTTCCAATTAATCTCTTCTTTAAGGAATATCGCAATTAAGCACAAAAATAGCAGGAATAAACAGAATATTAATTAATTAATTAATCCAACATCTACCAACACTAAACTGAGCAACAGTTTTCAGAAAATTATTGATTGATTACATCCAGCAGTTGAACAGCTGATCAAGTGACAGCCATCTGTCACAAATAAACGTCATTATTATCGTTTGACATTGACAGTTTGTCGTAAGGCTTTTATACACGCGCCAAAGCGCGTCATTTACGTCAACCATTTTGACATTCCGCCATGCGTCTCTTAAGATTTTTATTTATTTATTTATTACTGGTCATAACTTGGGAACCACTCATAGTTTTTTTACAATATTATAGTGGGATTCCTGAGGATGGATTTGAGGGTAAAAACGTCCCTCTGGCTTATAAATTAAGGTTGCCAGAGCCGTTTCAGTTGGGGTAGTTTTTACGTGTCGAGTGTGACAGTAGCTTAAGGCTTGTCAATGTCATCTAAACAGCTGATTCTTGTTTGTGTGTTTAATATAAGTGCATCATTTATTGAAGCAAAAATCCCTTAATTACTGGTCTGGATAAGGATAATAATCAATAGTAGTATTAGTACTCATTTTTGTGTCCATATTAGGCAATTCTTGGCAACTCAGCAGGTTAGTCCATATAGCATAGTACATACTATAAAGGGTTTTTATGGCATACAACAGCTTTCCCTCTTCTAGCCTTGGTGCCTCCCGCTCCTCCTCAAAACACCATCAAATCTGTATAATTCTTTTATAATATCCTTCTCTGTCCTATAGGTTAGTGGTTCCTCTCAATTAGTGAGTATTCTTTCCTCTTTTATCAATTTTTCCATTGTACATGTCCTTCTAGTATAGTAAGTTGCATTTGTCTAGACAGCCTATCGAAAGCCTTTGCAAAATCCGTGTATACACTATCCAACAGTATATTGTCTATTATTGATTGCTTTCTATGTAATTGTAACCTTTTAGGGGCAATTCGTGTTGTTTTTCAGTTGGTACCTCAATTCTTCGAGGAGATTTGGGGAATAGAACCTCTATTGTTAAGGTCTCGGGTATAGGGTCTCTCTCTCTTTCTCTTTCCTGTTACGAGAAAACTGTTGGAGGTAAAAATTGTTTTTTTATTGCATCTGGTGCCTTTTGAGATTCTAAACAGTTTTTGTTTAAACAATTTTTTTCTATACTCAATAGTTTTCCAGGAAAAAAATTAAATTATGGAAGTTTTCCATGGATTTTTTGGAAAATTAGGTGTAACTTTTTCCAGGACCATTTTTCGAAAAAGTTTTATTAGACTTTTTTGAAGTGTTTTAGGTGAAATATCGATTTGCCAAAAAAAAAAAAATTAATTTTTTGAATTTTTTTTTTTTTTTATTTTTTGCCCAAAAATTTTTTATTTTTCAAAAATTGTCTATAATTTCTTTATTTTTTGATTTACGGCTAAAAGTTATTCTACATGATTTGTTCTATTTTTGAATGAGATTCCAATGCTGAAAAAAAAAATTCCATTTTCCCAGTAGTTTTCCAGAAAAAGAGGAAAAACTGTTGAGAGGTTTTTCCCAATTTTCTGGAAAACTATTGAATTTAAAAATTATTTTTCTATCGCATCTGATGCGCATTAGAATTCCAAACAACTTTTGTTTCAACAATTTTTTTCTCCAATCAATAGTTTTCCAGAAAAAAAATAAAAATCAAAATTATGAACATTTTTCCAGGGGTACCCCTTTGGATTTTTTGAGGGAGATTTTTTTGGGAAAATTGCGTATAACTTTTTTCTGGTGCATTTTCCAAAAAAGTTTTATTAGACTTTTTTGAAGTATTTTAAGTGATTTATCGATTTGCCAGAAAAAATTTCAATTTTTGGAAAAAAAAAATTTTTCCAATTTTTCACCCAAAAATTTTCATTTTTTCAAAAATCCTCCATAACTCCTTTATTTTGAGATTTACGGCTAAAAGTTATTCTACATGATTTGTTCTATTTTTGAATAGGATGCCACTGCTGAAAAAAAAATGTCCATTTTCCCAGTAGTTTTCCAGAAAATGAGGAAAAACTGTTGAGAGGTTTTTCCCAATTTTCTGGAAAACTATTGAATTTAAAAATTATTTTTTTATTGCATTTGATGCACATTAGAATTCCAAACAACTTTTGTTTCAACCATTTTTTTCTCCAATCAATAGTTTTCCAGAAAAAAAATAAAAACCGAAATTATGCACATTTTCCTAGGGGTACCCCTTTGGATTTTTTGAGGAAGACTTTTTTTGGGAAAACTGCGTATAACTCTTCTCAGGTACATTTTTCGAAAAAGTTTTATTAGACTTTTTTGAAGTTTTTTAAACGATCTATCGATTTGCCAAAAAAAAAATTAATTTTTTGAAAAATATTTTTTTTTTATTTGTGGCCCAAAAATTTTCCATTTTTTCAAAAATCCTCCATAACTCCCTTATTTTGAGATTTAGGACTAAATGTTATTCTACATGATTTGTTCTATTTTTGAATAGGATTCCAATGCTGAAAAAAAAATTTTCATTTTCCCAATAGTTTCCCAGAAAATGAGGAAAAACGGTTGAGAGGTTTTTCCCAATTTTCTGGAAAACTATTGAATTTAAAAAACATTTTTCTATTGCATCTGATGCGCATTAAAATTCCAAACAACTTTTGTTTCAACGGTTTTTTTCTGCAATCAATAGTTTTCCAGAAAAAAAATAAAAACCGAAATTATGCACATTTTTCCAGGGGTACCCCTTTGGATTCTTTGAGGGAGATTTTTTTGGGAAAATTGCGTATAACTTTTTTCTGGTGCATTTTTCAAAAAAGTTTTATTAGACTTTTTTGAAGTTTTTTAAACGATCTATCGATTTGCCAAAAAAAAATTCAATTTTTTGAAAAAATTTTTTTTTTACATTTTTGGCCCAAAAATTTTCTATTTTTTCAAAAATTCTCCATAACTCCCTTATTTTGAGATTTAGGACTAAATGTTATTCTACATGATTTGTTCTATTTTTGAATAGGATTCCAATGCTGAAAAAAAAAATTTTATTTTCCCAATAGTTTTCCAGAAAATGAGGAAAAACGGATGAGAGGTTTTTCCCAATTTTCTGGAAAACTATTGAATTTAAAAATTATTTTTCTATTGCATCTGATGCGCATTGAAATTCCAAACAACTTTTGTTTCAACCATTTTTTTCTCCAATCAATAGTTTTCCAGAAAAAAAATAAAAACCGAAATTATGCACATTTTCCTAGGGGTACCCCTTTGGATTCTTTGAGGGAGATTTTTTTGGGAAAATTGCGTATAACTTTTTTCTGGTGCATTTTCCAAAAAAGTTTTATTAGACTTTTTTGAAGTATTTTAAGTGATTTTTCGATTTGCCAGAACAAATTTCAATTTTTGGAAAAAAAAAAAATTTCCAATTTTTCACCCAAAAATTTTCATTTTTTCAAAAATCCTCCATAACTCCTTTATTTTGAGATTTAGGACTAAATGTTATTCTACATGATTTGTTCTATTTTTGAATAGGATTCCAATGCTGAAAAAAAAAATTACATTTTCCCAATAGTTTTCCAGAAAATGAGGAAAAACTGTTTAGAGGTTTTTCCCAATTTTCTGGAAAACTATTGAATTTAAAAATTATTTTTCTATTGCATCTGATGCGCATTGAAATTCCAAACAACTTTTGTTTAAACCATTTTTTTCTGCAATCAATAGTTTTCCAGAAAAAAAATAAAAACCGAAATTATGAACATTTTTCCAGGGGTACCCCTTTGGATTCTTTGAGGGAGATTTTTTTGGGAAAATTGCGTATAACTTTTTTCCTGTGCATTTTCCAAAAAAGTTTTATTAGACTTTTTTGAAGTTTTTTAAACAATCTATCGATTTGCCAAAAAAAAAATTAATTTTTTGAAAAATTTTTTTTTTTTATTTGTGGCCCAAAAATTTTCTATTTTTTCAAAAATCCTCCATAACTCCCTTATTTTGAGATTTAGGACTAAATGTTATTCTACATGATTTGTTCTATTTTTGATTGGGATTCCAATGCTGAAAAAAAAATTTCCATTTTTCCAATAGTTTTCCAGAAAATGAGGAAAAACTGTTGAGAGGTTTTTCCCCATTTTCTGCAAAACTATTCAATTTAAAAATTATTTTTCTATCGCATCTGACGCGCATGGACATTCCAAACAACTTTTGTTTAAACAATTTTTCTCTCTAACCAATAGTTTTCCAGAAAAAAAATAAAAACCAAAATTATAAACATTTTTCCAGGGGTACCCCTTTGGATTTTTTGAGGGAGACTTTTTTTGGGAAAACTGCGTATAACTTTTTTCTGGTGCATTTTCCAAAAAAGTTTTATTAGACTTTTTTA
This sequence comes from Anthonomus grandis grandis, assembly GCF_022605725.1. Lineage (NCBI taxonomy): Eukaryota > Metazoa > Arthropoda > Insecta > Coleoptera > Curculionidae > Anthonomus > Anthonomus grandis. The sequence goes on from NC_065565.1 coordinate 7,941,198, forward strand.
AAGTTTTTTAAATGATCTATCGATTTGCCAAAAAAAAAATTAATTTTTTGAAATTTTTTTTTTTTTTATTTTTGGCCCAAGAATTTTCTATTTTTTCAAAAATCCTCCATAACTCCTTTATTTTGAGATTTAGGACTAAATGTTATTCTACATGATTTATTCTATTTTTAATGGGGATTCCAATGCTGAAAAAATTTTTTTCATTTTCCCAATAGTTTTCCAGAAAATGAGGAAAAACTGTTTAGAGGTTTTTCCCAATTTTCTGGAAAACTATTGAATTTAAAAAATATTTTTCTATTGCATCTGATGCGCATTAAAATTCCAAACAACTTTTGTTTCAACGATTTTTTTCTGCAATCAATAGTTTTCCAGAAAAAAAATAAAAACCGAAATTATGCACATTTTTCCAGGGGTACCCCTTTGGATTCTTTGAGGGAGATTTTTTTGGGAAAATTGCGTATAACTTTTTTCTGGTGCATTTTTTAAAAAAGTTTTATTAGACTTTTTTGAAGTGTTTTAGGTGATTTATCGATTTGCCAAAAAAAAAATTTAATTTTTTGAAATTTTTTTTTTTTTAATTTTTGGCCCAAAAATTTTTTATTTTTCAAAAATCCTCCATAACTCCCTTATTTTGAGATTTAGGACTAAATGCTATTCTACATGATTTGTTCTATTTTTGAATAGGATTCCAATGCTGAAAAAAAAATTTTCATTTTCCCAATAGTTTTCCAGAAAATGAGGAAAAACTGTTGAGAGGTTTTTCTCAATTTTCTGGAAAACTATTAAATTTAAAAATTATTTTTCTATTGCATCTGATGCGCATTAGAATTCCAAACAACTTTTGTTTCAACCATTTTTTTCTCCAATCAATAGTTTTCCAGAAAAAAAATAAAAACCTAAATTATTCACATTTTCCTAGGGGTACCCCTTTGGCTTTTTTGAGGAAGACTTTTTTGAGTATAACTTTTTTTTGGTACATTTCCCAAAAAAGTTTTATTAGACTTTTTTGAAGTATTTTAAGTGATTTATCGATTTGCCAGAAAAAAATTAAATTTTTGGAAAAAAAAATTTTCACCCAAAAATTTTTAAAAATCCTCAATAACTCCTTAATTATCAGATTTACGACAAAACGTTATCCTTTATGAATTGTTCTATTTCTAATTTGGAACCCAATGCTAAAAAAAAAATTTCCATATTCCCAATAGTTTTCCAGAAAATGCGAAAAAACCGTCAAGAAGGTCCCAACAATTTCTCTCTCTCCTTCCATTCCTATTTGCAAGCTGTTTAACGCCCAAAAGAACCTGAACCTCTTTTAGAGACTCCTCTTACGCCCCATTAATTTCAGCCACTATGGGTTGTGACGGCGGTACCATCCCTAGAAGGGACGAACTGGTCAAAGTAAAAAAGAAACCCGAACAAAAAGACAAAGACGCCGAACTGGCCGCTCTTTGGAAATGTTGCGCCATAACCCAAGACGTACTTCAGGAACCGATAGTCACATGCCACCTGGGCAAACTTTACAACAAAATGTCCGTGATCGAATCACTGTTGGACAGAACCAACATGCCCCCGCAATTCAGGCATATTAAAAGCCTAAAAGACGTGAAACTCTTAAAACTCACAAAAAACCCGGAATTTAAGAGGGACGAGGATAAAAAGGGCGGCAGCGTGGACCACAGGGGTTCCCCGTACATCTGTCCAGTCCTAAGTCTGGAAATGAGCGGGAAATTCCGGTTCGTCGCCATATGGAACTGCGGCTGCGTGTTTTCCGAACGTGCCTACAAGGAAATCGGCACCAAAATATGCCACAAGTGCACCGAACCCTTTGAGGAGGAGGACGTGGTGATCCTCAACGGAACCACTGACGAGGATCTGCAACTGATGACCGACAGGATGCAGATCAGGCAGGCCAAGAATAAAAAAAAGAAGAAGATCAAAAGTGAACCCAGTGAGGAGGTACCAGCGTCTGGATCAAAGAGACCTTTAGGGAAACAACAACAACAGCAGGGTGCACTAAAGAAACTCAAGAGCCTGTCGAAGATCGGAAACGTCATTTCCTCGGGAAAAGTGACGAAAATGGAGGAGATCAGGAAGATGAGCGCGCAGTACAGCATCGCCGACGACCAGAAGGCTTCGGACGTCTACAAGTCCCTGTTCACCAGTCACAAGTCGGAAAAGGAGCAGGACCGGGCGCATTGGGTCACTTACAATCCGTTTTATAATTAATTCAATAAATTTGTCCCCTTATCAACTTATCATCGATTCAATAACAAATAAATTTGATAACGTTCATTAAAACAGCGAGTGATTATGATAACGTAATAAAATTGTTTTTTTTCTCCATATTATAGTCTTCTTATTTAAGCTGAGTGAAGATCGATATCTCTGGTTCTATGGACTCTATCTGGAAAATTCCAACGGTTTTCTCTTAGTTTCGTCCTTCTGAATCCAACGAGACCATTTCTGAGGTCGTACCAGGGGACCATTTCGGAGATATCAGACTTTATATGGGCAAGTGTCCAAAAATCATTATTGATCTCTAAGGCATTCACTGACTTCGAAGTCCAATATCTCAAAAACTAGTTGGAGCATTTTCATGAAACAAGAAGCATAATATTCTTTGAAGTATGCTTAAAGAATAATGCTTAAAATCCAAGTCAGTACCAAGTACCATTTTGGAGATATCAGGCTTTATATGGGCTAGTATCCAAAAATCATTATTAATCTCTAAGGCACTCACTGAATTCAAAGTCCAATATCTCAAAAACTAGTGGGAGCATTTTTATGAAATAAAAAGCATGATATTCTTTAGAGTATGCTTAAGAAATAATGTTTAAAATCCAAGTCAGTACCAGGTACCATTTCGAAGATATCAATCTTTATATAGGCAAGTGTCCAAAAATCATTATTAATCTCTAAGGCATCCATGACTTCAAAATCCAATATCTCAAAAACTAGTTGGAGCATTTTCATGAAACAAAAAGCATGATATTCTTTGAAGTATGCTTAAAAAATAATGTTTAAAATCCAAGTCAGTACCAAGTACCATTTCGGAGATATCAAACTTTGTATGTGCAAGTGTCCAAAAGTTATGCTTGATCTCCAAGGGGTCCAATGACTTTAAACTCCAATATCTCAAAAACTACTTGAAGCATTTTCATGAAATAAAAAGCAAAGTATTTTTCAAAGTATGCTTAATAAATAGTGCTTGTTTTAAATCACTACCAGGTACCATTTCGAAGATAACAGACTTTATATGCACAAGTGTCTGAAGATTAAACTTAATGCCCAAGGTACCCACTGACTTCAAAGTCCAATATCTCAAAAACACGTGGGAGCATTTTCATGAAACAAAAAGCATAATATTCTTTAAAATATGCTTAATAAATAATGCTTAAAATTCAAAGCAGTACCAGGTACCATTTTGGAGATATTAATTATTAAATACGCTAGTGTCTACAAGTTACGCTTGACCCCAAGACACACGCTCATTTCAAAGTCCAGTACCTCAAAAACTACTTGGATGATTTTCATGAAATAAAAAGCATGATATTATTTGAAGTATGCTTAATAAATAATGCTTAAACCTCAAAGCAGTACTAGGTACCATTTAGGAGATATCATAGTTCAAATGCGAAAATGTTCAAAAATTATATTTAATGCCCAAGGTACACACTGACTTCAAAGTCTAATAACTCAAAAACTAATTAAACAATTCTCATGAAACAAAAAGCATGATATTCAATAAAGAATGCTTAATAAATGATACTTGGGTTCCAGATCAGTACCAGGTACCATTTCAAAGTTATCAGACTTTCTATGCGCAAGTGCTCAAAAATTAAATTAATTTCTGAAAGTATCCACTGTCTTCAAAGTCCAATATCTCAAAAACTGCTTGAAGCATTTTCATGAAATAAAAAGCAAAATATTTTTCAAAGTATGCTTAATAAATAGTGCTTGGTTTTAAATCAGTACCAGGTACCATTTCGAAGATATCAGACTTTATATGAACAAGTGCCTAAAAGTTATGCTTGATCTGCTAGGGGTTCACTGACTTTAAACTCCAGTACCTCAAAAACTGCTTGAAGTACCCGGATAATATAAAAAGCATAATATTATCCAAAGCATGCCCAATAAATAATGCTTAGGTTTTAAATCAATACTAGGTACCATTTCGGAGATATCAGACTTTATATGGGCAACTGTCCAAAAATCATTATTAATCTCTAGGGCATTCACTGACTTCAAAGTCCAATATCTCAAAAACTAGTGGGAGCATTTTCATGAAACAAAAAGCATGATATTCTTTGAAGTATGCTTAAAAAATAATGTTTAAAATCCAAGTCAGTACAAGTACCATTTCGGAGATATCAAACTTTATATGTGCAAGTGTCTAAAAGTTATGCTTGATCTCCAAGGGGTCCAATGACTTTAAACTCCAATATCTCAAAAACTACTTGAAGCATTTTCATGAAATAAAAAGCAAAGTATTTCTCAAAGTATGCTTAATAAATAATGCTTGTTTTAAATCAGTAGCTGGTACCGTTTCGAAGATATCAAACTTCTAATGCGCAAGTATCCAAAAATTACATTTAATGCACAAAGTACCCACTAAATTCAAACTCTCAAAACTCAAAAACTACTTGAAGTATTCGCATGAAACAAAGCATTAAATTCTTTAAAGCATGCTCAATAAATAATACTTAGGTTTCAAATCAGTACTAGGTACCATTTTGGAGATATCAGACTTTATATGCACAAGTCACTGAAGATTAAACTTAATGCCCAAGGTACCCACTGACTTCAAAGTCTAATATCTTAAAAACTAGTGGGAGCATTTTCATGAAACAAAAAGCATAATATTCTTCAGAGTATGCTTAACAAATAATTCTTAAATTCTAAAGCAGTACCAGGTACCATTTTGGAGATATTAAATATTATATGCACTAGTATCTAAAAGTTATGCTTGATCCCCAAGGCACATACTCATTACAAAGTCCAGTACCTTAAAAACTACTTGGATGATTTTCATGAAATAAAAAGGATGATATTATTTGAAGTATGCTTAATAAATAATGCTTAAACTCCAAAGTGGTACCAGGTACCATTTCGGAGATATCAGGCTTCATATGGGCAAGTGTCCAAAAATCACTATTAATCTCTAAGGCGCTCACTGAATTCAATGTTTAATATCTCAAAAACTAGTGGGAGCATTTTCATGAAACAAAAAGCATAATATTCTTTGAAGTATGCTGAATAAATAATCATTAAACTCCAAAGTGGTACCAAGTACCATTTTCGAGATATCAGACTCTATATGGACAAGTGTCCAAAAATCTTGTTTGATCCCTAAGGCATCCACTGGCTTCAAGGTCCAATATCTCAAAAACTAGTTGGAGCATTTTCATGAAACAAAAAGCATAATACTCTTTGAAGTATGCTTAACAAACGATGCTTAAAATTCAAAGCAGTACCAGGTATCATTTCGGGGATATCAGGATTTATATAGGCAAGTGTCCAAAAATCATGTTTGATCTCTAAGGTATCCACTGACTTCAAAGTCCAATATCTCAAAAACTACTTAGATGATTTTCATGAAATAAAAAGCATAATATTCCTTAAAGTATGCTTAATTAATAATGACAAACAAAAAAAACAAAAGCATAACAAAGAACCACTTTATTCAAAAAAAACAAAAGAAATTCCGATTATTCATCGGCCATTTCCACATCGTTGACGTCCAAATCGTCCAGCATTTCCTCCAAAGTGACCCCGTTAGGATCGTAATTGTCATCGAACATGTCCACCGGAAGCGCCGCCATCTTGGCACTGTCCTTGAATATGTTGACGTTCCTCCTCAGTTCCGGATCTTCCTCCAAATCGTCCATAAACTCATTAAAGTCCCTAGAAACAAATAAATCATCATCAGGAAACCACTTCCGGTTTTATAAAAGTTCCTCGTACTTCCCGTCAATACTTCCGGTCTCCTCCTGGGCCATCCTCTTCAGTTTCCAGATCCTCTGTCTCTTTTTAGACGCCCGATCTCCGAAGTGCTTCTTCACCAGCACGACGTCCGGAATACTGGCCCGATCTAGATTCTCGAACGTCGCATCGTTGACGTTGCTGTCCTGGATGTTGTAACTGGAAAACAAGCGAAGGTGCAAAGGGGCCCGCGCGCCCTCCGGACCTACTTACCCCAGAACGGAGTCGCCGGGTTTCAGGACGTGTCCCAGATGAGTGCGGGCGTGGGTGGTGTTCTCGTTGATGCCCAATTCCGAGGCACGTACCAACCAGACGTCGGCCAACACGTGCCTGCTGGAGATGGTTCCCTGTCCGGGAAATTGTTTTTTGTCCTTGTCCATGATGGGTTCGATGTCCATCACGACGTACTCGACCAATTGTTTCGGGTTGCAGATGGCGCCGAACGGGGTGCGGTAGTAGGCGGTGCTGCCGAGTTCGCAAACTGGGATGAATGAAACAAAAAAAATCTTGATACAGTCAAAGGCTTCACGAAAATCCCAATATCTTTGAAACTACTGTAAGGATTTTATTGATTTTAGTTTCATATGAAAGCCATTGAGTCTCTTTACCAAAAAGGTCCTTACAAGTTTCCTTGCATCTACAGCCCTTTTGGAGTTATTCAACTGTTTTTCGGTACATTAAAAAAATCTTGATACAGTCAAAGGCTTCACAAAAATCCCAATATCTTTGAAACTACTATAAGGATTTTATTGATTTTAGTTTCATATGAAAGCCAATGAGTCTCTTTACCAAAAAGGTAATTACAAGTTTCCTTGCATCTACAGCCGTTTTGGAGTTATTCAACTGTTTTTCGGTACTTTAAAAAAAATCTTGATACAGTCAAAGGCTTCACAAAAATCCCAATATCTTTGAAAGTACTGTAAGGATTTTATTGATTTTAGTTTCATATGAAAGCCAATGAGTCTCTTTACCAAAAAGGTCCTTACAAGTTTCCTTGTATCTACAGCCGTTTTGGAGTTATTCAACTGTTTTTCGGTACATTAAAAAAAATCTTGATACAGTCAAAGGCTTCACAAAAATCCCAATATCTTTGAAACTACTGTAAGGATTTTATTGATTTTAGTTTCATATGAAAGCCAATGAGTTTCTTTATCAAAAAGGTCCTTACAAGTTTCCTTGTATCTACAGCCCTTTTGGAGTTATTCAACTGTTTTTCGGTACATTAAAAAAAATCTTGATACAGTCAAAGGCTTCACGAAAATCCCAATATCTTTAAAACTACTGTAAGGATTTTATTGATTTTAGTTTCATATGAAAGCCAATGAGTCTCTTTACCAAAAAGGTCTTTACAAGTTTCCTTGTATCTACAGCCGTTTTGGAGTTATTCAACTGTTTTTCGGTACATTAAAAAAAATCTTGATACAGTCAAAGGCTTCACAAAAATCCCAATATCTTTGAAACTACTGTAAGGATTTTATTGATTTTAGTTTCATATGAAAGCCATTGAGTTTCTTTACCAAAAAGGTCCTTACAAGTTTCCTTGTATCTACAGCCCTTTTGGAGTTATTCAAGTGTTTTTCGGTACATTAAAAAAAATCTTGATACAGTCAAAGGCTTCACAAAAATCCCAATATCTTTGAAACTACTGTAAGGATTTTATTGATTTTAGTTTCATATGAAAGCCATTGAGTTTCTTTACCAAAAAGGTCCTTACAAGTTTCCTTGTATCTACAGCCGTTTTGGAGTTATTCAACTGTTTTTCGGTACATTAAAAAAAATCTTGATACAGTCAAAGGCTTCACAAAAATCCCAATATCTTTGAAACTACTGTAAGGATTTTATTGATTTTAGTTTCATATGAAAGCCAATGAGTTTCTTTATCAAAAAGGTGCTTATAAGTTTCCTTGCATCTACAGCCCTTTTGGAGTTATTCAACTGTTTTTCGGTACATTAAAAAAATCTTGATACAGTCAAAGGCTTTACAAAAATCCCAATATCTTTGAAACTACTGTAAGGATTTTATTGATTTTAGTTTCATATGAAAGCCAGTGAGTTTCTTTACCAAAAAGGTCCTTACAAGTTTCCTTGTATCTACAACCCTTTTGGAGTTATTCAAGTGTTTTTCGGTACTTTAAAAAAAATCTTGATGCAGTCAAAGGCTTTACAAAAATCCCAATATCTTTGAAAGTACTGTAAGGATTTTATTGATTTTAGTTTCATATGAAAGCCATTGAGTCTCTTTACCAAAAAGGTCCTTACAAGTTTCCTTGTATCTACAGCCCTTTTGGAGTTATTCAACTGTTTTTCGGTACTTTAAAAAAAATCTTGATACAGTCAAAGGCTTTTCAAAAATCCCAATATCTTTGAAACTACTGTAAGGATTTCATTGATTTTAGTTTCGTATGAAAGCCAATGAGTTTCTTTACCAAAAAGGTCCTTACAAGTTTCCTTGTATCTACAGCCCTTTTGGAGTTATTCAACTGTTTTTCAGTATCTTAAAAAAAATCTTGATTCAATCAAAGGCTTTACAAAAATCCCAATATCTTTGAAACTACTGTAAGGATTTCATTGATTTTAGTTTCGTATGAAAGCCAATGAGTTTCTTTACCAAAAAGGTCCTTACAAGTTTCCTTGTATCTACAGCCCTTTTGGAGTTATTCAACTGTTTTTCGGTACATTAAAAAAAATCTTGATACAGTCAAAGGCTTCACAAAAATCCCAATATCTTTGAAACTACTGTAAGGATTTTATTGATTTTAGTTTCATATGAAAGCCAGTGAGTTTCTTTACCAAAAAGGTCCTTACAAGTTTCCTTGTATCTACAGCCCTTTTGGAGTTATTCAACTGTTTTTCAGTACATTAAAAAAAATCTTGATACAGTCAAAGGCTTTACAAAAATCCCAAAAAAAAAACACTTTTTTTTCAAGAAAACCGTTACTGGGACAACGCATCAAAAAAAAAGAAATTTTCCCTCCCACAGTTTTCCAGAAAACCTGGAAAAATCAGAACAATTACTCACTTTGTCCGGTAGACGGATCGATCAAATGTATCGCATTAGTCACCCTGTAGACCAGACAAATCGGCGAAATCCCCCCCAACGACCGAGTCAACTTCTTCGGAAGACACACCACACTGTCCTTGGATATCGGCACGATATCCACGCAATAAGTGAACTTGTAGTTGTACACGTTACTGTGGATATCGTGGGAGATCAACTTCTTGGAATGTTGATACTTGCAGGGCAAAACCGTCGTGAGGAAATCGACCATTTTCTTCGCGTGAGCTTCGGTAGCATAAAAGAAATCCAGTCCCCCTAGATACAGGAAGTGCATTCATTCGTTTCACAAGTTAAAATCCCCAATTACCATGGATCGGCTTGATCCCCAACGTGCTCTCGTGAGCCTTATGCCTCAAAATCAGCTGCTCCAAGTAGTAAAACGTCTTTTTGTTCTCCGCTTTCTGTCTCACTTGCACCAATGCCTTCCAGTAGTCTTTCGCCTCAGTGCGATGACAGTCGTCGCACATCTGATGCGCCAAAGTGTACACGACCACGAACTCCTTTTGTAGTACCGCTCCCATCACCTCCCCATGCACCACCAGTTTAACCTCATAAGAAATTACAGGGGTTCAATTATTGCTTTAATTTTTTCGATAAACCTCAACCCAATTCACCTTGATGCGTTTGGAATGCGGTTCGGTCCACACGAACCCGGCGTCGACGAGTTTGAGCCGATTGAGGCCCTTAAGCCTCTTCAGGCAGACGGTTAATAATTCCCGGGATTCGAGGGCGCAGTGCACCCACTCGGATGGGGGTTGAAGGTACCGCTCGCAGCCCCTGCAAAAGTGCAGGGTGGCCTGTTCGGAGATGCCTTCGGTGATGTTCACTTGGTTCCTCAGGCAGCCCGCGCACATGTTGGACGGGTTCGGTTCTATGTCCAGACCGCACAGGCAACAGCGTCTAAATGTGGAGGGAAGTTACTCTAATCCAGAGGTTTTTTTTGACAATAAAGTGAGAACTTTTTGAATAATGACAGAGAATGTGTTGGTGTTTTTTGTGACTTGGCTAAGGCTTTCGGTACGGTACCATAGACTATACGCTCTCTTTCAATTAGTGTAGTGAGTGGGAAATTATTTGCAATTGTTTGGAATTTCAATGCCTCTCAACAGTTTTTTCTTATTTTCTGGAAATCTGTTGGGAATATTGACAATTTTTTTTTAGCATCGGGTTCTCAATTAAAATTAGAAGAAATTATGTAGAATAACATTTGGTCGTAAATTGAAAAATAAAGGAGTTATTGAAGATTTTTGAAAAACTGGAAAGTTTTGGAAAAAAAATTTTTTTTTTTTTGAAAATCGATTTTTTTTTTGAAAATTGATAAATTGGTTAAAATGCTTCAAAAAAGTCTTATAAAACTTTTTTGAAAAATTCACCTGGAAAAAGTTATGAGCAAATTTCCCCCTCAAAAAATTCAAAGGGGTACCCCTGGAAAAATGTTTATAATTTTGGTTTTTATTTTTTTTCTGGAAAACTATTGGTTGGAGAGAAAAATTGTTTAAACAAAAATTGTTTGGAATATCAATGCGCATCAGATGCAATAGAAAAATAATTTTTAAATTCAATAGTTTTCCGGAAAATTGAGGAAAACTCTTAAACAGTTTTTCCTCATTTTCTCGAAAACTATTGGGAAAATGGAAAATTTTCTTTCGGTATTGGATTCCCAATCAAAAATGAAACAAATTATGTATAATAAGATTTTGCCGTAAATCTCAAAATGAAGGAGTTTTGACAGGTTTTTGAAAAAATAGAAAATTTTTGGGTCAAAATTGTGAAAAAAATTTTTTTTTGAAAAAAAATTTTTTTTTTTGGAAATGGATAAAGAGCTTAAAAAATGTCAAAAAAGTCTTAAAAAACTTTTTTGAAAAATGCACCTGGAAAAAGTTATACCCAAAAAAGTGTCCCTCAAAAATTCTAAAGGGGTACCCCTGGAAAAATGTTCATAATTTCGGTTTTTATTTTTTTTCTGGAAAACTATTGGTTAGAGAGAAAAATTGTTTAAACAAAAATTGTTTGGAATATCAATGCGCATCATATGCAATAGAAAAATAATTTTTAAATTCAATAGTTTTCCGGAAAATTGAGGAAAACTCTTAAACAGTTTTTCCTCATTTTCTCGAAAACTATTGAGAAAATGGAAATTTTTCTTTCGGTATTGGATTCCCAATCAAAAATGGAACAAATATTGTAGAATAAGATTTTGCCGTAAATCTCAAAATGAAGGAGTTATGACAGGTTTTTGAAAAAATGGAAAATTTTTGGGTCAAATTTGAAAAAAAAAATTTTTTTGGAAAAAAATTTTTTTTTTTTGGAAATGGATAAAGAGCTCAAAAAATGTCAAAAAAGTCTTATAAAACTTTTTTGAAAAATGCACCTGGAAAAAGTTATACCCAAAAAAGTGTCCCTTAAAAATTCCAAAGGGGTACCCCTGGAAAAATGTTTATAATTTCGGTTTTTATTTTTTTTCTGGAAAACTATTGCTTGTAGAAAAAAATCGTTATAACAAAAGTTGTTTGGAATTTTAATGTGCATCAAATGCAATGGAAAAATAATTTTTAAGTCCAACAGTTTTCCGGAAAATTGGGAAAAACCTGTAAATAGTTTTTCCTAATTTTCTTGAAAACTATGGGGAATTTTTAAAATTTTCTTTCAGCATTGTATTCCAAATTAAAAATAGAACAAATCATGTAAAATGACATTTTGCTGTAAATCGAAAAATAAAGAAGTTATGGACGATTTTTGAAAAAACTGGAAAATTTTTGGGTAAAAAATTTGAAAAAAAATTTTTTGGAAAAAATTTTTTTTTTTTTTTGGAAATGGATAAAGAGCTCAAAAAATGTCAAAAAAGTCTTATAAAACTTTTTTGAAAAATGCACCTGGAAAAAGTTATACCCAAAAAAGTGTCCCTCAAAAATTCTAAAGGGGTACCCCTGGAAAAATGTTCATAATTTCGGTTTTTATTTTTTTTCTGGAAAACTATTGGTTAGAGAGAAAAATTGTTTAAACAAAAATTGTTTGGAATATCAATGCGCATCATATGCAATAGAAAAATAATTTTTAAATTCGACAGTTTTCCGGAAAATTGAGGAAAACTCTTAAACAATTTTTCCTCATTTTCTCGAAAACTATTGGGAAAATGGAAAATTTTCTTTCGGTATTGGATTCCCAATCAGAAATGGAACAAATTATGTAGAATAAGATTTTTTCGTAAATCTCAAAATGAAGGAGTTATGACAGGTTTTTGAAAAAATGAAAAATTTTTGGGTCAAAATTGTGAAAAAAATTTTTTTTTGAAAAAAAAATTTTTTTTTTTTTGGAAATGGATAAAAGGCTTAAAAAATGTCAAAAAAGTCTTATAAAACTTTTTTGAAAAATGCACCTGGAAAAAGTTATACCCAAAAAAGTGTCCCTCAAAAATTCCAAAGGGGTACCCCTGGAAAAATGTTCATAATTTCGGTTTTTATTTTTTTTCTGGAAAACTATTGGTTGAAAAAAAAAATCGTTTAAACAAAAGTTGTTTGGAATTTCAATGCGCATCAGATGCAATAGAAAAATAATTTTTAAGTCCAACAGTTTTCCGGAAAATTGAGGAAAACTCTTAAACAGTTTTTCCTCATTTTCTCAAAAACTATTGGGAAAATGGAAAATTTTCTTTCGGTATTGGATTCCCAATCAAAAATGGAACAAATTATGTAGAATAAGATTTTGCCGTAAATCTCAAAATGAAGGAGTTATGACAGGTTTTTGAAAAAATGGAAAATTTTTGGATCAAAATTGTGAAAAAAAAATTTTTTTGGAAAAAATTTTTTTTTTTGGAAATGGATAAAGAGCTCAAAAAATGTCAAAAAAGTCTTATAAAACTTTTTTGAAAAATGCACCTGGAAAAAGTTATACCCAAAAAAGTGTCCCTCAAAAATTCCAAAGGGGTACCCCTGGAAAAATGTTTATAATTTCGGTTTTTATTTTTTTTCTGGAAAACTATTGCTTGTAGAAAAAAATCGTTAAAACAAAAGTTGTTTGGAATTTTAATGTGCATCAAATGCAATGGAAAAATAATTTTTAAGTCCAACAGTTTTCCGGAAAATTGGGAAAAACCTCTAAATAGTTTTTCCTAATTTTCTTGAAAACTATGGGGAATTTTTACAATTTTCTTTTAGCATTGTATTCCAAATTAAAAATAGAACAAATCATGTAAAATGACATTTTGCTGTAAATCGAAAAATAAAGAAGTTATGGACGATTTTTGAAAAAACTGGAAAATTTTTGGGTAAAAAATTTGAAAAAAAATTTTTTTTTTTTTGGAAATGGATAAAGAGCTCAAAAAATGTCAAAAAAGTCTTATAAAACTTTTTTGAAAAATGCACCTGGAAAAAGTAATACCCAAAAAAGTGTCCCTCAAAAATTCTAAAGGGGTACCCCTGGAAAAATGTTCATAATTTTGGTTTTTATTTTTTTTTTGGAAAACTATTGGTTGGAGAAAAAAAATGTTTAAACAAAAGTTGTTTGGATTATCAATGCGCATCATATGCAACAGAAAAATAATTTTCAAATTCGACAGTTTTCCGGAAAATTGAGGAAAACTCTTAAACAATTTTTCCTCATTTTCTCGAAAACTATTGGGAAAATGGAAAATTTTCTTTCGGTATTGGATTCCCAATCAGAAATGGAACAAATTATGTAGAATAAGATTTTTTCGTAAATCTCAAAATGAAGGAGTTATGACAGGTTTTTGAAAAAATGGAAAATTTTTGGGTCAAAATTGTGAAAAAAATTTTTTTTTGAAAAAAAAATTTTTTTTTTTGGGAAATGGATAAAAGGCTTAAAAAATGTCAAAAAAGTCTTATAAAACTTTTTTGAAAAATGCACCTGGAAAAAGTTATACCCAAGAAAGTGTCCCTCAAAAATTCCAAAGGGGTACCCCTGGAAAAACGTTCATAATTTCGGTTTTTATTTTTTTTCTGGAAAACTATTGGTTGAAAAAAAAAATTGTTTAAACAAAAGTTGTTTGGAATTTCAATGCGCATCAGATGCAATAGAAAAATAATTTTTAAGTCCAACAGTTTTCCGGAAAATTGAGGAAAACTCTTAAACAATTTTTCCTCATTTTCTCGAAAACTATTGGGAAAATGGAAAATTTTTTTTCGGTATTGGATTCCCAATCAAAAATGGAACAAATTATGTAGAATAAGATTTTGCCGTAAATCTCAAAATGAAGGAGTTATGATAGGTTTTTGAAAAAAATGGAAAATTTTTGGGTCAAAATTGTAAAAAAAAATTTTTTTGGAAAAAAATTTTTTTTTTTTTTGGAAATGGATAAAGAGCTCAAAAAATGTCAAAAAAGTCCTATAAAACTTTTTTGAAAAATGCACCTGGAAAAAGTTATACCCAAAAAAGTGTCCCTTAAAAATTCCAAAGGGGTACCCCTGGAAAATGTTCATAATTTCGGTTTTTATTTTTTTTCTGGAAAACTATTGGTTGTAGAAAAAAATCGTTAAAACAAAAGTTGTTTGGAATTTTAATGTGCATCAAATGCAATAGAAAAATAATTTTTAACTCCAACAGTTTTCCAGAAAATTAGGAAAAACCTCTAAACAGTTTTTCCTAATTTTCTTGAAAACTATGGGGAATTTTAAAAATAATCTTTCAGCATTGTATTCCAAATTAAAAATAGAACAAATCATGTAAAACAACATTTTGCTGTAAATCGAAAAATAAAGAAGTTATGGACGATTTTTGAAAAAACTGGGAAATTTTTGGGTACAAAATTTGAAAAAAAATTTTTTTTTTTTTTATTAATTTTTTTTTGTAAATTGATAAAACGTTTAAAATGCTTCAAAAAAGTCTTATAAAACTTTTTTGAAAAATGCACCTGGAAAAAGTTATACCCAAAAAAGCATCCCTCAAAAAATCCTGTTTATCATTTTGGTTTTTATTTTTTTTCTCGAAAACTATTGGTTGGAGAAAAAAATCGTTAAAACAAAAGTTGTTTGAAATCCCAATGGCCATCAAACGCAATAAAAAAATTATGTCTATTTTCAAAAGTTTTCCAGAAAATTGGGAAAAACCTCTGAACAGTTTTTCCTCATTTTCTCAAAAACTATTAGGAATATCAAATAAATTCTTTTACCATTAAATTCCCCATAAAAAATAAAACAAATCATAAAGAATCACATTTAACCATGAATCCCAAAATAAAGAAGTTATGGGAGATTTTTGAAAAATTTGACACTCGACACATGTCTCGGAAACATTTCTTTCATATGAAGAAACATTATTGATTTTCTTACATAGCCTTACTTTAAGGCCTTTAAACTGGCCCAACCCTTATTTAAGCCTCCTTTAATCAGCAAAACCCTTTAGCAAAGTAGAAATAAGAATAAGGAAGCCTGAATTATATAAAAATACAAGCAATTTGGGGTGTTTTTACTTACACAATGGCCGTGGCATTCTCACTAGCAACATCAAAAGCCTCCATTTTCCCAATACACTCAGTTTTATATCCTAAAAATTGAAGGGTTAAGGTTTAGTTAAGGGTTAAGGTTATTAAATTAAAGGGTTTTTTTGTTGCAAAACACCTATAAACAAAACAAAGCGTGCATGCTTTTTTGACATTTCAATTTGTGAGGTTAGAAAGGTTATGACGGCTGACGTAAAGCAATCGCTCTCTCTTCCTCTCACTTCAATAAAATGGTGCCGATTAAACAGAGATAGATTATTATTGTAGTTACACGTCATCCTGTCATGTCACGTTATTGATTTTCCTTCTGTCTGAGTCAAATTAGACCTTTTTAGGGCTTTTTTAACACGTTCGTCTTGATAAGAAGCTTCTAATATGCAAGTTCCACCGGTTTTCATTGATATCCCCCTAGAGGATCAGGTAAAAATCATTATCGTCTAAAGATGCCCCGTCTTTTAAGTGTAATGGGGCACTATGAATGACTAACTGATTCGTGGGGTTTTTAGACCCAAGAATTGAGGGGCTACCTAAAAAGCTTGGGCGCCGAAATATCCGAGGAACGATCCGAGAAAGGTATCGAGGACGATTTACATAAAATTATTGGGGTGTGTGAGACATGTTTTAAAGAGGGCAACGAGGCCGAAGTGGAGCTCGTATTAAACGATATCGTTTCTATGATGGTCCTGGTAAGTGAAGATGCTTATATCGTTCTTGTGCTTCTGTTAGTTCAAATTGTCGCTTCATTTAGTTGTTACACTGTGTCAAGTGAAGGGACGGCTTTAAAAAGGGGGCTAACAAATTTTGTTCTGCGGCAAATATAGGTTATGTTAAAGGGTCCTTTGCTTGTTATATTTGGTTGGGTTAAGGGGGGTTTATTGGATATTGTATTAAAGTCCCTTTAGTGGCATGATTATGAAGGGGGCGCAATTGATTGCAGGTGTCCCCGGACAGGGCCGAAAACATAATTCTGGCCTTTTGCGAAAAACTCACCAAAGCCCAGGGTCAGAAACTGGGCGAGGTGTGCCTCAGAGCGTAAGTTCCTATAACCTTAAAAAACCCATTCATTTATCAACCTAAACACACACACAGATTATGGCTACTGTATCAGTCGCTCGACGAAAGATCACCGATGAGATACCCGGTCTATTATCACTTGCTGCAAATCGCCAAACAAACGGACCAAATCAAGACGATTTTCCAAGATATCGGTCAATTGAAGCAGCAGTTTGGCCAGTGTCCGCTATCCAACGAAGAGCTTCAAAAGCTCTATAGGCTCTTACACGAGGTTCTATTAAAAAGCAATCAGAGGTCAGCCTTGCAAATAAAACATTCTTCGTTTAAAGGGGTTTAAAGTCCAATTTTTCTATAGCGAACAGGCGGCCAAAGTAATGGTGGAACTTTTGGGCACCTACACCGACAAAACGGCCTCGCACGCGCGCGACGACGCCATCAGGTGCATCACGACCGCCATTGCGGACCCCAAAACGTTCCTCCTGGACCCCCTTTTGTCCCTAAAACCCGTCCACATCCTCAAGGGTCAACTGATCCACGATCTGTTGAACATTTTCGTTTCCGAAAACCTGGGGGCGTATTTAAAGTTTTTTAAAGAGCACAAGGAGTTCGTGACCAATCAGGGCCTGAATCACGAACAAAACATGAGGAAAATGAGACTGTTGAGCTTTATGCAGTTGGCCGAGGCCACTCCGGAGATCTCCTTCGATGCCATCGAGCAGGAATTGCAATTGACTGGGGATGAAGTGGAGGCCTTTATTATCGAAGGTAAGGTGGAGGTTCTGACCAGTTTTGCCTGGAATAATTGACAGAAATTATTCCAGGCAGTGTGCAATTGCCTGGAATAATCGTTCATTATTAATCTGATGGGGTGGGGGGGGGGAAAAAGTAGCTGCTACCTTTTGTGACCTCTCCGAGGCCTTTGATTGTGTTTTTTTTATAAGTGAATTTAAAGCAGTTTTCTGGATCTTGGGGTACCAAACCAGGTTATAATAGTCCAGTTACAGAGGGTTTTTGAGGTGCTAAAACGTTGTCTTTTTGGCCTGGAAACCCTCTGGAATGTTAATAATAAAAAAAGTCCTGAATCATTGGGCATTTTGTCCCAGTTGGTCCAGGAATTGGGGATGAAAAACGTGGAAATTGTTGACAATTTTGGTTCAGAAATTGAGCAAAAAAAATCCTAAATTCTTGGAAGTTTTATCCCCTTTTACTAGGGGGGTTTTTGAGGTTCTTGTCCCGGGAATTGAGGTGAAGTTTTGGGAATTTTGTTGCTGGCATTTATGAGGTTTTCGTCCGGGGAATTGGCCTGGAAATCCTGGAATTTTGACTTAGAAATTGAGTAAAAGATCTTGAATTGTTTGGAATCTTTTTTTTTTTTTCAAAAATCCTCTGTAACTTCTTTATTTTGAGATTTACAGTGAAATGTTATTCTTTATAATTCGTTCTATTTTTGACAAGGAATTTAATGGTAAAAGAAAATTTTCGATATCTCCAATAGTTTTCCAGAAAATGAGGAAAAACTGTTCAGAGGTTTTTCCCAATTTTCTGTAAAACTATTGGACTTAAAAAATATTTTTTTATGGCATCTGATGCGCATTAAAATTCCAAACAACTTTTGTTTAAACAGTTTTTTTCTCCATCCAGTAGTTTTCCAGAAAAAAAATAAAAACCGAAATTATGAAAATTTTCCAGGATTTTTTTGAATAGGGCTTTTTGGGTATAACTTTTTCCAGGTACATTTTACAAAAAAGTTTCATAAGACTTTTTTTGAGTTTTTTGAGCGATTTATTAATTTACAAAAAAAAAATTAAATTTAAAAAAAAAATATTTTTTTCAAAAAAATTTTCCAATTTTCCAAAAATCCTCTGTAACTTCTTTATTTTCAGATTTACAAAAAAATTTTATTCTTTATAATTCGTTCTATTTTTGACAAGGAATTTAATGGTAAAAGAAAATTTTCCATATCTCCAATAGTTTTCCAGAAAATGAGGAAAAACTGTTCAGAGGTTTTTCCCAATTTTCCGGAAAACTATTGGACCTAAAAATTATTTTTTTATTGCATCTGATGCGCGTTGAAATTCCAAACAAGTTTTGTCAAAACAATTTTTTTCTCCGACCAATAGTTTTCCAGAAAAAAAATAAAAACCGAAATTATGAACATTTTCCAGGATTTTTTTGATGAAGGGTTTTTTGGGTATAACTTTTTCCAGGTGCATTTTTCAAAAAAGTTTTATAAGACTTTTTTGAAGCATTTTAAACGTTTCATCAATTTACAAAAAAAAATTCAATTTTTTTCAAAATTTTTTTTTTCAAATTTTTTGACCCAAAAATTTTCAAATTTTCCAAAAATCCTTCATAACTTCTTTATTTTCAGATTTACAGTGAAATTTTATTCTTTATAATTCGTTCTATTTTTGACAAGGAATCTAATGGTAAAAAAAGATTTTCCATATCTCCAATAGTTTTCCAGAAAATGAGGAAAAACTGTTCAGAGGTTTTTCCCAATTTTCTGGAAAACTATTGAACTTAAAAATTATTTTTCTATGGCATCTGATGCGCATTGAAATTCCAAACAACTTTTGTTTAAAGAATTTTTTTCTCCATCCAGTAGTTTTCCAGAAAAAAAATAAAAACCGAAATTATGAAGATTTTTCCAGGGGTACCCCTTTGGATTTTTTGAGGAGGCTTTTTTGGCTATAACTTTTTCCAGGTACATTTTTCAAAAAAGTTTTATAAGACTTTTTTAAAGCATTTTAAACGTTTCATCAATTTACAAAAAAAAAATCAATTTTTTTGAAAAATTTTTTTTTCAAATTTTTTGACCCAAAATTTTTCCAGATTTTCAAAAATCGTCCATAACTTCTTTTTTTTTCGATTTACAGCGAAAATTTATTCTTTATAATTTGTTCTATTTTTGACAAGGAATTTAATGGTAAAAGAAGATTTTCCATATCTCCAATAGTTTTCCAGAAAATGAGGAAAAACTGTTCAGAGGTTTTTCCCGATTTTCTGGAAAACTATTGAACCTAAAAATTATTTTTCTATGGCATCTGATGCGCGTTGAAATTCCAAACAACTTTTGTTTGAACAACTTTTTTCTCCATCCAGTAGTTTTCCAGAAAAAAAATAAAAACCGAAATTATAAAAGTTTTTCCGGGGGTACCCCTTTGGATTTTTTGAGGGATACTTTTTTGGGTATAACTTTTTCCAGGTACATTTTTCAAAAAAGTTTTATAAGACTTTTTTGAAGCATTTTAAACGTTTTATCAATTTACAAAAAAAAAATTAAATTTTTCAAATTTTTTTTTTTTTTCAAAAAATTTTTCCAATTTTCCAAAAATCCTTCATAACTTCTTTATTTTCAGATTTACAGTAAAATTTTATTCTATATAATTTGTTCTATTTTTGACAAGGAATTTAATGGTAAAAGAAAATTTTCCATATCTCCAATAGTTTTCCAGAAAATTTGGAAAAACAGTTCAGAGGTTTTTCCCAATTTTCTGGAAAACTATTGAACTTAAAAATTATTTTTCTATGTCATCTGATGCGCATTGAAATTCCAAACAACTTTTGTTTGAACAATTTTTTTCTCCGACCAATAGTTTTCCAGAAAAAAAATAAAAACCGAAATTATGAACATTTTTCCAGGGGTACCCCTTTGGAATTTTTGAGGAGGCTTTTTTGGCTATAACTTTTTCCAGGTACATTTTTCAAAAAAGTTTTATAAGACTTTTTTGAAGCATTTTAAACGTTGTATCAATTTACAAAAAAAAAATCATTTTTTTTCAAAAAATTTTTTTTTTTCAAAAAAATTTTCCAATTTTCCAAAAATCCTTCATAACTTCTTTATTTTCAGATTTACAGTGAAATTTTATTCTTTATAATTTGTTCTATTTTCGACAAGAAATTTAATGGTAAAAGAAGATTTTCCATATCTCCAATAGTTGTCCAGAAAATGTGGAAAAACTGTTTAGAGGTTTTTCCCAATTTTCTGGAAAACTATTGAACTTAAAAAATATTTTTTTATGGCATCTGATGCGCATTGAAATTCCAAACAACTTTTGTTTAAACAATTTTTTTCTCCATCCAGTAGTTTTCCAGAAAAAAAATAAAAACCGAAATTATGAAGATTTTTCCAGAGGTACCCCTTTGAATTTTTTAAGGAAGAGAAAACTGGCTATAACTTTTTCCAGGTACATTTTTCAAAAAAGTTTTATAAGACTTTTTTGATGCATTTTAAACGTTGTATCAATTTACAAAAAAAAAATTCAATTTTTTTCAAAAATTTTTTTTTTTCAAAAAAATTTTCCAATTTTCCAAAAATCCTTCATAACATCTTTATTTTCAGATTTACAGTAAAATTTTATTCTTTATAATTCGTTCTATTTTTGACAAGGAATTTAATGGTCAAAAAAAATTTTCTATTTTCCCAATAGTTTTCCAGAAAATGAGGAAAAACTTTGAAGAGGTTTTTTCCAATTTTCTGGAAAAATATTGAACTTAAAAATTATTTTTCTATGGCATCTGATGCACATTGAAATTCCAAACAGCTTTTGTTTAATAAATTTTTTTCTTCATCCAGTAGTTTTCCAGAAAAAAAATAAAAACCAAAATAATGATCATTTTCCAGGATTTTTTTGAGAAAGACATTTTTGGCTATAACTTTTTTCAGGTACATTTTTCAAAAAATGTTTATAAGACTTTTTTGCAGTTTTTTGATAGATTTATCCATTTCCAAAAAAAAATCAATTTTTAAAAAAAAATTTTTTTTTTATTTTTTTCCAATTTTTTCAAAATCCTCTATAACTTCTTTATTTCGCAATTTACGACTAAATCTCATTCTTAATGATTTGTTCTATTTTTGACTAGGATTCCAATGCTAAACCAAAATTGTCTCTATTCCCAATAGTTTTGAAGAAAATGAGGAAAAACTGATCAGAGTAAGAATTCTGGTCGTTTTTTCCTTGGCATTTTCATCTAAAAAATTACACTGGAAATCCTGGAATTCTTCACTCTTCTTCCCTATCTTCCCCATTGGCCCACTCACTAACCAGATCTAGGTACCCTTGATGTCAACCTTTGAAACAATCAAAATCTCCCAAAAAAAAAAATCAGCATTCCCTATCAATCAAACATTGGCCCGCCCACTAACCGGATCTAACAACTCCCGACCCCATTCACAAACTAGGACAATTTAAACAAAACTAACAGCGCCATCTACGACAAAATAATCAATTAATTTCAGTCCTAAAGACCAAACTGGTGACGGCACGTATGGACCAGGCGGCTAAAAAAGTCTTCGTGTCGAGCACGATGCATCGCACCTTCGGCAGGTCGCAGTGGCAACAGTTGAGGGATCTGTTGCACTCGTGGAAGAACAATTTGTCGGTGGTACAGGACGGAATGAAGACCGTCAACGCCGCCCAAATTGAAATGATGCAACAACAACAACAACAAGCTCAAGCTGTTTAAAATAATTTATAACGGAAATATAAATGATGATTTTTTTTTTTTTGTCGTTTGTCATTATTTTGTGCCCCAGATTGAGTGAATTGTTGCAAATGGGGTTTTCCCCCCTCCAGGAAACTTGTTATAGCACCGGCGCCATCTGTTGGCGAATCGCTTCACTAAAAGTGACACTCAAGCCACGTGCAAAAACAAACGTCATCTCGCGACTGTCATTTAAGTTTGACAGACGGTTTTTAGGTTAATTGTTTACCCCCTTAGCAAAAGGGTTTTTATTGAGTGTTTTTTACCCTATAAAAGTTAATTAATAATGTCGAAACGTGTACAACCCCCGTGGTCGCCCCCCTCTCAAGACAAACGGCCCACTTTGAAACTGTACAACAGCTTGACCAGGCAAAAGGAGGTTTTCGTGCCCTTATCGGGTAAAAAGGTTTATTGGTACAGTTGCGGGCCTACGGTTTACGACGCGTCCCATATGGGACACGCAAGGTACATTTAAATAATTAGTCCGTTTGGCTCATAATAAGGACATTTTGAGGCCTAAATTCGACCCCTTAGGATCCTCAAGGAGGGTTCGAATGAAACCTCCGGGTAGTATGTTTCTCGGGTTATAAAAACTCGGTTGGGTCTTTAAGGGGCTCGATATTTATGCATTTGTTTATTTAATAATGTTTATTTGTTTATTTCAATTCTGTATTGGTCATTTTTTTGTTTATAAGTAAGTTGATTCTGATATTGTTTATGTTTTAAGCCAATTTCTCAAAAAACTTTCATAGCTCGTTTATTTTTCAATTTATGGCCAAACGTTATTCTTTACGATTCGTTCTATTTTTAATGAGGAATTTAATGGTAAAAGAAAATTTCCCATATTCCCAATAGTTTTCGAGGAAATTAGGAAAAACTGGACCCCACTACCTAAAAAGTCAAATATTTAAAAAATTATTGCTCGGGCCATTTTGAACCATAAACATTATTTTTAGAGAATATTTTAAAGAATCTTTTGCTTTTTGTTTCATGGAAATACCCCCACTACTTTTTAAGATACAGGACTTTGAAGTAAGAGGTCACTTTTAGGGTCAAACCTCTCCATGGGACATCACTATCTAAAAAGTCCAATATTTCCAAAATTATTGCTTGGACCATTTTGAACTATAGACAATATTTTTAGGGAATATTTTAAAGAATCTTTTGCTTTTTGTTTCATGGAAATACCCCCACTACTTTTTAAGATACAGGACTTTGAAGTAAGAGGTCACTTTTAGGGTCAAACCTCTCCATGGGACATCACTATCTAAAAAGTCCAATATTTCCAAAATTATTGCTTGGACCATTTTGAACTATAGACAATATTTTTAGGGAATATTTTAAAGAATCTTTTGTTTTTTGTTTCATGGAAATACCCCCACTACTTTTTTAGATACAGGACTTTGAAGTGAGTGGTCACTTTTAGGGTCAAACCTGTCCATGGGGTGTCGCTATCTAAAAATTCCAATATTTCCAAAATTATTGCTTGGACTGTTTTGAACCATAAACATTATTTTTTGAGAATATTTTAAAGAATCTTTTGCTTTTTGTTTCATGGAAATACTCCCACTACTTTTTTAGATACAGGAGTTTAAAGTGAGTGGTCACTTTGAGGGTCAAATGTCTTTCCATTCTTCTTCTTCTATTTCCAGGCACATTTTCTAAAAAAATTTTATAATGCTTTTTTTTTTTTTGAAAGTTTTTCTTTTAAAGTTTTTTGAGCGATTTATCCATTTAGAAAAAAAAAATTAAATTTTTTGAAAAAATTTTTTGACCCAAAAACTGTCAATTTTTCAAAAATCTTCCATAACTTCTTTATTTTTAGATTTACGGTTAAATGTGATTCTTTATGATTTGTCCTATTTTTCATGAGGAATACAATGCTAAAAGAAAATGTTCAATATTCCCAATAGTTTTTGTTAAAATGAGGAAAAACTGTTTAAGGATTTTCCTCAATTTTCCGGAAAACTGTTGGATTTAAAAATTATTTTTTAATTGCATCTGATGCGCGTTGACAATCCAAACAACTTTTATTAAAACAATTTTTTTTCCCATCCAGTAGTTTTCCAGAAAAAAAATAAAAACCGAAATTATGACCCCTATGGAATTTATTAGGGACACTTTGGAAAATTAGATATAACTTTTTTTGGGTGCATTTTTCAAAAAAGTTTTATAAGACTTTTTGGAAGTGTTTTGAGTGATTTATCGATTTATCAAAAAAAAAAAAAAAATTTTCAAAAAAAATTTTTTTCCAAAAATTTGCCATTTTTTCAAAAATTGTCCATAACTTCTTTATTTCAAAATTTACGACTAAAAGTTATTCCAGATGATTTGTTTTATTTTTGATCAGCAATCCAATGCTAAAAGAAAATTTTCAAATTTCTCAATAGTTTTCGAGAAAACTCGGGAAAACTGTTTAGAAGTTTTTCCAGATTTTCTGGAAAACTCTTGAAGAAAGAAATTATTTTTTCATTGCATCTGATGCGCATTGAAATTCCAAACAACTTTTGTTGCAACAATTTTTTTCCCCATCCAGTAGTTTTCCAGAAAAAAAATAAAAACCGAAATCATGACCCCTTTGGAATTTATGAAGGACACGTTGGAAAATTGGGTATAACTTTTTTTGGGTACATTTTTCAAAAAAGTTTTATAAGACTTTTTGGAAGTGTTTTGAGTGATTTATCGATTTATCAAAAAAAAATTTTTTTCTAAAAAATTTTTTTTTCCAAAATTTGCCATTTTTTCAAAAATTGTCCATAACTTCTTTATTTCGAGATTTACGACTAAAAGTTATTCTAGATGATTTGTAGCATTTTTAACAAGGAACCCAATGGCAAAAGAAAATTTTCAAATTTCCCAATAGTTTTCAAGAAAACTCGGGAAAACTGTTTAGAAGTTTTTCCAGATTTTCTGGAAAACTCTTGAAAAAAAAAATTATTTTTTCATTGCATCTAATGCGCATTGACAATCCAAACAACTTTTATTAAAACAATTTTTTTCTCCATCCAGTAGTTTTCCAGAAAAAAAATAAAAACCGAAATGATGACCCCTATGGAATTTATGAGGGACACTTTGGAAAATTGGGTATAACTTTTTTTAGGTGCATTTTTTAAAAAAGTTTTATAAGACTTTTTTGAAGTGTTTTGAGTGATTTATCGATTTATCAAAAAAAAAAAATTGCCAAAAATTTGCCATTTTTTCAAAAATTGTCCATAACTTCTTTATTTCCAAATTTACGACTAAAAATTATTCTAGATGATTTGTAGCATTTTTAACAAGGAACCCAATGGCAAAAGAAATTTTTCAAATTTCCCAATAGTTTTCGAAAAAACTCGGGAAAACTATTTAGAGGTTTTTCCAGATTTTCTGGAAAACTCTTAAAGAAAGAAATTATTTTTTCATTGCATCTGATGCGCATTGACAATCCAAACAACTTTTATTAAAACAATTTTTTTCTCCATCCAGTAGTTTTCCAGAAAAAAAATAAAAACCGAAATCATGACCCCTATGGAATTTATGAGGGACACTTTGGAAAATTGGAATAACTTTTCTTGGGTACATTTTTCAAAAAAGTTTTATAGGACTTTTTGGAAGTGTTTTGAGTGATTTATCGATTTATCAAAAAAAAAAAAATTTTTTCAAAAAAAAATTTTTTTCAAAAATTTGCTATTTTTTCAAAAATTGTCCATAACTTCTTTATTTCGATATCTACGACTAAAAGTTATTCTAGATGATTTGTTCTATTTTTGATCAGCAATCCAATGCTAAAAGAAAATTTTCAAATTTCCCAATAGTTTTCGAGAAAACTCGGGAAAACTGTTTAGAAGTTTTTCCAGATTTTCTGGAAAACTCTTGAAAAAAAAAATTATTTTTTCATTGCATCTGATGCGCGTTGACAATCCAAACAACATTTATTAAAACAATTTTTTTCCCATCCAGTAGTTTTCCAGAAAAAAAAATAAAAACCGAAATGATGACCCCTATGGAATTTATGAGGGACACTTTGGAAAATTGCGATAACTTTTTTTGGGTGCATTTTTAAAAAAAGTTTTATAAGACTTTTTTGAAGCATTTTGCACAATTTATCGATTTCCCAAAAAAAAAAATTTTTTTTCAATTTTTTCAAAAATCCTCCATAACTCCTTTATTTTCCAATTCACGCCCAAATCTTATTCTACATGATTCGTCCAATTTTTGATCAGGCATCCTTTGCTGAAAAAAAATCCTCCATACCCCCAACGGTTTTCCAGAAAACCCGGAAAAACCCTTTTCTTCACACACGTCATTTCTTAGGTCCTACATAACCTTCGACATCCTCCGAAGGGTCCTCACCGACTACTTCAACTACGACATCCTCTACGTAATGAACATAACCGATATCGACGATAAAATCATCAAGAGGGCGCGACAAAACTATTTATTCGACCAATACGTCTCGGAAAAACGAGAATTGCAAACGATCGTTAACGACGCGGGGGAGGTTCTAAAGAACATCACCGTAAAAGCGAAAGAAAACACCGATCCGGACAAGGAACCCATGTACGAAAAGATGCTCAATAGGTAAACAGAGGTGTCCGGGGTCAAATCGAGTCTATAATAAATGATCGTTTACGTGCAGGCTCAACGAGTCCATATTGAACCTAGAAAACGCCATTAAGGGGGGAAACGACCAAAAAATCATCGAGGCCCAACAGAGGTTCGTTATGGACAGTAAAGACCCCGTGTCCGATTGGTTGGACGGTAAATTCGGCGGTACCGTCACCGATAACGCCATCTTTACCTCGCTACCCAAACATTGGGAGGAGGAGTTTCATAAAGACATGGACTCGTTAAATGTGAGTTTCGCCGCAATTAAATGTCGTTGAATTAAATGAAAACTTACAGGTTCTGAGGCCTAATGTCTTGACCAGAGTGAGCGAACATATACCGGAAATCATTTCTTTTATCGAGGGCATTATAAAAAACGGGTTCGGTTACGAAGCGAACGGTTCCGTGTACTTTGACGTCTCCGCCTTCGATAAAAAGGAGAAACATCATTATGCCAAACTGGTCCCGGAGGCTTATGGGGACTTTAATAGTTTACAAGAGGGAGAAGGTAAGAGTCAGCGTGTCCCTACTAATAATAACCCCCGAGCAACACATTATACGTTTTTACCCCCTAAAAGGTGTCGAGGGTCTAACGAGTGGCCGGCCAGATCGCCCGATCTTAACCCTATGGACTTTTTTTTATGGGGCATATAAAAGATCTTTTTAACCTTCCTCCTATAATGAATGAATCGTTTTAAATTTACATACAATTATATCAGTGTGTTGCTTGGTAATTTACCTTGCTACTGACCTGATACACATCAGCCGTCAGTATACACCTATGACAAAGTCACTAACTGAACACACCTGTATCTACCAAGGTGACTTGATGACGTCAGAAATGCGTAACGAGAAACGTTCGCCGAACGATTTCGCCCTCTGGAAGAAAAGTAAACCGGGAGAGCCGTCCTGGAGGTCCCCCTGGAGTCCGGGACGTCCCGGTTGGCACATCGAGTGTTCCGCGATGGCTTCGGCCATTTGCGGTCCGTATTTGGACATTCACACCGGGGGGGTGGACCTGAAGTTTCCCCATCACGATAACGAGATCGCCCAGAGTGAGGTGAGCTGAAAAAAAATTAAATTAAAAAAAAACAAAACGATAATTTCGTTGTTTTCGGGTTTATTGTGAAATGTTGTTCTAAGTGGGGTTTTTTATTGTGAGTTTAAAATTTTTTGAATTATCTTAATGGTTTTTGAGAAAATTGGGAAAGAGTGTTTGAAGGTTTTTCCCAATTTTCTGGAAAACTATTGAAGTTAAAAATTATTTTTTGGTTGCATTTGATGCGCGTTGAAATTCCAAGCATGTTTTGTTTTAACGGTTTTTTTCTGTGACAAATAGTTTTTCAGGAAAAAAATAAAAACCGAAGTTATGACCCCTATGGAATTTTTGAGGGACACTTTGGAAAAACGGGGATAACTTTTTTTCGGTAGATTTTTCGAAAAAGTTTTATAAGACTTTTTTGATGTTTTTTGAGTCATTTATCCATTTCCGAAAAAAAATTAAATTTTTTGAAAATTTTTTTTTTTCCAATTTTTTCCAATTTTCTGGAAAACTGTTGAAGGTAAAATTAATTTTTCTATTGCATCTGATGCGCATTAAAATTCCAAACAACTTTTGTTCTAACGATTTTTTTTTCTATCCAGTAGTTTTCCAGGAAAAAAATAAAAACTGAAATTATGACCCCTATGGAATTTTTGAGGGACACTCTGGAAAAACGGGTATAACTCTTTTTTGGTACATTTTTAAAAAAAGTTTTATAAGACTTTTTTGATGTTTTTTGAGTGATTTATCCATTTCCAAAAAAAAAAATTAAATTTTTTCAAATTTTTTTTTTTTCAATTTTTCCCCCAAATTTTCCCAATTTTTCAAAAATCATCCATAACTTCTTTATTGTTCAATTTTCGACTAAATGCTATTCTTTATGATTTGTTCTACTTTTGACTAGGAATCCAATGCTAAAAGAAAATTTTCCATTTTTCCAATAGTTTTCCAGAAATTGAGGAAAATTGGTTTAGAGGTTTTTTCCAATTTTCTGGAAAACTACTGGAATTAAAAATTATTTTTCTATTGCATCTGATGCGCATTGAAATTCCAAACAACTTTTGTTTAAACAATTTTTTTCTCCAACCAATAGTTTTCCAGAAAAAAAATAAAAACCAAAATTGTGAAGATTTTTCCAGGGGTACCCCTTTGGAGGAGCAATTTTTGGGAAAATTGGTTATAACTTTTTTTTGGTACATTTTTAAAAAAAGTTTTATAAGACTTTTTTGATGTTTTTTGAGTGATTTATCCATTTCCAAGAAAAAAATTAAATTTTTTTAAAATTTTTTTTTTCAATTTTTCCCCCAAATTTTCCCAATTTTTCAAAAATTATCCATAACTCCTTTATTGTTCAATTTTCGGCTAAATGTTATTCTTTATGATTTGTTCTACTTTTGACTAGGAATTTAATGCTAAAAGAAAATTTTCCATTTTTCCAATAGTTTTCCAGAAAATGAGGAAAATCTGTTTAGAGGTTTTTTCCAGTTTTCTGGAAAACTATTGAAGGTAAAAATTATTTTTTTATCACATCTGATACGCATTGAAATTCCAAACAACTTTTGTTTAAACAATTTTTTCCTCCAACCAATAGTTTTCCAGAAAAAAAATAAAAACCAAAATTGTGAAGATTTTTCCAGGGGTACCCCTTTGGAGGAGCAATTTTTGGGAAAATCGGTTATAACTTTTTTTTGGTACATTTTTTAAAAAAGTTTTATAAGACTTTTTTGATGTTTTTTGAGTGATTAACCCATTTCCAAAAAAAAAATTAAATTTTTAAAAAAAAAATTTTTTCCAATTTTTCCCCCAAATTTTCCCAATTTTTCAAAAATCATCCATAACTTCTTTATTGTTCAATTTTCGACTAAATGCTATTCTTTATGATTTGTTCTATTTTTGACTAGGAATCCAATGCTAAAAGAAAATTTTCCATTTTTCCAATAGTTTTCCAGAAAATGAGGAAAATCTGTTTAGAGGTTTATTCCAGTTTTCTGGAAAACTATTGAAGGTAAAAATTATTTTTTTATCACATCTGATGCGCATTGAAATTCCAAACAACTTTTGTTTAAACAATTTTTTCCTCCAACCAATAGTTTTCCAGAAAAAAAATAAAAACCAAAACTGTAAAGATTTTTCCAGGGGTACCCCTTTGGAGGAGCAATTTTTGGGAAAATCGGTTATAACTTTTTTTTGGTACATTTTTAAAAAAAGTTTTATAAGACTTTTTTGATGTTTTTTGAGTGATTTATCCATTTCCAAAAAAAAAAATTAAATTTTTTCAAATTTTTTTTTTTTCAATTTTTCCCCCAAATTTTCCCAATTTTTCAAAAATCATCCATAACTTCTTTATTGTTCAATTTTCGACTAAATGCTATTCTTTATGATTTGTTCTACTTTTGACTAGGAATCCAATGCTAAAAGAAAATTTTCCATTTTTCCAATAGTTTTCCAGAAATTGAGGAAAATTGGTTTAGAGGTTTTTTCCAATTTTCTGGAAAACTACTGGAATTAAAAATTATTTTTCTATTGCATCTGATGCGCATTGAAATTCCAAACAACTTTTGTTTAAACAATTTTTTTCTCCAACCAATAGTTTTCCAGAAAAAAAATAAAAACCAAAATTGTGAAGATTTTTCCAGGGGTACCCCTTTGGAGGAGCAATTTTTGGGAAAATTGGTTATAACTTTTTTTTGGTACATTTTTAAAAAAAGTTTTATAAGACTTTTTTGATGTTTTTTGAGTGATTTATCCATTTCCAAGAAAAAAATTAAATTTTTTTAAAATTTTTTTTTTTCAATTTTTCATCTAAATTTTCCCAATTTTTCAAAAATTATCCATAACTCCTTTATTGTTCAATTTTCGGCTAAATGTTATTCTTTATGATTTGTTCTACTTTTGACTAGGAATTTAATGCTAAAAGAAAATTTTCCATTTTTCCAATAGTTTTCCAGAAAATGAGGAAAATCTGTTTAGAGGTTTTTTCCA
Organism: Anthonomus grandis grandis; assembly: GCF_022605725.1. Classification (NCBI taxonomy): domain Eukaryota; kingdom Metazoa; phylum Arthropoda; class Insecta; order Coleoptera; family Curculionidae; genus Anthonomus; species Anthonomus grandis. The sequence goes on from NC_065565.1 coordinate 7,971,804, forward strand.
GTTTTCTGGAAAACTATTGAAGGTAAAAATTATTTTTTTATCACATCTGATACGCATTGAAATTCCAAACAACTTTTGTTTAAACAATTTTTTCCTCCAACCAATAGTTTTCCAGAAAAAAAATAAAAACCAAAATTGTAAAGATTTTTCCAGGGGTACCCCTTTGGAGGAGCAATTTTTGGGAAAATCGGTTATAACTTTTTTTTTGGTACATTTTAAAAAAAAGTTTTATAAGACTTTTTTGATGTTTTTTGAGTGATTTATCCATTTCCAAAAAAAAAATTAAATTTTTTCAAATTTTTTTTTTTTCTATTTTTCATCTAAATTTTCCCAATTTTTCAAAAATTATCCATAACTCCTTTATTGTTCAATTTTCGACTAAATGTTATTCCTTATGATTTGTTCTACTTTGGACTAGGAATCCAATGCTAAAAGAAAATTTTCCATTTTTCCAATAGTTTTCCAGAAAATGAGGAAAATCTGTTTAGAGGTTTTTTCCAGTTTTCTGGAAAACTACTGAAGGTAAAAATTATTTTTTTATCACATCTGATGCGCATTGAAATTCCAAACAACTTTTGTTTAAACAATTTTTTCCTCCAACCAATAGTTTTCCAGAAAAAAAATAAAAACCAAAATTGTGAAGAGTTTTCCATGGGTACCCTTTTGGAGGAGCAATTTTTAAGAAAATCGGTTATAACTTTTTTTTGGTACATTTTTCAAAAAAGTTTTATAAGACTTTTTTAATGTATTTTGAGTAATTTATCCATTTCCAAAAAAAAAAAAAATTTTTTGAAAAAAATTTTTTCTTCAATTTTCCATCTAAATTTTTTCCAATTTTTCAAAAATTCTTTATAACTTCGTTATTTTTCGATTTACGGCTAAATAGTATTCTATATAATTTGTTCTATTTTTGACTAGGAACCCAATGCTAAAAGAAAATTTTCCATTTTTCCAATAGTTTTCCAGAAATTGAGGAAAATTGATTTAGAGGTTTTTTCCAGTTTTCTGGAAAACTAATGAAGTTAAAAAATTTCTTTCTATTGCATCTGATGCGCATTGAAATTCCAAACAATTTTTGTTTTATCAATTTTTTTTCTCCAGTCAATAGTTTTCCAGAAAAAAAATAAAAACCAAAATTGTAAAGATTTTTCAAGGGGTACCCCTTTGGAAGAGCAATTTTTGGGAAAATCGGTTACAACTTTTTTTTGGTACATTTTTTAAAAAAATGTCATTAGACTTTTTTGAAGTGTTTTGGGTGATGTATCGATTTATTAAAAAAAAAATAATTTTTCCAAAAATTTTTTTTTTCAAATTTTTGACTCAAAAAATTTTTCAACTTTTTAAAAATCATCCATAACTCATCTATTTTTCAATTTTCGACTAAATGTTATTCTTTATGATTTGTTCTATTTTTGACTAGGAATCCAGTGCTAAAAGAAAATTTTCCACTTTTCCAATAGTTTTCCAGAAAATGAGGAAAATCTGTTTAGAGGTTTTTTCCAGTTTTCTGGAAAACTATTGAAGTTAAAAATTATTTTTCTATTGCACCTGATGCGCATTGAAATTCCAAACAACTTTTGTTCTAAAAATTTTTTTTTCTATCCAGTAGTTTTCCAGGAAAAAAATAAAAACCAAAATTATGACCCCTATGGAATTTTTGAGGGACACTTTGGAAAATTGCAATAACTTTTTTCTGGTACATTTTTCAAAAAAGTTTTATAAGACTTTTTTGATGTTTTTTTAGTGATTTATCCATTTCCAAAAAAAAAATTTTTTTTCAAATTTTTCAAAAATCATCCATAACTCCTTTATTTTCCAATTTTCGACCAAATGTTATTCTTTATGATTTGTTCTCTTTTTCACTAGGAATCCAATGCTAAAAGAAAATTTTCAATTTTTCCAATAGTTTTCCAGAAAATGAGGAAAACCTGTTTAGAAGTTTTTTCCAGTTTTCTGGAAAACTGTTGAAGTTAAAAATTATTTTTCTATTGCATCTGATGCGCATTGAAATTCCAAACAACTTTTGTTTTAACAATTTTTTTTTTAATCCAGTAGTTTTCCAGAAAAAAAATAAAAACCGAAATTATGACCCCTTTGGAACTTTTGAGGGACCCTTTGGAAAAACGGGCATAACTTTTTTTTGGTACATTTTCCAAAAAAACTTTATAAGACTTTTTTGAACCTTTTTGAGCATTTATCCATTTACAAAAAAAAAAATAATTTTTTCAAAAAATTTTTTTTTCAATTTTTCATCCAAATTTTTTCCAATTTTCACAAAAATCCCTCATAACTCCCTTAATTTCCAACTTACGCCCAAACGCTACACCACATAATCCCTTCTATTTTCAATCCCGATTCTAACGCTACAAGAAAACTTTCAAAACCCCCCACACTTTTCACGAAAATACGGAAAAACTCTCGATTTTCAGGCCCATTTCGGCAACCCCGAATGGGTAAAATACTTCCTCCACTCGGGCCATTTAACGATAGCCGGCTGCAAAATGTCCAAATCCCTCAAAAACTTCGTCAGCATACAAGAGGCCCTGTCCAAGTACACGGCAAGACAATTGAGGTTCGCTTTTCTATTACACGCCTGGAGGGACACTCTGGACTACAGCCGGAACACCATGGAGTGCGCCCTACAGTACGAGAAACTGTTCAACGTGAGTCATAACTCACGAAAAAAGCGACGTTTCCTCACGTTTTTTGCTTTTTTTAAGGAGTTTTTCTTAAACGTAAAAGACGCCACTCACCAACTGACACTGTCCGACGCGACGACCTTTGACACTTTCACAAAATGGTCCGAACTGGAGCTAAATTTAAATAAAAAATTATTGAGCGCGAAAGAAAACGTGCATACGGCCCTGTGCGATAACATCGACACCAAGTCGGCCCTGGACGCTTTAAGGGAGTTGGTGAGCGCGGCGAATGTTTACCTTAAGGTGCGGAAACCGGCCAATCAGGTGCTGTTGTACGATCTCGCCGTGTACGTCACGAAGATTTTGGGGGTTTTCGGGACGACCCCCGGTATCCCGAGGATCGGTAAGTGGTATGGCTATTATATACAGGGTGTGTCGTCTTTTTCTATTTACAAATTTTATTTGAAATAAATAATTTGAAGTGTTGATTAAACAATTTTAGGGTACTGAGGTCTGATTTTCTTGGTTCTGTTGACTCGGTTAATTTTCCTCGTTTTTTAGGGGATTTTCACTGATCTAGGAATATATTTTTTTTTTATTCCAGGCAATTGGGACAATTTGTTCAAAGAATTTTTGGGATCTGCTGAATGGTTTGGTACCACTGGAACAGTGGTACCGTTGGTATTTGCCGAGATGTGGCTCTTCAAAGTTGATAATAAATTGTTTTTTTACCTGAAAATTTGAATTTTCTTAATTGAAGTTATTGAATTGTATTTTTTTTTTAATTTCTTTTTATCACAACAATTTTTCTTACTTTTGTAGCATAACAATTATTTTGCACACCCAACTTTCATATCACAGCAATTTTTGTACAAGTTGTTATATCACAGCAATTTCTGTGTACAACAAACCCTTTAAGAAGAAAAAACAAACCTTGCACAATAAACCCTTATATCACAACAATTTTTTTGCACACCAAACATATCACAGTTTTTTTTTGCACAACAAATCCTTTAATAAAAAAAAAGAAAACTTGCACAAAAAAACCTTATATCACAAAAATTCTTTTGCACAAAAAACCTTTATATCACAACAATTTTTTTACATAACAAATCCTTTAATAAAAAAAAAACAAACGTTGCACATTAACCCTTATATCACAATAATTTTTTGCACATCAAATATTCATATCACAGTATTTTTTTTTTGCACAAGTTCCTGTATCACAACAATTTTTTTGCACAACTAACCCTTTAATAAAAAATACAAACCCTGCACAACAAACCCTCATATTATAGCATTTTTATTGCACAAGTTCCTATATCACAACATTTTTTCCGCACAACAAACCCTTATATCACCATCATTTTTTGCACACCAAACATTCATATCACAGTATTTTTTTTTGCACAGATTTCTATATCACAACATTTTTTATGCACAACAAATCCTTTAATAAAAAAAAAGAAAACTTGCACAAAAAAACCTTATATCACAAAAATTCTTTTGCACAAAAAACCTTTATATCACAACAATTTTTTTACACAACAAATCCTTTAATAAGAAAAAACAAACGTTGCACATTAACCCTTATATCACAATAATTTTTTGCACACCAAATATTCATATCACAGCATTTTTTTTTGCACAAGTTCCTATATCACAACATTTTTTCTGCACAACAAATCCTAGTGTCACACCATATTTTTTCCTTAAGAAATCCTGTTATCACAGCATTTTTTTGTACAAGTTTCTATATCACAACATTTTTTTCTGCACAACAAACATTCATATCACAAAAATTCTTTTGCACAAAAAACCTTTATATCTGTTAATGTTGCACATTAACCCTTATATCACAATAATTTTTTGCACATCAAATATTCATATCACAGTATTTTTTTTTGCACAAGTTTCTGTATCACAACATTTTTTCTGCACAAGAAACCGTTTTATCACAACTTTTTTATGCACAATTCCTTTAATAAAAAAAAACAAACCTTGCACGAAAAACCCTTATATCACAGCAACTTTTTTGGCACAACAAACCCTTTAATAAAAATCACAAACCTTGCACAAAAATCCTTATATCACAACATTTTTTCTGCAAAACACACATTCATATCACAGCATTTTTTTTTGCACAAGATTCTATATCACAACATTTTGTCTGCACAACCAGCTCTTATATCACAACAATTTTTTTGCACACCAAACATTCATATCACAGCATTTTCTTTGCACAAGTTCCTGTATCACAGCATTTTTTTTTGCACAAGTTCCTATATCACAACATTTTTTCTGCACAACCAACTCTTATATCACAGCATTTTTTTGCACAAGTTCCTATATCACAACATTTTTTTGCACAACAAATCCTTTAATAAAAAAGAAGAAACCTTGCACAATGATCCTTTATATCACAACAATTTTTTTGCACAACAAACCCTTTAATAAAAAATACAAACCTGTCACAACAAACCCTTATATCACAGCAATTTTTTGCACAAGTTCCTATATCACAACATGTTTTTTTCCTTAAACCCTGTTATCACAACATTTTTTCTGCACAACAAACTCTTATATCACAGCATTTTTTTTGCACATCACAACCATTTTTTACACACCAAATATTCATATCACAGTATTTTTTTGCACAACAAACCCTTATATCACAACATTTTTTTGCACAACAAATCCTTTAATAAAAAAGAAGAAACCTTGCACAATAAACCTTTATATCACAACAATTTTTTTGCACAACAAACCCTTTTATCGCAACATTTTTTTGCACAACAAATCCTCTAATAACAAAAAAGAAACCTTGCACAATAAACCGTTATATCACAGCATTTTTTTTGCACAAGTTCCTATATTACAAAAATTTTTCTTACTTTTGTAGCACAACAAATCTTTTTGCACAACAAACTTTCATATCATCACAATTATTTTTTCACACCCAACTTTCATATCACAGCATTTTTTGCACGAGTTCTTATATCACAACAATTTTTTGTTTCAACAAACACTGCTATCACAGCATTTTTTTGCACAACAAATCCTTTAATAAAAAAAACTTGCACAACAAACCCTTATATCACAACAATTTTTTTGCACACCAAACATTCATATCACAGCATTTTCTTTGCACAAGTTCCTGTATCACAACATTTTTTTTGCACAATAAACCCTTATATCACAACCATTTTTTTGCACACCAAACATTCATATCACAGCATTTTCTTTGCACAAGTTCCTGTATCACAACATTTTTTTTGCACAATAAACCCTTATATCACAACCATTTTTTTGCACACTAAACATTCATATCACAGCATTTTTTTTGCACAACAAATTCTTATATCACAACAATTTTTTTGCACAACAAACCCTTTAATAAAAAATACAAACCTTGTACAACAAACCCTCATATCACAGCATTTTTGTGCATAAGTTCCTATATCAGAGCATTTTTTTTTGCACACTGTCATATCACAGTAATTTTTGTTTGCACAACAAACCCTTATATCACAATCATTTTTTGCACCAAATATTCATATCACAGCACTTTTTTTGCACAGGTTGCTATATCACAACAATTTTTCTGCACAACAAATCCTTTAATAAAAAAAAAGAAATCTTGCACAATAAACCTTTTATCACAACCATTTTTTCTGCACAACGAACTCTTATATCACAGCATTTTTTTTTGCACAAATTCCTATATCACATTTTTTCTGCACAACAAACTCTTATATCACAACAATTTTTTTGCACAATAAACCCTTTAATAAAAAATACAAACCTGTCACAACAAACCCTTATATCACAGCAATTTTTTGCACAAGTTCCTATATCACAACATGTTTTTTTCCTTAAACCCTGTTATCACAACATTTTTTCTGCACAACAAACTCTTATATCACAGCATTTTTTTGCACATCACAACCATTTTTTACACACCAAATATTCATATTACAGTATTTTTTTGCACAACAAACCCTTATATCACAACATTTATTTTTGCACAATTAACCCTTTTATCACAACATTTTTTTGCACAACAAACCCTCTAATAATAAAAAAAGAAACCTTGCACAATAAACCGTTATATCACAGCATTTATTTTGCACAAGTTCCTATATCAGAACAATTTTTCTTACTTTTGTAGCACAACAAACTTCCATATCACAGCATTTTTTTTGCACAAGTTCCTATATCACAACAATTTTTTTGCACAACAAACCTTTTAATAAAAAAACAAACCTTGCACAACAAACCCTTATATCACAACAATTTCTGTGCACAACAAACCCTTTTATCACAATTTTTTTTGCACAAGTTCCTATATCACAACAATTTTTTGCATAACAAACCCTTTAATAAAAAAAAGAAACCTTGCACAATAAACCCTTCTATCACAACAATTTTTATGCACAACAAACCTTTTAATAAAAAAAAACAAACCTTGCACAACAGACCCTTTCATCACAAATTTTTTTTGTACAAGTTCCTATATCACAACAATTTTTCTCCATAACAAACATTCATATCACCACAATTATTTTTCACACCCTAAACTTTCATATCACAACATTTTGTTTACACCCTAAACTTTCATATCACAGCAATTTTTCTGCACAACAAACCCTCTAATAAAAAAAAACAAACCTTGCACAACAAACCCTTTTATCACAACATTTTTTCTGCACAACAAACCCTTTAATAAAAAAAAAGAAACCTTGCACAATAAACCCTCATATCACAACCATTTTTTGCACAACATACATTCATATCACAGTATTTTTTTTGCACAACAAATATCCATATCACAAATATTTTGTTTGAACAACAAATTCTTTAATAAAAAAGAAACCTTGCACAAAAAACCCTTATATCACAACAATTTTTTCGCACAACAAACCTTTTAATAAAAAAAAACCAACCTTTCACAACAAACCCTCATATCACAGCAATTTTTTGTACAAGTTCCTATATCACAACATTTTTTCTGCACAACAAACCTTTATATCACAGCAATTTTTTTTGCACAACAAACCCTTTAGTTAATAAAAGAAACCTTGCACGACAAACCTTTATATCACAACAATTTTTTTGCACAAGTTCCTATATCACAACATTTTTTCTGCACAACAAATCTTTATATCACAGCAATTTTTTTTGCACAACAAACCCTTTAATTAAAAAAAGAAACCTTGCACAACAAACCTTTATATCACAAAAATTTTTTTGCACATCAAGCATTCATATAACAGCATTTTTTTTGCACAAGTTCCTATATCACAACATTTTCTTGCACAACAAATCCTTTAATAAAAAAGAAGAAACCTTGCACAATAAACCTTTATATCACAACAATTTTTTTGCACACCATGCATTCATATCACAGCATTTTTTTGCACAAGTTCCTATATCACAACATTTTTTTGCACAATAAATCCTTTAATAAAAAAGAAGAAACCTTGTACAACAAACTTTTATATCACAACAATTTTTTTGCATAAGTTCCTATATCACAACATTTTTTCTGCACAACAAACCTTTATATCACAGCAATTTTTTTTGCACAACAAACCCTTTAATTAAAAAGAAGAAACCTTGCACAATAAACCTTTATATCACAACAATTTTTTTGCACACCATGCATTCATATCACAGCATTTTTTTGCACAAGTTCCTATATCACAACATTTTTTTGCACAACAAATCCTTTAATAAAAAAGAAAAAACCTTGCACAACAAACCTTTATATCACAACAATTTTTTTGCACATCAAGCATTCATATAACAGCATTTTTTTTGCACAAGTTCCTATATCACAACATTTTCTTGCACAACAAATCCTTTAATAAAAAAGAAGAAACCTTGCACAATAAACCTTTATATCACAACAATTTTTTTGCACACCATGCATTCATATCACAGCATTTTTTTGCACAAGTTCCTATATCACAACATTTTTTTGCACAATAAATCCTTTAATAAAAAAGAAGAAACCTTGTACAACAAACTTTTATATCACAACAATTTTTTTGCATAAGTTCCTATATCACAACATTTTTTCTGCACAACAAACCTTTATATCACAGCAATTTTTTTTGCACAACAAACCCTTTAATTAAAAAGAAGAAACCTTGCACAATAAACCTTTATATCACAACAATTTTTTTGCACACCATGCATTCATATCACAGCATTTTTTTGCACAAGTTCCTATATCACAACATTTTTTTGCACAACAAATCCTTTAATAAAAAAGAAAAAACCTTGCACAACAAACCTTTATATCACAACAATTTTTTTGCATACCATGCATTCATATCACAGCATTTTTTTGCACAACAAATCCTTTAATAAAAAAGAAGAAACCTTGCACAACAAACCTTTATATCACAACAATTTTTTTTTTGAACAGCAAACTTTCATATCACAGTAATTTTTTTTTGCACAACAAATCCTATAATAAAAAAAACAAACCTTGCACAATAAACTCCTTATATCACAACCATTTTTTGCACACTAAACATTCATATCACAGCATTTTTGGCACAAGTTGCTATATCACAACAATTTTTTTGCACACCAAATATTCATATCACAGCATTTTTTTGCACAAGTTCCTATATTACAACATTTTTTCTGCAGAACAAACCTTTATATCACAGCAATTTTTTTTTGCACAACAAACCCTTTAATTAAAAAAACAAACCTTGCACAACAAACCCCTATATCACAACAATTTTTTTGCACACCAAACATTCATATCACAGCATTCTTTGCACAAGTTCCTATATCACAACATTTTTTTTTCCTTAATAAATCCTGCTATCACAAAAAAATTTTAGCACAACAAACCTTTATATCACAACATTTTTTTCCCTTAAACTCTGGTATCACAACAATTTTTTAGCACAACAAACTTTTATATCACAACATTTTTTCCCCTTAAACTCTGTTATCACAGCATTTTTTTTCCACAATAAATCCTTTAGGAAAAAAAAACAAACCTTGCACATTAAACCCTTATATCACAACAATTTTTTTTGCACAACAAACTCTTTAATAAAAAATACAAACCTTGCACAACAAACCCTCATATCACAGCATTTTTGTGCACAAGTTCTTATATCACAACATTTGTTTTCCTTAAACCCTGTTATCACAGTTTTTCTGCACAACAAACCCTTTAATAAAAAAAAACCTTGCACAAAAAACCTTTATATCACAGCATTTTCTTTTGCACAACAAACTGTTTATTAAAAAAAACAAACTTTGCACAAAAAACTCTTATATCACAGCAACTTTTTTGCACAACAAACCCTCTAATAAAAAAAAGAAACTTTGCACAACAAACTCTTATATCACAGAATTTTTTTTTTGCACAACTTCCTATATCACAACAATTTTTTTTGCACAACAAACTCTGTATTAAAAAAAAACAAACTTTGCACAATAAACCTTTATATCACAACATTTTTTCTCCATAACAAACATTCATATCACAACAATTTTTTTGCATAACAAACCCTTTAATAAAAAAACAATCCTTGCACAACAAACCCTTATATCACAACAATTTTTTGTTTTAACAAACCCTGTTATCACAGCATTTTTTTGCACACCAAACTGTCATATCACAACAATTTTTTTGCACACCAAACTGTAATATCACAGCAATTTTTTTTTTGCACAGCAAACCCTTTATTTAAAAAAAAGAAACCTTGCACAATAAACCCTTATATCACAACAATTTTTGTGCACAACAATACCTTTAATAAAAAAAAAGAAGCCTTGCATAATAAACTCCTTATATCACAACCATTTTTTGCACACTAAACATTCATATCACAGCATTTGTTTTGCACAAGTTCCTATATCACAAAAATTTTTTTGCACAATAAATCCTTTAATAAAAAAAACAAACCTTGCACAACAAATTCTTATATCACAACATTTTTTTTGCACACCCAACTTTCATATCACAGCAATTTTTTTACACAAGTTCCTATATCACAAGATTTTTTCTGCACAACAAACATTCATATCACAGCATTTGCTTTGCACAATAAATCCTTTAAGAAAAAAAAACCTTGCACAATAAAAGCTTATATCACAACATTTTTTTTGGACAACAAACCCTTTAATAAAAAAGAAGGAACCTTGCATAATAAACCTTTATATCACAACATTTTTTCTTCATAAGAAACATTCATATCACAACAATTTTTTTAGACATCAAATCCTTTAATAAAACAAACCTTGCACAAAAAACTTTTATATCACAGCAACTTTTGCACAACAAACACTTTAACAAAAAAAGACAAACCTTGCACAACAAATCCTTATATCACAACAATTTTTTTTGCACACCAAACATTCATATCACAGCATTTTCTTTGCACAAGTTCCTATATCACAACATTTCTTCTGCACACCAAACTGTCATATCACAACAATTTTTTTGCACACCGAACTGTCATATCACAGCAATTTTTGTTCTCAACGAACCTTTTTATCACAACAACTTGTTTTGCAACCCTTCCAGCACACCCTTGATTTCCTCATAATCTGCGTTCGACTAGCTATGAAACCCGATCGTTTTTAACCATAAATCGGAGAACAATTCATCTCTTCTATTAATTAATTTGTTGCAATTTTTGCTTTATCGAACGAACTTCTCTTAGTCCTGTTCTCTTAATTTCTCACCCTTTCTTATCCTAAACAGAGATCATAGCAAGCTTTGGTGTGTCTGTCCTTGTCGCACACTCTCAGATGGTCGTACGTCGTCGCGTCTTTTATCGGTAGTTTCAACCCACCACCCCCCCCCAAGGACAACATCCCCTTTTTCTTTGTAGGCTTCCCGAGTACCTCCGAACCGGCCCATTGTAGTACCGAGGCCACCATTTTGCCCTACATCCGAATTTTAGCCGATTTCCGGGACAAGGTGCGTTCGGAGGCGCGTAACCTCAAAGCCCTCGACATTTTAACCGAATGCGATCGCATCAGGGACGAAATTTTGCCCAGCGTGGGGGTGCGTCTGGAGGACAAGGACGGTGAGTCAGTCCGTCCCTGTTGTTCTTTGTTGAAGGTCACTCCAAGGTTTGTTGTGTTCGTCTCGTGTTGTTTCAGACGGCAGTAGCGCGGTCAAACTGGTCGACAAGGAGACGTTGTTGAAAGAGCGAGAAGCCAAACGGAGGATGGATGAAGAGAGGGCGCTGGAAAAGGAACGGAAGAAAGCGGAGCAGGCCTTGAAGGATGCTCAAAAAAGGGTTCCGCCTAAAGAGATGTTCAGGAGCGAGACGGATAAGTATTCGCTCTTTGACGATAAGGTGAGTGTCGGGGGGGTCAGGTCTGGAGGGCGCGCCGGCCACTGAATCATCCTTGTAACGTTCCTTACCCGTTTCGGACTCGTTCACATCCATCCTCAAACAATAATTTCCCTTTGATCCTTTCGTTGCCTCAGGAGTGGGATTTCCATGAAAATGAAGTTTCCTTGTCTCTATTTACGATTTTTCCTGTTAAAGGGTTTTCCTACGCACGACATCGAAGGTAAGGAACTGAGCAAAGGGCAAGCGAAGAAGCTGCAAAAGGTTTATCAGGCCCAAGAGAGGAGGTATGCGGAGTATTTGGCTTCGCTAAATTCATAGTGATTGACTGAGTGTGCTCAGTTTGTAGGTTAACAATAAATTTTTTTATGGTGTTTTTGTTTTTTAAATTTTCTCACACAACCAAACAGGACAATTGATATCGAGTTTCTGTCAATCAATCAATCAATCGAAGGGCTCAAATTTGATACACAATACCCGATAATAAAGACACTAAAGGCCAAAATCCCGGAAACAAGACGCTGATAACGCGTAGGGAACAATACAGAGAATTTCGTTGTTTTGTTTTTGAATGGAGGGTAATTTTATATAGATTTAAGTGACTTAATTGTGCGGTGTCGATTACGTTTTTCTTTTCTTTTATTTAGGTCATATTCGTACCATTGACGTTCGTTTAGTATCAAATAGTAACATTTTTTGGGGTGAAAACAGTCACTAATTGACCCTTTGTACGTCAATAAAAACATTAAAAAAAAAATCACGGTTTTCACTTATAGAGAGTCGATTCAATGGGTGGTAAGTGCCATAATCAATAAAAAAACAGGAGACTTGATTTAAAGGTGACAATCAACGGAAAGACTTTTTGTGAATCAATAAAACAATTGAAAAAATCATCGTTTGTTTTTTTTTTTTTGGTTATTTTTTAGTGAATGATTGTCTGTCGAGTAAATGTCATCAGATTTTTTTATCGTTTTTGTGTTTCAGGGAATTTTTGAAAAAATGGCATCAATTCGTTGCTAAAAAAAAAAGAAAAACAATTTTGGGAAATATGCAAATAACTTTTTTTAGGTTGGTTTTTCGAAAAAGTTTTATGAGACTTTTTTGGGGTTTTTTGAGTGATTTATCGATTTACTAAAAAAAAATTTAATTTTTTGAAATTTTTTTTTTTTGATTTTTGAGTAAAAAAATTTGTCATTTTTCAAAAATCGTCCATAACGTCTTTATTTTTCCATTTACGTCTAAAAGTTATTCCTAGTTAGACCAGGAACCCAATGCTACAAGAAAATCTTCAATATTCCCAATAGTTTTTGAGAAAACTGAGGAAAACTGTTTGGAAGTTTTTCCCAATTTTCTGGAAAACTGTTGAAGGTAAAAATAATTTTTTTATCGTATCTGATGCGCATTGAAATTCCAAACAACTTTTGTTTCAACAGTTTTTTTCTATGACTAATAGTTTTCCAGAAAAAAAATAAAAACCGAAATTATGAGCATTTTTCCAGGGGTACCCCTTTGGAATTTTTGAGGAAGACTTTTTTGAGTATAACTTTTTCCAGGTACATTTTATAAAAAAGTTGTATAAGACTTTTTTGAAGTTTTTTAAATGATCTATCGATTTGCCAAAAAAAAAAATTAATTTTTCGAAATTTTTTTTTTTCGAATTTTTGGCCCAAAAATTTTTCATTTTTCAAAAATCGTCCCTAACTTCTTTATTTTTCAATTTACGGCTAAAAGTCATTCTAAATGATTTGTTCTATTTTTTATGGGGATTTCAATGCTGTAAGAAAATTTTCCATATTCCCAATAGTTTTCCAGAAAATTGGGAAAAACTGTTGGGAAGTTTTTTCCAGTTTTTTGGAAAACTGTTGAAGGTAAAAATAATTTTTTTATCGTTTCTGATGCGCATTGAAATTCCAAACAACTTTTGTCTTAAGAATTTTTTTCTCCATCCAATAGTTTTCCAGAAAAAAAATAAAAACCGAAATTATGAACATTTTTCCAGGGGTACCCCTTTGGATTTTTTGAGGGAGACTTTTTTAAATATAACTTTTTCCAGGTACATTTTATAAAAAAGTTTTATAAGACTTTTTTAATCAATTTTGAGATATTTATCGATTTCCAAAAAAAAATTTTTAATTTTTTGAATTTTTTTTTTTTTTAATTTTTGCCCAAAAATTTTTCAATTTTTCAAAAATCGTCCATAACTTCTTTATTTTTACATTTACGGCTAAAAGTTATTCTTTAAGATTTGTTCTATTTTTGACCAGGAACTCAATGCTACCAGAAAATTTTCAATATTCCCAATAGTTTTCCAGAAAATTGGGGAAAACTGTTTAGAAGTTTTTCCCAATTTTCTGGAAAACCGTTGAAGGTAAAAATTATTTTTTTATTGCATCTGATGCGCATTGAAATTCCAAACAACTTTTGTCTCAACAATTTTTTTCTACGTCTAATAGTTTTCCAGAAAAAAAATAAAAACGGAAATTATGACAGTTTTTCCAGGGGTACCCCTTTGGAATTTTTGAGGAAGACTTTTTGGAGTATAACTTTGTCCAGGTACATTTTGCAAAAAAAATTTATGAGACTTTTTTGAAGGGTTTTGAGTGATCTATCGATTTACCAAAAAAAATTTAATTTTTTGAAAAAAATTTTTTTTTTTAATTTTTTGCCCAAAAATTTTTCATTTTTCAAAAATCCTCTATAACTTCTTTACTTTTCAATATACGGCTAAAAGTTATTCTACATGATTTGTTCTATTTTTGACCAGGAACCCAATGCTACAAGAAAATCTTCAATATTCCCAATAGTTTTTGAGAAAACTGAGGAAAACTGTTTGGAAGTTTTTCCCAATTTTCTGGAAAACTGTTGAAGGTAAAAATAATTTTTTTATCGTATCTGATGCGCATTGAAATTCCAAACAACTTTTGTTTCAACAGTTTTTTTCTATGACTAATAGTTTTCCAGAAAAAAAATAAAAACCGAAATTATGAGCATTTTTCCAGGGGTACCCCTTTGGAATTTTTGAGGAAGACTTTTTTGAGTATAACTTTTTCCAGGTACATTTTATAAAAAAGTTGTATAAGACTTTTTTGAAGTTTTTTAAATGATCTATCGATTTGCCAAAAAAAAAAATTAATTTTTCGAAATTTTTTTTTTTTCGAATTTTTGGCCCAAAAATTTTTCATTTTTCAAAAATCGTCCATAACTTCTTTATTTTTCAATTTACGGCTAAAAGTCATTCTAAATGATTTGTTCTATTTTTGATTGGGATTTCAATGCTGTAAGAAAATTTTCCATATTCCCAATAGTTTTCCAGAAAATTGGGAAAAACTGTTGGGAAGTTTTTTCCAGTTTTTTGGAAAACTGTTGAAGGTAAAAATAATTTTTTTATCGTTTCTGATGCGCATTGAAATTCCAAACAACTTTTGTCTTAAGAATTTTTTTCTCCATCCAATAGTTTTCCAGAAAAAAAATAAAAACCGAAATTATGAACATTTTTCCAGAGGTACCCCTTTGGATTTTTTGAGGGAGACTTTTTTAAATATAACTTTTTCCAGGTACATTTTATAAAAAAGTTTTATAAGACTTTTTAAATCAATTTTGAGTAATTTATCGATTTCCAAAAAAAAATTTTTAATTTTTTGAATTTTTTTTTTTTTAAATTTTTGCCCAAAAATTTTTCAATTTTTCAAAAATCGTCCATAACTTCTTTATTTTTACATTTACGGCTAAAAGTTATTCTTTAAGATTTGTTCTATTTTTGACCAGGAACTCAATGCTACCAGAAAATTTTCAATATTCCCAATAGTTTTCCAGAAAATTGGGGAAAACTGTTTAGAAGTTTTTCCCAATTTTCTGGAAAACCGTTGAAGGTAAAAATTATTTTTTTATTGCATCTGATGCGCATTGAAATTCCAAACAACTTTTGTCTCAACAGTTTTTTTCTACGTCTAATAGTTTTCCAGAAAAAAAATAAAAACGGAAATTATGACAATTTTTCCAGGGGTACCCCTTTGGAATTTTTGAGGAAGACTTTTGGAGTATAACTTTGTCCAGGTACATTTTGCAAAAAAAATTTATGAGACTTTTTTGAAGGATTTTGAGTGATCTATCGATTTACCAAAAAAAATTTAATTTTTTGAAAAAAATTTTTTTTTTTTAATTTTTTGCCCAAAAATTTTTCATTTTTCAAAAATCGTCCATAACTTCTTTATTTTTCGATTTACGGCTAAAAGTTATTCTACATGATTTGTTCTATTTTTGACCATGAACCCAATGCTACAAGAAAATTTTCAATATTCCCAATAGTTTTCGAGAAAATTGCGGAAAACTGTTTTGGAGTTTTCCTCAATTTTCTGGAAAACTGTTGAAGGTAAAAATTATTTTTTTATCGCATCTGATGCGCATTGAAATTCCAAACAACTTTTGTCTCAACAGTTTTTTTTTACGACCAATAGTTTTCCAGATAAAAAATAAAAACCGAAATTACGAAAGTTTTTCCAGGGGTACCCCTTTGGAATTTTTGAGAAAGACTTTTTTGAGTATAACTTTTTCCAGGTACATTTTTCAAAAAAGTTTTATGAGACTTTTTTAAAGTTTTTTAAATGATTTATCGATTTGCCAAAAAAAAATTTAATTTTTTGAAAAAAATTTTTTTTCGAATTTTTGGCCGAAAAATTTTTCATTTTTCAAAAATCGCCCATAACTTCTTTATTTTTCAATTTACGACTAAAAGTTATTCTACATGCTTTGTTCTATTTTTGACCCTGAACCCAATGCTACAAGATAATTTTCCATATTCCCAATAGTTTTCGAGAAAATGAGGAAAAACTGTTTAAGAGTTTTCCTCAATTTTCCGGAAAACTATTGAATTTAAAAAATATTTTTTTATGGCACCTGATGCGCATTAAAATTCCAAACAACTTTTGTCTTGACAATTTTTTCCTCCAACCAATAGTTTTCCAGAAAAAAAATAAAAACCGAAATTATGAGCATTTTTCCAGGGGTACCCCTTTGGAATTTTTGAGGAAGCCTTTTTTGAGTATAACTTTCTCCAGGTACATTGTATAAAAAAGTTTTATAAGACTTTTTTGATCAATTTTAAGTGATTTATCGATTTCCAAAAAAAAAATTTTTTTTCAAAAAATTTTTTTTTTTGGCCAAATATTTTTCAAAAATCCCTTTTAACATCTTTTCTGTTCAATATACGACTAAAAGTTACTTTATATGATTTGTTCTAATTTTAATAAGGAACCCAAGGCTAAAAAAACATTTTCCATATCCCAAATAGTTTTCCAGAAAATGAGGAAAAACCGGTAAGAGGTTTTTTTTATTTTCACGTTTTCTCATTTTTCACATCATGTCTTCATTTTTAGAGATTCAAAAAGTGGCACGTGCCTCAATCAACGGAGCATCTTGTACGCATCAAACAAAAAAAAGGGAAAATCACAATTTCTCTCTCTTTTTCTAATCTTTGTCTTTTTTAGGTAATTATTAAACAAACCAACTTTAATTATGTGCTTTTAAAGATGAAGAAATGATTTAAACAGTAGCGAGAGCCTCAATAAATGGAGAAAACCTCCTTTCGTCATAAATCAATAAAAACATTGAAAAAAAACCACAATTTGTCTTCTTATTAACCCTCGATTAATCAATAAACGAACTGATGTAAATCAATAAAAACACACGTTGCAAGACCCACAATTTGTCTTTTATTTGATGATTTTCAACAAAACAAACGTGATCAATTAACACAATAAACAAACTTTAATTAATCAATTTTAAATAATTGATTCACCAGTGAATCTTCCAGACAGGAACGTTCAACCGGGGATATCGTCTTTATTTATTCCCTAAACGTTCCTGGAAGGTTCACAGGTGGTACATCAATAAATCAAAGGCGCATCAAGTGAATTTTCTTGAGTCACTTGATTAGTGATTAATCTAAGGTCGGATTCACATGACCCTCTCATTTTTGCGTAATACCTAAAGAATTGCGTAAAATTGAATGGGGAGGGAAGAAGGTCATTATGCAGTAACTCATCAATAAATCAAAGGTGCATTAAATATAATTTCGTTGATTCAGTTGACGCAGTAAAAATCACGTGCTCCGGGTGATTATGCTAAGGTCGGATTCACACGACCCTCTCCTTTTTGCGTAATACCTAAAGAATTGCGTAAAACCTAGAGATGCGTAAAACGAACGAAGGGAAGAAGGTCATTATGCAAAAACTCATCAATAAATCAAAAGTGCATCAAGTATGTTTTGACGCAGTAAAAACCATGTGTTCCAGATGACTATGCTAAGGTCGGATTCACACGATCCACTCCTTTTTGCGCAAAACTTAAAGAAGCGTAAAATGAACGAGGGGAAGAAGGTCATTATGCAGTAACTCATCAATAAATCAAAGAATAATTTCATTCATTTAGTTGACGCAGTAAAAATCACGTGCTCTGGGTAATTATGCTAAGGTCGGATTCACACGACCCTCTCCTTTTTGCGTAAAATCTAAAGAATTGCGTAAAATCTAGAGACGCGTAAAATGAACGCAGAGAAGAAGGTCATTATGCAGTAACTCGTCAATAAATCAAAGGTGCATCAAGTATGTTTTGACGCAGTAAAAATCATGTGCTCCAGATGACTATGCTAAGGTCGGATTCACACGATCCTCTCCTTTTTGCGTAATATCTAAAGAATTGCGTAAAACCTAGAGAAGCGTAAAGTGAATGAAGGAAAGGTCATTATGCAGTAACTCATCAATAAACCGAAGGTGCATCAAATATAATTTCGTTGACTCAGTTGACGCCGTAAAAATCACGTACTCTGTAATTATGCTATGGTCGGATTCACACGATCCTCACTTTTTTGCGTAAAATCTAAAGAATTGCGTAAAACCTAGAGATGCGTAAAATGAACGCAGGGAAGAAGGTCATTATGCAAAAACTCATCAATAAATCAAAAGTGCATCAAGTATGTTTTGACGCAGTAAAAATCATGTGCTCCAGATGACTATGCTAAGGTCGGATTCACACGATCCACTCCTTTTTGCGCAAAACTTAAAGAAGCGTAAAACGAACGAGGGGAAGAAGGTCATTATGCAGTAACTCATCAATAAATCAAAGTATAATTTCATTGATTCAGTTGACGCAGTAAAAATCACGTGCTCCGGGTGATTATGCTAAGGTCGGATTCACACGATCCTCCTTTTTGCGTAATACCTAAAGAATTGCGTAAAACCTAGAGAAGCGTAAAGTGAATGAAGGAAAGGTCATTATGCAGTAACTCATCAATAAATTAAAGTATAATTTCATTGATTCAGTTGACGCAGTAAAAATCACGTGCTCCGGGTAACTATGCTAAGGTCGGATTCACACGATCCTCTCTTTTTTGCGTAAAATCTAAAGAATTGCGTAAAACCTAGAGATGCGTAAAATGAAGGCAGGGAAGAAGGTCATTATGCGGTAACTCATCAATAAATCAAAGTATAATTTCATTGATACAGTTGACGCAGTAAAAATCACGTGCTCCGAGTGATTACACTAAGGTCGGATTCACACGATCCTCTCCTTTTTGCGTAATATCTAAAAAATTGCGTAAAACCTAGAGAAGCGTAAAACGAAGGAAGGGAAGAAGGTCATTATGCAGTAACTCATCAATAAATCAAAAGTGGATCAAGTACATTTTCTTGAGTCACTTGATTGGTGATTATCCTAAGGTCGAATTCACATGATCCTCCCGTTTTTGCGTAATATCTAAAGAATTGCGTAAAACCTAGAGAAGCGTAAAACGAATGAAGGGAAGAAGGTCATTATGCAGTAACTCATCAAAGGTGCATCAAATATGTTTTGATTCAGTTGACGCAGTAAAAATCACGTGCTCCGGATGATTATGCTAAGGTCGGATTCACACGAGACCCCCCCTCCCTCCCCCCTTTTTTGCTGCGTGAAATCTAAATACTCTGCGTAAAAACGAACGGGGAGGGAGGGAATAAGAAGGTTACACTCGCGTCGTTCGGTTGTTTTTATCCTAAATGCTAATTTCGCTTCCTTAATTTCCCTAAGGGCGACGCCTTATATTAACCGGGCGCAGCCATCATGAATATTGTTCCGGAGGCGAATCGCGCCTCCCTCCTCACCCTCCCTCTCTCTCGCAACGTGATGGTATTTTCGGTCCTACAACAGAGAGAGAAGAAAAATCAAGGGGGGTAGATAAGGTTCCCTTGTATAATAAATTTAATTAAATTTATCCTTTTAAAAAACAAAGCGCGGTCTTAAAGGGAGCGAGCGGATTTATCTTACTAAGGGAGGCGCTTTTTCTGGAAGTAGGAATTCACCCTCTCGCTCACTCCCTCTTAAACATTGCGACAGCAAGAGACAACTAGTCAACTAAAGCTGGAAGCGGCAAAAACACAATAACTAGAGGTTCCTAACGATAAATAAGGACCTTGGTGCCGAATCCAATGGCGGAATGGCAAATGAGGTTCAACGGTTCTTCTGAGCCGTTCAACTGTTTTTTTGCGGTAAAAAGCGTCGAAGTAGGTGCCGAATTCGATGACACAATGGCAGGCGGACTGCCTGGAAGTATTTAAACGTTTGTTCAATTACCCCAGTCCTTCCCTCGTCATTTTTTGACTCTCTCGAAGTGACTTTCCCTAAGACCTCTTTCCAGTTTTCTTCCAAACAAGTGGTTCTCTGGAAATCAGCCCTTATAACCTTGAAAGAAGTGCTGGAATAACTGGAAAACTGGAACTTTCTTCTCTCTTACAGCTGAGTTTCTTTCCCTTTTCGACTGTTTCTCAGTGAGTTTCTTTAGGAACTCTTAGGCTTGATCTCCATCTAGCAGACGTCCTAATAAAACGGTACTGGTACTGACCTTGAGCCCATTAAAGGTCAAACTTTGTTCCGATCAGTCGCAAACGGGCCTTCCTTGCATTTTTAATTAGTAAGGGAGAGAAGGGAGAAGGAGAAGATTTATGTATTTTAAGTCGTGACTGGGTGGAACAATGGGGAGGCATAAATAACGTTTGCGATTCCGATTAACCCTCGTAGGGGGGGGGGGGTGAAGGGGCGAGGACGAAGACTTTTCATCCCCTTTAAGCTCTAAGACGATGACCGCGAGAGACAAATTGAGCGGAATTAATTGATTTTAGGGCTTCTCTATGCTCGAATATTCGCAAGGAAAATATCTTAATTTTATTATCGTGACTTGGCAATTTTACCAATCATTAATGACTTATTGGCACGGTGTTCACGGTCCCTTTAATGAATTTTCCTGTTCCTTATCCGGTTGCCTTGGCCTGAGGGCGTCGATAAGCAGAAACACGCGTGACGAATTTTGTCTCTCTCTATCAAAGTTACCTAAATATTCCTCAAGTCTCAAGGTACGGTTTGCAGTGGGGCCCAAAAAATCGATATTACGCCCCTTCAAGGGCTGAAAAAAATACTTCTAGTACCCGAATGGTACCCAAAAAGTAATCAGATACTTATTGGTTTAGTGTCTTTTATCCTTGAAAATTTGAACTGGTTTGCTCTCTCCGTTCTTGAGATATCGTGGACAAACCATCAATTTTCTTATACCTCCTCTTAGG
Organism: Anthonomus grandis grandis; assembly: GCF_022605725.1. Taxonomy (NCBI): domain Eukaryota; kingdom Metazoa; phylum Arthropoda; class Insecta; order Coleoptera; family Curculionidae; genus Anthonomus; species Anthonomus grandis. The sequence continues at coordinate 7,993,374 of NC_065565.1, forward strand.
TCTAAAAGAAAAATTGTTTTCCAGGCCCTAAGTCTTCGAATTGACTCAGTTTAACTCCCTTGAAGGTGGTTCTATTATATTCTATCCCAGGCAGTTGAAATGCGGGCTTTAAAGGCAGTTTTACTTGAGTAAAAGGCCCCTAATTGTTCATTCTAGGGGCGGTTTTTGCTGGTTTTTAACTGATTGCTTCACTAAAACCTCAACTGCCTGGAAGAATCTAAAGGGAACTATAAAGGCTCGGTCTCAAAAGTATTTATTAACTCTAACAGTAGATTACACGTGTTTTGCTCTCATATTAAGGCCATCATCAGACCTTAAAGTTGGATAAAATTGAGTCGACTACAGAACATGCTTTACCGTCACATTATACACACAGTAAAAAAAAAAGGAAGTGTAAGGAGGAAAATAATTTGTCTCTTATTGGCAAGTGAATATCTCGGGTTCTGGTGGTCGGAATTGGGAAATTCTTGATTTATTGACTAGTCTAAAGTCTTTTTTAGTCTTTTTTGAAAAAATCACTAAAATCCGTTGACTAGAAGTCAAGATAATGGAATTCATAGTCCAGGTGTGCCTGTAAGGAGGAGAATAATTTGTCTCTTATTGGCAAGTGAATATCTCGGGTTCTAGTAGTCCAAATTTATAAGTTATTGATTTGTGGACTAGTCTGAAGCCTTTTTAGTCTTTTTTGAAAAAATCACTTAAATCCGTTCACTAGAAGTCAAGATAATGGAATTCATAGTCCAGGAGTGCCTGTAAGGAGGAAAATAATTTGTCTCTCATTGGCAAGTGAATATCTCGGGTTCCAGTAATCCAAATTTAGAAATTTTTGATTTGTGGACTAGTCTAAAGTATTCTTTAGTCTTTTTTGAAAAAATCACTAAAATCCGTTGACTAGAAGTCAAGATAATGGAATTCTTAGTCCAGGAGTGCCTGTAAAGAAGAAAATAATTTGTCTCTTATTGGAAAGTGAATATCTCGGGTTCTAGTAGTCCAAATTTATAAATTATTGATTCATGGACTACTCTGAAGCCCTTTTAGTCTTTTTTGAAAAAATAACTAAAATCCGTTGACTAGAAGTCAAGATAATAGAATTCTTAGTCCAGGAGTGCCTGTAAGGAGGAAAATAATTTGTCTCTAATTGGCAAGTGAATATCTCAGGTTATAGTAGTCCAAATTTGCAAATTTTTGATTTGTGGACTAGTCTGAAGTCTTCTTTAGTCTTTTTTGAAAAAATCACTAAAATCCATTCACTAGAAGTCAAGATAATGGAATTCTTAGTCCAGGTATGCCTGTAAGGAGAGAAATAATTTGTCTCTTATTGGCAAGTGAATATCTCGGGTTCTAGTAGTCCAAATTTCGAAATTATTGATTTGTGGACTAGTCTGAAGTCTTTTTTAGTCTTCTTTGAAAAAATCACTAAAATCCGTTGACTAGAAGTCAAGATAATAGAATTCATAGTCCAGGAATGCCTGTAAGGAGGAAAATAATTTGTCTCTTATTTGTAAGTGAATATCTCGAGTTTTAATAGTCCAAATTTAGAAATTGTTGATTTGTAGACTAGTCTGAAGTCCTTTTTAGTCTTTTTTGAAAAAATCACTAAAATCGGTTCACTAGAAGTCAAGATATTGAAATTCATAGTCCAGGTGTGCCTGTAAGGAAGAAAATAATTTGTCTCTTATTGGCAAGTGAATATCTCGGGTTCTAGTAGTCCAAATTTAAAAATTATTGATTTGTGGACTAGTCTGAAGTATTCTTTAGTGTTTTTTGGAAAAATCACTAAAATCCGTTCACTAGAAGTCAAGATAATAGAATTCTTAGTCCAGGTGTGCCTGTAAGGAGGAAAATAATTTGTCTCTTATTGGCAAGTGAATATCTCGGGTTCTAGTAGTCCAAATTTAGAAATTCTTGATTTGTGGACTAGTCTGAAGCCTTTTTAGTCTTTTTTGAAAAAATCACTAAAATCAGTCACTTACAGGCACTCAAAGTGTCTCAAATGCCTGGAAGAGACCCTCAAATACTCTCGAGTAATTGGAAAAGACTTAGAAAGACTCAAAAGTCACTTACAGGCACTCAAAGTGCCTCAAATGCCTAGAAAAGACCCTCAAATACTCTCGAGTGATTGGAAAAGACTTGGGAAGACTCAAAAGTCACTTACAGGCACTCAAAGTGCCTCAACTGCCTGGAAAAGACACTCAGTAACTCTCAACACACTTAAGAAGACTCAAAAGTGCCTTACAGGCATCTAAAGTGCCTCAAATGCCTGGAAAAGACCCTCAAATACTCTCAAGTGATTGGAAAAGACTTAGGAAGACTCAAAAGTCACTTACAGGCACTTAAAGTGCCTCAAATGCCTGAAAATGACACTCAGTAACTCTTAAGACACTTAAGAAGACTCAAAAGTGTCTTACAAGCATCTAAAGTGTCTCAAATGCCTGGAAAAGACCCTCAAATACTCTCGAGTGATTGGAAAAGACTTAGGAAGACTCAAAAGTCACTTACAGGCACTCAAAGTGCCTCAACTGCCTGGAAAAGACCCTCAAATACTCTCGAATGATTGGAAAAGACTTAGGAAGACTCAAAAGTCACTTACAGGCACTCAAAGTGCCTCAAATGCCTGGAAAAGACCCTCAAATACTCTCCCCTAGTGGTGCCCAAAATTTCAAGTGTTCGGTAAAAATAGTTCCCGTAACCCAGTGGTACCCAAACCCTAATTAGACACGTATCGGCTTAATGCAATCCCATGACAAATTCCCACTTTTTCTGCAACAAGAATGTTCACCTTCAAATTCGGGGAGTTTTGACAATTTTGACAATCTTGAGCCTTTTTAAGAAAATGACGTTTGAGTGACATTGACAGAGCGAGTGACAACTGACACCTTATAGTGCCGCGGTTGCCACATCGAACTGTCATTCAATTGTATTAATAACGACTGACAACTCTGTAAGAATTACTGCATATGGCGGCACCTTAAGGCGCGTATACATTGAACCGCAAGTAAATGAGCGAGATAACAATCAAATCAAAACCGGAAACTGCGTAACGGTCGGTTCCTTACGCCCAACTGAATATTTGCATCCGATTCCATTATTGTAGAGATGCAGTTCGGTGCACAGATTGACATGCCCCGTATTGTGACGTTTCTTTTATTTTCTGGTGAAATAGGTAAACCCTCAAGTAGTAGCGGCCCTTATAACATGTTGTTCCGTTTCCCATTATGCATATAAATAAGCGGAAGTCAATTGCCGGAAACTTAAGATTGACACATTCGACCTCATTATTTTCCGCATTTGCGTTCGATTGATACTCGATCGAGATATGTAATTTTTTTGAAAAGATTGACCGTTGGTACGTTTTTTTCTCATTTAGTATTAGGGTTCCTTTGAGTGTTTCTTCTTTGCACTCCACTGCATTTAAATAATTATATGCTTGGTTTCATTTTTTTTTGCTCAGATTTGTAACGGTTTTAAATTGAAAAAACACAGTAGTAGTAGTAGCAGTACAATGAAACTGTGCTATGGGAACATTTTTTGGACCCTAATTACTCCTTACCTCCCTCTCCCCCCCTGCCTCTCCCAATCTTTATTCTACGTGGGTGTCACCCGGTAACATCATCCGTGATAACGTCAAAAAAACCCCCTCGAGAGGGGCGAGACGGGGGGAGCAATAGACAGTCACGACATCCCTCTCGCTTTCCGTAATTACATTTTTTTTTTAATTTATCTTCCTTAGCGTTTTCCTTTTTTTTTTATTATTCTTCTTCGTCTTCTTCTACTTTGCCGGAGAGGACAAAGTAGGCCGATAAGAAGGGCACAATACATTTTAGGGCCGTCACTTTATAAATTTATAAAAGGTCCTTCCGCCCCCCCCCCCTCCCCAAAAAAAAAAAAACGTCGTCTTTTCTTTCTGCTTTTTGGGGATGACATCGAGATATATGAAATGGCGTGACGCGAAGTAAGAAAAGCCACCTGTACCACAGAGATTGTTTAATAATTCACCCCTTAAGGTCCCCTTGAGGAGATCTTTTGTCATATAGGTATAGTAATTTCAGGAAAATTAATTGACACAGTCATTATAACATCTGAGTGGTATCAAAACCCCTTTTGATTTAGCAGAGAACCAGTTGAGTTTGTCCCCTTCAGATTCGGTTGTTGAAACAGTATATATACAGCGTTGGCAAAATTGCTACTTGCGTGTGTATAAATAATTAACGAACGACGTAATAGAGGACGCTGCTGAATTGTAATAATAATGATAATAGTAATGATAATCTCCCGTGGAGGGTCGGGAACGAGAATAGCCCTCCGGTATGCCCTGCCTGTCGTAAGAGGCGACTAAAAGGGCACTTTCCGAATCAGGTCCTGGTATAACCCGGTGTTTTCGTGATGTACGGAATGCCATTAAACCCCTGGTATAGTTAGTTTGAATTTTTGAAAAATCAATTTTTGGTGAAAAAATCGATACGGGGGGGTATACCCGAAAAATGAAAAATTCCAAACTTTGAAGTTCGATATCTCGGCTTCCATGGGAGCTATCAGGAAAATTCCAACGGTTTTCTCTTAATTTCGTCATTCTGAATCCAATGAGACCTTCCATGAGGTCGTAGCTCTCATATTAGCTGAGATCTTGCACTTTTGGTGCCCATTTTTGGCCTCAAAAACGAGGTTCAAAAGTGGCTTTTTCACGATTTTCAAAATGCTCTAATTCCCTTATTTCTGCTCGGATCTCGGTATAACCCGGTGTTTTCGTGATGTGCGGAATGCCATTAAGCCCCTGGTATAATTAGTTCGATTTTTTGAAAAATCATTTTTTGGTGAAAAAATCGATATGGGGGGGTATACCCGAAAAATGAAAAAACCCAAACTTTGAAGGTCGATATCTCGGCTTCTATGGACTCTATCTGGAAAATTCCCACGGTTTTGTCTTAATTTTGTCATTCTGAATCCAATGAGACCATTTCTGAGGTCGTAGCTCTCATATTAGCTGAGATCTCGCACTTTTGATGCTCATTTTTGGGCTCAAAAACGAGGTCCAAAAGTGACTTTTTCCCAATTTTCAACGTGCTCTAATTTCGTTATTTCTGCTCGGATCTCGGTATAACCCGGTGTTTTCGTGATGTACGGAATGCCATTAAGCCCCTGGTATAGTTAGTTCGAAAACTTGAAAAATGAATTTTTGGTGAAAAATTCGATACGGGGGGGTATACCCTAAAAATGCAAAATCTCAAACTTTGAAGGTCGATATCTCTGCTTCTATCGACACTAACTGGAAAATTTCAACGGTTTTGTCTTAGTTTCGTCATTCTAAATCCAATGAGACCTTTCCTGAGGTCGTAGCTCTCATATTAGCTGAGATCTCGCACTTTTGATGCTCATTTTTGGGCTCAAAAACGAGGTCCAAAAGTGACTTTTTTAGGATTTTCAAAGTGCTTTAATTCCCTTATTTCTGCTCAGATCTCGGTATAACCCGGTGTTTTCGTGATGTACGGATTGCCATTAAGCCCCTGGTATAGTTAGTTCGATTTTTTGAAAAATCATTTTTTGGTAAAAAAATTCGATACGGGGGGGTATACCCGAAAAATGAAAAAACCCAAACTTTGAAGGTCGATATCTCGGCTTCTATGGACTCTATCCGGAAAATTCCAACGGTTTTCTCTTAATTTCGTCATTCTGAATCCAACAAGGCCATCCGCAAGGTCGTAGCTCTTCTAATAGCTGAGATATGGCACTTTTGAAGCCCATTTTTAAGCTCAAAAACGAGGTCCAAAAGTGATTTTTTCACGATTTTCAAAGTGCTCTCATTCCCTTATTTCTGCTCGGATCCTGTTATAACCCGGTGTTTTCGTAATCTAGGTGATCCAAATAAGACGCTGGTATACTTAGTTTGATTTCGAAAAAAATCAATTTTTGGTGAAAAAATCGATACGGGGGGGTATACCCGAAAAATGAAAAATTCCAAACTTTGAAGGTCGATATCTCGGCTTCTATGGGAGCTATCGGGAAAATTCCAACGGTTTTGTCTTAGTTTCGTCATTCTAAATCCAATGAGACCTTTCCTGAGGTCGTAGCTCTCATATTAGCTGAGATCTCGCACTTTTGAGGCCCATTTTTGGGCTTAAAAACGAGGTCCAAAAGTGACTTTTTCAGGATTTTCAAAGTGCTCTCATTCCCTTATTTCTGCTCGGATCTCCGTATAACCCGGTGTTTTCGTGATGTACGGATTGCCATTAAGCCCCTGGTATAGTTAGTTCGAAAACTTCAAAAATGAATTTTTGGTGAAAAATTTGATACGGGGGGGTATACCCGAAAAATGAAAAATTCCAAACTTTGATGGTCGATATCTCGGCTTCTATGGAGGTTATCGGGAAAATTCCAACGGTTTTGTCTTAGTTTTGTCCTTCTGAATCCAATGAGACCTTCCGTGAGGTCGTAGCTCTCATATTAGCTGAGATCTCGCACTTTTAGAGCCCATTTTTGGGCTCAAAAACGAGGTCCAAAAGTGACCTTTTCAGGATTTTCAAAGTGCTCTCATTCCCTTATTTCTGCTCGGATCCTGTTACAACCCGGTGTTTTCGTAATCTAGGTGACCCAAATGAGACGCTGGTATACTTAGTTTGATTTCGAAAAAAATCAATTTTTGGTGAAAAAATCGATACGGAGGGGGTATACCCGAAAAATGAAAAGTTCCAAACTTTGAAGGTCGATATCTCTGGTTCTATGGACTCTATCTGGAAAATTCCAACGGTTTTCTCTTAATTTCGTCATTCTAAATCCAATGAGACCTTTCGTGAGGTTGTAGCTCTCATATTAGCTGAGATATCGCACTTTTAGGGCCCATTTTTGGGCTCAAAAACGAGGTCCAAAAGTGATTTTTTCGCGATTTTCAAAGTGCTCTAATTCCCTTATTTCTGCTCGGATCCTGTTATAACCCGGTGTTTTCTTAATCTAGGTGACCCAAATAAGACGCTGGTATACTCAGTTTAATTTCGAAAAAAATCAATTTTTGGTGAAAAAATTCGATACGGGGGGGTATACTCGAAAAATGAAAAATCTCAAACTTTGAAGGTCGATATCTCTGCTTCTATCGATCCTATCTGGACAATTTCAACGGTTTTGTCTTAATTTTGTCATTCTGAATCCAATGAGACCTTTCATGAGGTCATAGCTCTCATATTAGCTGAGATCTCTCACTTTTGATGCTCATTTTTGGGCTCAAAAACGAGGTCCAAAAATGACTTTTTCCCAATTTTCAACGTGCTCTAATTTTGTTATTTCTGCTCGGATCTCGGTATAACCCGGTGTTTTCGTGATGTACGGAATGCCATTAAGCCCCTGGTATAATTAGTTCGATTTTTTGAAAAATCATTTTTTGGTGAAAAAATTCGATATACCCGAAAAATGAAAAATCCCAAACTTTGAAGGCCGATATCTCCGCTTCTATGAACCCTATCTGGAAAATTCCAACGGTTTTCTCTTAATTTCGTCATTCTCAATCCAACGAGACCTTCCATGAGGTCATAGCTCTCATTTTAGCCGAGATCTCGCACTTTTGATGCTCATTGTCAGGCTCAAAAACCAGGTCCAAAAAAATCACTTTTCCACAATTTTCAAAGTGGGGGGGACAATACATGAACATGGGTACCACCACCAACTAAAATCAAACAAAAAAAAAACCCTGCCACAACCCTGAGTATAAGTAGGCACGAATGCTACACACAAAAAGCTTCGATGCTTCCTGAGGGCGATTTAGTCCCCACCCCAATCACTTTCTTACATAAAAAAAAACAGGGGCGGCTCTAAGGGTAGTTTAAACCCCTTCCCCCCAGCCCTCTCTCAGAACCTCTTTTTTTTATTCAAAGCATCTCCATTTAAATCCTTTTAAGATAACCGACTCTCTTCTATATGCTTCCTCGTGACTTCGTTCCGCGCGGTTTTATTAGGACTTAAGCCCTTCTTACTGTTAGGGGGACCTCAGGCTTTAATTAATTAGTTTGCGTTAAGAAGCGACTAATTAAAAACCTTCCACTTTAATATAATCGGCACAAAACATTGATGCCCAAGTTGGATTGTTCAAAGGCTTTCGATTGAGTTATTCTAGTCTAGAGGAGCATCGGCTTACTTTACTAATAAAGAAAAAACGGTGAAATCCATTTTAATTTGCAAAAAAGCACTTAAGCACTCTCCCCCCCTTAATTTCCAAAGGTAACTCATACCTTAAAAGTATTTACTGTCATCCGCGAGCATCCAGTAAATTTAGGAGCGTAAAAGCACGAAACGCTCAATTAATTAACGGGACATTAAGCGCGACTCCCTCTCGAGCGTTTTCTTAATAGAAAATGTCCTCCTCCTTATTAATACCAATTAGCCTCAAAAAGGCCTTTTACTCCCCCCTCCCCCCCCCCCCCCTCCCGTAAAAATTACTTGAGTGCCGTGACCCACGGACGGTACACGCGGCCCCCTACTCTTCTTTAAACCATTAAAAAAAAAAAAAAAAAATTTGTACGCAGTCGGCACCCTTAGCAAGGGGGCAGGTGAAGGCAACCGGGCACATGCTATTTTTTAGGACAAACCCTCAAAAGTGATCGCGAGGGGCGGGGCTCTTCCACTTTTCAGATGTTTTTCTGGGGAATTTGATTTTATAGTGCTAAACAAAGGGAACAATCTGGCGACAGTTTTTTGTTTTTTTTTTGTGAAAACGGTTTTAAGAGTACACGTACGTGGGGTGGGGTGGGGTGGGTTCGGTTCGACGGTAACTAAGAGAGGGTAAACTGAAGGCTCGTGCTCTTGTGTGTGTGTGGTTGGAGCTAATGCATTTTTGGTGAAGAAAAATGCAATAAATTATTTCTTTTTTTAGTTACTCCTGGTGATAAATTGGTAACTAGGGGTCTATTAAATGGGATTACATCTCTTATAGGCTTTTATGGGGTTTATTAGTGAATTAATGTTCTTTAAGTGTGACGCCTTTTTTTACATTCCCAGTTAATTATACATTGACCAAAGTTCAGTTGCATTTAATACAAATTTCGCGTACAAGGTGACCCAAACTTACACACACACAAACGGACTTTAATACTAATTTAAAAAAAAATCGAGAGGGGTCAGATCGGGAAATCACGACGGCCACTCATTCAACATTCATTGGTTGCAAGCGTCGGAGGCCTTCGGTAAGGCGGGAAACGCCCGTGAGGCGTCCTGGAAGGGACGATTCTGGAACAGTGGGTTCCTTTGGGTCCTACGTGAAATGTAATGAATTTAAATTTTAATTCCATACATCTGGACTCGTCGGTTTCGTCCCTTCCAGGTAATAGTTTGCTTAAAAAATTCCGGAATTAGACCCTCAGATGGTACAGGAGTTCAAAACGTTAGGAACGAAGTCCAGAGGGAGTTTTGGAAGTTTGACATGAATTTATTGGGGTTTAATGGGATTTTGGAGTTCTTGCATCAGTTTTCTGGACTAGTCTGAAGTCTTTTTTAGGCATTTTTGAAAAAATCACTAAAATCCATTGACTAGAAGTCAAGATAATGGAATTCTTAGTCCAGGAGTGCCTGTAAGGAGGAAAATAATTTGTCTCTCATTGGCAAGTGAATATCTCGGGTTCTATTAGTCCAAATTTAGAAATTCTTGATTTGTTGACTAGTCTGAAGTCTTCTTTAGTCTTTTTTGAAAAAATCACTAAAATCCGTTTACTAGAAGTCAAGATAATGGAATTCTTAGTCCAGGAGTGCCTGTAAGGGACAAAATAATTTGCCTCTTATTGGCAAGTGAATATCTCGGGTTCTAGTAGTCGGAATTTATATATTCTTATATATTTGGTATATATTATTTGGTATATATTCTTATATATTTATTGAGTAGTCTGAAGTAAAATAAAAAAGAAAGAAAATATTCATTCTGAAGAAAAATATTCATAATTTCGGTTTTTATTTTTTTTCTGGATAACTATTGGTTGCAGAGAAAAATTGTTCAAACAAAAGTTGTTTGGAATGTCAATGCGCATCAGATGCAATAGAAAAATAATTTTTAGGTTCAACAGTTTTCCGGAAAATTGAGGAAAACCTCTAAACAGTTTTTCCTCGTTTTCACGAAAACTGGTGAGAATATTGCAAATTTTCTTTTAGCATTGGGTTCTAAATTAAAAATAGAACAAATCATAAAAAATAACTTTTAGCTCTAAATCGAAAAATAAAGGAGTTATGGAGGATTTTTGAAAAATTTGAAAATTTTTGGGTGAAATATTGAAAAAAAATTTTTTTGAAAAAATTAAAAATTTTTTTGGTAAATCGATAGATCACCCAAAACACTTCAAAAAAAGTCCTATAACACTCTTTTGAAAAATGTACCTGGAAAAAGTTATACCCAAAAAAGTCTCTCTAAAAAAATCCAAAGGGGTACCCCTGGAAAAATGTTCATAATTTCGGTTTTTATTTTTTCTCTGGATAACTATTCAATTCAGAAAAAAATTGTTTAAACAAAAGTTGTTTGGAATGTCAATGCGCATCAGATGCAATAAAAAAATAATTTTTAAATTTAACAGTTTTACGGAAAATTGAGGAAAACCTCTTAGCAGTTTTTCCTCATTTTCACGAAAACTGGTGGGAATATTGCAAATTTTCTTTTAGCGTTGGATTCCAAATTAAAAATAGAACAACTTATAAAGAATAACATTTCGCTGTAAATCGAGAAATAAAGAAGTTATGAAGAATTTTTGAAAAATTGGAAAATTTTTGGGTAAAAAATTTGAAAAAAAAATTTTTGATAAAAAATTGAATTTTTTTTCTGTAAATTGATAAAATGTTTAAAATGCTTCAAAAAAGTCTTATAAAACTTTTTTAAAAAATGTACCTGGGAAAAGTTATACCTCAAAAACCCTTCATCAAAAAATCCAAAGAGGTACCCCTGGAAAACTGTTCATAATTTCGATTTTTATTTTTTTTCTGGATAACTATTGGTTGCAGAGAAAAATTGTTTAAACAAAAGTTATTTGAAATGTCAATGTGCATTAGATGCAGTAAAAAAATTATTTTTAAACTCAGTAGTTTTCCAGAAAATTTGGAAAAACCTCTTAACAGTTTTCCTTAATTTTCTCAAAAACTATTGGGAATATTGAAAAATTTCTTTTACCATTAAATTTCAAATCAAAAACTGAATAAATCGTAAAGAATAACATTTATCCGTAAATCTAAAAATAAAGAAGTTATAGAAGATTTTTGAAAAATCGGGAAATTTTTTTAATATAGATCACCCAAAAAAGCCTCAAAAACTGTATGAATTACATGGTAAAAGCCAGATTCAACTGACCTCTAAATATATTAACAACAAAGACCATTCTCCTGTGCCTGGAACATTTAATAAAAGATTCCATCCGCCACACATCCACCAGGACTTCTTTTGGTCACTTATTTTGGTCCAGAATGAACCGATTTCTTTGCACTGACAACGTTTACTCCCCCTAAAGTTAAAACACACACTCTCTCTCTCGCACTGTCTAATACATCGCGGAAGTTTTATAGTGAAAAAAAGAAAAGGGGTAGAGTGGAAAAAAAACTGCGTGGGTGACACACGGATGATGTGGGGTAAAGTTTTTATCGATTTTATGCCCATACGGAATGAATAAAAGATGTTTTTTGGGACCCCAAAGGGTTGGTTAAACTCTCCGACCGCGTTATAGTTCTTTTTGTACTTATACAGGACGGAGAAAAAAAAATTGTACTAAAAACACCTTGTGCATGTCCCAAAACATCTTCATTAACGAGGACAACCCTATTATTGATTAAACAAATGATGACTCTAAACACTAAATTAACATCTATCTATCGTTTTTTTTCTTTTAAATAATTAATAACTTAGTTACCACAGTAAATAACCCCCCTCTCGTCCAAATTGTCCTCCCTTATAATTATTATAGACCCCCAATTAGTAACAAAATAAAACTTTTTTTTTCTTTCTACAAAGGGGGCAGGGGGGAGGGGGGACGGTAGTAATTACCATACAAACCGTAGGTGAACCGTCAATTATTATTTATCTTCCCTTAACGATGGACCCCATGAATTTTTCATGTAATTCATTCTTTATGCAGAACCGGGGAAAAATCCAGTTGGTCGCGTCCCTTTCGTCCTCACCCCACCTGATTAGGAGGCCAAATTTTTTATTCCAAGTAGACTTTTAAATTAATTTACGCCCATCCTAAACAACGGATTTCTACCCTCTTCCTTCCACCACCCCCCCTGCGGCCTCCTTGTTTTTTTAAATAAATTGCCCTTGAGGCCTCCGGAGGACCATCATCGGCTTCCTCCCTTAAAAAAAGGGATGATGATTTCTTCTGTTGGTTTAATTCGCTATAGGCAATGGAAAGTGTAGGGAAAAACGTTCAAGAAACCTCCCTTTCAAGGGATTTTAAAGACTATTTTTTTTTGTTACACATAAAACCGATTTGCCGTCACCTTATTGCACGCGAATGATTAAAAACTCATTAATCTTCCCCCCGTCTTGCTGGGGATCTGAAAGTATCCGCTTTTATTTTCAATAAGCTCGGGGGGGAGGCGGGGGGCGGGTGAAGGCTAATTTCCATAATGAAATTAAATTTGCCAAAGCAATCAATTTGATTAAAAAAAAAAAATGAACCTGAGAAACGTGATGACGCCCCTGGAAAAAATTAAGCGGGGGCGCGGGAGGTGGATTTTTGATCCTATCAAAAGCCTTTGGAAGATCCGTATTTTCACAAAAACTACATGGAATATGGAAAATTTTTTTTTAGCATCAGATTCTCAATCAAAAATAGGACAAATCATAAAGAGTAACATTTTTCCGTGAACCTCAAAATAAAGGAGTTATGGGCAATTTTTAAAAAATGAGGAATTTTTTGGGTAAAAAATTGTGAAAAAAAAATTTTTTCAAAAAATTTTATTTTTTTTTTGTCAATCGATAAATCGATCCAAGACCTTCAAAAAAGTCCAATAAAACTTTTTTGGAAAATGTACCAGAAAAAAGTTATACCCAAAAAAGTCTCCCTCAGAAATTCCAAAGGGGTACCCCTGGAAAAATGTTTATAATTTCGGTTTTAATTTTTTTTCTGGAAAACTATTGGTTGGAGAAAAAAATTGTTTAAACAAAAGTTGTTTAGAATGTTAATGCGCATCAGATGCAATAGAAAAATTATTTTTAAGTACAACAGTTTTCCGGAAAATTGAGGAAAACTCCAAAACAGTTTTTCCTCATTTTCTCGAAAACTGGTGGGAATATAGCAAATTTTCTTTTAGCATTGGGTTCTAAATTAAAAATAAAACAAATTATATAGGATAATATTTTGCTGTAAATCGAAAAATAAAGAAGTTATGGACGATTTTTAAAAAACTGGAAAATTTTTGGGTAAAAAACGTGAAAAAAAAATAATTTGAAAAAAATTGAATTTTTTTTCTGTAAATTAATAAAATGTTTAAAATGCTTCAAAAAAGTCTTATAAAACTTTTTTGAAAAATGTACCTGGAAAAAGTTATACCCAAAAAAGTCTCCCTCAGAAATTCCAAAGGGGTACCCCTGGAAAAACTTTCATAATTTCGGTTTTTATTTTTTTTCTGGAAAACTATTGGTCGAAGAGAAAAATTGTTTAAACAAAAGTTGTTTGGAATATCAATGCGCATCAGATGCAATAAAAAAATAATTTTTAGGTTCAACAGTTTTCCGGAAAACTGGAAAAAACTTCTAAACAGTTTTTCCCAATTTTCTGGAAAACTATTGGAAATATGGACATTTTTTTTCTAGCATTGGAATCCCAATCAAAAATAGAACAAATTATGTAGAATAATTTTTAACCGTAAATCGAAAAATAAAGAAGTTATGTACAATTTTCGAAAAATGACAAATTTTTTTTACCCAAAAATCAAAAAAAAAAAAATTTTCAAAAAATTAAATTTTTTTTTTGGCAAATCGACAGACCACTTAAAAAACTCCAAAAAAGTCTTATAAAACTTTTTTATAAAATGTACCTGGAAAAAGTTATACTCAAAAAAGTCTTCCTCAAAAATTCCAAAGGGGTACCCCTGGAAAAACTTTCATTCTTTCGGTTTTTATTTTTTTTCTGGAAAATTATTGGATGGAGAAAAAAATTGTTAAGACAAAAACTGTTTAGAATTTCAATGCGCATCAGATGCGATAGAAAAATAATTTTTTGGTCCAAGAGTTTTCCGGAAAATTGAGGAAAACTCCAAAACAGTTTTTCCTCATTTTCTCGAAAACTACTTGGAATATGGGAAATTTTCTTTCAGCATTATATTCCCAGTCAAAAATAGAACAAATCATATAGAGTGATATTTTGTCCTAAATCTCAAAATAAAGAAGTTATGAAGGATTTTTGAAAAATCGGAAAAATTTTGAGCAAAAAATTTGAAATTTTTTTTTTTTTTTAATTTAATTTTTTTTCTGGAAGTGGATTAATCATCAAAAAAACTCTCATAAAACTTTTTCGAAAAATGCACCAGAAAAAAGTTATAGCCAGTTTTTACTTCTTTAAAAAATCCAAAGGGGTACCCCCTGGAAAAATGTTCATAATTTCGGTTTTAATTTTTTTTCTGGAAAACTATTGGTCAGAGAAAAAAAATTGTTAGAACAAAAGTTGCTTAGAATGTCAATGCGCGTCAGATGCGATAGAAAAATAATTTTTTGATCCAACAGTTTTCCGGAAAATTGAGGAAAACTCTAAAACAGTTTTTCCTCATTTTCTCGAAAACTACTTGGAATATGGAAAATTTTCTTTCAGCATTGGATTCCTATTCAAATATAGAACAAATCATATAGAGTGATATTTTGTCCTAAATCTCAAAATAAAGAAGTTATGAAGGATTTTTGAAAAATCGGAAAAATTTTGAGCAAAAAATTTGAAATTTTTATTTTTTTTTTAATTTAATTTTTTTTCTGGAAGTGGATTAATCATCAAAAAAACATCAAAAAAACTCTCATAAAACTTTTTCGAAAAATGCACCAGAAAAAAGTTATAGCCAGTTTTTACTTCTTTAAAAAATCCAAAGGGGTACCCCTGGAAAAATGTTCATAATTTCGGTTTTAATTTTTTTTCTGGAAAACTATTGGTCAGAGAAAAAAAATTGTTAGAACAAAAGTTGCTTAGAATGTCAATGCGCGTCAGATGCGATAAAAAAATAATTTTTTGATCCAACAGTTTTCCGGAAAATTGAGGAAAACTCTAAAACAGTTTTTCCTCATTTTCTCGAAAACTACTTGGAATATGGAAAATTTTCTTTCAGCATTGGATTCCTATTCAAATACAGAACAAATTATATAGAAAAACATTTTGTCGAAAATTGATAAATTAAGTAGTTATTGAAGATTTTTGAAAAAATTGAAAATTTTTGGGTAAAAATTTGGCAAAAAATTTTTTTTCGAAAAAATTGATTTTTTTTTGGAAATGGATAAATTGCCCAAAGTACTTCAAAAAAGTCTTATAAAACTTTTTTGGGAAATGTACCTGGAAAAAGTTATGACCAATTTTCTCAAATGACACTTCAGAAAAGAGAAGAAGGCTCAGGTCATTAACATGACAATAGACAACTTGATAAGTGAGTTTTACATGAAAAGAAGAAGAAGCATAATCTCTAATCAATTGCCTGGAAGAAAAACATGATTTTTCAATTCCAGGCAATTGGGAACCAAAGTTTCTTTTAAGAAATCGGTTCTCAAGAAGATATTAAGAAGAAGAGAAGAAGAAGAAAATTGACACTTCAGGAAAGGGAAAAAGATTCAGGCCATCAATATGACTATTTGATGCGTAGTTCTTACATGACAAAAGAAGAATAAGAATCTCTTCTTGACTGTCTGAAAGAAAAACATGATTTTTCAAGTCCAGGCACTTCAGGGTCAAAAGGTGCTTTTAAGAAATTGGTTTTTTAAGAAGAAGAGAAGAAGAAGAAGAAGATTGACATTTCAGAAAAGGGAAAAAGATTCAGGTCGGTAAAATGAGAACAAGTGAACGAGTAGCGCTTACATGGAAAAAAGAAGAAGAAGAAGAATCTTTGGTTCGACTGTCTGAAAGAAAAACATGATTTTTCAAGTCCAGGCACTTGAGGGACATAAAATATTAAGAAGAAGAAGAAGAAGAAGAAAAAGACAATTCAGAAAAAGGAAGAAGATTCGGACCATTAACATGACAACTTGATGAGTGGTTCTTACCTGAAAAGAAGAAGAAGAATATCGGTTCGACTGCTTGGAAGAGAACCATAATTTGCTCGATTCCATTGACTGGTGATTAAACAACTTGACTAGTGACTATTATATGAAGAGACAAATTTCACTTTAAGATGAATTAAACATACAAAACGTGATGTTATAATGGAAAAATCGGTGTTCAGTGTCTCTCTCTGCGGCTACTAAACATAAAATTCTCTTTATATATCAATTATTAAATCATGATAAATCGATTTTTTTCACCCCTTTAATCGCATTAAAGTAGATTTTTATTTATTGGCCGTAGTATCCCGCTGGCTCTAATAGCTTTCGGCTCATTTCCGGATCGAGGTTCATCGTTTTTTTTTGAGGTAGTAACCAAATAGTTAAACGGGGGGGGGGGGGGGAGGGGGAAGGGACATTGACCCTCAATCCAATCAAAATTGCTAAAAAAAAAAAACATCGATATCCATGTATGCAATCGAGGTCAGGGACAAGACATTGCATTCCCATATAAACAATATAACAAAAAAAAAACGAATTAATAAAAGAAATGTAGGCCATCCTTTCGTTTTCTGCGATCGAAACAGAGAAAGAAAGAGAGATAGAGACCATATGCGAGAGTCATTATGTTTAAAGGGAATTTCGGACGAAAACCCTTAAAAATACCTCCGTCGCGTAACGGGTGTTGTAAGGGTTTGCGAACTTTAAGGGGGTTTTTGCTATCTGCACCAAAAAACGTCCCGTTTCTTTTAAATTCAATTGAAATATTGGTAAAAGGGTCAAAAGCGAAGAATAAGTTGTACCCAATTATTATTGTTAAATATATATTTATTAAACTAAAGAATATACGTGTATCATATACTATTCTGTTTAGAAGAGGAAGAAAATTACGGCGCTTAAAAAAATTGATTCTATCTAGTTTTTAAACTTGATGTACTACAGCTCAAATAGTTGATAAAATTGTTTTGAAAAATCACTGTTTTTATATTAAATTTAAATAAACAAACTGTGTTATTGAATTGGATATTAATGACAAAACATGGTGTTATTTATGCGTATTATTATGGAAAACAGTGATTTTTCAAAAGAATCTCTTACTGGTAATAAATATGGGGTGGGTGGGGGGTGTAAGGGTAGTTTTTTGAAAAAAAAAATTTTATAAAAGATTAAAACCGTTTTTTAATAAAACTAACCTTACCCCCCCACCCACCCCAAACATTTGAACAATAAGAAATTCCTTGGAAAAATCATGGTTTTTTGTTCATAATATCCAATCTAGTAGCACTGTTTGTGTATTAAATATTTATATATAAAATTTAAATAAACAAATTAATCCAGAAAATCAAAATCTATGATCCAATATATAATATTTAAATTATTAATAACAATTTTTTATATAAATATTTAATACAAAAACAGTGTGAATAAATCAAGGATTACAGACGAAAAATAGTGATGTTCCAGAAAAATTTCTTACTGGTAAAATATGTGGGGTGGGTGGGGGGCTAAGGGTAGTTTTAATAAAAAATGGTTTTTACTTTTACAAAAAAAAAAAGTTTTTCAAAAATACTACCCTTAGCCCCCCACCCACCCCACACATTGACCCAGTAAGAATTTCCTCTGCAAAATCACTGTTTCTTATATTATCCTTAATTTATTAATAATGTTTTGGTATTAAATATTTATATATAAAATTGTTATCAAATTTAAGTTAGACTTTTGTTTATTTAAATTTTATTTATAAATTTTTAACACAAGAACAGTGTTAATAGATACAAATTTTATACGAAAACAGTGATTTTAAAGAAGAATTTTTGACTGGTTAAGTGTGTGGGGTGGGTGGGGGGCTAAGGGTAGGATTTTTGAAAAACTTTTTTTTTTTGTAAAAGTAAAAACCATTTTTTATTAAAACTACCCTTAGCCCCCCACCCACCCCACATACTTTACCAGTAAGAAATTTTTTTGCAAAATCACTATTTTTCAGAATAGTATCGTGCAAAAACTCCACTTTCATTAAGACGTAAAAGTGATAATTAATTTTATTATTATTATTATTATTATTATTTTCGCGAATATAAAATTATTGCTTTTAGCAGTCCTCTAGTTCTGTTAATTTGATTTTTATTTACGTCAACGAATTTTCTCTCTCTCTCTCTCTCTCTCTTACAATAAGTCATTCATTTTTAAAACAAATTTTAAAAAGAAAAAACCGGCTCGAAGGACCAATGATGTAAAAGTGGAGTTTTTGCACGATACTATTCTAAAAAATTGCGATTTTGCAAGGGAATTTCTTACTGGTAAACTGTGCGGGGTGGGTGGGGGGTGTACGAGTAATGTTTTTAAAAAACGGTTTTTATTTTATACAAAAAAAACGTTTTTATAAAAGACTACCCTTAGCCCCCCACCCACCCCACACAGTTTACCCGTAAGAAATTTTTTTGCAAAATCACTATTTTTCAGAATAGTATCGTGCAAAAACTCCACTTCCATTAGGCCGATTTAATTAATTTTGTTTATTATTATTTCACGTAAACTTCAAAAGTCTCTCTCTCTCTCTTTTCATTTCTTTTTTATTTACGTCGATGAATTTTCTCTCTCTTACAATAAGTCATTCATTTTTACAACAAATTTAAAGAAATTCCGGCTCGAAGGACCAATAATGTAAAAGGGTTAATTTATTTTATTATTATGTCTGTCCAGTCACATAATATATAAAATTATTGCTTTACATCAACTTCACTCTTTCTCTTTCTCTTTAAATTTACAAATTTAAAGTAATTTTTTCTTTACGTCGGCGAACTCGTCCGTTTTTGTCATTGTCAAAATTATTTTCTTATACACAAAAAAAAAGGCGAAAACCGGCTCGAAGGACCAATAATGTAAAAGTGGAGTTTTTGCACGATACTATTTAGAAAAATAGCGATTTTGCAAAGGAATTTTTTACTGGTAAGCTGTGTGGGGTGGGTGGAGGGCTAAGGGTAGGATTTTTGAAAAACGTTTTTTTTTTGTAAAAGAAAAAAACCATTTTTTATTAAAACTACCCTTAGCCCCCCACCCACCCCACATACTTTACCAGTAAGAAATTTCTTAGAAAAATCAGCGTTTTTCGTCCATCATATCCAATCTAGTAGCACTGGTTTTGTATTAAATATTTATATATAAAATTTAAATAAACAAACTAATTCAGAAGATCAAAATCTATGATCCAATATATATTATTTCAATTATTGTTAACAATTTTATGTATAAATATTTAATACAAAAACAGTGTTAATAAATTAAGGATTATGAACGAAAAATAGTGATTTTTCAGAAGAATTTTTTACTAGTAAAGTACGCGGGGTGGGTGGGGGGTGTAAGGGTAGTGTTTTCGAAAAACAATTTTTTTTTAAATATAAAAACTGTTTTTTAATAAAACTACCCTTAGCCCCCCACCCACCCCACACACTTAACCAGTCAAAAATTCTTCTGTAAAATCACTGTTTTTCGTCCGATATTATACAATCTAATAACGCCGTTTTTAATTAAATATTGCAATCAACACAATCATGTATTGCTTAGGTAGTTGTCGTCCATATACACCGTTGGCAACGAACGTACTTAAGTGCACGCAAGACCTCTGCTTGCCCACCCGGTACACTAATGACCACCGCTTTTATCTCTCTTTTATTGGTGCAATTCATCAAAGGATTTCATCATATACATGCCGTTCTCGCTGATGCATCCTTTTTACCTCCTTTTTCTTTTTTTACACACACGGGGCGAATCGGTTAAATAAGAAAATGGAATCGTGTGCCGAAAGGCGTCAGATGACTTGTTGTGGCTCGGGGGGGTGAGTCACATGCTGTTTTTTTACCTCTTTTCGCTTTTTTATTATGGCGGTTCGATCGAAAATGGGTCATGGGTTGCACGCGTCCCGCACGGTGCCGTTACGTCAGATTATTGCCAAAACGAGGTCGAATTTACCTGCTTTCTAGCCCTTATTTAGTAGATCAGCTCTCTAGGATGAATTACTTGCATCCAGCATGTTTAAGAACAATCAAAGGCTTTGCATAAGTCAAAGAAGTCATTTTCTTTGGGGTAGTTTCCAGAGGTACCATAACTGTTCGTCTGGTTCCTTGATAATCGATATACGAGGAAAATGAGAAAACCCTTAATCTCCCTGACATTTTTATATATATTTAGGGTCGATAATAAGAGAGACCGCCGGGAAAAAAATGCCGCGAGTCGAAAAAAGAAAGAGGGCCCGGCGAAGGATAAGTAATTCCTCGAACGACCCCCCTAACGTAATTAGATGGGGGTTGGAAAAAAAATTAGGGTTGAAAAGTTCATATCGCGCGGAGTAGCCCGGTTTTGGCCGCACACGCTCTGGATTTATTAAATTGAGGCACTTTTTGTTCTTAAAGAAGGAGGTTTTTTTTTTTTTCGTAGAGATCATGATGATGAGTTTTTCGGGTTTTCTCGAAAACCGTTGGCAGTATCGAAATTTTTCTTAAAGCATTGGAATCCTTTTTAAAAATGGAACAAATTATAAAGAATGATGTTTTGCCGTATATTGAGAAATAAAGGAGTTATGGAGGATTTTTGGGTGGGAAATTTGAAAAAAAAATTTTTTTTGAAAATTATTTTTTTTTTATGTAAATGAATAAATCACTTAAAGGGCTTTAAAAAAGTCTTATAAAACTTTTTTATAAAATGTACCAAAAAAAAGTTATACCCAAAAAATTCTGCCTCAGAAATTCCAAAGGGGTACCCCTGGAAAAACTTTCATAATTTCGGTTTTTATTTTTTTTCTGGATAACTATTGGTTGCACAGAAAAATTGTTTTAATAAAAGTTGTTTGGAATATCAATGCGCATCAGATGCAATAAAAAAATAATTTATAGGTTCAACAGTTTTCCGTAAAATTGAGGAAAACTCTTAAACAGTTTTTCCTCATTTTCACGAAAACTGGTGGAAATATTGCAAATTTTCTTTTAGCATTGGATTCCAAATTAAAAATAGAACAAATCATATAGAATAACATTTTGCTGTAAATCGAAAAATAAAGAAGTTATGGACGATTTTTGAAAAACTGGAAAATTTTTGGGTAAAAAATGTGAAAAATTTTTTTTTTTAAAAAATTGATTTTTTTTCTGTAAATTGATAAAATGTTTAAAATGCTTCAAAAAAGTCAAATAAAAATTTTTGAAAAATTTACCTGGAAAAAGTTATACCCAAAAAAGTCTTCCTCAGAGATTCCAAAGGGGTACCCCTGGAAAAATGTTCATAATTTCGGTTTTTATTTTTTTTCTGGATAACTATTGGTTGCAGAGAAAAATTGTTTAAATAAAAGTTGTTTGGAATGCCAATGCGCATGAGATACAATAAAAAAATAATTTTTAGGTTCAACAGTTTTCCGGAAAATCGAGGAAAACTCTTAAACAGTTTTTCCTCATTTTCACGAAAACTGGTGGGAATATGCCAAATTTTCTTTTAGCGTCGGATTCCAAATTAAAAATAGAACAAATCATATAGAATAACATTTTGCTGTAAATCGAAAAATAAAGAAGTTATGGACGATTTTTGAAAAACTGAAAATTTTTGGGTAAAAAATGTGAAAAAATTTTTTTTTTTTTAAAATTGATTTTTTTTTCTGTAAATTGATAAAATATTTAAAATGCTTCAAAAAAGTCTTATAAAATTTTTTTGAAAAATGTACCTGGAAAAAGTTATACCCAAAAAAGTCTCTCTCAGATATTCCAAAGGGGGTACCCCTGGAAAAACTGTCATAATTTCGGTTTTTATTTTTTTTCTGGAAAACTATTGGTTGTAGAGAAAAATTGTTTTAATAAAAGTTGTTTGGAATGTCAATGCGCATCAGATGCAATAAAAAAATAATTTTTAGGTTTAACAGTTTTCCGTAAAATTGAGGAAAACTCTTAAACAGTTTTTCCTCATTTTCACGAAAACTGGTGAAAATATTGCAAATTTTCTTTTAGCATTGGATTCCAAATTAAAAATAGAACAAATCATATAGAATAACATTTTGCTGTAAATCGAAAAATAAAGAAGTTATGGACGATTTTTGAAAAACTGGAAAATTTTTGGGTAAAAAATGTGAAAAAAAATTTTTTTTTTAAAAATTGATTTTTTTTTCTGTAAATTGATAAAATGTTTAAAATGCTTCAAAAAAGTCAAATAAAACTTTTTTGAAAAATGTACCTGGAAAAAGTTATACCCAAAAAAGTCTCCCTCAGATATTCCAAAGGGGGTACCCCTGGAAAAACTGTCATAATTTCGGTTTTTATTTTTTTTCTGGAAAACTATTGGTTGTAGAGAAAAATTGTTTTAATAAAAGTTGTTTGGAATGCCAATGCGCATCAGATGCAATAAAAAAATAATTTTTAGGTTCAACAGTTTTCCGGAAAATTGAGGAAAACCTCTAAAAAGTTTTTCCTCATTTTCACGGAAACTGGTGGGAATATGGCAAATTTTCTTTAAGCATTGGATTCCAAATTAAAAATAGAACAAATCATATAGAATAACATTTTGCTGTAAATCGAAAAATAAAGAAGTTATGGACGATTTTTGAAAAACTGGAAAATGGTTAGGTTAAAAATTTGAAAAAAAAATTATTTTTTTGTTTTGTAAAATGATAAAATCTTTGAGACATCTTCTTAATCTAATAAGAGTATATATCATACTGTGTCTCTCAACTGCCTGGAATTAATCGAATCATTAAATTCTGCCAGGCAGTTGGAGAAAGAGACATTCTGCTTCTTGTTCTTCTTCTTAATATCTCCAATTGCCTGGACTTAAAAAAATCATGTTTTTCTTCCAGGTAGTCGAACCAGAGATTCTTCTTCTTTTGTCATGTAAGAACCACTCGTTAACTTGTTCTCATTTTAACGGCCTAAATCCTCTTCCTCCTCTTCTTCTTCTTAAAATTTATTTTCAATCTGATTTTTTCGCCTATTTACAAAACCCCTTGTAACTCTAAAAGTATTTGAGGTAAAAAAGTGGTTGATACCTCAAAATGTGCGTTAGGAACCGTGACATCTTTGAGCGCAAACCATATCATTATCACTAATTAATTAAAGCGAAAATTTAAAAAATCATATTGCAACCCTCCCTCGGTCTCGTTGCCCGGGACAAGAAAGAAAGAAAGAAAGAAACCCCGTCCGCGGCGGTAAAGAGTTAATATTGATCCTCCGCTTTTTTTTTTTTTTCATTTGAGTCACCCCCACGTTTTTTTCACCCTCGTTTTTTTTTCTTTTTTCATCCCCCCGGATGAGTGTTACTATAGCAACTATATAGAGCAGGTGCCAGGGAGCACGCGACGCAACAAGACGAGTATATCGTGTCACTTTCGGTTTCTTTCGCGGCCAATTACGCGTGTTTGGATTGCCGACACTATACTACTATGCCTCGTTCTAATACGGGTTTTTTATGATACAATACAAAAGCTGATTTATTATGACTATGAATTAATTGCGGTAGCGGCAATATATCCGACCGTCCCCGTTGCCTTTGCCAAAAAATTCAAATTGGTCGTATTTTTTAAATTGCGCCACTTTTGCGAAGCAATAATCGTAAAAAAAACCCCGTTCACCCCAATTTAAATGAATTCTTACCTACCATTAGGCTTAACTTATGACACAATACCGGTTCCGTGAATTTTGACCTTTCACTACCTTCGAATAATAAAATATTCTAATTTTGAGCTCGGATCGTTTTGAAAATGTTTGTAAATATCATAATTTTATAGGGTTTTGTAGAGGTCTGGATCGTATTGTGTAAGAAAATTTGTTTTTATTGATGCCTTATTGGTCCATAAAGTGCCCGTGAGATCGCTTAATTTAATTCATTAAAGATAGAATTTGAAAAATTGTACTTTGGCACACGTGTTTCATCATATTGGCTTCCCCAAGGCAACGCAACTGGACGCAAAAAACGAAAACTTGCTCTAGAAGATCAACCAAAAACGTCAAAGTTTCGCTTGAAATAGTTCACTTAATTTTAAATATTTACGCGTGTTTCGTCCTTAACCGGGGCATCCTCAGGCTTAAAAATCAGTTTAATAAAAAAATATCCTCGAAATAGTTTACTTCGTAATAAAAAACGAATAGTGAAAGATTCGATATGAAAAGGTGGACTTTTGACCCCGTTTTAGGCACTTAAACCCCTCTGGGTCCCAAGATTCTTTGACGATCACTATGAAATGACCTCTCTCGTTTATATACATAATAACTGAGTAAGAGAAACATAATTTCCAAACGATCCAAGATGTACCTAAAGAGTGACGTGCGGTAGAATGTGAAAAAGTGGACTTTTGACCCTGTTTTAGGCACATAACCCCCTCTGGGTCCCAAGATTCTTTGACGATCACTATGAAATGACCTCTCTCGTTTATATACATAATAACTGAGTGAGAAAAACATAATTTCCAAACGATCCAAGATGTACCTAAGGAGTGACGTGCGGTAGAATGTGAAAAAGTGGACTTTTGTCCCTGTTTTAGGCACATAACCCCCTCTGGGTCCCAAGATTCTTTGACGATCACTATGAAATGACCTCTCTCGTTTATATACATAATAACTGAGTAAGAGAAACATAATTTCCAAACGATCCAAGATGTACCTAAAGAGTGACGTGCGGTAGAATGTGAAAAAGTGGACTTTTGACCCTGTTTTAGGCACATAACCCCCTCTGGGTCCCAAGATTCTTTGACGATCACTATGAAATGACCTCTCTCGTTTATATACATAATAACTGAGTGAGAAAAACATAATTTCCAAACGATCCAAGATGTACCTAAGGAGTGACATGCGGTAGAATGTGAAAAAGTGGACTTTTGACCCTGTTTTAGGCACATAACCCTCTCTGGGTCCCAAGATTCTTTGACGATCACTATGAAATGACCTCTCTCGTTTATATACATAATAACTGAGTGAGAAAAACATAATTTCCAAACGATCCAAGATGTACCTAAGGAGTGACGTGCGGTAGAATGTGAAAAAGTGGACTTTTGTCCCTGTTTTAGGCACATAAACCCCTCTGGGTCCCAAGATTTTCTGACGATCGCTATGAAATGACCTCTCTCGTTTATGTACATAATAACCGAGTGAGAAAAACATAATTTCCAAACGATCCAAGATGTACCTAAGGAGTGACATGCGGTAGAATGTGAAAAAGTGGACTTTTGACCCTGTTTTAGGCACATAACCCCCTCTGGGTCCCAAGATTCTTTGACGATCACTATGAAATGACCTCTCTCGTTTATATACATAATAACTGAGTGAGAAAAACATAATTTCCAAACGATCCAAGATGTACCTGAAGAGTGACATGCGGTAGAATGTGAAAAAGTGGACTTTTGACCCTGTTTTAGGCACATAAACCCCTCTGGGTCCCAAGATTCTTTGACGATTACTATGAAATGACCTCTCTCGTTTATGTACATAATAACCGAGTGAGAAAAACATAATTTCCAAACGATCCAAGATGTACCTAAGGAGTGACATGCGGTAGAATGTGAAAAAGTGGACTTTTGTCCCTGTTTTAGGCACATAAACCCCTCTGGGTCCCAAGATTCTTTGACGATCGCTATGAAATGACCTCTCTCATTTATGTTCATCATAACCAAGTGAGAGAAACATAATTTCCAAATGATCCAAGATGTACCTAAAGAGTGACGTGCGGTAGAATGTGAAAAAGTGGACTTTTGTCCCTGTTTTAGGCACATAAACCCCTCTGGGTCCCAAGATTCTTCGACGATCGCTATGAAATGACCTTTCTCGTTTATGTACATAATAACCAAGTGAGAGAAACATAATTTCCAAACGATCCATGATGCAGCTAAAGAGTGACATGCGGTAGAATGTGAAAAAGTGGACTTTTGTCCCTGTTTTAGGCACATAAACCCCTCTGGGTCCCAAGATTCTTCGACGATCGCTATGAAATGACCTTTCTCGTTTATGTACATAATAACCAAGTGAGAAAAACATAATTTCCAAACGATCCAAGATGTACCTAAAGAGTGACATGCGGTAGAATGTGAAAAAGTGGACTTTTGACCCTGTTTTAGGCACATAAACCCCTCTGAGTCCCAAGATTCTTTGACGATCACTATGAAATGACCTCTCTCGTTTATGTACATAATAACCAAGTGAGAAAAACATAATTTTCAAACGATCCAAGATGTACCTAAAGAGTGACATGCGGTAGAATGTGAAAAAGTGAACTTTTGACCCTGTTTTAGGCACATAAACCCCTCTGGGTCTCAAGATTCTTTGACGATCGCTATGAAATGACCTCTCTCGTTTATGTACATAATAACCGAGTGAGAAAAACATAATTTTCAAACGATCCAAGATGTACCTAAAGAGTGACATGCGGTAGAATGTGAAAAAGTGGACTTTTGACCCTGTTTTAGGCACATAAACCCCTCTGGGTCTCAAGATTCTTTGACGATCGCTATGAAATGACCTCTCTCGTTTATGTACATAATAACCGAGTGAGAAAAACATAATTTCCAAACGATCCAAAATGTAGCTAAAGAGTGACGTGCGGTAGAGTGTGAAAAAGTGGACTTTTGTCCCTGTTTTAGGCACATAAACCCCTCTGGGTCCCAAGATTCTTTGACGATCGCTATGAAATGACCTCTCTCGTTTATGTACATAATAACCGAGTGAGAAAAACATAATTTTCAAACGATCCAAGATGTACCTAAAGAGTGACATGCGGTAGAATGTGAAAAAGTGGACTTTTGACCCTGTTTTAGGCACATAAACCCCTCTGGGTCTCAAGATTCTTTGACGATCGCTATGAAATGACCTCTCTCGTTTATGTACATAATAACCGAGTGAGAAAAACATAATTTCCAAACGATCCAAGATGTACCTAAAGAGTGACGTGCGGTAGAGTGTGAAAAAGTGGACTTTTGTCCCTGTTTTAGGCACATAAACCCCTCTGGGTCCCAAGATTCTTTGACGATCGCTATGAAATGACCTCTCTCGTTTATGTACATAATAACCGAGTGAGAAAAACATAATTTTCAAACGATCCAAGATGTACCTAAAGAGTGACATGCGGTAGAATGTGAAAAAGTGGACTTTTGACCCTGTTTTAGGCACATAAACCCCTCTGGGTCTCAAGATTCTTTGACGATCGCTATGAAATGACCTCTCTCGTTTATGTACATAATAACCGAGTGAGAAAAACATAATTTCCAAACGATCCAAAATGTAGCTAAAGAGTGACGTGCGGTAGAGTGTGAAAAAGTGGACTTTTGTCCCTGTTTTAGGCACATAAACCCCTCTGGGTCCCAAGATTCTTTGACGATCGCTATGAAATGACCTCTCTCGTTTATGTACATAATAACCGAGTGAGAAAAACATAATTTTCAAACGATCCAAGATGTACCTAAAGAGTGACATGCGGTAGAATGTGAAAAAGTGGACTTTTGACCCTGTTTTAGGCACATAAACCCCTCTGGGTCTCAAGATTCTTTGACGATCGCTATGAAATGACCTCTCTCGTTTATGTACATAATAACCGAGTGAGAAAAACATAATTTCCAAACGATCCAAGATGTACCTAAAGAGTGACGTGCGGTAGAGTGTGAAAAAGTGGACTTTTGTCCCTGTTTTAGGCACATAAACCCCTCTGGGTCCCAAGATTCTTTGACGATCGCTATGAAATGACCTCTCTCGTTTGTATACATAATAACTAAGTGAGAGAAACATAATTTCCAAACGATCCAAGATGTAGCTAAAGAGTGACATGCGGTAGAATGTAAAAAAGTGGACTTTTAACCCTCTTTTAGGTACATAAACCCCTCTGGGTCCCAAGATTCTTTGACGATCACTATGAAATGACCTCTCTCGTTTATGTACATAATAACTAAGTGAGAAAAACATAATTTCCAAACGATCCAAGATGTACCTAAAGAGTGACGTGCGGTTGAATGTGAAAAAGTGGACTTTTGACCCTGTTTTAGGCACATAAACCCCTCTGGGTCCCAAGATTCTTTGACGATCGCTATGAAATGATCTTTCTCGTTAATGTACATAATAACCAAGTGAGAAAAACATAATTTCCAAACGATCCAAGATGTACCTAAGGAGTGACATGCGGTAGAATGTGAAAAAGTGGACTTTTGTCCCTGTTTTAGGCACATAAACCCCTCTGGGTCCCAAGATTCTTTGACGATCACTATGAAATGACCTCTCTCGTTTATGTACATAATAACTAAGTGAGAAAAACATAATTTCCAAACGATCCAAGATGTACCTAAAGAGTGACGTGCGGTTGAATGTGAAAAAGTGGACTTTTGACCCTGTTTTAGGCACATAAACCCCTCTGGGTCCCAAGATTCTTTGACGATCGCTATGAAATGATCTTTCTCGTTAATGTACATAATAACCAAGTGAGAAAAACATAATTTCCAAACGATCCAAGATGTACCTAAAGAGTGACGTGCGGTAGAGTGTGAAAAAGTGGACTTTTGTCCCTGTTTTAGGCACATAAACCCCTCTGGGTCCCAAGATTCTTTGACGATCACTATGAAATGACCTCTCTCGTTTATATACATAATAACTGAGTGAGAAAAACATAATTTCCAAACGATCCAAGATGTAGCTAAAGAGTGACGTGCGGTAGAGTGTGAAAAAGTGGACTTTTGACCCTGTTTTAGGCACATAAACCCCTCTGGGTCCCAAGATTCTTTGACGATCGCTATGAAATGATCTTTCTCGTTAATGTACATAATAACCAAGTGAGAAAAACATAATTTCCAAACGATCCAAGATGTACCTAAAGAGTGACGTGCGGTAGAGTGTGAAAAAGTGGACTTTTGTCCCTGTTTTAGGCACATAAACCCCTCTGGGTCCCAAGATTCTTTGACGATCACTATGAAATGACCTCTCTCGTTTATATACATAATAACTGAGTGAGAAAAACATAATTTCCAAACGATCCAAGATGTAGCTAAAGAGTGACGTGCGGTAGAGTGTGAAAAAGTGGACTTTTGACCCTGTTTTTGGCACATAAACCCCTCTGGGTCCCAAGATTCTTTGACGATCACTATGAAATGACCTCTCTCGTTTATGTACATAATAACTAAGTGAGAAAAACATAATTTCCAAACGATCCAAGATGTAGCTAAAGAGTGACGTGCGGTAGAGTGTGAAAAAGTGGACTTTTGACCCTGTTTTAGGCACATAAACCCCTCTGGGTCCCAAGATTCTTTGACGATCACTATGAAATGACCTCTCTCGTTTATATACATAATAACTGAGTGAGAAAAACATAATTTCCAAACGATCCAAGATGTAGCTAAAGAGTGACGTGCGGTAGAGTGTGAAAAAGTGGACTTTTGACCCTGTTTTTGGCACATAAACCCCTCTGGGTCCCAAGATTCTTTGACGATCGCTATGAAATGACCTCTCTCGTTTATGTACATAATAACTAAGTGAGAAAAACATAATTTCCAAACGATCTAAGATGTACCTAAAGAGTGACGTGCGGTAGAATGTGAAAAAGTGGACTTTTGTCCCTGTTTTAGGCACATAAACCCCTCTGGGTCCCAAGATTCTTTGACGATCGCTATGAAATGATCTCTCTCGTTAATGTACATAATAACCAAGTGAGAAAAACATAATTTCCAAACGATCCAAGATGTACCTAAGGAGTGACGTGCGGTAGAGTGTGAAAAAGTGGACTTTTGACCCTGTTTTTGGCACATAAACCCCTCTGGGTCCCAAGATTCTTTGACGATCGCTATGAAATGACCTCTCTCGTTTATGTACATAATAACTAAGTGAGATAAACATAATTTCCAAATGATCCAAGATGTAGCTGAAGAGTGGCATGCGGTAGAATGTGAAAAAGTAGACGATATTTTAAAAAATGTAAAATTTCACTGTTTTCTCAAAAAGGCTGGACAAAAACGCTTGTAATTTCAAAAGTTTTTCAGCTAAAAAAGTCGTTAATACCTCAAAATGTGCACCACGGAACCCGGCATCTTTAAGTGCAAACCCTATGTAGAAATCTCAAAAATATCTGCCAAACTTGACAAATTAAATTAGTCGACCTTGTCGGTTACAAAACAACGTTTTGAACCCTAAATTCGTCCTCAGATCATACGTCTTTAACCCTCCAAACGACAATCCCTTTCTACACGCTCGTACGTCGACGGACGAACAATTTTCGGCCGGGGGCAGAGAGTTTCTGGATAGCCGGGCTCACCCCACGCGCGCTTCTTTCACCCCACGGAAGAGTTATATCGATCCCGCGTCTTATACCCCCGGCGCGGAGGATAGGGTTACCCCCGGCTCGCGAACCTCTTGCTTTCCCTTTTAGCATAAAAATTTGGTCAGAGACGGGGTTGGACTCTTTTGAAAGAGTCCTTATTAGCACCCGATTTAAAAAAATTCAATTTTAGGGAGCTTTAGTGGGTCCAAAGGTCCCCTGGATCAGGAGGAGCGTCATATTCTTCTCAGTTTTGCCTCAAGGGTTTAGTTGAGACTTTTACCTTGTTTGGCTCAAGTTCAACGTTTCCAAGACCATGTAGAGGTTCATTCCTTGGCTCTTTACTGGATTTTAAATGAATTTCAATGTTTTCTACGTCACTGGTGGGTCTCCCCAGAAAAAAAAGCGACTCACTTGCTTTTAAAACCGTAAAAAAAATCGATAGAATGCAAACTCAAGGGGATAACAAATCTTCAACCCTTTTTTTCGGGGCCCCCGCTTTTTTTTTCTTTCGGGCGATGCGTGTGTACGCGCTCGGACCCTTTTTTAATATGAATAATGTATAGGGATCGACGAAGAGAGAAAAAAAATAAATTGCACTTGCGATAAGGGTGTTTTTAGACGCGTACTGTAAGTTAAGATTTTTTTCTTTTGCATCGTTACCCTCGGGACTAAGTAGGGCAGTAATAATGGGGAGGTGCAGAAAATATCATGTGGCTGAATTATGAATATTCCAGGCAATTTTTTCCATCCAGTCTTCTTAGGATCAAGAAGAAACATCCCGCTCGAACATCCTTAAATTTTCTTAGGAGCGACTTTCTTTCCTTAAGGGTAGTTTTGTTGGTCGCTTATTTTATGCACTGCACGATATATTTAAGGGAAAAAGGGGCAATTTAATTAAAATTCTTGCAGAAAACTCACTGCCGAGAATTTTAATATGTACCAGCGAGAAACGACCGTTTGGAAAAAGATTTAATTAAAAAAAAAATGAGGAGGCATGGAAACATCGGTCCTAGAACATTATCATTAGATTACCATTAGCAGTGGCATGTGCTTTATTTGATATTTTAACCCTCAATTCGCACATAACAATTATGTACGGTTGTCCGCACAATGTGCTGCCATAATGAACCTGTAAAACACTTTTAAAATATGAAACAAATTTATGTTTATATATTCCAGAAAATTGGGAAAAGGCTCGGTTTTTCCTCATTATCTCGAAAACTAATTGATATATGGAAGATTTTCTTTCACCAATAAATTCGCAATTAAAAATAGAACAAATCATGTAGAGTAAAATTTTGTCCAAAATCTCACAGTAAAGAAGTTATGAAGGATTTTTTGAAAATTTGAAAGAATTTTTAGTAAAACATAAAAAAATTTTTTTTTTGCAAAAATTCAATTTTTTTTTTGGAAATGGGTATATCATCTAGAAAGCATTAAAAAAGTCTTATAAAGTTTTTTTGAAAAATGTGCCAGGAAAAAGTTATAGCCAAAAAAGCCTTCCTCAAAAAATCCAAAGGGAAAAATGTTTTTCACAATTTTGGTTTTTATTTTTTTTCTGGAAAACTATTAGTTGGAGAAAAAAGTTATTTGAACAAAAGTTGTTTGGAATTTTATTGCGCATCAAATGCAATAAAAAAATAATTTTTAAATTTAACAGTTTTCCAGAAAATCGGGAAAAACTTCTAAACAATTTTTTTTCATTTTCTCAAAAACTACTTGGGATATTGAAAATTTTCTTTCACCATTATATTCCCCATCAAAAATAGGACAAATCATTAAGAATAACTTTTAGCCCTAAAACAAAAAATAAGGAAGTTATGGAGGATTTTTGAAAAATTGGGAAAATTTTAGGTAAAAAATTGAAAAAAAAAATTTTTTTCAGAAAATTATTTTTTTTTTCTGGAAATGGATAAATTGTATAAAATGCTTCAAAAAAGTCTTATAAAACTTTTTTGAAAAATGTACCAGGAAAAAGTTATAGCTGAAAAAGCCTTCCTCAAAAATTCCAAAGGGGTACCTCTGGAAAAATTTTCATAATTTCGGTTTTTATTTTTTTTCTGGAAAACTATTGGTTGGAGAAAAAAATTGTTTAAACAAAAGTTGTTTGGAATTTTAATGCGCATCAAATGCAATAAAAAAATAATTTTTAAAGTCAACAGTTTTCCAGAAAATCTGGAAAAACTTATAAATAGTTTTCCCTCATTTTCTCAAAAACTACTTGGAATATGGAAAATTTTCTTTTATCATAATATTCCCAATCAAAAATTGGACAAATCATTAAGAATAACTTTTAGCCCTAAAACCAAAAATAAGGAAGTTATGGAGGATTTTTGAAAAATTGGGAAAATTTTAGGTGAAAAATTGGAAAAAAAATTTTTTTTAAGAAAATTCATTTTTTTTTTCTGGAAATGGATAAATTGTACAAAATGCTTCAAAAAAGTCTTATAAAGCTTTTTTGAAAAATGTACCAGGAAAAAGTTATACCCAAAAAAGTCTTCCTCAAAAAATCCATAGGGGTACCACTGGAAAAATGTTCACAATTTTGGTTTTTATTTTTTTTCTGGAAAACTATTGGTTGAAGAAAAAAAATGCTTCAACAAAAGTTGTTTGGAATCTCAATGCGCATTAGATGCAATAGAAAAATAATTTTTAAG
This sequence comes from Anthonomus grandis grandis, assembly GCF_022605725.1. NCBI lineage: Eukaryota > Metazoa > Arthropoda > Insecta > Coleoptera > Curculionidae > Anthonomus > Anthonomus grandis. The sequence continues at coordinate 8,026,440 of NC_065565.1, forward strand.
ATCAACAGTTTTCCAGAAAATCTGGAAAAACTTCTAAATAGTTTTTCCTCATTTTCTCAAAAACTACTTGGAATATGGAAAATTTTTTTTCACCGTTATATTCCCAATCAAAAATAGAACAAATCATTAAGAATAATTTTTAGCTGTAAATCAAAAAATAAGGAAGTTATGGAGGTTTTTGAAAAATCGGAAAAATTTTGGGTGAAAAATTGGAAAAAAAAATTTTTTGAGAAAATTAATTTTTTTTTCTGGAAATGGATAAATTGTACAAAATGCTTCAAAAAAGTCTTATGAAACTTTTTTGAAAAATGTACCAGGAAAAAGTTATAGCTGAAAAAGCCTTCCTCAAAAAATCCAAAGGGGTACTACCCCTGGAAAAATGTTCATAATTTCGGTTTTAATTTTTTTTCTGGAAAACTATTCGATGGAGAAAAAAATTGCTTAAACAAAAGTTGTTTGGAATCTCAATGCGCATTAGATGCAATAGAAAAACAATTTTTAAGATCAACAGTTTTCCAGAAAATCTGGAAAAACTTCCAAATAGTTTTCCCTCATTTTTTCAAAAACTACTTGGAATATGGAAAATTTTCTTTTATCATAATATTCCCAATCAAAAATTGGACAAATCATTAAGAATAACTTTTAGCCCTAAAACCAAAAATAAGGAAGTTATGGAGGATTTTTGAAAAATTGGGAAAATTTTAGGTGAAAAATTGGAAAAAAAATTTTTTTTAAGAAAATTCATTTTTTTTTTCTGGAAATGGATAAATTGTACAAAATGCTTCAAAAAAGTCTTATAAAGCTTTTTTGAAAAATGTACCAGGAAAAAGTTATACCCAAAAAAGTCTTCCTCAAAAAATCCATAGGGGTACCACTGGAAAAATGTTCACAATTTTAGTTTTTATTTTTTTTCTGGAAAACTATTGGTTGGAGAAAAAAATTGCTTAAATAAAAGTTGTTTGGAATCTCAATGCGCATTAGATGCAATAGAAAAATAATTTTTAAGATCAACAGTTTTCCAGAAAATCTGGAAAAACTTCTAAACAGTTTTTCCTCATTTTCTCAAAAACTACTTGGAATATGGAAAATTTTTTTTCACCGTTATATTTCCAATCAAAAATAGAACAAATCATTAAGAATAATTTTTAGCTGTAAATCAAAAAATAAGGAAGTTATGGAGGTTTTTGAAAAATCGGAAAAATTTTGGGTGAAAAATTGGAAAAAAAAATTTTTTGAGAAAATTAATTTTTTTTTCTGGAAATGGATAAAATGTACAAAATGCTTCAAAAAAGTCTTATGAAACTTTTTTGAAAAATGTACCAGGAAAAAGTTATAGCTGAAAAAGCCTTCCTCAAAAAATCCAAAGGGGTACCCCTGGAAAAATGTTCATAATTTCGGTTTTTATTTTTTTTCTGGAAAACTATTCGATGGAGAAAAAAATTGCTTAAACAAAAGTTGTTTGGAATCTCAATGCGCATCAGATGCAATAAAAAAATAATTTTTAAGGTCAACAGTTTTCCAGAAAATCTGGAAAAAGTTCTAAACAGTTTTTTCTCATTTTCTCAAAAACTACTTGGGATATTGAAAATTTTCTTTTACCGTTATATTCCCAATCAAAAATTGAACAAATCATTAAGAATAACTTTTAGCCCTAAATCAAAAAATAAGGAAGTTATGGAGGATTTTTGAAAAATTGGGAAAATTTTAGGTAAAAAATTGAAAAAAAAAAATTTTTTCAGAAAATTATTTTTTTTTTCTGGAAATGGATAAATTGTTTAAAATGCTTCAAAAAAGTCTTATAAAACTTTTTTGAAAAATGTACCAGGAAAAAGTTATAGCTGAAAAAGCCTTCCTCAAAAATTCCAAAGGGGTACCCCTGGAAAAACTTTCATAATTTCGATTTTTATTTTTTTTCTGGAAAACTATTGGTTGGAGAAAAAAATTGTTTAAACAAAAGTTGTTTGGAATTTTAATGCGCATCAAATGCAATAAAAAAATAATTTTTAAAGTCAACAGTTTTCCAGAAAATCTGGAAAAAGTTCTAAACAGTTTTTCCTCATTTTCTCAATAACTATTTAGGATATTGAAAATTTTCTTTTATCATTATATTCCCAATCAAAAATAGAACAAATCATTAAGAATAACTTTTAGCCCTAAAACAAAAAATAAGGAAGTTATGGAGGATTTTTGAAAAATCGGGAAAATATTGAGTAAAAAAATAAAAATAAAAATTTTTTGCAAAAATTTAATTTTTTTTTTGGAAATGGGTAAATTATCTAAAAAACATTAACAAAGTCTTATAAAACTTTTTTGGAAAATGTACCAAAAAAAAAGTTACACCCAAAAAAGTCTTCCTCAAAAAACCCCCGGGAAAAATATTCAAAATTTCGGTTTTTATTTTTTTTTCTGGAAAACTATTGATCGGAGAAAAAAATTGTTTAAACAAAAGTTATTTGGAATTTCAATGCGCATCAGATGCAATAAAAAAATAATTTTTAACTTCAACCGTTTTCCAGGAAATCTGGAAAAACCTCTAAACAGTTTTCCTGATCTATGCGGCATTATATTGAGTCAACCAATCTCATTTTCTTCATTTACACAGTTTTTACTTAGCAATCGTCACCGATTCAATCGAAGAAACAAAGAAATTCAGATACAGTTCAACAAGTTGAGCATTCCGTAATTGATTTCAGCACCTAAGCAAATTTGAGTAAGATCCCATTTAAATTCACAGGAAACGATGCAAGAGCTCAAATATGTCTAAACTAATGTTCAATAAAGGAAGTCATGTCTTATGACAAAAAAAGACGAGACACAATAGTATGCTCAAACTTTATTTATTAAACAACCCGGTCTAATTATAAATTTATTCAAACTTGTCGCTGTTGCAGTTATCCTGGTCGCAACTAGTGCACGAATCAAGCGACTGCACGTTTTCGTTCTTTTTTATTCTATCGCAAACCTCGTCTTTGGTATCCAGACTGCATCCGCGCACATAAGTAACCTCGGATTGACCTTCGAACGTTGCCGTCAACATGAAACAGGATCCTTTCTTAAAGCACGGGGTGGAAGATTGGGTTCCGCAACTGTCCTTGTCGCTCGCCTGGCACATGTAGCAATTTTTCACCGCACTTACTGCAACTAAAAATCACGATAATAATTTTACTTAGCTATAAGGCGGAAAACTTCTCTTGTTGGTAAATAATTGTACTGTCAGGCGCAGTCAGTAGGACGGTTCGTGTTGGACCAGTTGAATTAATGATCAATTAACAAAAAAATACTTACCTAAGCATACTGCAGCCACGAGAAACAATAGGGACACTTTCGACATAATGATTATAGTGAGAGAAGTCTATGAAGGACTCTACAGTCTATAAAATGAATATTATCGAATAAACTTGCATATTTATAGGGTTTTTTTGCCTAATAGGGGAGATAGTATAAATACCCTCGTAATTATTAGTTTCTTTATTAGACGATTCCTTATCATTTTTGTGAATTTTCTTTATTTGCTTAATTGCGAACGGTAGGCCTAATTATTCAAATATTAGAGCGATTAAAATATCCGTTAATGATGTGTGTCAAATCAACTTATAATTGGGACTAAACTTAGTGGGTTTGACTCTGGACCTTTTTTGAAGAACTTAAAGGTCACTTTCGCTTCTGAAGAATCGTCTGTCAGTGCAGCTGATAATTGTATCATTAAAGCAAATTAAGTGAATCAAGTGGAGTTTAGGCGAACCATCTTGTTTTGTGTCTTTGTCAAGGCGTTCGACTGCATTAATTGAGGACGATTTCGTGGCCTAATATGGTCAAAAGCTTCGGAGAGGTGTGGAGTCCAGAAAATTGGCAAAAACCTCCTCGGTTTTGCCGCATTATCTCGAAAACTAATTGGAATATGGAAAATTTTCCTTCGCCAATAGAATCCCAATCAAAAATAGAGCAAATCATTAAGAATAACTTTTAGGCGTAAATCAAAAAATAAGGAAGTTATGAAGGATTTTTGAAAAATCGGGAAAATTTTGAGTAAAACATAAAAAAAAAATTTTTTTGCAAAAATTTAATTTTTTTTTGGAAATGGGTAAATTGGAAAAAATGCTTTAAAAAAGTCTTATAAAACTTTTTTGAAAAATGTACCTGGAAAAAGTTATAGCCAAAAAAGCCTTTCTGAAAAATTTCAAAGGGGTACCCCTGGAAAAATGTTCATAATTTCGGATTTTATTTTTTTTCTGGAAAACTATTGGTCGGAGAAAAAAGTTGTTTAAACAAAAGTTGTTTAGAATGTTAATGCGCATCAGATGCGATAAAAAAATAATTTTTAGGTCTAACAGTTTTCCGGAAAATTGGGAAAAACCTCTTAACAGTTTTTCCTGATTTTCTCGAAAACTATTGGAAATTTGGAAAATTTTCTTTTAGCATTGGATTCCTATTCAAAAATAGAACAAATGATATAGGATAACATTTAGTCGAAAATTGATAAATAAAGGAGTTATGGAAGATTTTTGAAAAACTGGGAAAGATTTTGGGTCAAAAATGTGAAAAAATTTTTTTTTCAGAAAATTATTTTTTTTTTCTGGAAATGAATAAATTGGACAAAATCCTTCAAAAAAGTCTTATAAAACTTTTTTGAAAAATGTACCTGGAAAAAGTTATAGCCAAAAAAGCATTCCTCAAAAATTCCAAAGGGGTACCCCTGGAAAAATGTTCATAATTCCGGTTTTTATTTTTTTTCTGGAAAACTATTGGATGGAGAAAAAAATTGTTGAAACAAAACTTGTTTGGAATTCTAATGCGCATCAGATGCGATAAAAAAATAATTTTTAGGTCTAACAGTTTTCCCGAAAATTGGAAAAAACCTCTAAACAGTTTTTCCTGATTTTCTCGAAAACTATTGGAAATTTGGAAATATTTCTTTTAGCATTGGATTCCTATTCAAAAATAGAACAAATGATATAGAATAATATTTAGTTGAAAATTGATAAATAAAGTAGTTATGAAAGATTTTTGAAAAAATGGAAAATTTTCGGGTCAAAAATGTGAAAAAATTTTTTTTTGAGAAAATTAATTTTTTTTTCTGGAAATGGATAAATTGGACAAAATGCTTCAAAAAAGTCTTATAAAACTTTTTTGAAAAATGTACCTGGAAAAAGTTATAGCCAAAAAAGCATTCCTCAAAAATTCCAAAGGGTACCCCTGGAAAAATGTTCATAATTCCGGTTTTTATTTTTTTTCTGGAAAACTATTGGATGGAGAAAAAAATTGTTGAAACAAAACTTGTTTGGAATTCTAATGCGCATCAGATGCGATAAAAAAATAATTTTTAGGTCTAACAGTTTTCCGGAAAATTGGGAAAAACCTCTAAACAGTTTTTCCTAATTTTCTCGAAAACTATTGGAAATTTGGAAAATTTTCTTTTAGCATTGGATTCCTATTCAAAAATAGAACAAATGATATGGAATAAAATTTAGTCGAAAATTGATAAATAAAGGAGTTATGAAAGATTTTTGAAAAAATGGAAAATTTTTGGGTCAAAAATGTTTTTTTTTAGAAAATTATTTTTTTTTCTAGAAATCGATAAATTGGACAAAATGCTTCAAAAAAGTCTTATAAAACTTTTTTGAAAAATATACCTGGAAAAAGTTATAGCCAAAAAAGCCTCCTCAAAAATTCCAAAGGGGTACCCCTGGAAAAATGTTCATAATTCCGGTTTTTATTTTTTTTCTGGAAAACTATTGGTTGGAGAAAAAAATTGTTTAAGCAAAAGTTGTTTGGAATGTCAATGCGCATCAGATGCAATAGAAAAATAATTTTTAAATTTAATAGTTTTCCGGAAAATTTGGAAAAACCTTTTTTCAGTTTTTCCTAATTTTCTCGAAAACTATTGGAAATTTAGAAAATTTTCTTTTAGCATTGGATTTCTATTCAAAAATAGAACAAATGATATAGAATAACATTTAGTCGAAAATTGATAAATAAAGGAGTTATGGAAGATTTTTGAAAAAATGGAAAATTTTTAGGTCAAAAATGTGAAAACATTTTTTTTTTAGAAAATTAATTTTTTTTTCTGGAAATAGATAAATTGGATAAAATGCTTCAAAAAAGTCTTATAAAACTTTTTTGAAAAATGTACCTGGAAGAAGTTATAGCCAAAAAATCCTGCTCAAAAATTCCAAAGGGGTACCCTGGAAAAATGTTCATAATTTCAGTTTTTATTTTTTTTCTGGAAAACTATTGGTTGGAGAAAAAAACTGTTTTAATAAAAGTTGCTTGGAATGTCAAGGCGCATCAGATGTGATAGAAAAATAATTTTTATATCCAGCGGTTTTCCGGAAAATTGAGGAAAACTCCAAAACAGTTTTTCCTCATTTTCTCGAAATCTATTCGGAATATGGAAAATTTTCTTTTAGCATTGGATTCCAAATTAAAAATAGAACAAATCATAAAGAATAACTTTTAGCCGTAAATCGAAAAATAAAGAAGGTATGGAAGATTTTTAAAAAATAGGAAAATTTAGAGTGAAAAATTAAAAAAAAAATTTTGTTTGGGAAAATTAATTTTTTTTTCTGGAAATGGATAAATTGGACAAAATGCTTTAAAAAAGTCTAATAAAACTTTTTTGAAAAATGTACCTGGAAAAAGTTATAGCCAAAAAAGCCTTCTTCAAAAATTCCAAAGGGGTACCCCTGGAAAAATGTTCATAATTTTGGTTTTTATTTTTTTTCTGGAAAATTATTGGTTGGAGAAAAAAATTGTTTAAATAAAAGTTGTTTGGAATCTCAATCCGCATCAGATGCAATAAAAAAATAATTTTTAAGGTTGACAGTTTTCCAGAAAATCAAGGAAAACTCCAAAACGGTTTTTCCTCATTTTCTCGAAAACTATTGAGAATTTGGAAAATTTTCTTTTAACATTGGATTCCTATTAAAAAATAGAACAAATCGTATAGAATAATATTTTGTCCAAAATTGATAAATAAAGGAGTTATGGAAGATTTTTGAAAAAATGGAAAATTTTTGGGTCAAAAATTTTGACTTAATTAAAGTAATTTTTTGATACGTCCAGGCAGTTGAGACTATTGAGAGTCATTTTCCAGTAATTACAGGCAGTTGAAAGCATGAATTTCTTCCAGGAAATTGCCTGGAAGAAGGTTCAATTGCCTGGAATAGGCATTTAAGTTCCATGAAGTTAAAGCAACTTTTCCAGGCAATTTTGACTTAATTAAAGTAATTTTTTGGTACGTCCAGGCAGTTGAGACTATTGAGAGTCATTTTCTAGTAATTACAGGCAGTTGAAAGCATGAATTTCTTCCAGAAAATTGCCTGGAAGAAGGTTCAATTGCCTGGAATAGGCACTTGAGTCCCAAGAAGTTAAAGTAACTTTTCCAGGCCATTTTGACTTAATTAAAGTAATTTTTTGATACGTCCAGGCAGTTGAGACTATTGAGAGTCATTTTCCAGGCAATTAAAAGCATGAATTTCTTCCAGGAAATTGCTTGGAAGAAGGTTCAGTTGCCTGGAATGGGCACTCCATAGGGGCACCCCTGGAAAAATGTTCACAATTTTGGTTTTTATTTTTTTTCTGGAAAACTATTGGTTGGAGAAAAAAATTGTTTAAACAAATGTTGTTTGGAATCTCAATGCGCATCAGATTCAATAAAAAAAATATTTTTAACTTTAACCGTTTTCCAGAAAATCTGGAAAAACCTCTAAATAGTTATTCTTGATTTTCTCGAAAACTACTTGAGATATAGAAAATTTTCTTTTACCGTTATACTTCCAATCAAATATGGAACAAATCATAAAGAGTAACATTTTTTCGTGAACCTCAAAATAAAGGAGTTATGGGCAATTTTTGAAAAATTAAAAAATTTTTGGGTAAAAAACTGGAAAAATTTTTTTTTCAAAAAATTTAATTTTTTTTTTTGTAAATCGATAAATTGGTCCAAAACCTTCAAAAAAGTCTAATAAACCTTTTTTGGAAAATGTACCAGAAAAAAGTTATACCCAAAAAAGTCTCCCTCAGAAATTCCAAAGGGGTACCCCTGGAAAAACTTTAATAATTTCGGTTTTAATTTTTTTTCTGAAAAATTATTGCTTGGAGAAAAAAATTGTTTAAATAAAAGTTGTTTGGAATCTTAATCCACATCAGATGCAATAGAAAAATTATTTTTAAGGTTGACAGTTTTCCAGAAAATCAAGGAAAAGTCCAAAACGGTTTTTCCTCATTTTCTCGAAAACTATTGAGAATTTGGAAAATTTTCTTTTAACATTGGATTCCTATTAAAAAATAGAACAAATCATTTAGAATAATATTTTGTCCAAAATTGATAAATAAAGGAGTTATGGAAGATTTTTGAAAAAATGGAAAATTTTTGGGTCAAAAATTAAAAAAAAAAAATTTTACGAAAAAATTTTTTTTTTTTTGAAAATGGATAAATTGCCTAAAGGGCTTCAAAAAAGTTTTATAAAACTTTTTTGGAAAACGTACCTGGAAAAAGTTATAATCAATTTTTCCAAAAAAGTCTCCCTCAAAAAATCCAAAGGGGTACCCCTGGAAAAATGTTCATAATTTTAGTTTTTATTTTTTTTCTGAAAAACTGTTGGTTGGAGAAAAAAGTTGTCTGAACAAATGTTGTTTGGAATTTCAATGCGCATCAGATGCAATAGAAAAATAATTTTTAAAGTCAACAGTTTTCCAGAAAATCTGGAAAAACCTCTAAACAGTTTTTCTTCATTTTCTCGAAAACTATTGCGTATATTGGAATTTTTCTTTTACCATTGGATTTCTCTTCAAAAACAGAATAAGTTATAAAGAATGACATTTTGTCGTAAATCGAAAAATAAAGAAGTTATAAAGAATTTTTTGAAAAATTAGAAAAAATTTGGGGGAAAAATTGGGAAAAAAAAATTTTTAAAAAATTTAATTTTTTTTTGGTAATGGATAAATCACTCAAAAAACATCAAAAAAGTCTTATAAAACTTTTTTGAAAAATGTACCAGAAAAAAGTTATCACAATTTTCCAAAGTGTCCCTCATAAATTCCATAGGGGTCATAATTTCGGTTTTTATTTTTTTTCCGGAAAACTACTGGACGGAGAAAAAAATTGTTTAAACAAAAGTTGTTTGGAATCTTAATGCGCATCCAATGCAACAAAAAAATAATTTTTAACTTCAACAGTTTTCCAGAAAATCTGGAAAAACCTCTAAATAGTTTTCCTGATCTACAGACAGCAGGTTTAGTTTAAACAATTAATGATATTTATTGCGGCCTAATTGTATCTGGATTCTTGCTCAAAATGGAGTATCTATTGACTGGAAAAACTAAATTTCCCGTTTTAATTTGTCCAACGATAGCCACTACCTGTCTCCGATACCATAGTTCCTCGAACTGATAACTAAACGCTTTTAAATTAAGGGATCACAATAAGGATTATCAATAAAATTTACAAATATCGTTAAAAAGGGGTTTAATATCTACGTAATTTATCGATATAAAGGGTCATAAAGGGATTATACCTACCTAAAGAAGAAGGTAATAAATAAAAGTGATAATGAAGCACCGAAGGGGTTATTAATAAAACACAAAAAATTAACGAACAATATTTTAATATAATAAAATAGTGTGAGATATATTGACATCATGGAATTAAGACGACGACATTGCATATTTAACACCTATATATGTCAGTTTCTTTTACCTGTACTGGAAAACCCTTAAAAAAGACATCGAAAAAACGTTCATGCGTAACACAATATCTCTCTTTGATCCTATTAGTCTACTATTTATATAATAATAATAATAAATACATCGAGATTTTTGGGGATAATGGGGAAATCTTATACACGTTCAGAGGGATTTATTACGCTCGAAACCCTAAAAGTATCAAGTTAAATTTAATATAATATATATATATTTGTTTTTTGTACTTGCGTGAGGTAGTTCAATCGTTTCGTTTCTCGTAAAGAGAGAGAGAGAGAGAGAGAGGAAAAAAAACAGTTTCTCGTCAATATTTACATCCTATTTGTTTTTCTCCTTTAAAAATATGATCTATAATAATAAAAATCAGTCTTCTGGTTCGTTACTTATATAAAAAACGACGAGGTACAAAGTGGAAACGTATACTTGACAAACTAACGGCGACCCTGTAATAGTTTAAATGGCGAAAGTAAAAAAAGTTGGACCGTATTCGCTAATAAACAAAATAATAATAATTTTTTTATGTACAGTAACAAATTAAAAAATCAACAAACATTGATGAACAGCCAAATATCCAAATTAATTATCGGACAAACGGCCACGCTACTTGATTTATTTACACGAAGAGTTTCTCTTTATATATATACAATTTAAGGATATGTTTGGACTTATTTACAATACATGCACAATACACCCACGAGGGATTTTCTAAAGAACCTTCCGAGTGCAGTTACCCAAGCAACACACCATGAACGTTTAATTTTGGTTTATATGAGATGTATATTTTTGGTTGAACTTCAACTAAAATAAAGAATTACACAGTTTTTACTTACGTCAACCTTAAGGTTATGTGAGAAAGGTTTTAAATATTTAATGCGAAAATAGTGTTATTCGATTAAATATTATGTAGGAAAAAGGGTGATTTTTCAAAAGAATTTCTTACTGGAAGCTGTGTGGGGTGGGTGGGGGGTGTAAGGGTGGTGTTGATGAAAAACAATGTTTTTGTATATGAGTATTTAATACAAAAACAGTGTTATTAGATTGGATAATATGGACAAAAAATAGTGATTTTGCAGAACAATTTCTTACTGGTAAGCTGTGTGGGGTGGGTGGGGGTGCAAGTGTGATGTTCATGAAAAACGTTTTTTTGCAGAAAACTACTTGGAATATGGAAAATTTTATTTTACCATTAAATTCTCAATCAAAAATAGAACAAATCATCTAGAGTAACGTTTTATCCTAAATCTTAAAATAAAGATGTTATGGAGGATTTTTGAAAAATCAAAAAGAATTTAAGTAAAAAAAAATTTTGAAAAAAAAATTTTTGAAAAAAAATTTTTTTTTTGGATATCGATAAATCACTCAAAATTAATCAAAAAAGTCTTATAAAACTTTTTTATAAAATGTACCTGGACAAAGTTATACTCAAAAAAGTCTTCCTCAAAAATTCTAAAGGGGTACCCCTGGAAAAACTTTCATAATTCCGGTTTTTATTTTTTTTCTGGAAAATTATTAGTCGTATAAAAAAATAGCTAAGACAAAAGTTGTTTGGAATTTCAATGCGCATTAGATACAATATAAAAATAATTTTTTAGTTTAATAGTTTTCCAGAAAATCTGGAAAAACCTTTAGGCACTTTTTCTTTATTTTCTCAAAAACTACTTGGAATCTAGAAAATTTTCTTTTATCATTAAATTCCCAATCGAAAATGGAACAAATCATCTAGAATAACATTTAGTCGAAAATCGAAAAATAAAGAAGTTATAAAGAATTTTTGAAAAACTGGAAAATTTTTGGGTGAAAAATTTGAAAAAAAAATTTTTTCAAAAAATTTAATTTTTTTTTGGAAATGAATAAATCAGCCAAAAAACATCAAAAAAGTCTTATAAAACATTTTTGAAAAATGTACCAAAAAAAAGTTATACTCAATTTTCCCAGAAATTTCTCTCTTAAAAATCCTAAAGGAATTTTTGGGTTCCACGGAAAAAATGTCGGTTTTTGTTTTGAAAATTTAGTAAATTTCAAAGTTGTTCCTCTAAGGTAATTATTTTATGTAAAAAACACTGTTTTTTATTAACTTTACCCGTGCCCCCCCACCCACCCCACACACCTGACCAGTAAAAAATTACTTTCAAAAATCACTGTTTTTTGTTCATATTATCCAATATACTAACACAGTTTTTTTATTTAAATTTTATATTAATATATATATGTATATTAATAAATATTTAATACAAAAACAGTGTTATTAGATTGGATAGTATGGACGAAAAAAATTAATTTTGCAGACAAATTTCTTACTGGTAAGCTGTGTGGGGTGGGTGGGGGGTGCAAGTGTGATGTTAATGAAAAACGTTTTTTTGCAGAAAACTACTTGGAATATGGAAAATTTTATTTTACCATTAAATTCTCAATCAAAAATAGAACAAATCATGTAGAGTAACATTTTGTCCTAAATCTCAAAATAAGGAAGTTATAGAGGATTTTTGAGAAATAAAAAAAAATTGAGTAAAAAAAATTTTTGAAATTTTTTTTTTTTTTTGGAAATCGATAAATCACTCAAAATTAATAAAAAAAGTCTTATAAAATTTTTTTATAAAATGTACCTGGACAGAATTATACTCAAAAAAGTCTTACTCAAAAATTCTAAAGGGGTACCCCTGGAAAAACTTTCATAATTTTGATTTTAATTTTTTTTCTGGAAAACTATTGGTTAGAGAAAAAAATTGTTAGGACAAAAGTTGTTTGGAATCTTAATGCGCATCAGATGCAATAAAAAAATAATTTTTAAGTTTAGCAGTTGTCGGGAAAATTGAGGAAAACCCTTAAACAGTTTTTCCTCATTTTCTCAAAAACTATTGGGAATATTGAAAATTTTCTTTTAGCATTCGATTCCTATTTAAAAATAGAATAAATTATATAGAATAACATTTTATCCAAAATTGATAAATAAAGGAGTTATGAGAGGTTTTTGAAAAAATTAAAATTTTTTGGGTCAAAATTGTGAAAAAAAAATTTTTTTTTGAAAAAATTGATTTTTTTTTTAAAAATGGATAAATCAGCCAAAAACCATCAAAAAAAACTTATAACACTTTTTTAGAAAATGTACCTGGAAAAAGTTATACCAAATTTTCCCAAAAATTCCTCCCTCAAAAAATCCAAAGGGGTACCCCTGGAAAAATTTTCATAATTTCGGTTTTTATTTTTTTTCTGGAAAACTATTGGTTGGAGAAAAAAATTGTTTGAACAAAAGTTGTTTGGAATTTCAATGCGCATCAAATGCAATAAAAAATTTATTTTTAAGTTCAATAGTTTTCCAGAAAATTGGAAAAAACCTCCAAACAGTTTTTCCTCATTTTCTCGAAAACTATTAAGAAAATTAGAAATTTTCTTTTAGCATTGGATTCTTGATTAAAAATAAAATAAATCATAAAGAATAACTTTTAACTCTAAATCGAAAAATAAAGGAATTATCGACGATTTTTGAAAAACATGAAAATTTTTGAGTGAAAAATTTGAAAAAAATTAAATTTTTTTTTTGGAAATAGATAAATCACCTAAAACACTTCAAAAAAGTCTTATAAAACTTTTTTTAAAAAAGTACCTGGAAAAAGTTATACCCAATTTTCCCAGAAATGTATCCCTCAAAAGGACTTTTTGGATTCCACGAGAAAATGTCGGTTTTTGTTTTCAAAAATTTAATAAATAACAAAATTTTTCCTCTAAGGCAATTATTTTATGTAAAAAAAACTATTTTTTATTATATTTACCCGTGCCCCCCCACCCACCCCACACACCTGACCAGTGAGAAATTGTATTCAAAAATCAATGTTTTCCAAAATAATACGCATGAATAACAGCTGGTTTTGTCATTAATGTCCAATCTAATAACACAGTTTTGTTATTTAAATTTCATATTATTATATATAAGTATATTAATAAATATTAATACAAAAACAGTGCTATTATATTGGATATAATGGACGAAAAACGCTCATTTTTCAAAAGACTCTTACTGGTAAAGTGTGTGGGGTGGGTGGGGGGTGTAAGGGTAGTTTTTTGATAAACAAGTTTTGTTTGTAAAAGACAAAAACCGTTTTTCAGAAATACTGCCCTTGCCCCCCCACCCACCCCACACACTTTACCAGTAAGAAATTCTTAAAAAAAAAATTATTTTTCAATATAGTACTCATGAACAAGAGCTGATTTCTATGATAATATCCAATAAACTAACACAGTTTGTTTATTTAAATTTTATATAACTATATATATGTATATTAATAAATATTTAATACAAAAACAGTGATTTTTCATAAGCATTTCATCAAATAATAGATATGTTAATTTTTTTAAATGCCGAAATTCTCTTCCTTTTTTAAACAGAATCGTATATGATATACGTACATTCTGCAGCTCTGATAAATATGCCTTGACCATAAATATACCAAAAATGTGTTACTTGGGTAGGTTTACCCTACTATATCGAGCCAAAACCAGCAAAATTGACGCTCCTTTAAAAAAAAATAAAATAACTCAAAAGGGGCATTTTCCAATACGAATTTGCGGAAAACGTGCGTCAATTCCGCCAAATTTAACTTCCAACCTAAGCACCCAAACCGTCAGTAAATCATCCAAATAGTAGGGTCGCCCAATTAAAAGCTCTGCTTCAGTTCATTATTATTAAGTTCGAATTATAAAGTTTAATTGCGAAACCGTTACGTAACGTAACCGAAGCGAGGGCAAATTGTCCGATATGTGAATAGAGCAAAACTAGTTTTAAACTCGGGCAATAATAATAATAGAACTAGAAAAGAGTCTACAGATTAAATTCTTACCGTATACAGTTGATACAATGGATGAAATTACATATTTTATTGAATGGAACGTAACCGAGACCTATAAGATCAGGTTTTTGCGGTACGGTTACGCCATAAAACTGCACAAAAACAATTTTAATAAAAAGTCTCAACATCAAACGGTTTCCTTAATTACTATTTTCCGTCCTGCTTTGAAGATGATAAAACCTTAATAAAGTTGCCTCAAAGGAGGGAGAGATGCAATAAGATCTTTAAAAATTAAATTATATTTGGGCATAAGGAGGTTTTTCCTATTTTTAAGATATTGATTATTAAGTTCTTTGGCAAGGAAGGCTCGTTAATTTGCATTAAATCGATCGATGAACGAAAAATTTATGTTGTTCCAGGCTTATTTTGTCTTGAGCATTCTGTCATTGGTTTCGGCACCTAAGGCAAATTCGCGTTTCAATTCATGGAACACTAGTGCTAAATTAAAGTGTGTCAAATTAAGTGCAGAAATTTATATTGAAATTGTACTGTAAAGCGAGTGATCGAACCCAGACATCTGCGGAACACAGTGAATAACCTAATTGGATGAACGTCCGTAAAACCCAAACTAAACCGTCCCCTAGACAAAAGATCTTTCGAATTTATTGGCCCCCGTTGCTCCAGTTTTACCCTCGAGAATGCAAATTTCGGCACCGTAAAATCGGCAGGTACCATTATGACGTAACCGTGCAATTTTTATGGGCCCTTTTCAATATTCGCATCTTGCAATTTGAAAATTCCCTTTCACAGTCGACAACAACCTGCCGACCCTTTTTTGCCTCGATATACATACATTTATAATTCTTTGGCAAAATATTAACTAAATCCCAAAAGAGACGCACGTTTACCGTTTGAGGTACGCTCCCTCGCCCTCATAAAGATCCTCCTCCTCACAGCTGGGACTCCTGGACATCGGTGATCCGAACCCGCTACTGTTCGAGGTCATTCCCGTGCTCATACTCAAATCCTCGGGTTCGGTTTGCTCCGGCAGGTTCACCGTGAGCGGCAAACTGATCAAGGGAACCCTCGGGGGATGCAGACTCCTCGTCGCCTTACTCAAATCTTCCGGTTCGGGGGTGCTCGATCCTTCCGGTTCCGATTGCACCCCGCACTTATGGTGCATCAGATGGTGCCTCCGGCGAAATCGGCTGCGGCACCTCTCGCATGAAAACGGTTTTTCGTTGGTGTGAATCAGCACGTGGGCTTTCAGTTGGTTCGAGTCGGAAAACTTGGCCGAGCAGTGGTCGCACGAGTACGGCCGCTCCCCCGTGTGCACCCTGAGGTGCCGCCTCAGGTTCGCCACCTGGACGAACTGTCGGTCGCAGTGTTCACAGTGGTACGGTCGTTCTCCCGTGTGCAACCTCATGTGCGTCTTCAAATGGTGGTCTCTGGTGAACCTCTTGTGGCACTCTGGACACTCAAACGGTTTCTCGCCGGTATGGGTACGCTCGTGGTTCTGCAAAACGTGTTTGTATCCGAACGATCTATTGCACACTTGACACGTGAACTGTTTGTCCTTGTTGGCGTCTTTATTGTCGCTGCCTGCGGGAGGAGATACGCTGCACGTTGGGGAACTTAAGGGCAAAGTGATGCCGTGATCCTCGTCCAATGGTTTCCACTTCTTCTTTCTCGTGTCTACTACTACGGTGGTGCTGCTCGACACCAGGTTGTTGTTGTTATTGTTGTTGTTGTGGCTCAGTTTCCGGACTTTTTGGGCGGGGGAGATTTGCTCGTTGCTCGCCGGTGGGGACGGGGGTGAGTTTCCGGTCCAGGGCATCGGCAACAGTCCAGGATGGAAGAATCCGGGGCTGGACATGGATAAGCCGGAGGCAGCCATCAGCTGACTGGCCATAAGCAACTGGGTCGAGGTGAACATTGGGGTGTTGCCAAACGTCGGGTAACCCACCGGTGGGAAGGCGGTGGCCAGTTGGTCCTCGGGTTCCACCTTAATGTCTCGGGCCGACAGCATATCTGGAACTGATTAAAAGCCTCGTCTTAGTACCGAGTAGAGTAATTTCTATAAAAACGAGTACCACTTGAAAAGGGAACTGTTTACAAAAGTAACGCGATCTAAATATATGGTTGTCGCAATCTATGGCCAAAACGGCATCTCGGCTCTTTTATTGTGCCTCGCTCTAGCGTGATGTGTCCAAACACCCCACGTCTTTAGAGACGTTTAACAATAGAGCTTAAGATTTCGTAGACATAATGGCACGGACGTTTTGAATTACCGATGGCTCAGTGATTTTATAAGAAAGACACCATCCATCGGAATGTTTCGAGTTTTTAGTATTTTTATGTAAGAAAAATGGCTTATTGATGTTAAAATCGACTGAAGACAGAGGAGAATTACGAGGTTCTAGGGTTTCTGTTTGTTGAGCATTCCGTAATTGGTTTCGGCACCCGGGCAAGTTTGGGTGAAACCCTCGTTTTGATTTATAGACAATTTTTTTTGCAAAAAGAGCGTTTTTTAAAAATACTACCCTTGCCCCCCCGCCCACCCCACACAGCTTTTCAGTAAGAAATTGTTTTCAAAAAAACACTGTTTTCCAAAATAATACACATGAATAACAGCTGTTTTTGTCATTAATGTCCAATCTAATAACACAGTTTGTTTATTTAAATTTTATATGATTATATAAATGTTTAATAATAAATATTTAATATAAAAACAGTGATTTTTCAATAGAATTTCTTACTGGTAAAGTGTGTGGGGTGGGTGGGGGGTGTAAGGGTAGTTTTTTGAAAAACAAATTTTGATTGTAAAAAACAAAAACCGTTTTAAAAAAAAAAACTACCCTTGGCCCCCCACCCGCCCCACACACTTTACCAGTAAGAAATTCTATTGAAAAATCATTGTTTTCTATAATAATACGCATGAATAACTGCTGTTTTTGTTATTAATATCTAATCTAATAACAGAGTTTGTTTATTTAAATTTAATATAAAAACAGTTTTTTTCAAAAGAATTTTTTACTGGTAAAGTGTGTGGGGCAGGTGGAGGGTGTACGGGTAGTTTTTAAAAAAAATTATTTTTATCTTTTACAAAAAAAACCGTTTTACATAAACACTACCCTTGCAATTGATTAGATTGAGAAAAACCTCTAAACAATTTTTCTTCATTTTCTCAAAAACTACTTGGAATATTAAACATTTTCTTCTACTATTAAATTCTCAATCAAAATTAGAACAAATCATCTAGAATAACATTTAGACCTAAATCTCAAAATAAAAGAGTTATAGATGATTTTTGAAAAACTGGAGTTTTTTTGGGTGAAAAATTTGGAAAAAAAAAATTAATTTTTTTTTTGGAAATGGATAAATTGTACAAAATGCTTCAAAAAAGTCTTATAACACTTTTTTGAAAAATGTACCAAAAAAAAGTTATACCCAATTTTCCCAAAAAAATCTCCCTCAAAAAAGCCAAAGGGGAACCCCTGGAAAAATGTTCATAATTTCGGTTTTTATTTTTTTTCTAGAAAACTATTGGTTGGAGAAAAAAATTATTGACACAAAAGTTGTTTGAAATTTCAATGCGCATCCGATGCAATAAAAAAATAATTTTTAAATTCAATAGTTTTCCAGAAAATTGAGAAAAACCTCCTAACAGATTTTTCTCATTTTCTGGAAAACTATTGGGAATATAAAAAATTTTCTTCTAGCATTAGATTTCAAATCAAAAATAGAACAAATTATCTAAAGTAACATTTAGTTCTAAATCTCAAAATAAAAGAGTTATGGATGATTTTTGAAAAACTGGAGAATTTTTGGGTGAAAAATTTGGGAAAAAAATTTTTTTGAAAAAATTTAATTTTTTTTTTGGAAAGGGATAAATTAGCCAAAAACCATCAAAAAAGTCTTATAACACTTTTTTCTAAAATGTACCAAAAAAAAGTTATAGCCAATTTTCCCAAAAAATTCTGCCTCAAAAAATCCAAAGAGGTACCCCTGGAAAAATGTTCATAATTTCGGTTTTTATTTTTTTTCTGGAAAACTATTGGTTGGAGAAAAAAATTGTTAAGACATAAATTGTTTGGAATTTCAATGCGCATCAGATGCAATAGAAAGATAAATTTTATTTTTAACAGTTTTCCGGAAAATTGGGAAAAACTCTGAAACAGTTTTTTCTTATTTTCACGAAAACTGGTAAGAGTATTGCAAATTTTCTTTTACTATTGGATTCCAAACTAAAAATAGAACAAATCATATAGAATAACATTTTGCCGTAAATCGAAAAATAAAGAAGTTATGGACGATTTTTGAAAAACTGGAAAATTTTTGGGTAAAAAATTTGAAAAAAAAATTTTTGAAAAAAATTGATTTTTTTTTCTGTAAATTGATAAAACGTTTAAAATGCTTCAAAAAAGTCTTATAAAACTTTTTTTAAAAATGTACCTGGAAAAAGTTATACCCAAAAAAGTCTCCCTCAGAAATTCCAAAGGGGTACCCCTGGAAAAATGTTCATAATTTCGGTTTTTATTTTTTTTCTGGAAAACTATTGGCTGGAGAAAAAAATTGTTAGAATAAAAGTTGTTTAGAATGTCAATGCGCATCAGATGCAATAGAAAAATAATTTTTATTTTCAATAGTTTTCCAACAAATTGGGAAAAACTCTGAAACAGTTTTTTCTTATTTTCTCGAAAATTATTGGGAATAATGAAATTTTTCTTTCTATATTAGTTTCCTTGTCAAAAATACAACAAATCATATAGAATCACTTTTTGTCGTAAAACTCAATATAAAGGAGTTATGGAGGATTTTTGAAAAATTAAAAATTTTTTGGGTAAAAAATTGGAAAAAAAAATTTTTTGAAAAAAAAAAAAATTTTTGTTGTAAATTGATAAATCGTTGAAAAATCTATAAAAAATGCCAATAAAACTTTTTTGAAAATGTACCAGAAAAATGTTATACCCAGTTTTCCCTTCCTTAAAAAATCCAAAGGGATACCCCTGGAAAAATGTTCATAATTTCGGTTTTTATTTTTTTTCTGGAAAACTATTGCTTGGAGAAAAAAGTTATTTGAATAAAAGTTGTTTGGAATTTTAATGCGCATCAGATGCAATAGAAAAATAATTTTTAAGTTTAACAGTTTTCCAGAAAATTGGAAAAAACCTTTAAACAGTTTTTCTTTATTTTCTCGAAAAATACTTGGAATCTTAAAAATTTTCTTTTACTGTTAAATTTCCAATTAAAAATAGAACAAATCATGTAGAGTAACATTTTGTCCTAAATCTCAAAATAAAGAAGTTATGGAGGATTTTTGAAAAATCAGAAAAATTTTGAGTAAAAAAATAAAAAAAAAAGTTTGAAAAAAAATTATTTTTTATTTTGAAAATTTAGTAAATTATAAAATTGTTCCTCTAAGGCAATTATTTTCTGCAAAAAACACTGTTTTTTATTAACTTTACCCGTGCCCCCCCCACCCACCCCACACACCTGACCAGTAAAAAATTCTTATGAAAAATCACTGATTTCCAAAATAATACGCATGAATAACAGCTGGTTTTGTCATTAATGTCCAATCTAATAACACAGTTTTTTAATTTAAATTTCATATAATTATATATTTAAGTATATTAATAAATAGTAATACAAAAACAGTGCTATTATATTGGATATTATGGATGAAAAACACTCATTTTTCAAAAGACTCTTACTGGTAAAGTATGTGGGGTGGGTGGGGGGTGTAAGGGTAGTTTTTTGAAAAACAAATTTTGTTTGTAAAAAACCGTTTTTCAAAAATACTACCCTTGCCCCCCCACCCACCCCACATACTTTACCAGTAAGAAATTCCTTGGAAAAATCACCGTTTTTTCGTTCACAATATCCAATCTAGTAGCACTGTTTGTGTATTAAATATTTATATATAAAATTTAAATAAACAAGAAAACCCAGAAGATCAAAGACAATAACCCAATACATATTATTTAAATTTAATAACAATTTTATATATAAATATTTAATACATAAACAGTGTTATTAGATTGGATATTAAAGACAAAAAACGGTTATTTTTCAAAAGAATTTCTTACTGGTAAAGTATGTGGGGTGGGTGGGGGGCTAAGGGTAGTTTTATTAAAAAATGGTTTTTTTCTTTTACAAAAAACCGTTTTTCAAAAATACTACCCTTGCCCCCCCACCCACCCCACACACTTTACCAGTAAGAAACTCTGTAAAAATAGCGAGTTTTGTCATCAATATCCCATCTAAAAACACAGTTTGTTCATTTAAATTTGAACAAATCTTGTCGCTTTTTGTCGAGCATTCCGTAATTGACTTCAGCACCCACCAAAACTCTTATTACTATAACGTAAAAATCCCATCATAGATTTCGTCTGTTGCGTCCCTTTTCCATTCCTCTTCTCCATATCGTCGCTATTCCCGCATTTTTACGGACGACTCGACGCTTTCCTATTCAAAATTCGTTTATATGCGCGGATTTATTTTCATTGTATACCATCACGTTTTCCATACTCGATACTGTCACGCGTAACATTTATCGGAATAAATCGTCGCGGTTTTTGTCGACGCGTTATCCATCATCGTCGCTTTTTTCTTTCTTTCATTCAAGGGAGGTTTAGGACCCTCTAACTATCCAAAATTCTTAGTGTATAGCCAGGTTTTGAGCCTCAGCAATAGAATGATTGTGATGCCTCCCTAATATCCTTATGGCAGACTCAAGAAGAAAATTAATAAATGTATTAAGACATCCTTCTTCGGTTTTAATATAAAGGACCCGGCTCCCGTAATGAATCATTAATAACGGTGGCTCCTCCCAGGAGTCCAGGGATAAAAAGAGGCGCAGTCGCGAGCCATTATCCTTTCTCATTTATCTCCTCCCTTCATTAGACCCGTCTTCCCTTATATATATATATATACCGAAAATAACCCTTCCGCACTCTCTCTTTCCTTCAGGCGAAGAAAATGGTGGAACAAAGAGCCGAATCCACTTTGCGATCCTGGATAATTCCACTTGATCTTCCATTCCTTCTGCTGCTGCCAATTGATCATTGAAATTAATATAATCTAATGCCCGGCAGCAGACGAGGTGTTACAAATTTTAATTAACGTAGATAAGACATCGCGACGGTGATTGTAAACTCGTTCTTTTACGGTCTAAAGTACCTTCGTTTTGCTGTTACTTAATTGAACTAACGAAAAAAAATTTGAAAGTACTTCTTTACTGTACGATAATGGATCTAATTTAATATTAGATTATTAATATAGGAAGCGTTTTTTTTTTGTTATCCTACATCGATCTAATCGGCGCAAATTTAGCCAATCAAAATTGCTCTAGTTCTTTTTTTCTTTAGGTAAATGTTGCATTCATATTTGATTCAACAGGACAACCCATTAAGTAAAACCAGATTTCTCACAGGCTTTTGACCACGGTTTGTTGGCATATTGAGTGCACTAGATGATCCCCTAATATATGCCCCGAAAAACAATTTATTGAAAAAAAAGTGCGTTTTTGTTGGGCGCCAAAATGTCTATATTAAAAAAAAAAAAAAAAAAAAAAAACATCGCACCGAGCTAATGCTAATCATATAAAACCCAGTTAAATTTTTGTTAACTTTTGAACAAACTTCCCTCCTCCCACTCAACCTCAAAAATGACTCACTCACCTGCTCTTTTCGGCGTATTCTCTTGCAGCAATGGCATGACGTCGAGCACACCACAAAACCCACTTGCGACGCGAAAAATTATAATAAAAAGTGCCCGGAGTAATGGAATCACAGTAAAGCCATTACGACTAATTTTTCCTCAAATAAACACGATCGCACGAAGTATATTTATATATATATTGGAAAGTGTGCGCGACTACTTCTTTTGGCACATCGACGCTTACTGACTACTATGAAAATTTTTACACACTCAAGGGATGACCTACGTTAACTCCACACCACCACCACCACCATCCCCCACCTACGAGGAGGGAGGGGTGCCGAAGTGGGGAGAATTAGAGCAGTAAGCAACCCCCATCGGATAATTCAGACAGAGAAAGACTCTTATGGCGAAAAAAGGATATTATGCGGAAGGCAAGGAAGGTGGAAGTATTAAGAGCGCGCGACAATCCCTCGCGCTAGGGAAGGGGCAGGGTGGCGAGTTACCTACCCTTCGTATATACTTGTGCAATTTATTTTAATTGCTTTTTAGGGCTATTAGAGGCGATTACTTTGGGGGGTGGGCAGTAAATTATCATAAATGTTTGTTTGTTCGTAAAGTTATTTTTTATGATTTTTTGGTTAGGAATTCTATGCTAATGAAATAGTTCCGTTGGGGTTTGAGGAAATTGGAGGGACCGGGGTTTTTGGGAGTTTTCTGGAAAACTGTTTGTCTTAAAAATTATTTTTTTGTTGCGTTTGATGCGCAATGGAATTCTAAAGAACTTTTGTTTTAAGAGTTTTTTTTATCCAAGCAATAGTTTTCCAGAAAAAAAATGATTTTGCTAGGGGTACCCCTTTGGCTTTTTTGAGGGAGATTTTTTTGGGAAAATTGCGTATAACTTTTTTTTGGTACCTTTTCCAAAAAAGTTTTATTAGACTTTTTTTAAGTATTTTAAGTGATTTGTCGATTTGCCAAAAAAAATTTCAATTTTTGAAAAAAAAAAATTTTTACAATTTTTCACCCAAAAATTTTCTCATTTTTCAAAAATCTTCCATAACTCCTTTATTTTGAGATATAGGACTAAATGTTATTCTACATCATTTGTTCTATTTTTGAATAGGATTCTAAAGCTGAAAGAAAAATTTCCATTTTCCCAATAGTTTTCCAGAAAATAAGGAAAAACTATTTAAAGGTTTTTGCCAGTTTTCTGGAAAACTATTGAATTTAAAAATTAATTTTTTATTGAATCGGATGCGCATTGAAATTCCCAACAACTTTTATCCTAACAATTTTTTTCTCTAACCAATGGTTTTCCAGAAAAAAAATAAAATCCGAAATTATAAACATTTTTCTAGGGGTACCCCTTTGGATTTTTTGAGGGAGAAATTTTTTGGAAAATTGAGTATAATTTTTTTTGGTACATTTTCCAAAAAAGCTTTATTAGACTTTTTTGAAGTATATTAAGTGATTTATCGATTTGCCAGAAAAAATTTCAATTTTTGGAAAAAAAAAATTTTTTCCAATTTTTCACCCAAAAATTTTCCATTTTTTCAAAAATTGCCCATAACTCCTTTATTTTTAAATTTAGGACTAAATGTTATTCTACATAATTTGTTCTATTTTTGAATAGGATTCCAATACTAAAAGAAAAATGTCCATTTTTCCAATAGTTTTCCAGAAAATGAGGAAAAACTGTTAGGAGGTTTTTGCCAATTTTCTGGAAAACTATTGAATTTAAAAATTATTTTTCTATTGAATCGGATGCGCATTAAAATTCCAAGCAACTTTTATGTAAACAGTTTTTTTCTCCAACTAATAGTTTTCCAGAAAAAAAATTAAAACCGAAATTATGAACATTTTTCCAGGGGTACCCCTTTGGATTTTTTGAGGGAGAAATTTTTGGGAAAATTGGGTATAACTTTTTTGTGGTACATTTTTTAAAAAAGTTTTATAGGACTTTTTTGTAGCATTTTGGGTGGTTTACCGATATATAAAAAAAAATTAAATTTTTAAAAAAAAAAATTTTTCCATATTTTTGACCCAAAAATTTTTAATTTTTTCAAAAATCTTCCATAACTCCTTTATTTTGAGATTTAGGACTAAATGTTATTCTACATGATTTGTTCTATTTTTGAATAGGATTCCAATGCTGAAAGAAAAATTTCCATTTTCCCAATAGTTTTCCAGAAAATAAGGAAAGAAAGTTAGGAGGTTTTTCCCAATTTTCTGGAAAACTGCTGGTTTTAAAATTTATTTTTCTATGGCATCTAATGCGCATTGATATTCCAAACAACTTTTGTTTCAACAACTTTTTTCTCCAACCAATAGTTTTCCAGAAAAAAAATAAAAACCGGAATTATGAACATTTTTCCAGGGGTACCCCTTTGGATTTTTTGAGGGAGAAATTTTTGGGAAAATCGGGTATAACTTTTTTGTGGTACATTTTTTAAAAAAGTTTTATAATACTTTTTTGTAGCATTTCGGGTGGTTTACCGACATATGAAAAAAAAATTAAATTTTTTCAAAAAATTTTTTTTCCAAATTTTTTACCCAAAAATTTTTAATTTTTTCAAAAATCTTCCATAACTCCTTTATTTTGAGATTTAGGAGTAAATGTTATTCTACATCATCTGTTCTATTTTTGAATAGGATTCCAATGCTGAAAGAAAAATTTCCGTTTTCCCAATAGTTTTCCAGAAAATGAGGAAAAATTAGTTAGAGGTTTTTCCCAAATTTCTGGAAAACTATTGAATTTAAAAATTATTTTTTTAATGCATTTGATGCGCATTGAAATTCCAAACAACTTTTATCTTAACAACTTTTTTCTCCAACCAATAGTTTTCCAGAAAAAAAATAAAAACCGAAATTATAAACATTTTTCCAGGGGTACCCCTTTGGATTTTTTGAGAGAGAAATTTTTGGGAAAATCGGGTATAACTTTTTTGTGGTACATTTTTTAAAAAAGTTTTATTAGACTTTTTTGTAGCATTTTGAGTGGTTTACCGATATATGAAAAAAAAAATTAAATTTAAAAAAAAAATTTTTTTTTCCAAATTTTTCACTCAAAAATTTTTCATTTTTTTAAAAATCTTCCATAACTCCTTTATTTTGAGATTTAGGACTAAATATTATTCTACATGATTTGTTCTATTTTTGAATAGGATTCCAATACTGAAAGAAAAATTTCCATTTTCCGAATAGTTTTCCAGAAAATGAGGAAAAACTGTTAAAAGGTTTTTCCCAATTTTCTGGAAAACTATTGAATTTAAAAATTATTTTTCTATTGCATCTGATGCGCATTGAAATTCCAAATCACTTTTATCTTAACAATTTTTTTCTCCAACCAATAGTTTTCTAGAAAAAAAATAAAAACCGAAATTATGAACATTTTCCTAGGGGTACCCCTTTGGAATTTCTGAGGGAGACTTTTTTGGGTATAACTTTTTTCTGGTACATTTTCCAAAAAAGTTTTATTAGACTTATTTGAAGTATTTTAAGTGATTTATCGATTTGCCAGAAAAAAATTCAATTTTTGGAAAAAAATTTTTTTTTTTAGTACAAAAGCACGGTTATTAGATGACATATTATCGACTATTGTTTACGCTGGGTCACAACTTCTCTTGTTCAACGTGGTGCCATACTCAATTACGGAATGGCATTCGCACGCAAAACTTTATTAACATACGGTGCAACCCATTGAGGTTACGTTGAGCAAAAGAAAAACATAATTTCACTCGAGAAAGTATAATATACGCGCGCACTTCAAAGGAAAACATTGTTCCTGACAGGCCTTTTGCTTTGATGTAATTTCGTTCGTATTTCCTCCCTCCTCTTACCCCCCTGAAGACGGTTAATCATTAATGAGAACGCGGCTTTAAGAGCGCCCTTTGCGAATCAGGGAAACACTCGAGAGCGAGAGAGAGAGGGAGATATAATGCAAATCCTTTTGCAAAGAACATATTTCCGTGTATATATATATATTATAAGCTCTCGTTAAAAATAATAAAGAAGAAGGAAAAAAAAATGATGTTTTAAAGGTTCACTTTGGGAAGATAAACCTAATAAAGGTATCAGCGTAATATAAGCATTAGGACGGGAGTTCTTTTTAGTTAGATGGACTTAGCAGGTTTCTTTTGTCGGGTCGTTTAAAGGGAACTTTTTGAAATAAGGAAATTCGACTCTGTTTATGCTTAAATCAATAAGTAATTTAGTCTTTCTAATTGTGTCAATGTTTCGTCTTAAGTTAGGCCATCTTCAGGGGGCCAGCCAGGGAAGCATAATGATAAA
Source organism: Anthonomus grandis grandis (assembly GCF_022605725.1). NCBI lineage: Eukaryota > Metazoa > Arthropoda > Insecta > Coleoptera > Curculionidae > Anthonomus > Anthonomus grandis. Next base: position 8,052,875 of record NC_065565.1, read on the forward strand.
ATGTAAGTATATGGTAAGAGTTGAGGCATGAATCTCAATTTTTAATTAAAATTATCGGTGAGTAGTGTCTAACTGTATTATTTTTGAGAATAGAAACGGATGTTAAGGTGATTTAGGGAAATTCATGGTAAGATTGGCTTATGTGACGTTTTTAAACTATAAATAACTATTAAATAATTAAAATTTATTAAACTATAAACTTTAAATTTGATACTTTTCCAGAAAATTTGGAAAAAACCTCTTAACAGTTTTTCCTCATTTTCACGAAAACTGTTGGGAATATAAAAAATATTCTTCTAGCATTAGATTCCAAATCAAAAATAGAACAAATCATCTAGAGTAACATTTAGTCCTAAATCTTTAAATAAAAAAGTTATGGACGATTTTTGAAAAACTGGAAAATTTTTGGGTAAAAAATTTGAAAAAAAAAATTTTAGAAAAAAATTTTTTTTGCATATATCGGTAAACCACCCAAAATGCTACAAAAAAGTCTTATAAAACTTTTTTCAAAAATGTACCAAAAAAAAGTTATACTCCAAAAACCCTTCATCAAAAAATCCAAAGGGGTACCCCTGGAAAAATGTTCATAATTTTGTTTTTTATTTTTTTTCTGGAAAACCATTGATTGGAGAAAAAAATTGTTGGCATAAAAGTTGTTTGGAATTTCAATGCGCATCCGATGCCATAGAAAAATAATTTTTAAATTCAATAGTTTTCCAGAAAATTGGCAAAAACCTCCTAACAGTTTTTCCTCCTTTTCTGGAAAACTATTGAGAAAATGGAAATTTTTCTTTTAGCATTGGAATCCTATTCAAAAATAGAACAAATCATGTAGAATAACATTTAGTCCTAAATCTCAAAATAAAGGAGTTATGGAAGATTTTTGAAAAAATGAAAAATTTTTGGGTGCAAAAAAGGAAAAAAAATTTTTTTCCAAAAATTGAAATTTTTTCTGGTAAATCGATAAATCACTTAAAACACTTCAAAAAAGTCTAATAAAACGTTTTTGGAAAATGTACCACAAAAAAGTTATACGCAATTTTCCATAAAAAAAAAGTCCGAAGTGGTCAGATCGGGCGATCTGGCTGGTCACTCGATAGGCCCTCGACGACCAATTCATCGATTAGGGTAAAAAATAGCCAAATAATGTTTACTTTGCTAAAAAAATTCTGTAATAATAGCTAGTTTTGTCATTAATATCCCATTGTCCTGGAAACTGTCCCAACTGTCCTGGAAACATAAAGTGCTGTAACTCAATAAATATTTGAGCTAAAAAATGATGCTCAAGAATCCTGTTATAATTTGTACAATAAACTGTGTTATTAGATTGGAGATTAATGACAAAATCAGCTGTTATTTATGTATATTATTTTGGAAAACAGTGATTTTTCATAGGAATTTTTTACTGGTAAAGTATGTGGGGTGGGTGGGGGGCTAAGGGTTTTATTTTTAAAAACGGTTTTTTTTAACAGACAAAAACCCTTTTTTAAAAAAACTACCATTACACCCCCCACCCACCCCACACAATTTACCAGTAAGAATTTCCTCTGCAAAATCACTGTTTGTCTTATATTATCCTTAATATATTAATACTGTTTTTATAAAAAAATTTATAACTTAACAAGTAATCGACCAATTTACTTGCAATCTTCTCTCATTTATATGCGATAGATCTCTTAATGATCACACAAAGTTTCAAGTGAATTGCTCTTGATTTGAATTTTTTACGAATTTTTAAAGTTGATTTAAATAATTTTCAGATTGTTTTTGCAGAAAAACTTCTTTCTGAAAAAACTAGTTGGGGTGGGTGGGGGGCTAAGTATTTTATTATTAAAAAAATTGGATTTTAGCAAAAAATAATTGACCAATTAGCTTATAACCTTCTCACATCGATTAGCAATCAATCTTTTTATAGTCATAAGAAGATTCAAGTAAATTGCTCTCGATTTAAGTTTTAAAAGTCGAATTAAAATAATTTTCATACTGGTTTTACAAAAATCTTGTTTTTTATTAATATAATCGTTAGCCCCCCACCCACCCCCCATAGTTTTTTTTTTATAAAAAAATCTCCTGCAAAAATAGTTTGAATATTTTTAAAAATTCATAAAAAATTCAAATCAAGAGCAATTTACTTGAAACTTCTTGTAACTATAAAGAGATTTATTCCTAATCGATGAGAGAAGACCGCAAGTTAATTGGTCTATTAGTTTTTAAGTTATAATTTTTTTACTAAAAACAGTCTGAAAATAATTTTAGCCCAACTTTAAAAAATCATAAAAAATTCAAATCAAGAGCAATTTACTTGAAATTTTGTGTAATCATTAAGAGATCTATGGCTAATACACGAGAGAAAACTACAAGTTAATTGGTTTATTATTTTTTAAGTTATAATTTTTTTACCAAAAATAGTCTAAATATTATTTTAATTCAATTTTAAAAATTCATAAAAAATTTAAATCAAGAACAATTTACTTGAAACTTTGTGTGATTATTAAGAGATGTATTGCTAATATACGAGAGGAGATTGTAAGTTAATTGGTCTAATAGTTTTTAAATTATAAATTTTTTTTCAAAAACAGTCCGAAAATTATTTTAATTCTATTTTAAAAATTCATACTTTAAACTTCGTGTAGTTATTAAGCAATCTTCTCTTATACATAAGAGAAGATTGCAAGTTAATTGGTCTATTAGTTTTTAAGTTATAAATTTTTTACTAAAAACAGTCCAAAAATTATTTTAATTCAACTTTAAAAATTAATAAAAAATTCAAATCAAAAGCAATTTACTTGAAACTTCATGTAATCATTAAGAGATCTATGGCTAATACATGAGAGAAGATTGCAAGTTAATTGGTCTATTATTTTTTAAGTTATAATTTTTTTACCAAAAACAGTCCGAAAATTATTTTAATTCTATTTTAAAAATTCATAAAAAATTCAAATCAAGAGCAATTTACTTGAAACTTCGTGTGATTATTAAGAAATGTATTGCTAATACATAAGAGAAGATTGCAAGTTAATTGGTCTATTAGTTTTAAAGTTATAACTTTTTTAGCAAAACCAGTCATACATAAAAAACGACGTAATATAAACAATTTATAACTTAAAAACTAATAGACCCATTTACTTATAACCTTCTCACATTGATTAGCAATTAATCTCTTTATAATTGCAAGAATCGTTGCATCGTTCTCTTTCTTGTGTAAAAAATCTGGGGTTTGGTTCCTCAAGTTCGATTTAACTTAACAATTGCATAAAAGTGCGGGAATTTGTATAAGCCCCCGAAAATCTCGGACAAAAGCGAACCTTTTTTCAAATAAAAACACGCACACTGACCGTTTGCGTCGATCGCTCCCGTTTTGCGAAAAACACGATCGTCATCTGCTTCGATCTTCTTTTTGACCGTTTTCTAACCTGATCGGGGATTTTTTCTCTAACCGCTGACCGACCGGTGGCAAACTGGGGATTTAAAATTGCATATTATAAGGGTGTCCTTCTTTTTTTTTAGACGAATAGGTAAAATTGTATTGTATCGATGTTGTTTTTTATGGTTGAAAAAGCACGCTTTTGGCCAGTGCTGTAAGTAAAAAATGGCAGATGTAATTTCGGTTTTTTCTCGAGCACGTGACAATAGATTTCGTGTTCTCGCGATTGATCGGGTCGTTACTACTGAGTTTTTTTGAGTAAGACACGCACAGGGCTTAAATTACTTAAGAGTATATACATACAGTTAATTAATAAAAATAAAAAAAAAACAATAAACCGTTCTTGTCTGGGTTCTCCCTTCCCCCTATGTATATCCTTTTCCTACTATTTCCGTAAATATCTGACAATCGCGTACATGTGTACCGAATTTAACAGTATCGGGATAGAGAAAAGAGGGCTTTAAAAAACAAAAAAAACACCCTCTTCTGTTTTCTATTTTTTCCTCTTTTTTTCCGTCTCTACTCAATCAGAAAAATACTGAATGAAGCTTTTGAGGAGTTTTCGCATTGCTTTATAGTAGTTCGATCCCTTAAATTGTATTCACCCAGGTAACGCGCGATAGTTAATTAAACGTTTATTTTTAGGTTACGGAAAATTAACTAATTAATTTTTTAACATAATTAAAAGCCCTTATGCGTGGCCAGAGGCCTCGCATCACTAAGCAATTTTTAATTTAATTTTTAGACTATTTTTGGTAAAAAAATTATAACTTAAAATATAATAGACCAATTAACTTGCAATCTTCTCTCATGTATTAGCTATAGATCGCTTAATGATCACATGAAGTTTCAAGTAAATTGCTCTTGATTTGAATTTTTTATGAATTTTTAAAAAAATTCAGACTATTTTTGCAGGAATATTTTTTATTAAAAAAAACTATTGGGGGTGGGTGGGGGGCTAATGATGCTGTTAATAAAAAACAGGATTTTTGTAAAACCAGTACGAAAATTATTTTAATTCGACTTTTAAAAGTTAAATTGAGAGCAATTTACTTGAATCTTCTTCTGATTATAAAGAGATTTATTGTTAAACGATGCGAGACGGTTATAAGCTAATTAGTCAATTATTTTTTGCTAAAATCCTATTTTTTATTAATATAACACTTAGCCCCCCACCCACCCCACATTCTTTACCAGTAAGAAATTCTACTGCAAAAACAATCTGAAAATTATTTAAATCAACTTTAAAAAATCGTAAAAAATTTAAATCAAGAGCAATTTACTTGAAACTTCTTGTAATCATAAAGAGATCTATTGTGAATTAATGAGAGAAGATTATAAGTAAATTGGTCTATTAGTTTTTAAATTATAAATTGTTTACCAAAAACAGTCCAACAAAATTCATATTACATCGTTTTTTATGTATGACTGTTTTTTGCTAAAAAATTTATAACTTAAAAAATAATAGACCAATTAACTTGCAATCTTCTCTCATGTATTAGCCATAGATCTTTTAATGATCATACGAAGTTTCAAGTAAATTCCTCTTGATTTGAATTTTTTATGAATTTTTAAAGTTGAATTAAAATAATTTTTAGACTATTTTTGGTAAAAAAATTATAACTTAAAAAATAATACACCAATTAATTTGCAATCTTCTCTTATTTATTAGCCATAAATCTCTTAATGATCGCACAAAGTTTCAAGTAAACTGCTCTTGATTTGATTTTTTTATGAATTTTTAAAGTTGAATTAAAATAATTTTTGGACTGTTTTTGGTAAAAAAAATTATAACTTAAAAAATAATAGACCAATTAACTTGCAATCTTCTCTTATTTATTAGCCATAGATCTTTTAATAATCACACGGAGTTTCAAGTAAATTGCTCTTGATTTAAATTTTTTATGAATTTTTAAAAAAATTTAAACAATTTTTGCAGGAGAATTTTTGATAAAAAAAACTATTGGGGGTGGGTGGGGGGCTAAAGATGACGTTAATAAAAAACAGGATTTTTGTAAAAACAGCATGAAAATTATTTTAATTCGACTTTTAAAACAAGTAAATTGAGAGCAATTTACTTGAATCTTCTTCTGATTATAAAGAGATTTATTGCTAATCGATGCGAGAAGGTTATAAGCTAATTGGTCAATTATTTCTTGCTAAAATCTTATTTTTTATGAATATAACACTTAGCCCCCCACCCACCCCACATTCTTTACCAGTAAGAAATTCTACTGCAAAAACAATCTGAAAATTATTTAAATCAACTTTAAAAAATCGTAAAAAATTCAAATTAAGAGCAATTTACTTGAAACTTCCTGTAATTATAAAGAGATCTATTGTGAATTAATGAGAGAAAATTGTAAGTAAATTGGTCTATTAGTTTTTAAGTTATAAATTGTTTACCAAAAACAGTCCAACAAAATTCATATTACATCGTTTTTTATGTATGACTGTTTTTGCTAAAAAATTTATAACTTAAAAAATAATAGACCAATTAACTTGCGGTTTTCTCTTATGTATTAGCCATAGATCTCTTAATGATCGCACAAAGTTTCAAGTAAATTGCTCTTGATTTGAATTTTTTATGAATTTTTGAAGTAAAATTAAAATAATTTTTGGACTGTTTTTGGTAAAAAAATTATAAGTTAAAAACTATTAGACCAATTAACTTGCAATCTTCTTCCATGTATTAGCAATACATCTCTTAATAATTATACAAAGTTTCAAGTAAATTGCTCTTGATTTGAATTTTTTTATGAATTTTTAAAGTTGGTTAAAGTAATTTTCGGACTGTTTTTATAAAAAAATTGATAACTTAACAAGTAATAGACCAATTAACTTGCAATCTTCTCTCATGTATTAGCAATACATCTCTTAATAATCACACGAAGTTTAAAGTAAATTGCTCTTGATTTAAATTTTTTATGAATTTTTAAAGTTGAATTAAAATAATTTTTGGACTGTTTTTAGTAAAAAATGTATAACTTAAAAAATAATAGACCAATTAGCTTGCAATCTTCTCTCATGTATTAGTCATAAATTTCTTTATAATCACACGAAGTTTCAAGTAAATTACTCTTGATTCGAATTTTTTTATGAATTTTTAAAGTTGGTTAAAGTAATTTTCGGACTGTTTTTATAAAAAAATTGAGAACTTAACAAGTAATAGACCAATTAACTTGCGATCTTCTCTTATGTATTAGCAATACATCTCTTAATAATCATACGAAGTTTAAAGTAAATTGCTCTTGATTTGAATTTTTTATTAATTTTTAAATTTGAATTAAAATAATTTTTGGACTGTTTTTAGTAAAAAAATTATAAGTTAAAAACTATTAGACCAATTAACTTGCAATCTTCTCTCATGTATTAGCTATAGATCGCTTAATGATCGCACGAAGTTTCAAGTAAATTGCTCTTGATTTGAATTTTTTATGAATTTTTAAAGTTGAATTAAAATAATTTTTAGACTATTTTTGGTAAAAAAATTATAACTTAAAAAATAATAGACCAATTAACTTGCAATCTTCTCTCGTGTATTAGCCATAGATCTCTTAATGATCATACGAAGTTTCAAGTAAATTGCTCTTGATTTGAATTTTTTATGAATTTTTAATAATTCTATATTTGTATATTAATAAATATTTAATACAAAAACAGTGCTATTAAATTGGATATTATGAACAGAAAACAGTGATTTTTCAAAAGGATTTCTTACTGGTAAAGAATGTGGGGTGGGTGGGGGGCTAAGCGTTGTATTTTTAAAAAATGTTTTTTTTATAACAAACAAAAACCCTTTTTTACCAAAACTACCCTTACCCCCCCACCCACCCAACATTCTTTACCAGTAAGAAATCCTTTTAAAAAATCACTGTTTTTCATCAATGATCCTTAATTCATTAACACTGTTTTTGTATTAAATTTTTATATATAAAATTAATATCAGATTTAAATAATATATATTGGGTCATAGTCTTTGATCTTCTTAGTTTATTCGTTTATTTAAATTTCATATTCAATTATTTCCAAAACTAGGAAACATCTCACGCTCACCTTATTTAACACCTTAACAGCGACTTCCTAAACAAACCTCTCCATAACTCAAAAACTAGTCATAAATATTTCAAAATTTTTTTTGAGTATCTTGTAAGAGACACTTGAGCGCACCCCACTGTCCAGGTTTGGAAACTCTAGCTCAGCTAATTTCGTTGGAAATTGAGGAAACATTTCAAGGTCATCCTAATTACCGATTTTATAACGCAGACTATTACAGTTCGCCACTGTATCGACCCTTAACATACTCCAAATGCCTCAAAGTTTATTTTCCTCTTCACTCTCAGGCAAACGAGGTTCTAGACACTTTAGTCAAATAGCTTCACAGGAAGAAGGGCCTTCCATGAAACCACTTTCAAATTCTCAAAACTCAATGAACTCCTCTTCACTTAACTTACTGGACATGCATGTTTATTTGGTACCATTTTAATCCTCCAGAGTCCAGCATTCCAGTCCAGGTTCCAATAAATGGAAGCCATGTTACTGAAATGGAATTTCCGAACAGGAAAGTGTCCTTTGGACTAATTTTCTAAGGATTAAGCTCGCTTAAAGGGTCGAAAAATCATATCTGATGACAGGGTTGTTAAATAGTAATAACAATAACCCCCCGTGGAGGGTCGGGGGAGTGAGAATAGCCCTCCGGTATGCCCTGCCTGTCGTAAGAGGCGACTAAAAGGGCAACCTGAACCCCCCGAGGAGACAATAGATGAACAAGGGTACCACCAACTGAAACTAAACAAAAACTTTGTGGGAACAGAGGCATAGTATTCATGCAAAACAACAGACTTCTATTAAATGAAACTTTGATGTTTCGACATAAATATCCAGACAATTACGTTAAACTTTATGATGTCCCTACGTGCGAAAACTCTCTATTAAAATTTCCAGTTTTCGGGAATCTCTTCGCTTCTGTTCTCTAGTGAGAGAGGGGTGGGGGGCGGGTGCACCTGGTACGAAACGCGTGCCCCACGTGGTTTAAAGGGAAAGAATAAAAAGACCGCGACGTGTGCGTAAAAAACGCACCCGATAAAAACGGGCTCACGCACCACGATTTTCCGCCTTAGAATGGGGTTGCCGGGTTTTTTCTTTTGCTCTCTCTCTTTTTTTAAAGCATACGACGATATAGGAAAAGGCATAATTATCTCCGATTTAAAGGGTCCATAGCACGATCGTTTACTCGTTTACTTATTTCTTTTTTAGCGCTTCACACATTTCAATATACACATTATAATAGAGCCATCGAATGACCATATCAATCGTAGCAAAGATCGCCTATAAAAGGACGCAGAATATGTTGTCCTCGATATAAATGATGTCCTTTCGATTTATCATTTTTTTTTGCCGGTATTGTCGTTATTGAATGGAAGCCACATTGAATTTCTACGCCACGTCATTCGCATCTGTGAGAGGGTTTTGTCCGTCTTCGGAGGTCTGTAAACGTGTTTTCTTAAAGGCGTTGTTAACCTCGCTATAGCACGAAAACTGGTCATAAATGTTTCGGAAATTTTTTGAGGGTCTTATAGGGGACATGTGAGCGCACACTACTGTCCAGGTTTGGATACTCTAGCTCAGTTAGTTTCGTTGGAAAATTAGGAAATATTTCAAGGTCACCCTACTGCCTGGTTTACTATTATAGCATAGAGTTCCTGAACAAATTGAGCCATTGCTTAAAAACCAGTCAGAATATTGAGGAAATTTTTGAGGCCTATTCTAGGAGACACTTGAGGGCACACCCTTACCTAGGTTGGAAAACTTTAGCTCAGCTAGTTTCCTTGGAAAACTAACTCAACTTGGTTTTTAAGTATTTTTTACCACCATAACAAGGACTCTCTAAACAAACCTGATCATAACTCAAAAACTAGTCATAAATGTTTCGAAAATTTTTTGAGGTTCCTATAGAGGACATTTGAGCGCACACTACTGTCCAGGTTTGGATACTCTAGCTCAGCTAGTTTCGTTGGAAAACTAGGAAATATTTCAAGGTTACCCTACTGCCTGGTGTGCTATTATAGCATAGAGTTTCTGGACAAACTTAGCCATTGCTCAAAAACCAGTCAAAATATTGAGGAAATTTTTGAGGTATATTCTAGGAGACACTTGAGGGCACACCCTTACCTAGGTTGGAAAACTCTAGTTCAGCTAGTTTCCTTGGAAACCTGACTCAATTTAGCTTTTCATTATTTTTTGCTGCTATAACAAGGACTCCCTGGACAAACTTAGTCATTACTCAAAAACTAGTCAAAATATTGAGGAAATTTTTGAGGTCTATTCTAGGAGACACTTGAGGGAACACCCTGACCTAGGTTGGAAAACTCTAGCTCAGCTAGTTTCCTTGAAAAAACTAACTCAATTTGGCTTTTAATTATTTTTTATCGCTATATTAAGGACTCCCTGGACAAACCTGATCATAACTCAAAAACTAGTCATAAATGTTTTGAAAATTTTTTGAGGTTCTTATAGAGGACGTTTGAGCGCACACTACTGTCCAGGTTTGAAAACTCTAGCTCAGCTAGTTTCGTTGGAAACTTAGGAAATATTTCAAGGTCACCCTACTGCCTGGAGTACTATTATAGAGTAGAGTTCCTGGACAAACTTAACCATTGCTCAAAAACCAGTCAAAATATTGAGGAAATTTTTGAGGTCTATTCTAGGGGACACTTGAGGGCACACCCTTACCTAGGTTGGGAAACTCTAGCTCAGCTAGTTTCCTGGGAAAACTAACTCAATTTAGCTTTTAATTATTTTTTGCCGCTACAACATGGACTCCCTGGACAAACCTGATCATAACTCAAAAACTAGTCATAAATGTTTTGAAAATTTTTTGAGGTTCTTATAGAGGACATGTGAGCGCACACTACTGTCTAGGTTTGGATGCTCTAGCTCAGCTAGTTTCGTTGGAAAATTAGGAAATGTTTCAAGGTCACCCTACTGCCTGGTGTGCTATTATAGCATAGAGTTCCTGGACAAATTGAGCCATTGCTTAAAAACCAGTCAAAATATTGAGGAAATTCTTGGAGTGTATTCTAGGGGACACTTCAGGACACACCCTTACCTAGATTGGGAAACTTTAGCTCAGCTAGTTTGCTTGGAAAACTCACTCAACTTGGTTTTTAAGTATTTTTTACCACCATAACGAGGACTCTCTAAACAAACCTGATCATAACTCAAAAACTAGTCATAAATGTTTCGAAAATTTTTTGAGGTTCTTATAGAGGACATGTGAGCGCACACTACTGTCCAGGTTTGGATGCTCTAGCTCAGCTAGTTTCGTTGGAAAATTAACTCAATTTAGCTTTTCATTATTTTTTGCTGCTATGACAAAGACTTCCTGAACAAACTTAGCCATTACTCAAAAACTAGTCAAAATATTGAGGAAATTTTTGAGGTCTATTCTAGGAGACACTTGAGGGCATACCCTTACCTAGATTGGGAAACTCTAGCTCAGCTAGTTTCCTTGAAAAACTAACTCAAGTTGGCTTTTAATTATTTTTTACCACTATAACATAGACTTCCTGGACAAACTTATCCATTACTCAAAAACTAGTCAAAATATTGAGGAAATTTTTGAGGTCTATTCTAGGGGACACTTGAGGGCACACCCTTACCTAGGTTGGGAAACTTTAACTCAGCTAGTTTCCTTGGAAAACTCACTCAATTTAGCTTTTAATTATTTTTTACCGCTATAATATGGACTTCCTGGACAAACTTAGTCATTACTCAAAAACTAATTAAAATATTCAGGAAATTTTTGAGGTGTATTCTAGAAGACACTTGAGGGCACACCCTTACCTAGATTGGGAAACTTTAGCTCAGCTAGTTTCCTTGGAAAACTAACTCAATTTGGCTTTTAATTATTTTTTGTCGCTATAACAAGGACTTCCTGGACAAACCTGATCATAACTCAAAAACTAGTCATAAATATTTTGAAAAATTTTTGAGGTTCTTATAGAGGACATTTGAGCGCACACTACTGTCTAGAATTAGAAACTCTAGCTCAGCTAGTTTCGTTGGAAAACTAGGAAATATTTCAAGGTCACCCTACTGCCTGGTGTGCTATTATAGCATAAAGTTCCTGAACAAATTTAGCCATTGCTCAAAAACCAGTCAAAATAATGAGGAAATTTTTGAGGTCTATTCTAGGGGACACTTGAGGACACACCCTTCCTAGATTGGGAAACTTTAGCTCAACTAGTTTTCTTGGAAAACTATCTCAATTTGGCTTTTAATTAATTTTTACCACTATAATATAAACTTCCTGGACAAACTTAGCCATTGCTCAAAAACCAGTCAAATTATTGAGGAAATTTTTGAGGTCTATTTTAAGGGACACTTGAGGGCATACCCTTACTTAGATTGGGAAACTTTAGCTCAGCTAGTTTCCTTGGAAAACTACTTCAATTTAGCTTTTAATTATTTTTTACCGCTATAACATGGATTTCCTGGACAAACTTAGTCATTACTCAAAAACCAGTCAAAATATTGAGGAAATTTTTGAGGTCTATTCCAGGAGACACCTAAGGGCATATCCTCACCTAGGTTGGAAAACTTTAGCTCAACTAGTTTCCTTGGAAAACTGACTCAAGTTGGCTTTTAATTATTTTTTGCCGCTATAACATGGACTGCCTGGACAAAACTGATCATAACTTAAAAACCAGGCAAAATATTGAGGAAATTTTTGAGGTCTATTCTAGGAAACACTTGAGGGCATACTCTTACCTAGGTTGAAAAACTCTAGCTCAGCTAGTTTCCTTGGAAAACTAACTCAACTTGGTTTTTAAGTATTTTTTACCACCATAACAAGGACTCTCTAAACAAACCTGATCATAACTCAAAAACTAGTCATAAATGTTTCGAAAATTTTTTGAGGTTCGTATAGAGGACATGTGAGCGCACACTACTGTCCAGGTTTGGATACTCTAGCTCAGCTAGTTTCGTTGGAAAACTAGGAAATATTTCAAGGTTACCCTACTGCCTGGTGTGCTATTATAGCATAGAGTTCCTGGACAAATTTAGCCATAACTCAAAAACCAGTCAAAATATTGAGGAAATTTTTGAGGTATATTCTAGGAGACACTTCAGGGCATACCCTTACCTAGGTTGGAAAATTTTAGCTCAGCTAGTTTCCTTGGAAAACTAACTCAATTTAGCTTTTAATTATTTTTTGCCGCTACAACATGGACTCCCTGGACAAACCTGATCATAACTCAAAAACTAGTCATAAATGTTTTGAAAATTTTTTGAGGTTCTTATAGAGGACATGTGAGCGCACACTACTGTCTAGGTTTGGATGCTCTAGCTCAGCTAGTTTCGTTGGAAAATTAGGAAATGTTTCAAGGTCACCCTACTGCCTGGTGTGCTATTATAGCATAGAGTTCCTGGACAAATTGAGCCATTGCTTAAAAACCAGTCAAAATATTGAGGAAATTCTTGGAGTGTATTCTAGGGGACACTTCAGGACACACCCTTACCTAGATTGGGAAACTTTAGCTCAGCTAGTTTGCTTGGAAAACTCACTCAACTTGGTTTTTAAGTATTTTTTACCACCATAACGAGGACTCTCTAAACAAACCTGATCATAACTCAAAAACTAGTCATAAATGTTTCGAAAATTTTTTGAGGTTCTTATAGAGGACATGTGAGCGCACACTACTGTCCAGGTTTGGATGCTCTAGCTCAGCTAGTTTCGTTGGAAAATTAACTCAATTTAGCTTTTCATTATTTTTTGCTGCTATGACAAAGACTTCCTGAACAAACTTAGCCATTACTCAAAAACTAGTCAAAATATTGAGGAAATTTTTGAGGTCTGTTCTAGGAGACACTTGAGGGCACACCCTTATCTAGATTGGGAAACTCTAGCTCAGCTAGTTTCCTTGGAAAACTAACTCAAGTTGACTTTAATTTATTTTTTACTGCTACTACATAGACTTCCTGGACAAACTTAGTCATTACTCAAAAACCACTCAAAATATTGAGGAAATTTTTGAGGTCTATTCTAAGAGGCATTTGAGGGCATACTCTTACCAAGGTTGGGAAACTTTAGCTCAGCTAGTTTCCTTGGAAAACTAACTCAATTTGGCTTTCAATTATTTTTTACCGCTATAACATGGACTTCCTGGACAAACTTAGCCATTGCTCAAAAACTAGTCAAAATATTGAGGAAATTCTTAAAGTGTATTCTAGGGGACACTTCAGGGCATACCCTTACCTAGGTTGGAAAATTTTAGCTCAGCTAGTTTCCTTGGAAAACTACTTCAATTTAGCTTTTAATTATTTTTTACCGCTATAACATGGATTTCCTGGACAAACTTAGTCATTACTCAAAAACCAGTCAAAATATTGAGGAAATTTTTGAGGTCTATTCCAGGAGACACCTAAGGGCATATCCTCACCTAGGTTGGAAAACTTTAGCTCAACTAGTTTCCTTGGAAAACTGACTCAAGTTGGCTTTTAATTATTTTTTGCCGCTATAACATGGACTGCCTGGACAAAACTGATCATAACTTAAAAACCAGGCAAAATATTGAGGAAATTTTTGAGGTCTATTCTAGGAAACACTTGAGGGCATACTCTTACCTAGGTTGAAAAACTCTAGCTCAGCTAGTTTCCTTGGAAAACTAACTCAACTTGGTTTTTAAGTATTTTTTACCACCATAACAAGGACTCTCTAAACAAACCTGATCATAACTCAAAAACTAGTCATAAATGTTTCGAAAATTTTTTGAGGTTCGTATAGAGGACATGTGAGCGCACACTACTGTCCAGGTTTGGATACTCTAGCTCAGCTAGTTTCGTTGGAAAACTAGGAAATATTTCAAGGTTACCCTACTGCCTGGTGTGCTATTATAGCATAGAGTTCCTGGACAAATTTAGCCATAACTCAAAAACCAGTCAAAATATTGAGGAAATTTTTGAGGTATATTCTAGGAGACACTTCAGGGCATACCCTTACCTAGGTTGGAAAATTTTAGCTCAGCTAGTTTCCTTGGAAAACTAACTCAATTTAGCTTTTACTTATTTTTTGCCGCTATAACAAGGACTTCCTGGACAAACTTAGTCATTACTCAAAAACTAATTAAAATATTGAGCAAATTTTTGAGGTTTATTCTAGGAGACACTTGAGGGCACACCCTTACCTAGATTGGGAAACTTTAGCTCAGCTAGTTTCCTTGGAAAACTAACTCAATTTGACTTTTAATTATTTTTTACCGCTATAACAAGGACTCCCTAGACAAACTTAGCCATTACTCAAAAACCAGTCAAAATATTGAGGAAATTTTTGAGGTCTATTCTAAGAGACACTTGAGGGCATACCCTTACTTAAGTTGGGAAACTTTAGCTCAGCTAGTTTCCTTGGAAAACTAACTCAATTTAGCTTTTAATTATATTTTGCTGCTATAACATGGACTTCCTGGACAAACTTATCCATTACTCAAAAACCAGTCAACATATTGAGGAAATTTTTGAGGTCTATTCTAGGAGACACTTGAGGGCACACCCTTACCTAGATTGAGAAACTTTAGCTCAGCTAGTTTCGTTGGAAAATTAGGAAATATTTCAAGGTCACCCTACTGCCTGGTGTGCTATTATAGCATAGAGTTCCTGGACAAATTTAGCCATAGCTCAAAAACCAGTCAAAATATTGAGGAAATTTTTGAGGTGTATTCTAAGGGATACTTGAGGGCACACCCTTACCTAGGTTGAGAAACTTTAGCTCAGCTAGTTTCCTTGGAAAACTAACTCAAGTTGGCTTTAATTTATTTTTTACCGCTACTACATAGACTTCCTGGACAAACCTGCTCATAACTCAAAAACTAGTCATAAATGTTTCAAAAATTTTTTGAGGTTCCTATAGAGGACATTTGAGCGCACATTACTGTCCAGGTTTGGATACTCTAGCTCAGCTAGTTTCGTTGGAAAACTAGGAAATAGTTCAAGGTCACCCTACTGCCCGTTTCTACTATTTTATCACAGACTACCTGGACAAAATTAGGGATAGCTCAAAACCCAGTCAAAATATTGAGGAAATTCTTGGAGTGTCTTCTAGGGGACACTTGAGGGCACACCATTGCCCAGGTTAAGAAACTCTAGTTCAGCTAGTTTCTTTGGAAAACTAGGCACCATTTCAAGGTCACCCTATTTGTACCGTTAAATTTCAAGATCTGAGCACCAAACCAGTAATTCCATGACGTATACTCGGCTTATCTTAATATTCAAAAATCGGTTGGCGCCAAATGATTGGATAACGCCAAACATTTTAGCCTGATAACCCGTTTTCTATAGCGACAATCTTAAGCAAATAAGCGAGACTAATTTGCTTTTGGCATTAATTGTTTGTTTGTTCAAGGCCCATTAAGAACATATTAATATACTTCTCTCTCTTTGCTCTATATTTTCGATTCTCTCTCTCTCTCTCTCTCACTTGCACTTATGACCATTTTCAAGCAATTTAAAGGAAAAATTAAATTTAATATAAAAGCCCTCGATCGAGCTGTCAATAAGACTTCCGGTAAACGTAAGGACCTTTCAAGTCCTACAATAGGGTTTTCCCCCCTCAAAAAAAAGAGAAAAAAATTGTTTTTTTTTTGTTATATAAACAACAATAAGCCGGTTAATCGGATATCGAAATGTGGGGTCAAATAATCTTGAAAATGTTCTCCCTAGGGGCCTGTCAAAGACCATCGTCTTAAATTTTCCGAAAAAACGTATGAAGAGGTAAGAGGGAGTGAGAGAGAGAGGTATAATTATTATGTAAGTTCTGATAAGGGTAGGAATGATAAGACCCTTTTCATTGACCGTTTATGGGACCTAAAAGGTGTTAAGGAGCATAAAGGGATACATTTAGCTTTATTTAATCTAAGGCCGGTTTGCTTAGGCATTTCGAGATAACGACCTAAAAATTATCAGAGAGAGAAAAAAGGAAGTTTGCTGCAGTTTAATATTTAAACAAACAAACAACTCTTGGGTCGCGTTATCTTTTATACATTAAGTTGATTTAATAATATTTTACGATTTTTTGGCAATAATTCGTAGACTTGCCGCATTTTATTCCCTATTATGGGGTGTACCCCGTTGCTTCCCTTTGTTACATTTTTTTATGCACTTTTATTGTGTTTTTTTGTATCGTACAAGCCGAGGGGAGTGAGTTCTAAAGTGCACGGGGAGGAGCCGCACTCACGACAAATCGTCGACATAAATAAATAAAAATTGCGGATTGGAAAAATCTATCAATTCGGAGACATTGTGCTGTTGAGATCGGTTTCTTGCTACTATGGTGCTTCTAGCGTCGCTAATTGGTCTGAAAAATCACTGTTTTTATATTAAATATTTATATATAAAATTACTGTGTTAGTATGTTGGATGTTATTATAGAAATCAGCTCTTGTTCATGGGTACTATTTTGAAAAACAGGCACAGGTAAAGTTAATAAAAAACATATTTTTTTTGCAGAAAATAATTGCCTTAGAGGAAAAACTTTGTTACTTATTAAATTTTTCAAAACAAAAACCGAGATTTTTGCGTGGAATCCAAAAAGTCCTTTTGAGTGATACATTTCTGGGAAAATTGGTTATAACTTTTTTTTGGTACTTTTTCCAAAAAAGTTTTATGAGTCTTTTGAAGTGTTTTAGGTGATTTATCTATTTCCAAGAAAAAAATTTAATTTATTTCAAAATTTTTTTTTTTTTAAATGTTTCACCCAAGAATTTTCAAATTTTTCAAAAATCGTCGATAACTCCTTTATTTTTTGATTTAGAGTTAAAAGTTATTCTTTATGATTTGTTCTATTTTTAATCAAAAATCCAATGCTAAAAGAAAATTTTTAATTTTCTCAATAGTTTTTGAGAAAATGAGGAAAAAATGTTTAGAGGTTTTTTCCAATTTTCTGGAAAACTATTGAACTTAAAAATTATTTATCTATTAGATCTGATGCGCATTAAGATTCTAAACAACTTTTATTCAAACAACTTTTTTCTCCAAGCAATAGTTTTTCAGAAAAAAAATAAAAACCGAAATTATGAACATTTTTCTAGGGGTACCCCTTTGGATTTTTTGAGGAAGACTTTTTTGAGTATAACTTTTTTCAGGTACATTTTTCAAAAAAGTTTTATAAGACTTTTTTGAAGCCCTTTGGGTAATTAATCCATTTCCAAAAAAAAATCAATTTTTTCAAAAAAAAATTTTTTTTCACAATTTTGACCCGAAAATTTTTCATTTTTTCAAAAACCTCTCATAACTCCTTTATTTATCAATTTTGGATAAAATGTTATTCTATATAATTTGTTCTATTTTTAAAGAGGAATCGAATGCTAAAAGAAAATTTTCAATATTCCAAATAGTTTTTGAGAAAATGAGGAAAAACTGTTTAAGGGTTTTCCTCAATTTTCCCGAAAACTGCTGTACTTAAAAATTATTTTTTTATTGCATTTGATGCGCATTGATATTCCAAACAACTTTTGTCTAAAAAATTTTTTTCTCCATCCAATAATTTTCCAGAAAAAAAATAAAAACCGAAATTATGAACATTTTTCCAGGGGTACCCCTTTGGTTTTTTTGGGAAGGAAATTTTTAGGAAAATTGGGTATAACTTTTTTTTGGTACTTTTTTCAAAAAAGTTTTATAAGACTTTTTTGAAGTATTTTAGGTGATTTGTTTATTTCCAAAAAAAAAAAATAATTTTTTTCAAAAATTTTTTTTTTCAAATTTTTCACCCAAAAATTTTCAAATTTTTCAAAAATCGTCGATAACTTCCTTATTTTTTTATTTAGAGCTAAAAGTTATTCTTTATGTTTTGTTCTATTTTTAATCGAGAATCCAATGCTAAAAGAATTTTTTAAATTTTCTCAATAGTTTTCGAGAAAATGAGGAAAAACTGTTTGGAGGTTTTTTTCATTTTTCTGGAAAACTATTGTACTTAAAAATTATTTTTCTATTGGATCTGATGCGTATTAAAATTCTAAACAACTTTTATTTAAACAACTTTTTTTTCCAGGCAATAGTTTTTCAGAAAAAAAATTAAAACCGAAATTATGAACATTTTTCCAGGGGTACCCCTTTGGATTTTTTGAGGGAGGAATTTTTGGGAAAATTGAGTATAACTTTTTCCAGGTACATTTTCCAAAAAAGTATTATAAGACTTTTTTGATGGTTTTTGGCTGATTTATTCATTTCTAAAAAAAAATCAATTTTTTCAAAAAAAAATTTTTTTCACTATTTTGACCCAAAAATTTTCCATTTTTTCAAAAAACCTCTCATAACTCCTTTATTTATCAATTTTGGACAAAATGTTATTCTATATAATTTGTTCTATTTTTAAATAGGAATCGAATGCTAAAAGAAAATTTTCAATATTCCCAATAGTTTTCGTGAAAATGAGAAAAAACTGTTTAGGGATTTTTTCCAATTTTCTGGAAAACTATTGAACTAAAAAATTATTTTTTTATTGCATCTGATGCGCATTGACTATTCAAACAACTTTTGTCTAAACAATTTTTTTCTCCATCCAATAATTTTCCAGAAAAAAAATAAAAACCGAAATTATGAACATTTTTCCAGGGGTACCCCTTTGAGGGAGATATTTTTGGGAAAATTGAGTATAACTTTTTCCAGGTACATTTTCCAAAAAAGTGTTATAAGACTTTTGTGATGGTTTTTGGCTGATTTATTCATTTCCAAAAAAAACAAATTTTTCCAAAAAAAAATTTTTTTCACAATTTTGACCCAAAAATTTTTCATTTTTTCAAAAAACTCTCATAACTCCTTTATTTATCAATTTTGGACAAAATGTTATTCTATATAATTTGTTCTATTTTTGAATAGGAATTGAATGCTAAAAGAAAATTTTCAATATTCCCAATAGTTTTTGAGAAAAAAACGTTTATATGGAAAAAAGTTCTTATTTTTTGCTCAGCACTCAATTTTGAATCACCCTGTATTTAAAAATTATAGAAAAAATATGAGACCACTGAATAAAAAAGATAATACAATCAAGAAGCTTTTTATAAAAATTGTATAAAACTTTCCAAGTGTTTTAGTTAATTTTCTGTAACCTAATTTTTTTGTTTAGGGCGATTATTTTATGCAATAAAAACGCTTTTTTAACAAAACTACCCTTAGCCCCCCACCCACCCCACGCTGTTTACCAGTAAAAAATTCATTTGAAAAATCACTGTTTTCCAAAATAATATACATGAATAAAATTGTTTATTTAAATTTGTAATATAATTTTACTTAAATTACATATAAATACTTAGTACAAAAATTGAATCATGTGTGTTACTTTAAAAAATAATGATTTTGCCACAGAATTTTTCACTGGTAAACTGTGTGGGGTGGGTGGGGGGCTAAGGGTAGACTTTATGAAAAAAACAGTTGTTTTGCAGAAAATAATTGAAATGAAATTGACTGGTTTTTTTTAAAACAATTTAATATATGAACCGTTTCTATAGGTTTAATACTTTCTGAGCTAGAGCCATTTGTATAGGTCAAGCCCGCATAATCACCAGATTTAAAGTCTTTAGAATAAACTCCAGAAATGCAATAATCAATTTCTATAACAAACATTACTGGGCTCAATAAAACCCTCGAGCTATTACAAAGACACATTTTCAGGAACAGAAACGTTTGGATCGGTATCGTATCCTCGTAATCTTCTTTACCAGGACGCCTTAACGGATAGAATTATTGTAATTTTCTCCAAAATGCTTCTGCAAGATGTTCCTCTTCAGTTACAGCAACAACTTTGGTTTATGCATGACGGTGCTCCAGCAACACTTTAGCATATTGGCTCGTGAGCATTTAAATAGAGTCTACCGAAATAAATGCGGATAGGCCGTGGAGAATCACAGTTTTGGCCACCTAGATCACCTGACTTAAATAGCCTAGATTTTTTTTTGTGGGGACACCTAAAAACATTGGTTTATCAGACACCAATTGTGACATTAGAAGAATTAAGAAATAGAATTATTTAATTATTATTTTTATTAATATGAACTTTTTGACTTAAAATCAGACTAGGAGTGTCCCTTTTAAATTATGACATACCTTTAATAAGTAACACCCTATATAAGCAGTATATGATATACTTTTCATACACGTATAATCTTGGACTCCAAGAATTTCCAAAATATTTCCACTAAATTTTGAGTAATGGACAAGTTTGTCCAAGAGATCCATTAAACAATAATGGTGAAATTGTACTTCAACGGAGCAATATTTCACAAATACCGCCTCCTCCCTTGTGCCCACGATCGAACATATAATTTAATTTTCTCACACAAAAGAAAGGGATACCGTGCAAAATCATCGTGCTTAGGCCACTCACTCACAAACAAATGAAATATCGGTTAAAACACTTAAAAAGGTCTCTAATAACTTCCCGGAACCGAGAGGATGATGAGAGCGAGCCGACCTGCTTGTGTAATTATATCGGGGACAAGGATGGAGAGAGAAATTTCTATTTTAAAACAAGTGGTTTGTAGGCCTACCTGGACTACCTGGACATCATTTTCTACCTGATACATCTGCTTATTAACACGTAAATAACTCGTTTTTGCGCAAAAGTTTTAATCTGATTACCAAAGAAGGTGTTAATATTGCATTCGTGGGCCTTGAATACTCACGTCAGATTAAGGATCAAATCGTTAATTTCAAGTTTGAAAGACTGAAAAAGGTCCGTAATTTGAAACGTAAATTCGATATTCTCCCACCAGGTGACCGCAAAAAATGCGGAAGCTCTGAATACCCCGCAAACAGCAGATTTTTACCCAAATAAAAGAAAAAAAAAATAATGAAGAAGAAGAAACCCATAAGGGCCCGAACATGTGCAACCCATCAATAATGGACCCGTAGAGATATTTGCACAAAAATCCATCAGGTCAATCTACTTTTACTTTCAAAAAACGAAGCATAATTTGATATCGGCCGGTATCTTTGTTCCTTTTTTCTCACAATGGCCTTTTTTTTGTTAAGGGGTCACTAAAGGTTTGGAAGTTTTGTCTACTAATAACTTCCATCTCTTATTGTTTATTTAAGTGTGTTGCATCAAACAACGTTGAAAGTTCGAAAGCAAAAAAAATGAAACTCGAGACGACTCCCACCACGTTGTCCATTCGGTGACACAACATCGGGGCCGTTTCCCTTCCGGGTGGGTGCCGCGACCCTCTGCCACCCTTCAGTTTTTACAGATTTTAGGGAATAACGTGCACAATTCGGGCTGTTAAAGAACAGGGACGGCGTTACCGTACGAATATCCTTTTGCCCTAAGCATCACGGTTTGAGGTTAAATTGGGAAGAATTTAGAGGGAAGAAACAAAAACCCATATTAAAGGTTCCATAGGGAATATCATGAAGAAACTTTAAAAGAAGATTAATCAATACAATAGTTCTGTACAAAGAGAGTGAGAACTCAGACGTGCTAGTTGACCAATTGGAGTTTTTGTACTATGGAGGGTTGGTTCAGTACAATTTTTTAAATGGTACAAAGTCTTTTTTTAATTTTGCACGTCCCTGGCATTATTAAGAAGTGTTTTAATTTATATGCAAAGTATAGTGGTGCGACGCCTCTGACCACGAACAAGGTTGTTTTTAGTACAAATTTTTAAATAGTACTTAGTTCTGTTGACATATTTGTATTGTTTCTCACCCAGTTTCTGTGGCAAAATCATTGTTTTTCAAAATAACACACATACTAAATATTTATATATAATTTAAATAAATAAATTTATTCACGTATAAATGATTTGATAAAACAGTGATTTTTTAATTGAATTTTTTACTGATAAACAGTGTGGGGTGGGTGGGGGGCTAAGGGTAGACTTTATGAAAAAACAGTTATTTTTGCACAAAATAATTGAAATGAAATTGACTGGTTTTCTTTAGAACATTTTGATAGAGCTAGAACCAGTTGCAAGTGCAAAAAAAACTGTTTTTTTCTTTTACTCTACCCTTGCCCCCCCACCCACCCCACACACTTGACCAGTGAAAAATTGTATTCAAAAATCATTGTTTTCCAAAATAATACTGCAGACGTTTCGTTCTTTATTTGGGTCATCTTCAGGGGCATTTATGCCCAAACATTTAGCAATCCACATATAGAAAATTTCATTTTATCATTTCATATTTTTTCTATATTTCTCTGTGTATGATATTCCGTTATTACACTATAAAATATATACGTATACGAAAAGTGTATCGTTTCCTACATAATAGCATAAATGTAAAAACAGTGTTTTTAGTAATTATTTCGTGCAAAAAACTGTTTTTTCATGAAGTCTACCCTTAGCCCCCCACCCACCCCACACACCTGACCAGTGAGAAATTGTATTCAAAAATCATTGTTTTCCAAAATAATACTGCAGACGTTTCGCTTTTTATTTTGGTCATCTTCAAGGGCATTAGGTATAATTATTGTTTTATACACGGCAATTCATATTCTATTTTTTCTATGATATTCCATTATTACACTATAAAATATATACGTGTATGAAAAGTGTATCGTCTCCTACATAATAGCATAAATATTAAATCGGTATTTTTGGTAATTATTTAATGCAAAAAAATCGTTTTTTTATTCACTCTACCCTTTCCCCCCCCGCCCACCCTACACACCTGACCAGTGAAAAATTCTGTGGCAAAATCATTGTTTTTCAATATAACACACATACTAAATATTTATATATAATTTAAATAAACAATTTTATTCACGTATAAATGATTTGATAAAACAGTGATTTTTCAATTGAATTTTTTACTGGTCAGGTGTGTGGGGCGGGTGGGGGGCTAAGGGTAGACTTTATGAAAAAAACAGTTATTTTTGCACAAAATAATTGAAATGAAATTGACTGGTTTTCTTTAGAACATTTTGATATATGAACCATTACTGTAGGTCTAATACTTGCTGAGCTAGAACCAGTTGCAAGTCCAAAAAAAATGTTTTTTTCTTTTACTTTACCCTTGCCCCCCCCACCCACCCCACACACCTGACCAGTGAAAAATTGTATTAAAAAATCATTCCAGAAGATATTCCATTATTACACTATAAGTCATATACGTGTATAAAAAGTATATCATATACTGTATATATATGTGATATTAAGGTCACTTTATTATCCATAATTTTCATAAAAAGCGTTTTTCTTTCAGGCAATTATTTACTGCAAAATTTTTTTTTATTCATTCTACCCTTGCCCCCCCACCCACCCCACACACCTGACCAGTGAGAAATTGTATTAAAAAATCATTGTTTTCCAAAATAATTCTGCAGACGTTTCGCTCTTCATTTTAGTCATCTTCAGGGGTATTTATGTCCAAACATTTAGCAAAAAGGCTTTTTTTCAAAGGAAATGAAAACTTAGACGTACTGGTTGGCAAATTAGAATTTTCTTTGTACTGTAGAGGGTTGTGTGTTCAGTACAATTTTTTAAATGGTACATTGTTCTGTTGACACGTTTGTACTGTTTTCACTGATTTTGTATTATAAAATTGTACTAAAAAAACCCTTATGCGCGGTCAGTTTTCTATTAAAGATGTACTAATTATTGTACTTTAAAGCAAACGATTGCATTTTCATTACATTCAACAATGCTTGACTTCTATAAACAAATAGAGCGTTTTGCACTTAAAAAAAAAGACAGCGTTTGGGTTACATCTTCAGGAAAATGACCTATTTTTTAACCCTTAAAATTGCAATTAACCATTTTTCACCCTGTCTATTAGACACAAACAAATGTAGTTTGACGACATAAATCCTCCAAAACCATAATCAAAAATGCTTTGGGTCTTTGAGACTATTAAACCCGATAAACTGGTGATACCCACTAGAACTTATCAAACTTCTTGATGTTGAAGTTGTAATTGATATTCCTCTTCAACTCTTGTATTTATAATAAAGGAAACATTCTTGAACAATGGTTCAAGAATGCTCAAATGACATTGAAGATCATTTATAGAAGACACAAGACCAAGTTCGACCCTGTAAACCACCTAAATCATCATCATCCCCATCCCCATTGTCCGTCGGTCCAGCCATCGAACATTTCGGAATCATCGAAGGGTTGTTGTTCTCTCATTTAATGTACGTACGTCTTCTTTATTGGAAGAAGGGTAACGCGGACTGAATTTTGGGGCTCGTTGTGTAATTTCCGAACTCGTTTTTGCACATTGTTTTTAGGGGTGAGGGTGCCGTAGTGGCGACGTTCCCCCGGTAAAATGTTACTGCTACAATCGACCCCTTGTTGTATGGCGATTTTCAGTTTGACATCATGTCATCTTTTTGAAACCGACTTAATTTCGGGACTTATTTTACTGCAATAGTTATTTTTGGTTCGAACGTTCATTTTTGGTTGAACTTTCACGACAAATATCTAATAAAAATGTCCTCAGTTTTTTATTAGACTTACCCTTGCTCCCCCGCCCACCCCACAAAGCTTACCAGTAAGAAATTCTTCTGCAAAATCATTGCTTTTCAAAATAATACTCATGAATAACAGCTTATTTCATCGTTAATATCTAATCTAATTACACAGTTTGTTTATTTAAATTTGATATAATTACATTTATTTATATTAATAAATATTTAATACAAAAACAGTTATTTTTCAAATGATTTTTTTACTGATCAGGTGTGTGGGGTGGGTGGGGGGCTAAGGGTAGACTTTATGAAAATATATTTATTTTGCACAAAATAATTGAAACAAAATTGACTGTTTTTTTTTTAGAACAATTTGATATATGAACCATTCCTATAGGTTTAATACTTTCTGAGCTAGAGCCAGTTGCAAGTGCAAAAAAACTGTTTTTTTATAAAGTCTACCCTTGTAATTGTTATAATACGCATGAAATACGCGCGCTGGTTTTTACATTAATGTCCAATCTAATAAAACAGTTTTTTTATTTAAATTTCATATAATTATATACATGTATATTAATAAATATTTAATACAAAAACAGTGTTATTAGATTGGATAATATGGACGAAAAACATTAATTTTGCAGAAAAATTTCTTACTGATAAGCTGTGTGGGGTGGGTGGGGGGTGCAAGTGTGATGTTCATGAAAAAAGTTTTTTTGCAGAAAAATACTTGGAATATGAAAAATTTTCTTTTACCATTAAAAATAGAACAAATCATGTAGAGTAACATTTTTTTCTAAAGCTCAAAATAAAAGAGTTATGGATGATTTTTGAAAAACTGGAAAATTCTTGGGTGAAATATTTGAAAAAAAAAATTTTTGAAAAAATAATTTTTTTTTTTTGGGGAATAGATAAATTAGCCAAAAAACATCAAAAAAGTCTTATAACGCTTTTTTGAAAAATGTACCAAAAAAAAAATTATACCTAATTTTTCCAAAAATTTCTCCCTCAAAAAATCCAAAGGGGTACCCCTGGAAAAATGTTCATAATTTCGGTTTTTATTTTTTTTATGAAAAACTATTTGTTGGAGAAAAAAGTTGTTTGAACAAAAGTTGCTTGGAATCTTAATGCGCATCAGGTGCAATAGAAAAATAGTTATTAAGTTCAATAGTTTTCCAGAAAATCTGGAAAAACCTTTGCGCAGTTTTTCTTTATTTTCTCGAAAACTACTTGGAATGTAGAAAATTTTCTTATGCCAGTAAATTCCCAATCAAAAATAGAACAAAACATATAGAATAACATTTTGGCCTAAACCTCAAAATAAAAGAATTATGGACGATTTTTGAAAAACTGGAAAATTTTTGGGTAAAAAATTTGGAAAAAAAAATTTTTTTTTTTAAATTTAATTTTTTTCTGGAAATGGATAAATCACCCAAAATGCTTCAAAAAAGTCTTATAAAACTTTTTTGAAAAATGTACCAAAAAAAAGTTATACTCAATTTTCCCAGAAATTTCTCCCTTAAAAATCCTAAAGGAATTTTTGGGTTCCACGGAACAACTATCGGTTTTTGTTTTGAAAATTTAGTAAATTACAAAATTGTTCCTCTAAGGCAATTATTTTCTGCAAAACAAAACTGTTTTTCATTAACTTTACCCGTGCCCTCCCACCCACCCCACACACTTTACCAGTAAGAAATTGTATTCAAAAATCAATGTTTTCCAAAATAATACGCATGAATAACAGCTGGTTTTGTCATTAATGTCCAATTTTATAACACAGTTTTTTATTTAAATTTCATATAACTATATATATGTATATTAATAAATATTAATACAAAAACAGTGCTATTATATTGGATATAATGGACGAAAAACAGTAATTTTTCAAAAGAATTTCTCACTGATAAAATATGTGGGGTGGGTGGGGGGTGTAAGGGTAGTTTTTTGATAAACAAGTTTTGTTTATAAAAGACAAAAACCGTTTTTTTTAAAATACTACCCTTGCCCCCCCACCCACCCCACACACCTGACCAGTGAAAAAATTCTATTCAAAAATCATTGTTTTCCAAAATAATAATACTGCAAACGTTTCGCTCTTCATTTTGGTCATCTTCAGGGGCCTTACTAGTTGGCAAATTAGAATTTTCGTACTGTGAATGGTTGTGTGTTCAGTACAATTTTTTAAATGGTACATTGTTCTGTTGATGCAATTAGTGTGGACTTGAAGGACTTTAAAATACGCATGTTGCACCCAATCACCCATAAACAAACAGCAAACCCTTTGAGGAGCCTTTTGCCATTCCGTAATCGGTTTCGGCACCTTCATTTTTTTCCTACAAAACCCCTAAAGTTGCCTTATTCAATTTAATAAAACAACTGATCCAACAATTTTTTTTAAGGGTGTGAACTGCATAAAGACACCATAGGAGGTGGCGCCGTGGTCATTAGGGGCATGGACTTTCGGCTAAAGAAAAAGTGGCCGATTTAATGAGAATTTCGATAGTTTTCGCCCATATATCTCGCCAAAACACGGCCGGACAAAGGAGGCGACTCGAGAGATGTATTAAATAATTTCGAGATATATCTCTAATAAATGCGACGTCACGGCAATGATTAATGGTCCGCGGGCTTTTGTTTGTCGAAGGGTAGAAATCGCTTTTAACATCGTTTTAGGGGATTTTCTCTCTCTCTCTCTCTTTTTTTTGTGTGGTTGCCTCCGTTTTTCTAGAGGGGTGTCTTGTGGTCGCAGATAACTTATCAGTACCGTCTAACGTTGGACATTTTAGTTAGTAACGAGTTTTAAATATCGAGTTGATAATTAAGTTAATTTCTTGAAAAGGCGTATCGATAACCGACATTTCTTTATTGGACAATCGTGGAACGTGGTCTCAGATAAAACGCATGGATGACGAGTATTTTGGGTTAAGGAAGAGTGGTTTTAGTACGGCACTGAAGGGAGAAAAAGCTGGTCTTGTTCGATATATATCAAATTTAAATAAACAGGGTTGTTAAGATAAATTTTGCAAATATATTTAGTGCAAAAACATTGTTTTTCGTCGATACAACCCTTAGCCCCCCGCCCACCCCACACAGTTTACCAGTGAGAAATTCTATTGAAAAAGCACTTTTTTTATATTAAATATTTATTAATATACATATATAAAATTTAAATAAACAAACTGTGTTATTAGATTAAACATTAATGACAAAACCAGCTGTTATTAATGCATATTATTTTGGAAAACAGTGATTTTTGCAAATAATTTCTGACTGGTAAGGTGTGTGGGGTGGGTGGGGGGGCAAGGGTTTTTTTTATTAAAAAACGGTTTTTTTCTTTTATAAAAAAATAACCGTTTTTTAAAAAATACTACCCTTAGCCCCCCACCCACCCCAAAAATTTGTCCAGTAAGAAATTCCTATGAAAAATCACTATTTTTTGTCCATATTATCCAATCTAATAACGCTGTTTTTATATTAAATATTTGAATGGTATTAAATTAAATATTGCATTTATATTTTTTGCAAAAACATTGTTTTTTATCAAAACAATTCTTACCCTCCACCTACTCCCAAAAAAAAAAGTTTTATCATTTCTGGTTCATTTTTTAGACCTTGATTCACAAAACTCACTATAACTCAATGAGTTTTCAACTCACAAAAACCGTTCGCATATCAAAACGTTCAGAAAAGAACGCACTAACTTTTAGTGAAAATCCCATTAATATGCCTTAAATACTTTTTGAATTATCCAAGCTGGAACTTATGTATTCAAGATATGACTGTCCTAGAAACATAAATTGCTGTAACTCGGTAACTATTTAAGCTAAAATTATGTTTTATGTACCAAAATGATCTTCAAGAATCCTCTTATACTCTGTACCATAAACTGTGTTATTAGATTGGATATTATTGACAAAACCAGCTGTTATTCATGCGTATTATTTTGGAAAACAGTGATTTTTCATAGGAATTACTTACTGGTAAAGTATGTGGGGTGGGTGGGGGGGTGTAAAGGTAGTTTTTATGAAAAACGTTTTTTTTGTTAATAATAAAAACCATTTTTTTTAAACTACCCTTATACCCCCCACCCACCCCACATACTTTACCAGTAAAAAAATCCTATAAACAATCATTATTTTCTATCCATATTATTCAATCTAATAACGTTATTTTTATATTAAATATTTCAATGTTATTAAATTAAATATTGCATTTATATTTTTTGCAAAAACATTGTTTTTTATCAAACTAATCCTTAAAACCCCCCACTCACTCCAAAAAAAATATATATTATTTCTGGTTCAGTTTTTGAACCTTGACTCACAAAACTCATTATAACTCAGTGAGTCCTTAACTCACAAATATCTTTCGCATACCAAAACGTTCAGAAGAGAACGCACTAACTTTTAATGAAAACCCCATTAAGATGCCTCGAATAGTTTCTGAATTATCTTATCTGGAACCTATGTATGCAAGATATAATTGTCCTGGAAACATAAATTGCTGTAACTCAGTAATTATTTGTGCTAAAAAGATGATTTATGTTTTATAATGATCTCCAAGAACCCCTTTATAACCTTCAAAATTATCGTATTAAATCGGGAAGCCTTGTCGAACGTTTTGGAACATGTGGATTTAATATATACGGACCTTTCCGAGGCGTTCGACAGTGTTAAGCTCAGTTTATTATTACTATACTAAAAGTTAATGCGTTCTTTTCTGAACATTTTGATATACGAACGATTTTTGTGAGTTAAGGACTCACTGAGTTATAATGGGTTTTGTGAGTCAAGGTCCAAAGGTTACAGCACTATATGTTTCTAGGACAGTCATTTCTTGCATACATATGTTCTAGGCAGGATAATTTGAAAACTATTCCAGGCATCTTAATGGGGTTTCTACTCACAGTTAGTGCGTTTTTTTGTAAACATTTTGATATGCAAACGATTTTTGTGAGTTAAGAACTCACTGAGTTATAGTGAGTTTTATGAGTCAAGGTCCAAAAAGTGAACCAGAAATGATAACACTTTTTTTTTGGGATGGATGAGGGGTTTTAAGGATTGTTTTGATAAAAAACAATGTTTTTGCAACAAATATAAATGCAATATTTAATTTAATAACATTTAAATATTTAATATAAAAACAGCGTTATTAGATTGGATAATATGGACAAAAAATAGTGATTTTTCATTGGAATTTCTTACTGGTAAAGTTTGTGGGGTGGGTGGGGGGGGCAAGGGTAATTTTATTAAAAAAACGGTGTTTATCTTTTACAAAATAAATTGTTTTTTCAAAAAACTACCCTTACACCCCCCACCCACCCCACATACTTTACCAGTAAGAAATTCATTTGAAAAATCACTGTTTTTCGTTCGTAAT
Source organism: Anthonomus grandis grandis (assembly GCF_022605725.1). Classification (NCBI taxonomy): domain Eukaryota; kingdom Metazoa; phylum Arthropoda; class Insecta; order Coleoptera; family Curculionidae; genus Anthonomus; species Anthonomus grandis. The sequence continues at coordinate 8,083,078 of NC_065565.1, forward strand.
CCCTAATTTATTAACACTGTTTTTGTACTAAATAATTAAATATAAAATTAAGTAAAGGAAATAACTCAGAAGATCAAAGACTCTGGCCCAATATATATTATTTAAATTTAATAACAGTTTTATATATAAATATTTAATACAAAAACAGTGTTAATAAATTAAGCATTACGAACGAAAAACAGTGAATTTTCCAAAGAATTTCTTACTAGTAAAGTATGTGGGGTGGGTGGGGGGCCAAGCGTAAGCTCAATAAAAAATGGTTTTTTTGCATGAATTGCCTGAGAAAAAAATCCTTTTTACGAAAATCATATGAATAAACGCTTATTTTAACTATGGCTTATATGCAGGAATTCAAAAGACAATTGAGAAGACCAATTTTAATAAGTTTATTCATACAATATACCACCCACCTGAGAACAAAATACGAAGAAGCCGGAACCCCTATTATTGCAAAAAATCCTCATTTAACGCATGGCCACTAGAATTTCGCTCTAGCGATCCATTTATCAAAAAATTCGGCGTCATTATGGTCCTTTTATCACATACATTGGTGAACAACAGCTACTACCACATCGGTCAGTACAATATCACTTATTAATTTCACCCCCGTTGAGTTTGCTCCGTATTCTTGACCACCACCAACAGTTGCGGTGCAGCGCTCAAATTGAGGTACCATCTGTCGTACTTCTTTGCTAATCAATAGGTAAAAAAAAAAAAAGAAACTAGATACACCCGTGAGCATGTATAGTATAATATAGAGCTGCTTTTTCTCAGAGTTAATCGCGTCGGCCGATGCCTATTATTATTATTATTATTATTATTCGTTGTTGTTGTGTGTCCTGGTTAAAAGGAGAAAAAGGTAAAATAAAACCGGCAATTTGAGAGCGGAACTGGGCGTGGCCCGAGGGTATTTTCGCCCGAATTCGCATCGCAGTCGACCAAACTGAAACCGGGAAATTTTTAATTGAAAGACCTCTTTCATCCGTAGAACAATCGCGTAATTACACAATATGTTGGGCGCCACAATGTATGTGTGTATATGCAAACCGCTTTCATTTAAAGAAGCTCACCCTAAAACAATTCTTCTTAATAAACAAGTCAACACGGCTACCTACTAAAAAAAACAAATAATCGGGTAAATAAACCGATAAATAAAAAACGTCGTTGTAAATCCGTCACTTTTTTAGATTCATAAGAGTCGCGTGGCGACCCAGGTAAAAAACCCTTAATAAAAAAAAAAAAACCACCAGACCCATAAGGGTTGGCGGTACCGAATTAGAACCAAGTTATGTTGGATCGTCCTTTTTTATTAAGTTATCAGAGGTTTAACCGCTTATTACCGCTGTTTTATAGCGAGACACGCGACCAGGTATAAAAGCTGCCTCCTTTTTTTTAATGTAAAGGGGTTTGGGCGTTTTTTCGGCTTGTGGCGGATTAATTGACGGAGCAGATAGGCAATTACGGGCCCGTGCCCTTCCGGAATTAATGACGAGGAAGTACTTTATTTGTTAACATGAATGGTACCACCACCACCAGTGGGTTTTTTTATGAACGGGTTGAGGAAGAATAATAATGTGCCTGAAGACTGCCTGAAGGGTTATCTTCACGGACATTTCAAAGGCTTTTGATTGGGTTGATCAGTAACTTGTTCACAATAGAGTCTGGACAATCAATGTTTTCACCCTGACAGTCAAAATTGCTAATGTTTTGGATTCTTTGGAGGTCATTTTAGGCTCTTTTGAAAAAAATAGGAAAATTCCTTCAATAGGAGTTCTTAGTACAGGAGTGCCTCTAAGGAAATCCGAAGGGCCGATTTCAAAGAAAAACCTTTCAGCACTCATGCACATATAGGACTTCAATGTCCACGAGTTTCAGGAAAATCGCTTCACTCAGTTTTCTGGAAACGTAGTCCACAGAAAAACCTTTGAAATTTTCGAGGGAGACTTTGGAAAATTGGGCATAACTTTTTTCTGGTAGATTTTTCAAAAAAGTTTTATGAAGCTTTTTTCAAGATTTTTAGGTAATTTATCCATTTATAAAAAAAACTGATTTTTTTTTTCAAAAATTTTTTTTTCCAAATTTTCACCCAAAATTTTTCCAAATTTTGAAAAATCCTCTATAACTTCTTTATTTTCAGATTTACGATAAAATGTTATTGTTTACGATTTGTTCTATTTTTGAATAAGAATCTAACGCTAAAAGAAAATTTTCCATTTTGCCAATAGTTTTCCAGAAAATGAAGAAAAACTGAAAAATGGTTTTTCCCAATTTCCTGGAAAACTATTAAATTTAAAAATTATTTTTCTATTGCATATGATGCAAATTCATAATCCAAATAACTTTTGTTTAAACAATTTTTTTATCCGACTAACAGTTTTCCAGAAAAAAAAATAAAAACCGAAATTATGAACATTTTTCCAGGGGTACCCCTTTGGATTTTTTGAGGGAGACTTTTTTGAGCATAACTTTTTCCAGGTACATTTTTCAAAAAAGTTTTATAAGACTTTTTTGAAGCATTTTAAACGTTTTATCGATTTACAGAAAAAAAAATCAATTTTTTTCAAAAAAATTTTTTTTACATTTTCTACCCAAATATTTTCCAGTTTTTCAAAAATCGTCCGTAACTTCTTTATTTTTCGATATACAGCAAAATGTTATTCTATATAATTTGTTCTATTTTTAATTTAGAACCCAATGCTAAAAGAAAATTTTCCATTTTCCCAATAGTTTTTGAGAAAATGAGGAAAAACTGTTTAAGAGTTTTCCTCAATTTTCCGGAAAACTGTTGAACTTAAAAATTATTTTTCTATTGCATTTGATGCGCATTGAAATTCCAAACAACTTTTGTTTAAACAATTTTTCTCTCCAACCAATAGTTATCCAGAAAAAAAATAAAAACCGAAATTATGAACATTTTTCCAGGGGTACCCCTTTGGAATTTCTGAGGGAGACTTTTTTGAGCATAACTTTTTCCAGGTACATTTTACAAAAAAGTTTTATAAGACTTTTTTCACGTTTTTTAAGCTCTTTATTCATTTCCAAAAAAAAAATAAAATTTTTCAAAAAAAAATTTTTTTTCACACTTTTGACCCAAAAATTTTTCATTTTTTGTTTAAATCCTCCATAACTCCTTTATTTATCAATTTTGGACAAAATCTTATTCTACATAATTTGTTCCATTTTTGATTGGGAATTCAATACCGAAAGAAAATTTTCCATTTTCCCAATAGTTTTCCAGAAAATGAGGAAAAACTGTTTAAAAGTTTTCCTCAATTTTCCAGAAAACCGTTGAATTTAAAAATTATTTTTCTATTGCATTTGATGCGCATTGAAATTCCAAACAACTTTTGTTTAAACAATTTTTCTCTCCAACCAATAGTTATCCAGAAAAAAAAATAAAAACCGAAATTATGAACATTTTTCCAGGGGATTTTTTGATGAAGGGTTTTTGGGGTATAACTTTTTCCAGGTACATTTTTCAAAAAAAGGTTTATAAGACTTTTTTGAAGCATTTTAAACGTTTTATCAATTTACAGAAAAAAAAATCAATTTAAAAAAAAAAAAAAATTTTTCACATTTTTACCCAAAAATTTTCCAGTTTTTCAAAAATCGTCCATAACTTTTTTATTTTTCGATTTACAGCAAAATGTTATCCCATATGATTTGTTCTATTTTTAATTTGGAATCCAACGCTAAAAGAAAATTTGCAATATTCTCACCAGTTTTCGTGAAAATGAGGAAAAACTGTTTAAAGGTTTTCCTCAATTTTCCGGAAAACTGTTGAACCTAAAAATTATTTTTCTATTGCATCTGATGCGCATTGACATTCCAAACAACTTTTGTTTAAACAATTTTTCTCTACAACCAATAATTATCCAGAAAAAAAATAAAAACCGAAATTATGAACAGTTTTCCAGGGGTACCCCTTTGGTTTTTTGATGAAGGGTTTTTGAGGTATAACTTTTTCCAGGTACATTTTTCAAAAAAGTTTTATAAGACTTTTTTGAAGCATTTTAAACATTTTATCAATTTACAAAAAAAAAATCAATTTTTTTCAAAAATTTTTTTTTTCACATTTTTTACCCAAAAATTTTCCAGTTTTTCAAAAATCGTCCATAACTTCTTTATTTTTCGATTAACAGCAAAATGTTATTCAATATAATTTGTTCTATTTTTAATTTAAAACCCAATTCTAAAAGAAAATTTTCCATTTTCCCAATAGTTTTCGAGAAAATGAGGAAAAACTGTTTAAGAGTTTTCCTCAATTTTCCGGAAAACTATTGAATTTAAAAATTATTTTTCTATTGCATTTGATGCGCATTAAAATTCCAAACAACTTTTGTTTAAACAATTTTTTTCTCTAACTAATAGTTTTCCAGGAAAAAAATAAAAACCGAAATTAAGAACATTTTTCCAGGCCCTTTGGAATTTCTGAGGGAGACTTTTTTGAGCATAACTTTTTCCAGGTACATTTTACAAAAAAGTTTTATAAGACTTTTTTGACGTTTTTTGAGCTCTTTATCCATTTCCAAAAAAAAAAAAAAATTTTCAAAAAAAAAAATTTTTTCACAATTTTGACCCAAAAATTTTTCATTTTTTTAAAAAATCCTCCATAACTCCTTTATTTATCAATTTTGGACAAAATCTTATTCTACATAATTTGTTCCATTTTTGATTGGGAATCCAATACCGAAAGAAAATTTTCCATTTTCCCAATAGTTTTCCAGAAAATGAGGAAAAACTGTTTAAAAGTTTTCCTCAATTTTCCAGAAAACCGTTGAATTTAAAAATTATTTTCTTATTGCATCTGATGCGCATTGATATTCCAAACAACTTTTGTTTAAAAAATTTTTTTCTCCGACTAATAGTTATCCAGAAAAAAAATAAAAACCAAAATTATGAAATAATATTAAAAAAAAAAAAATTCTCATCAGGAGTGCCTGGACGAAACAAATCATTTGCCACTCATAAAACCACAAATAAATTAGCTCCTAATATTGAAAATCAAGCAATTAATGGCTTTTTGGAAGACCTTTTTCACGCTCATCTGACAATGAACAGTGAAATCCTTAGAATAGGAGTGGAAAAATTGGCATGTTTAGTACAGGAGTGCCCCAAAGAAAATCCAGAGAGCCGATTTTAAAGAAAATCCTTTCAGCACTCATGCACATACAGGACTTCAATTTCTAGCAGTTTCAGGAAAATCGCTCCAGTCAGTTTTCCAGAAACGCGTTCCACAGGTTATATAGAAAATTATTTAATAAAGGGTACATACTTTCAGGCCTAGTTCATGCTGTATATTACCGATTTTAATGCTTGATACCTCATTTTAAAACTGAAAGAACAGTATACCTTAAAGTATTAGAATTATTAGTCGAGCCATTAAGTAATTTCACAAACACATTGACTCATAGGAATATCGTGTCATTTAACACGCATTAAACAAAATCCGGGTGACTTCACACGTTTATTATTACCCCTGCCCGCCATCATTTCCTCACTGCACCGATTTGAATAACAAAAGAACCGAATAGAGGATCAATTGGTTCGACTGTACGTAACACGCGGGAATATTTCACTCCCAACAAAAGATCTCCAATTATTTCCAGACTCTTTTATAACTTGACCATTATGTGCATATGGTATATTCTTTTTTTTTCACGATATAGTGTGGGTCCATTAATATATATGTATGCCCTTGATCCGACCTTCGCACCCCATCTTTTTTACTCCACCATCGTGTTTTTCGTCTCCCTCTAACTAATGCAATAAATGGTCAAATTTACAACAAAAAAAACTTTCGGATGCAGTCACACAACGAGTTCGGAAGGGTCAATCCCCACAGAAATGGGGTTGATGGTTACACTGACCAATCGCAGGGTAGTTTTATAAATAGGGGGCCTACATACGCAATCGATCACGTGATTAATGGCAAATTTTTTTTGTTTGGAAATATCCAGTTTTTTAAGATTCAACTATTAATCTTGAGGTCTTTAGCAAGTTACTGAGGCTGGATTAGTTTTAATAAAAAAAAATGTAATTTGTCTTTTTTTTTGGGGAGGGAGCTAAACCAAAAAGAGTCCAGAGAAAAGTGAGATGTCTTACGTAACACCACCCTTTTTTGCAACCTTTTTTTTTATCAAACAACAGCATCTCTACCTGATGGAAGTCATCTTTAAAAAAAAAAAATATTTTCGACCTGCCCTTAAAGAGCGAAAGGGTGCCAATTTGGAAGGGACGTTAAACCATCCGAAAAGGGTTATTGTACGCGGCAACAAAAGGGTTTTCGACAAATTACAATGTAAATATGATCGATTCCTTTTATGTCGTTTTTATGGTATTGCGGATAATGATTTTGCGGTGTAAATATAATAATGTGTGAACTTTGGCTGGCTGGTTGTTTATGGGGTATTTAAGGGTTAGGGGATGAGGTAACAGATAATGGAGTGGAAAGGTTTTGATAAAAAAATGATTTTTTTTAGATTGTATCATGAGCTTTTGTAAGTTGTACCTACATCTCTATTCGTGGCAAATGTATGATCGTTACAAGTCGTCGAAAAAACGTCCATAACTTTCTTATTTTGAAATTTACGACTAAATGTTGTTCTTTATGATTTGTTTTATTTTTAATAAGGAATCCAATGCTAAAAGAAAATTTTCCATATTCCCGATAGTTTTTGGGAAAATGAGAGAAAATTGTTAAAGAGGTTTTTCCCGATTTTCTAGAAAAATATGAAACTTAAAAATTATTTTTTTATCGCATCTGATGCGCGTTGACATTCCAAACAACTTTTGTTTTAACAATTTTTCTCTGCAACCAATAGTTTTTAAGAAAAAAAATAAAAATCGAAAATATGTTTGCCCCTATGGAATTTTTGAGGGACATTTTGGAAAATTGGGCATAACACTTTTCTGGTACATTTTTCAAAAAAGTTTTATGAGGCTTTTTTGAAGCTTTTTCGGTAGTTTATCCCTTTATAAAAAATAAAATTTTTTTTTTCAAAAATTTTTTTTTCCAAACTTTTTACCCAAAATTTTTCCAATTTTTCAAAAATCCTCCATAACTTCTTTATTTTGAGGTTTACAATAAAATGATACTCTTTATAATTTGTTCTATTTTTGAATAGGAATCCAATGCTAAAAGAAAATTTTCCATTTTTCCAATAGTTTTCCAGAAAATGAAGAAAAACTGAAAAAAGGTTTTTTTCAATTTTCTGGAAAACTATGGAATTTAAAAATTATTTTTCTTTTGAATATGATGCGCATTGTTAATCCAAATAACTTTTGTTTGAACAATTTTTTTCTCCGACCAATAGTTTTCCAGAAAAAAAATAAAAATCGAAATTATGAACATTTTTCCAGGGGTACCCCTTTGGATTTTTGAGGAAGACTTTTTCGGCTATAACTTTTTCCTGGTACATTTTCCAAAAAAGTTTTATAAGACTTTTTTGAAATTTTTAAGGTATTTTATCGATTGACCAAAAAAAAAAAATTTTGTCAAAAATTTTTTTTTTCCAATTTTTCAGCCAAAAATTTTCTAATTTTTCAAAAATCCTCCATAACTTCTTTATTTTCAGATTTACGACAAAATGTTATTCTTTACGATTTGTTCTATTTTTGAATAAAAATCCAATGCTAAGAGAAAATTTTCCATTTTTCCAATAGTTTTCCAGAAAATGAGGAAAAACTGAAAAGAGGTTTTTTCCAATTTTCTGGCAAACCATCGAATAAAAAAAATATTTTTCTGTTGCAGATGATGCGCATTGATAATCCAAACAACTTTTGTTTAAACAATTTTTTTCTCCGACCGATAGTTTTCCAGAAAAAAAATAAAAACCGAAATTATGAATATTTTTCCAGGGGTACCCCTTTGGATTTTTAAGAAAGGGAAAACTAGCTATAACTTTTTTACGGTACATTTTTCGAAAAAGTTTCAGAAGAGTTTTTTGGTGTTTTTTTGATGATTTATCCATTTCCAAAAAAAAAATTAAATTTTTCCAAAAAATTTTTTTTTTTTAATTTTTTCTCAAAATTTTTCCGATTTTCCAAAAATCCTCCATAACTTCCTTATTTTTCGAATTAGGAGAAAATATTACTCTACATGATTTGTTCTATTTTCAATTTGAAATTAAATGCTACAAGAAAATTTTTGATACTCTCAATAGATTTCGAGAAAATGAGGAAAAACTGTTTAAAGGTTTTTCCCAACTTTCTGGAAAACTATTGAACCTAAAAATTATTTTTCTATAACATCTGATGCGCATTGAAATTCCAAACAACTTTTGTTTAATACATTTTTTTCTCCATCCAGTAGTTTTCTAGAAAAAAAATAAAAACCAAAATTATAAAGATTTTTCCAGGGATTTTTTGAAGATACTTTTTTGGGTATAGCATTTTCCAGATACATTTTTCAAAAAATTTTTATAAGACTTTTTTGAAGCATTTTAAACGTTTTATCAATTTACAAAAAAAAAATTCAATTTTTTTCAAAAAATTTTTTTTCAAATTTTTTACCCAAAAATTTTCCAATTTTCCAAAAATCCTTCATAACTTCTTTATTTTCAGATTTACAGCGAAATTTTATTCTTTATAATTTGTTCTATTTTTGACAAGGAATTTAATGGACCAAGAAAATTTCCAATTTTCCCAATAGTTTTCCAGAAAATGAAGAAAAACTGAAAAAAGGTTTTTCCCAATTTTATGGAAAACTATGGAATCTTAAAATTATTTTTCTTTTGCACATGATGCGCATTGTTAATCCAAATAACTTTTGTTTAAATAATTTTTTTCTCCGACCAATAGTTTTCCAGAAAAAAAATAAAAACCGAAATTATGAACATTTTTCCAAGGGTACCCCTTTGGATTTTTTGAGGAAGACTTTTTTGGCTATAACTTTTTTTTGGTACATTTTTCAAAAAAGTTTTATAAGACTTTTTTTGAGCTTTTTGAGCGATTTATCAATTTACAAAAAAAAATTAAATTTTTCAAAAAATTTTTTTTCTCAAATTTTTTGACCCAAAAATTTTCCAATTTTCCAAAAATCCTTCATAACTTCTTTATTTTCAGATTTATAGTAAAATTTTATTCTTTATAATATGTTCTATTTTTGACAAGGAATTTAATGGTAAAAGAAAATTTTTTATATCTCCAATAGTTTTCCAGAAAATAAGGAAAAACTGTTCAGAGGTTTTTCCTAATTTTCTGGAAAACTATTAAACCTAAAAATTATTTTTCTATGGCATCTGATGCGCACTAAAATTCCAAACAACTTTTGTTTAATAAATTTTTTTCTGCATCCAGTACTTTTCCAGAAAAAAAATAAAAACCAAAATTATGAAGATTTTTCCAGGGGTACCCCTTTGGATTTTTTGAAGATACTGTTTTGGGTATAACATTTTCCAGATACATTTTTCAAAAAATTTTTATAAGACTTTTTTGAAGCATTTTAAACGTTTCATCAATTTACAAAAAAAAAATTTAATTTTTTTCAAAAAATTTTTTTCCAAATTTTTTACCCAAAAATTTTCCAAAAATCCTTCATAACTTCTTTATTTTCAGATTTACAGCGAAATTTTATTCTTTATAATTTGTTCTATTTTTAACAAGGAATTTAATGGACCAAGAAAATTTCCAATTTTCCCAATAGTTTTCCAGAAAATGAAGAAAAACTGAAAAAAAGTTTTTCCCAATTTTCTGGAAAACTATGTAATTTAAAAATTATTTTTCTGTTGCATGTGATGCGCATTGATAATCCAAACAACTTTTGTTTAAAAATTTTTTTTCTCCAATCAACAGTTTTCCAGAAAAAAAATAAAAATCAAAATTATAAACATGGGTACCCCTATGGATTTTTTATTTAGTACAATTTCTTAAATAGTACACAGTTCTGCTAATATTTTGTACTATTTGTCACCCATGTTTTCAATAAAAATCGTACTAAAAAGGCCTTATGTGTGGCCAGAGGCCTCGCATCACTAAGATCTTCCAAAATTGTCCCAATTTGAGGCCTCTGGCCATTCACAAGGGTCTTTTTAGTACATTATTTGTACTACTTGCCAATATTCATTCATATTAAAATTGTACTAATTATCGGACTTAATCCATGCCATAATTAGTACCATGCAGGACAGGGCCTAACTAACTCCTCCACAACGACTATCGTATATCGCTAATTCAATTCTAGGGCTCGGTGTCCAGTTCCGAAGTTACTCAATTGCGTCTATTTCCAGAAGGACCGATTGCCTTAGATAAAGTTACACAATCAGATAAAATACGAGCGTCGTTTCTGGTGAAAGTGTCAAGTATACGGAGCATTCATTGTTCATCCGTATATCTCAATCTCAGAAAGGTCGAACAAAAGGAGATTATTTTTCGAATTTTCGGCACAAATATGCGTCGCGTAATACCTGCAATTGTGCAGCTAGAATAGTCTGGATCAGATTGGAACCCGTATAATTGTTCAATAAAACAAAATGAACACCCTTTTTTTTTGCTGTAATAATTAACCACGCCCCAAAGTCGTTCATTGGCCGCACCTACCCTATATAGCGTTAATAACCCTTTCTCATTCCCCCTGATTAATTTACCCCTTCTAAAATAACCCTCTCCCTTTAATAAAATGCGTTCAATAGGACCTGTCCTTGTCGTTGCGATACCCTTTTTTTGTGCGCTAACCCTTTTGCCTCAGTCAACTCTCTCTCTACCTGCTTCTGTATTATTGGTCGTTCGTTCAACCCTTGCAACTTGCTCGTGTGTTTTTAACCCTTTTCGCTGAAGACAGGTTTCACTTTCGTTTGTAAAGGGGTGCAGTCAGGTTTAAAGGATTGGTATGTTTCATTTGTTGGCTCGTAATAGAGCAATTTTCTTCAAAAACTCATACAGTTCTTGACGGTCTAAAGTCGAGTTATCACAAGACATTCGTGAATTTGTTATAAAACTCTTCAGCATCATCGATCATCTATTTTATATATCGAATTATGCAGAGCTTATGTAACCCTTGAGGGATCAGGCACCCGAAAGTAGGTAAAAATGCCCACGCCATGGGAATTCGATTCTCGTCCTCGGGGTTTCTCGTTTCCGAATTTGTGTAATAGTTATGCGTGGGAAGAAAATATTCAGTAGAGGTAACTTTACGTCAGGTCGATGCGGTCCTTCGAATAGATGTTTGGCGAACCCTTCGGTCGAAGGTCCGTGAGAATTTCTGCATATGTATTTTAATATTGACACCTTTGAATCACAATGGATTAGTCGAATTTTAGGCAATAGACAGAAAAGGGTTTTTAGGGGATTCTCGTGGGAAGTGATCGAGGCAAGTGTACGCAATTTATTTTGTTAAAAACAGATGGAATAAGAACTTTTATTAGAGAAAATCTTTTAGACACTTTAAGCTCTGTTTGAACTGTGTCAAAAGCCTTTGAGAAGTCTGAAAATTGTAACATTTGCATTAGATTCAGGAGGATTCCCACGTTAACCAATGCTTTTTTTGGCCTCTGAACAATCTCTGATTCCCTTTTCCATGTTACAGACAAGGATGCACATCTTTTCGACGATGGTCAAAAAAAAGGGAGAAATCGCACACAATATCCTCGATATAATATTTACCTGCGAAGGGGCAAAGAGATTTGCAAGTCTAACCTTTTTTCTCTCTTCTAAGACGTTCGAAAAACACTTTTGTGTTCGGGTTACACAATTATTCACTCCTATTCATAAGGATTTGGGTGCGGGGTTACGTAAATTCAGATCCGTTTCTGAAATTGACTAGTTAAGCGAAATTTCGTTATTTTTTTCGTTCCTTTTCTATTAAATCTGATATTTTTTCGGGGTTTTTGAATAAAATAGTTGCACGTGTTCGGATTTGAATGAAAAGAGGGTATTTCGGGCATAGGAAAATAATTTCAAGGTCGAGCCAATTTATATATATGTAGGGGGCAAGGAAGAATTATATAGTGGCCAGCTAGCTCCCCCGATTTGTGCCCATTAGACTTTTATAGGAATTTAAATTTTGTCTGCGGGTTTTTTATATGAAAAAGAAGAGTTAATATAGTAAAAAAATTTGAAAAAAAAATCATTTTTTCGAAAAACGACTAATAAAGGAGTTATTGGAATTTTTCGGATTTTGGCCAAAACTGGCTCGAAAATTGGAAAATTTTGAAAAGTTGCTCGAATCAAAAAAAAATTTTTACTGTGTATTGCTATTGAAAATCCATTAAAAAAACTCTTATAGTAAAATTCTCTATTTCCCATAGGAAAGCTAAAAAAAAATAAAAAGTGTGCATTATAGAAACTAAAGGGTACACCCATGATTTTTCTTGAAAAATCATATTTTAATTTTTTACAAAAAATCTATGGGTCTCACAGGATTATTGTTTATATAAAAGTTGTTTGGAATCATGCTGGTTATCTTTACAAACAAAAATTATAATTTTATTTTTTATACAGTGGGACAAAATCCCAAAAAACTTTAAAATCAAAAAACTCATTTTTCTCAAAATCTATGAAAAATTTCAGAGTTTTTATTTTTGTAATAGATGCTTCTTTTAAGGGCAAAATTAAAAGTATTTTAGTCATTTTTTCGAAAAACGACTAATAAAGGAGTTATTGGAATTTTTCGATTTTTGGCCAAAACTAGCTGAAAAATTGAAAAATTTTGAAAAATTGCTCGAATCAAACAAAAATTTTTGATGTGTATTGCTAGTGAAAATCTAATCAAAAAACTCTAATAATATAATTTTCTATTTCCCATAGGAAAGCTAAAAAAAAATAAAAAATGTGCATTAGAGAAACTAAAGGAGTACGTCCATGATTTTTCTTGAAAAATCACATTTTTATTTTTTTCAAAAAAACTATGGGTCTGGGAGAAATATTGTTCATATAAAAGTTGTTTGAAATTTCAATGCGCATCAGATGCAATAGAAAAATAATTTTTAATTTTACTAGTTTTCCAGAAAATTGGGAAAATCTCCTTACCAGTTTTTCCTCATTTTCACGAAAACTGGTGGGAATTATGCAAATTTTCTTTTACCATTGGATTCCAAATTAAAAATAGAACAAATCATATAGAACAACATTTTTCTGTAAATCGAAAAAAAAAGAAGTTATGGACGATTTTTGAAAAAACTGGAAAATTTTTGGGTAAAAAATTTGAAAAAAAAAATTTTTGAAAAAAATTGAATTTTTTTTCTGTTAATTGATAAAACGTTTAAAATGCTTCAAAAAAGTCTTATAAAACTTTTTTGAAAAATGTACCTGGAAAAAGTTATACCCAAAAAAGTCTCCTCAAAAAATCCAAAGGGGTACCCATGGAAAAATGTTCATAATTTTGGTTTTTATTTTTTTTCTGGAAAACTATTGGTTGGAGAAAAAAATTGTTTAAACAAAAGTTGTTTGGAATATTAATGCGCATCAGATGCAATAGAAAAATAATTTTTAATTCTAGTAGTTTTCCAGAAAATTGGGAAAATCTCCTTAACAGTTTTTCCTCATTTTCACGAAAACTGGTGGGAATATTGCAAATTTTCTTTTACCATTGGATTCCAAATTAAAAACAGAACAAATCATAAAGAATAACATTTTGCTGTAAATCGAAAAATAAAGAAGTTATGGACGATTTTTGAAAAACTGGAAAATTTTTGGGTAAAAAATTTGAAAAAAAAAATTTTTGAAAAAAATTGATTTTTTTTTCTATAAATTGATAAAACATTTAAAATGGTTCAAAAAAGTCTTATAAAACTTTTTTGAAAAATGTACCTGGAAAAAGTTATACCCAAAAAAGTCTCCTCAAAAAATCCAAAGGGGTACCCCTGGAAAAATGTTCATAATTTTGGTTTTTATTTTTTTTCTGGAAAACTATTGGTTGGAGAAAAAAATTGTTTAAACAAAAGTTATTTGGATTATTAATGCGCATTATAAGCAATAGACAAATAATTTTTAAATTTGACAGTTTTCCAGAAAATTAGGAAAATCTCCTTAACAGTTTTTCTTCATTTTCACGAAAACTGGTGGGAATATTGCAAATTTTCTTTTACCATTGGATTCGAAATTAAAAATAGAACAAATCATAAAGAATAACATTTTGCTGTAAATCGAAAAATAAAGAAGTTATGGACGATTTTTGAAAAACTTGAAAATTTTTGAGTAAAAAAATTTAAAAAAAAATTTTTGAAAAAAATTGATTTTTTTTTCTATAAATTGATAAAACATTTAAAATGCTTCAAAAAAGTCTTATAAAACTTTTTGAAAAATGTACCTGGAAAAAGTTATACCCAAAAAAAGTCTCCTCAAAAAATCCAAAGGGGTACCCCTGGAAAAATGTTCATAATTTTAGTTTTTATATTTTTTCTGGAAAACTATTGGTTGGAGAAAAAAATTGTTTAAACAAAAGTTATTTGGATAATCAATGCACATCAGATGCAATAGAAAAATAATTTTTATTTTTAGTAGTTTTCCAGAAAATTGGGAGAATCTCCTTATTAGTTTTTCCTCATTTTCACGAAAACTGGTAGGAATATTGCAAATTTTCTTTTACCATTGGATTCCAAATTAAAAATAGAACAAATCATATAGAATAACATTTTGCTGTAAATCGAAAAATAAAGAAGTTATAGATGATTTTTGAAAAACTGGAAAATTTTTGGGTAAAAAATTTGAAAAAAAAAATTTTGAAAAAAATTGTTTTTTTTTCTGTAAATTGATAAAACGTTTAAAATGCTTTAAAAAAGTCTTATAAAACTTTTTTAAAAAATGTACCTGGAAAAAGTTATACCTAAAAAAATTCTCCTCAAAAAATCCAAAGGGGTACCCCTGGAAAAATGTTCATAATTTCGGTTTTTATTTTTTTTCTGGAAAACTATTAGTTGGAGAAAAAAGTTGTTTAAACAAAAGTTATTTGGATTATCAATGCGCATCATATGCAACAGAAAAATAATTTTTAATTTTAGTAGTTTTCCAGAAAATTGGGAAAATCTCCTTAACAGTTTTTCCTCATTTTCACGAAAATTGGTGGGAATATTGCAAATTTTCTTTTACCATTGAATTCTAAATTAAAAATAGAACAAATCATATAGAATAGCATTTTGCTGTAAATCGAAAAATAAAAAAGTTATGGACAATTTTTGAAAAACTGGAAAATTTTTGGGTAAAAAATTTGAAAAAAAAAATTTTTGATAAAAATTTAATTTTTTTTTTGTAAATTAATAAAACGTTTAAAATACTTCGAAAAAGTCTTATAAAACTTTTTTGAAAAATGTACCTGGAAAAAGTTATACTAAAAAAAGTCTCCTCAAAAAATCCAAAAGGGTACCCCTGGAAAAATGTTCATAATTTTGGTTTTTATTTTTTTTCTGGAAAACTATTGGTCGGAGAAAAAAATTGTTTGAACAAAAGTTGTTTGGATTACCAATGCGCATCATATGCAACAGAAAAATAATTTTTAATTTTAGTAGTTTTCCAGAAAATTGGGAAAATCTCCTTAACAGTTTTTCCTCATTTTCACGAAAACTGGTGGGAATATTGCAAATTTTCTTATACCATTGGATTCCAAATTAAAAATAGAACAAATCATATACAATAATATTTTGCTGTAAATCGAAAAATAAAGAAGTTATGGACGATTTTTGAAAAACTGGAAAATTTTTGGGTAAAAAATTTGAAAAAAAAATTTTTTGAAAAAAATTGAATTTTTTCTTATAAAGGGATAAACTACCCAAAAAGCTTCAAAAAAGCCTAATAAAACTTTTCACCTCCACCACCGCCTCCGCGAGTTTCTTCAGTAAAACTTCTTCCGGTTTCTTCTTTGAGAGGAGTTTTGGAGATGTTCACTTCCACTTTGTGGCTGTCCAAAAACCTGTCAACAATTTTTGTTCATTATTCAAATTGGACGATTTAGTTTCTGGATATTGCAAGGTCTTTAAGCAATCAAATAAAGGGCTTAAATCGGGAAACCTGGAAAGAAATATTGTTACCTTTTAAACCAGTCTGAGATCTGTCTGATAGTCTGTATGTCTGAGACCCTAAAATTACAGGAAGTTGATTTAACTTCCGTGCAATTGTAGGATGTACTTATCAGGTTCTGAGGATCATAATTAGAGAAACAGGCTAAATCAGAATAAACCTCAATCAATTCAATTCCCTTTTCTCGTATTCAAAGAGATATTCAGGCCTTTACCCGAAACTGCAAAAATTCGTTATAATATCCCTTAACAAAGACAAGGCACCCTTATAAAAATCTGCATCTGCCTTGGGAAGTGAGGAGCGGGGGATGAGGGTGATTTGCAATCCGTAGGTAGAAATATAATACCTACATCTCCCTCGAACAAAACCCCAAAAAAAAAAAAAAAAATAAATAAATTTGAATATAAAGTGCCGATAAACAATTTTTTAGTCGGCACATGCCGTTTGTGATCTTTTTTACAATGGATTTTTAATAGTGCGGCCATCGGTTTTGGTTTTTTAAGACTGACGGACGGGGTGGTTTTCGAGTGGCACGTTCCACCCCTGATCTCTTTTTTTGCGATTTATTATGGTTGTGTGACAGAGATCAAACATCGAGATTAGTTTGGGCGATGATTTAAGGATGAGGGAAGAATTAGCATTTGACTATGAGTTGTTATCACTGTCTCGACCACTGGTCAGGAGATGGACAGTTCTACTAAGATAATAATTATATACTTCCAGGCAGTTGAGAGAGAGAGAGAGAGAGAGCTGACAAATTTCATTAACTCTTTATTGCCTTCCCTTCTTCACTCGTTGTTTTATCTGTGAAGTAATTGTGCTGTAACTACTTAGGCAAGTCAAAAGCTTATGGCAGATCGAGAAACATACCTACTACTACTGTCCCCAAAATGACTTCTAACCAAAAATGACCCTCAAATTATAAACGGTCGAGGCAACAGGCTAGACGGTGGTAAAAACCTTCAAAGGGCACATTGCGAAAAAAGGTCGGTCCTTTTAAAAGAGGCCCTCGTTGCAAAATTGGAGCGATTTCTGCATCCTTTCCGAGAAACCCCGTTTTCGTCGGTCAGGGTAATAAATCTCGACGTTTTGCATATCGCTTTATGTTGTTATTAAGCCCTAAAACCGTTTCGGACCTCGTTACATAAAATCGGTTCTTCTTTTTAAATCGATCGTTGTACTATTAGGTAATAAGACCTCCCTGTTGACGACAAATGGTTTATTGCGGCCCTTAAAAAAGGGCTGTTTTGACTTCTTTTTGCCTCTTTAAGCTGTATATACGCAACCATTTTCTCTTTCAGCCCTTCTTGCCATAATACACGTTTTTGTTCAAGTCTCAGTCATACACGTTATTGTCGGTTTCCAGTTATTTTATGCACCCCATGCATCATCAGGCCATTATGTGTTGGGGAGTGGCCGTGCAGCCAATGTCCAGGGTCCCGAGGGATGGACGGCCATCGATGACGTTATTCACACGTTGGGGTTGTGTTTTCCCTATCCGGTTACTCATGCGGGCGTTCTTATTATTTTATGGTCTTGGCATTTTTTCTTCGAAAGCTTCAGGAGGCATTAATTCGGGTTCTAAGTTACGGAATGGCATATTTTTTATTCTCAAACGTTGAAGGTCCATATCTCTGGTTCTATGCGTACTATTTGGAAAATTTCAACGATGTTCTCTTAATTTTGTTTTTCTGAATCCAATGAGGCCTTTTCTGAGGTCGTAGCTCTCATATTAGCTGAGATCTCGCACTTTTGGTGCCCATTTTTGTGCTCAAAAACGAGGTCCAAAAGTGACTTTTTCACAATGTTCAAAGTGCTGTAATTTCGTTATTTCTGGTCGGATCTCGTTATAACCCGGTGTTTTCGTGATGTACGGAATGCCATTAAGCCCCTGGTATAGTTAGTTCAAAATCTTGAAAAATCAATTTTTCGTGAAAAAATCGATACGGGGGGGTATACCCTAAAAATGAAAAATCCCAAACTTTGAAGGTCGATATCTCTGCTTCTATGGACTCTATCTGGAAAATTCCAATAATTTTCTCTTAATTTAGTCATTCTGAATCCAATGAGACCATTCCTGAGGTCGTAGCTCTCATATTAGCTGAGATCTCGCACTTTTGGTGCCCATTTTTGGGCTCAAAAACGAGGTCCAAAAGTGACTTTTTCACAATTTTCAAAGTGCTCTAATTTCGTTATTTCTGGTCGGATCTCGTTATAACCCGGTGTTTTCGTGATGTACGGAATGCCATTAAGCCCCTGGTATAGTTAGTTCAAATTTTTGAAAAATCAATTTTTGGTGAAAAAATCGATACGGGGGGATATACCCTAAAAATGAAAAATCCCAAACTTTGAAGGTCGATATCTCTGCTTCTATGGACTCTATCTGGAAAATTCCAACGGTTTTCTCTTAGTTTCGTCACTCTGAATCCAATGAGACCATTCCTGAGGTCGTAGCTCTCATATTAGCCGAGATCTCGCACTTTTGGTGCTCATTTTTGGGCCCAAAAACGAGGTCCAAAAGTGAGTTTTGCCGAATTTTCAAAGTGCTCTAATTCCGTTATTTCTGCTCGGATCTCGTTATAACCTGGTGTTTTCGTGATGTACAGAATGCCATTAAGCCCCTGGTATAGTTAGTTCAAATTTTTGAAAAATCAATTTTTGGTGAAAAAATCGATACGGGGGGGTATACCCTAAAAGTGAAAAATCCCAAACTTTGAAGGTCGATATCTCTGCTTCTATGGACTCTATCTGGAAAATTCAAACTGTTCCCTCTTAGTTTCGTCCTTCTGAATCCAATGAGACTATTCCTGAGGTCGTAGCTCTCATATTAGCTGAGATCTCGCACTTTTGGTGCTCGTTTTAGGGCTCAAAAACGAGGTCCAAAAGTGACTTTTTCGCGATTTTCAAAGTGCTCTAATTCCGTTATTTCTGGTCGGATCTCGTTATAACCCGGTGTTTTCGTGATGTACGGAATGCCATTAAGCCCCTAGTATAGTTAGTTCAAAATCTTGAAAAATCAGTTTTTTGTGAAAAAATCGATACGGGGGGGTATACCCTAAAAGTGAAAAATCCCAAACTTTGAAGGTGGATATCTCTGCTTCTACGGACTTTATCTGGAAAATTCAAACTGTTCCCTCTTAGTTTCGTCCTTCTGAATCCAATGAGACCATTCCTGAGGGCGTAGCTCTCATATTAGCTGAGATCTCGCATTTTTAGTGCCCATTTTTGGGCTCAAAAACGAGGTCCAAAAGTGACTTTTTCCGAATTTTCAAAGTGCTCTAATTCCGTTATTTCTGCTCGGATCTCGTTATAACCTGGTGTTTTCGTGATGTACAGAATGCCATTAAGCCCCTGGTATGGTTAGTTTGAATTTTTGAAAAATCAATTTTTCATGAAAAAATCGATGCGGGGGGGTATACCCTAAAAATGAAAAATCCCAAACTTTGAAGGTGGATATCTCTGCTTCTATGGACTCTATCTGGAAAATTCTAACGGTTTTCTCTTAATTTCGTCATTCTGAATCCAATGAGACCTTTCCTGAGGTTGCACCTCTCATATTAGCTGAGATCTCGCACTTTTGGTGCCCATTTTTATACTCAAAAACGATGTCCAAAAGTGACTTTTTCACGATTTTCAAAGCGCTCTAATTCCGTTATTTCTGCTCGAATCTCGGTAAAACCCAGTGTTTTCATGATGTACGGAATGCCATTAAGACCCTGGTATAGTTAGTTCGAATTTTTGAAAAATTATTTTTTCGTAAAAAAATCGATACGGGGGGTGTACCCTAAAAATGAAAAATCCCAAACTTTGAAGGTCGATATCTCTGCTTCTATAGACTCTATCTGGAAAATTCCAACGGTTTTCTCTTAGTTTCGTCCTTCTAAATCCAATGAGACCTTCCATGAGGTCGTAGCTCTCATATTAGCTGAGATCTCGCATTTTTAGAGCCCATTTTTGGGCCCAAAAACGAGGTCCAAAAGTGACTTTTTCGTGATTTTCAAAGTGCTCTAATTCCGTTATTTCTGCTCGGATCTCGTTATAACCCGGTGTTTTCGTGATGTACGGAATGCCATTAAGCCCCTGGTATAGTTAGTTCGAATTTTTGAAAAATCAATTTTTCGTGAAAAAATCGATACGGGGGGGTATACCCTAAAAATGAAAAATCCCAAACTTTGAAGGTTGATATCTCTGCTTCTATGGACTCTATCTGGGAAATTCCAACGGTGTTCTCTTAGTTTCGTCCTTCTGAATCCAATGAGACCTTTCCTGAGGTCGTAGCTCTCATATTAGCTGAGATCTCGCACTTTTAGAGCCCATTTTTATGCTCAAAAACGAGGTCCAAAAGTAACTTTTTCCGAATTTTCAAAGTGCTCTAATTCCGTTATTTCTGCTCGGATCTCGGTCTAACCCGGTGTTTTCGTGATGTACGGAATGCCATTAAGCCCCTGGTACAGTTAGTTCAAATTTTTGAAAAATCAATTTTTCGTGAAAAAATCGATACGGGGGGGTATACCCTAAAAATGAAAAAACCCAAACTTTGAAGGTCGATATCTCTGCTTCTATGAACTCTATCTGGAAAATTCCTACGGTTTTCTCTTAGTTTCATTATTCTGAATCCAATGAGACCCTTCCTGAGGTCGTATCTCTCATATTAGCTGAGATCTCTCACTTTTGGTGCCCATTTTTATGCTCAAAAACGAGGTCCAAAAGTGACTTTTTCGCGATTTTCAAAGTGCTGTAATTCCGTTATTTCTGCTCGGATCTCGTTATAATCCGGTGTTTTCGTGATGTACGGAATGCCATTAAGCCGCACTTTTAGAGCCTATTTTCGGGCCAAAAAACGAGGTCCAAAAGTGACTTTTTCCCAATTTTCAAAGTGCTCTAATTCCGTTATTTCTGCTCGGATCTCGGTATAACCCGGTGCTAATTAGCACTGCACCCAACTAGCCTCTGGTATAGTTATTTCGAAATTAACTTCGGATATCCACTGACCATCCCCTGCAATCTGAGTAGTAACGTAATTCGTATCACGTCGCCTTATATAATTTATTATAGTAAATATCTAAAAATAATACGATCAGGTGACAAATAATCTAATCTTATATTAATAATCCTATACGCGGTATCCGCACGAACGTAATTTCTTATATAATTTTTCGATATGTCACAGTTAACTTGTGCCATACATAATAAACCCCAATGAGTAGTGTTACATATTAGCAAACATAACGCGTTTTTTATAGAAGGTAATTGGAACAGTTACCTATATATAGCAATTTTTTATGGAAAAAAACAACCGAACAAACTTTCCAGAATTATCAACCAGAATTAACGTTATGCAGATGATACAGTACTTCCTTATGTAACAAATCGTTTAAGGTTATGTTACATAAGGAAGTTTTCCTTCCTTATTTTCGAAATAATCTGCCGCACAAATGAAAGGGAAAAGACATAAATAAAAGAGCTGTCAGGTTATAGTCGATCGAGTCCCTTATGCTTTAAGATGATTTCCGAGAACCACCTACATTATAGGATGGATATATATGTATGTATATATATATATATCCTGATTACAAGCTGAGATCCATTTTTGTTATACGATCAACAACCCGAGATCCGATTTTCAAGATGAGATCCGTTTTCGGATCTCGCCTTGTAACACGTGTATATAGGTCGCATTTGAATGCTAAAGGTCTAAAACGACTTTTTTCAAAAAATTGTCCGGATCTCGTTTGGCACGATTATGTATATTATATACTAACATGTGTTCCGTCCTAAATCTCTAGGTGGCGCTCGAGCCGCCTTCCTCTGTATGCTGTATTTCAGTTAAGACGAGATCCGTCAATCGCGGCAACGTTGATGAATTATTTTTTAACTGCAGGCGCGGATTTTTATGGGGCATTAGAAAATGAGCTTTGTCTTGAACTTGATGATTTGCAATATATAGGGACATAAATTATTATTTTTAGTTGCCAGCGTTTTCTAAAGTATATTACGATTAAGACGAGATCCATCAGACCAGCATGACTAATATCTTTAAGCAGGTGATAAAAGTATAAATAGAGAAAATAAACTTTGATTCTCTAGAACTAGAACTTCTTTGCATAACGTCAAAAAAATTAACTGTTAAAACATTTTTAACTTATACGCTGCAGCTTTTATTAGAATCCGCCAACAAATAACTGCAGAGAAAAAAAATAACAGAATTTGAAATGTCAAATTGTATGTAGACTGACCCAAATTTAACATTTTTAGCTTATTCATAGCGCTCTTTTCCAAAATTAAAAATTTAATTTTTTTATGGTATGTAAAATTAGAAAATTTTAAATAAAACAAAGTCAATTTACGATTAGATGAGTTGTGATAAAAATCAAGTAAATACGCCAAAAAATTAACACTTATGTTAGAATATTCTCGTTTTCTTTTTAACACTTCTATAAAAAATAACACACATCAATCTTGATATAGAGGGTTGACGTTTAATTTTATATTTGACAAAGTTCTGTCAATTACCTCCTCACCTCCAGCAAACCTCACTTTGATACATCAAATGGGAATCCCCATCGTGTGATACATCATTGTGAGCATTAAAATGTCTATTCAAGTGCCAAAATAATTAAATAGATTGAAGTACCAGCGAATAATGAGCCAAAATGTCTGGTAATAGTGAATATTTTTTGAGGTCATACTTGAAGTATGTCATATGGGTATCCTATAGTCGTGTATAAAAATGTAAGTTTATAGACTTATAAAGAGTAAAGGTGTGAAAAGGTGCTTAAAAAACAATTTAATTAGTTCACAGAATTTATTTTATTAAGTGCTCAAAATCTATTCTGTCATTCGCGAGACACTAATAACGTCTGTTTTGAAATTCCTCACGAACATTGGCAAGTGTTTGTCCGCTAATATCTCTATATTCGCGAGTTATTCGCTCCTTTATCAATACACATCCCTGGAAACTGTTTATTAAGCTACTCTCGAACTGTCAAAGCGTAGTGCGGGGGATCTTGTTGTAAATACAAATTGTTTTATCAAAAGATATCCACTTGGTTTTCCAAAGATTGGACGATTTAAGGATATATTGTATTTTCAAAAAAATGGACTATTTGGACTTAATGAATAGTTTATTACCATACATTTTTACTAGTAAATCGCTTCAACTTGGATCCAATTTTTTTTTGGCGAAGTAAAATGGAAAAGTGTTTGCCATTTAAAATAATGTGTGACACAATGAGAGTAACCATTTGGCCTACTAAAGTTTAAGTTGATAAAATGTCTTTTATTACCACACATTTTTTTTTGGACACTGTTGAATAAACATTTTACATGCTGCTTACAACGATGTGTCACACGATGAAGGTTCCCATTATGACATATCAAAGTGAGGTTAACTGGAGGTGAGGTGTTTGACAGAGTTTAGCAATTTTTGAAGTTTAAAATATTTCTTGAAGCAATCTAAAATGTTGCCTATTGACCACTACGCTGACTCATCACAGTGGAAATTTAAAATGAGTATATTTTCTCCACAAGATGAGATCTCGAATCTGTTTGTTTGCCCAGATGCATTTCTGACGATATTCGATTCTCACGATATTTGTATACGTAGCAAGAAAGAGATAAGTCCTTTTAAAACAAAGATATTTAGTCTTTTAAAAAATACAAAACATAAACATGAATATCCATCTGATTCAACTTATTATTAAGTTTGTAAGTTGATAAGCAAAAATATAAAAATCCTATAATTCTTTTAGGTAATAATTCCTATAATTCTTTTAGGTAACGTGAATTATATTTTGGAATCAAACATATTTTGAACAAGTTTGAGATATTTTTTTCCTTAAATGAAATCTCTTGTATATTTTTGCATTTTCAAATTCACCGAATAATTTTGTACATGTTTTATAAATAATACCTATCTTCAACTGTTTACGAAATAATTATGTTTAAATAATAATTATAATACTTTATTGCAACCGAAATTAATAAATTATATTGCATATTTCTAAAATTTATTTCATCAAATGCTGGAAGTGACCGCCATTAAGATAATTTTAAACCAATTATATAGTTCATTCACGATGAAAAGGCCAAATTCATTTAAAATTCAGGTATTTTTTCTTTCTTTTATTTTTCGGACACGTCGATTAGCATTGTCGCTTGCGCGTTTTTTTACAATAAAAATTTTCTATACAGGGTACCTCAAGTAGAAACTATGGCGTCAACATTAATTTTTTTAAATGGAATACCCTGTATATGATATTTTACAATTATTCTACGATATACCCTGAATACTTTATGCATAGCACACCATAAAAGTCAGCGGTTTGTGAAATTTGACGTAATAGACTAGTGAAACATACCTTATTAAAAAATTACTTTATACAATATTTATTTCAACTGATGTTCAATTTTTTGTCAATTCAATGCATTTTCGATCGACAAGTCTAATTTCTTGTTAAATTCTTGGCTTTAAGTCATCAATATTATTTGGTCTATTCACATCAAGTTGGGATTTTAAATATCCCTATTAAAAAAATATAATGGGGTTACATCGGGTGGCCACCATTTGTTAGAAAAAGTTGCATCCAGAAATTGTCGAACAGCAATGGTAAAGTGAGGAGGTGCCCCGTCTTGTTGAAACCATATCTCGCTCGTTACTAGGTATGTCAGCCTCTTGTGGATCAAGGAATAAAACAACTAAAGCAGGGATAAGTCCAAACTATAGAAAGTCTCAGTAGCGCTTTCCGTTGTATTGTATCTCCGAAAAAAAAGGTGCAAAGATTCGATATTTCACAATACTTGCCCACATATTAAATTTATGAGGGCACTGTATGTGATATTGTTGGGTCAAATGAGGACTTTCGGTTGCCCAATATCTGCAAGTTTCCCTGTTAACATGAGTTGGGTTAACGTGTTAACTTGAGACCCCTGTAACTAAAATTTTCATTGCAAAGGACGTATTGAATCAAATGGACAACAAATTAAATATTACAATACAAATCGTTTATTTGTCAAAAGAAAAAAAAGAATACGCTTTATGAAAAAAGAAGGCAGCATGACAAAAAGGACAGTTCATCGATTATAAAAAAAAACCGCTTCACATGCTCCTTATATTAAGGAAAGCATATGTAAACTATCCTATACATAACAAACAAAACAGCTAAATATTTCTAAATAATCATTAGTATTTAGTCTATGAAAGAATTTAAAACGATCAGTAGTCGCAATAAATCTAGAATTAATTTTTATTTTTTAATGACTTATGTTTCTTTAGATATATGGTATGCTATACAAAAAGTATTCAAAATATATCATAGAATTGTAAAATATCATGATATTCCATTTAGAAAAATGAAGGGTGACACCTTAGTTTCTACTTGGCACCTTGTATAAAATTTCATTTTTTTCTTTAAAATTTTTATTTAAAAAATGCCCAAGTGACAATAGTAATCGATGTATCCAAATAAAAAAAGAAGAAAAAAATATCTTAATATAAAATGAATCTGTTCCTTTCATCGTAAATGCACTATATAACCAATCATTTTAATTACCTGTATCTCTGTAAATATTTGTATATATATTTAAATAAGTGTTAATTATTTAAAAGTTTCAACTGAATTGTTAATTTAAAATATTTACAATACACTAAACTCAGACTTAGAGAATCGAAACAATAACTATCCTGTGATGAGGAAACTAGAACACACAACGAAGTTTGAATAATCTTGATGTCTAAATATTTGAATAGAGAACCTGTAAGTCAGTAGCAATGGAATTAATATGAATATCTTTTTTGTATTTTGTAATTTAATTCTTGCTCGGCCAGCAGAAGGTATTCTTTCAAAGCACACATAGTATAAATCCATTGAAAATAAGTAGACTGAAGTTTTGAAATAAAAAAATTGATTTAAAAAGCTCTTAAAAGTGTCAAATTTAATTAAAATAATAAAAATACAAACATTTGAAAGGAATCAATCATATTTAAATGTTTTCACAATAAAACTCATTCAGATTATTGTAAACACTTCCAAGGAGAAAATTACAGACCTTCTTCCGAAATAGCTTAAAGAAAAGAGAAAAGCGCTGTTCAATGTGTTCCAGTAAACGATTACAGATTTTAATTTTATACATGATTGATTTGTTAATCAACGTAGAATGGGGCATTTGCAATACTAAATTAGCAGCAATATACAAAATCTTCTCCTTAAAACTAACACACTTTTGAAAAGCCAAGAAGAGAGTGCTGACTACACAAACCCCAAAACCTTATGCCATATAATAATCTCGACGGGACTGAAAATACACCTAAATCGATAATCTCAAATTGCATTCTGTGACGTCATCAAAATCGTGATAAAATACTTCTTCAATTGACTTAAATGCTGAATAACGCCTATTAGTTACTAACGCCTATTATTATAATGTTATGAATTAATCAGAAAAGTATATATTTTCTCGAAGACGGTGGGATAATAAAAGACCAACTTCAATTTTAATTCGATAATTCGAAAACGTGTAAAAAAGTATTGTTAGAGTAGAATATTGATCGCCCTGAATCCCGGCTATTACTTAAAATGCAAATATTTCAAACGATTGTGACAATTCCTTTTTTTCTATTACTTTAAAATTAATAGGTATTTTTATAATTTACACACATAATTATCAAAACATTTAATAACTAATATCAGCAATAATTAAAATATTTAACCAGTAAGTAATTTCTACTATATAACATTTCTAAAACAAGAGTACTCATGATTCGATATCTTTTATTCTGATTGACCAATTTTTTTGTGAGAAAAATATTATTTTTAGAGTATAATTTTGAAAAAAATTAATCTTAAATCTTGCAAATAACTTATTATTAGAAGAAAATTCTAATAAAGTCAATTTACGAGTAATAAATACAATGAAAAATCAAGCTACGTCAATAAATGAGTCGCCATATAAATTTACTTCATATAGGCCAATATAGGCATATAGGCCATATAGGCATAAGCCAATAATATTCCTTATTTTCACGGTAATCCTTAATACCATAAAGAATTATACCTAATATTCTATGAAAGAAATGAACAAATAACCAAAATATCACAGATTTACGAGATTAATATATTTAACTAATTAAAAAAAAAGAAATTAGTAGTTTGTTTAGTTTGCCTTCATTAAGAAAAAAAATCATCAATCCGAACACATAGACTTTTACGGGATCCGACCTCTTTCCTTAATATTGTGGCACACTTATCTAATACATATAGCCGTAATAAAATATAAAATATTAGCGGAAGATTTTTAAAATATAGTCCTATTTTCTGTTTAAATTACTTAATTATCGTCACCTACATTATCGCCACAGTATAGACCTCTTTGATTACTTCTTAGTTTTTCGTTGTTACTCTACGTTCTTCCATAGTTTCCATTTATATTAATACAGAAATAGTTTATAGGTAAATAGAAAAGATTAACAAAACCTAATTTTGTTTTACAAAATGGCCATATTTAAACTGGCAACATCGTTGGATCTCGCGTTATGTGGTGACTTTAATGATATAGAAGGTCGGATCTCGAGTTTCACCATATATTTAGTGGATCTCGGGTTGATATATATACATGGTATATATAAAGGGGTTGAAAAAATCTACCCCTCTCATGACCCCATTAATTGAACCACTTTGTTAAATATATTAACAAATTATTGCTTCCATATATTAAGGGCTTCAGGTGGATCTCAGGTAGTCCACGATATGATCGGATCTCGACTTGATAGAAAGAAGTGTATATATATATATATAATATGGATGGGCGAAAAAGGGATTTAGGGCAAGCAACATGTGTTACGTCACATCCTGTTTTGACCGGGACGCGTCCTAAACGCGTCCCTTTTCTCTATATTATGTGGATAAAAAAGTTATTGAGTTTGTTTGAAGATGACCAAAATAAAGAGCGAAACGTCTGCAGTATTATTTTGAAAAACAGTGATTTTTCATTGGAATTTCTTACTGGTAAAGTATGTGGGGTGGGTGGGGGGCTAAGGGTAGTATTTTTAAAAAACGGTTATTTTTTGTAAAAGAAAAAAAACATTTCTTAACAAAACTACCCTTAGCCCCCCACCCACCCCACATACTTTACCAGTAAGAAATTCCAATGAAAAATCACTATTTGTTAAAATAGTCCGTTGCCTGTGTTCTTGGATTATTTTGTTTATTTAAATTAAATATAATTTTTTTTTATATAAATATTTAGTACAAAAGCGGGGTTATTACATGGGATATTATCGACAAAATCATCTATTGTTCATGCATAGTATATTGGAAAACAGTGATTTTTCATAGGAATTTCTTACTGGTAAAGTATGTGGGGCGGGTGGGGGGGCACGGGTAAAGTTAATGAAAAACGTTTTTTTTGCAGAAAATAATTGCCTTAGAGGAACAACTTTGTTATTAATTAAATTTTCAAAAAAAAAAACCGACATTTTCTTGTGGCATCCAAAAAGTCCTTTTGAGGGATACATTTCTGTGAAAATTGGGTATAACTTTTTTTCGGTACATTTTTCAAAAAAGTTTTATGAGACTTTTTTGAAGTGTTTCAAGTGATTTATCCATTTCTAACAAAAAAATTAAATTTTTTCAAAAAAAATTTTTTTCAAATTTTTCACCCACAAATATTCAAATTTTTCAAAAATTGTCGATAACTCCTTTATTTTTCGTTTTAGAGCTAAAAGTTACTCTTTATGTTTTATTCTATTTTTAATCAAGAATCCAATGCTAAAAGAACATTTTTAATTTTCTCAATAGTTTTCGAGAAATTTAGGAAAAACTGTTTAGAGGTTTTTTCCAATTTTCTGGAAAACTATTGAACTTAAAAATTATTTATTTATTGGATCTGATGCGCATTAAGATTCTAAACAACTTTTATTTAAACAACTTTTTTTTCCAAGCAATAGTTTTTCAGAAAAAAAATAAAAACCAAAATTATGAACATTTTCCAGGGGTACCCCTTTGGATTTTTTGAGGAAGGAATTTTTGGGAAAATTGGGTATAACTTTTTCCAGGTACATTTTCCAAAAAAGTGTTATAAGACTTTTTTGATGGTTTTTGGTTGATTTATACATTTCCAAAAAAAAAAAAAATTTTTTTAAAAAAAAAATTTTTTTTACAATATGATCCAAAAATTTTTCATTTTTTCAAAAACCTCTCATAACTCCTTTATTTATCGATTTTGGACAAAATGTTATTTTATATAATTTGTTCTATTTTTGAATAGGAATCGAATGTTAAAAGAAAATTTTCAATATTCCCAATAGTTTTTGAGAAAATGAGGAAAAACCGTTTTAGGGTTTTCCTCAATTTTCTCGAAAACTGCTGGACTTAAAAAATATTTTTCTATTGCATCTGATGCGCATTGACATTTCAAACAACTTTTATCTTAACAATTTTTTTCTCCAACTAATAGTTTTCCAGAAAAAAAATAAAAACCAAAATTATGAACATTTTTCCAGGGGTACCCCCTTGGATTTTTTGAGGAAGGAATTTTTGGTAAAATTGGGTATAACTTTTTCCAGATACATTTTCCAAAAAAGTTTCATAAGACTTTTTTGATGGTTTTTGGCTGATTTATCCATTTCCAAAAAAAAAACAATTTTTTCAAAAAAAAATTTTTTTTCACATTTTTGGCCCAAAAATTTTCATTTTGTCAAAAACCTCTCATAATTCTATTATTTATCAATTTTGGACAAAATGTTATTCTATATAATTTGTTCTATTTTTGATTAGGAATTTAATGGTAAAAGAAAATTTTTCATATTCCAAGTATTTTTCTGCAAAAAAAACGTTTTTCATTAACACCACCCTTACACCCCCCACCCACCCCACAAACTTTACCAGTAAAAATTCTTCTGCAAAATCACTGTTTTTTGTATATAGTATGCATGAACTATAAATGATTTCGACGATAATATCCCATCTAATAACCTTGCTTTTGTATTAAATATTTATATAAAACATTATATTTAATTTAAATAAACAAAATAACCCAAGAGCACAGACAACGTATTATTTTTAAAAATAGTGATTTGTCAAAAGAAATTCTTACTGGTAAATGTGTGGGGTGGGTGGAGGGGTGTAAGGGTAGTTTTATTAAAAAACGGTTTTTATCTTTTACAAAAAAAAATGTTTTTTCAAAAAACTACCCTTACACCCCCCACCCACCCCACATACTTTGCCAGTAAGAAATTCTTTTGAAAAATCACCTTTTCCAAAATAATATGCATGAATAACAGCTGATTTTGTCATTAATCTCCAATCTAATAACACAGTTTATTGTACAGATTATAAAAGAATTCTTGAGGATCATTTTGATACATTAGGCACGTTTTTAGCTCAAATAATTACTGAGTTACAGCACTTTATGTTTCCAGGACAGTTATGTCTGGCAAACATAAGTTCCAAATAAGATAATTTAAAAACTATTCAAGGCATTTTTATGCAGTTTTCACTCACAGTTAGTGCGTTCTTTTCTGAACATTCTTATATGCGAACGATTTTTATGAGTTAAGAACTCACTGAGTTACAGTAAATAGCGGTAAAAAATAATTGCCTGGAAGAAAAATGCTTTTTGCGCAAATTATAGGTAATAAAATGACACCGATATAGCATATATGCCTCTGTGTAGCATACGATATACTTTTCATACACGTATATGTCTTATAGTGTAATAATGGAATATCATATACAGAGAAATGTAGTAGAAAAAATAGGAAATGATAAAAATAAATTTTCTATATGTGAATAAATAAGTTTAGAGAAGACATAAATGCATCTGAAGATGACCAAAATAAAGAGTGAAACGTCTGCAGTATTATTTTGGAAAACAATGATTTTTGAATACAATTTTTCACTGGTCAGGTGTGTGGGGTGGGTGGGGGGGCAAGGGTAGAGTGAATAAAAAAAATGATTTTTTGCATTAAATAATTACTAAAAAAAACGATTTTACATTTATGCTATTATGTAGGAAACGATACACTTTTTATACACGTATATATTTTATAGTGTAATAATGGAATATCACTGACGGAGAAATCTAGACTAAAATAGGGAATGCATTGACGTATATGAAATAATCATTATACCAAATAAGATATAGAAATAAAAAAAAAACTCAAGAATTCAAATTTAATTAAAATTTACGATAATTGTAAATTTTGTTGATAAAATTCACAATATTGGGGTATATATATAAAAAAAACCAAATCATTGTTGGACAAGTGGCGGTCCATTAGAACCCTTGCCAAAAAGGGCACAATAAATAGTTTTCCGCTTATTACCCTTTTCAAATGATGGCGTATGAAACCCCTTTCCGCCTCACTAATAATGACGGTCATCCGCTCTGGCTGTTACGCTTTAAAAAGGGTTGCAACCCTACCATCTCACCCCTTTTTCACGTAATAATAATCATGGATTGCGGTAAAATGGCTCTTTGTTACTTATATAAGATCAGCAATAATTAACATCATATTAAACAAAAAAAAGAAGAAGAAGAAGAAGAAGAAACGGTTGCCAAGTCACAAAATACGACTTCGGGGAAATAATGGGTTTTAGGGCATATAGCGAGGGAGCAACGAGAGACAAAATGACTCAAAGGGGGGAAACGCGATATAAAGGATAAATAATTAATTTGGAGGGCGGCCATCTTGGATCATTGATCACCCTTACGGAGAGGGAAATTAGTTTCTTATTTTCCCTTTTCGGACCCAACCCTTAAAAGTCAGATACTCTCGCTAAAGTTTAATTATAAAATTCAGTACGGAATGGCAACGCTGCGTGAGAGCAGAGGGGCATCTTAATATTCATGCAAAAGTGACTTTATGATGGCACCATTTGACAGTCGTAAAGTGGTTCCGAAGGAAAAAATTCGCCAAAAATGCACCATAAAAATGCAAATAAAAGGTCCGAAAATTGCACAATAGCAATAGAACGCAATCCTAGTTTTGACAACAGCCATAAATAAGTATCCAATGCTTTTATTGTTTGTTCAGGTCTGTTTGCTATTTTTAGACGTTCTCGGGGACAAAAGGGCTCTTCTCTCAATGTTTATGTTTGCCAACAAGGTCTTGTACCAGTTTTATTAAAATAGGGAATGTTAAAGCAGCTTGCCTAATTTTATGCGTGCCTCCTAATTTGTTGTTACACTGTCAAAGGCCTCAGTAAAGTCCAAAAATGTCTATATACTAAAAACGCATATATGTATCGGGAACGACAGATGTTTTAAATACGTCGATGTAATTTACGACGTCCCTTTATTGGTCCGCGTTTTCTGTCTAAAAGACGGTGCCAAAGACTTTTCGGTTCCTCGTTTCTGCCATGTGATGCCAAAAAAGGGCTCAAGAGGTCACATGTGCACATCCTGTGGGTGTAAAGGGTCCTTGGGAGATAGAGACAGAAATAATTTCTGATTATCCTTGAATTACTTTTGGAATGAACGGGTACAGTTAGTTGCCTTAATTTCACACCGATTTTTGTGAGAGTTGGATTAATTGAGAGGGTGTTTAATTTGGAACACAAAGTGTGTCTATAAAAAATTTGGAAAACTGGATACTTTCAGAGTAAAAAATTAAATATGTAAACAGTGCTATTAGATTGGAAATTATGGACGAAAAACAGTGATTTTTCAATAGAATTCCTTACTAGCAAAGTAAGTGGGGTGGGTGGGGGGGTGTAAGGGTAGTTTTGTTAAAAAATGATTTTTGTGTAATACAAAGAAACCGCTTTTCAAAAATACTACCCTTAGCCCCCCACCCACCCCACATACTTTACCAATAAAAAATTCTATTGAAAAATCACTGTTTTCTAAAAGAATACGCATGATTAACAGCTGATTTTATCATCAATATTTTAACCTAATAACATAGTTTATTGGACAGATTATAAGAGGGTTCTTGAAGATCATTTTGGTACATTAAGCACTTTTTTAGCTCAAATATTTACTGAGTTACAGCACTTTATGTTTCCAGGACAGTTATGTCTTGCAAACATAAGTTCCGACTAGGATAATTCAAAAACTATCCAAGGCATTTTCATGAGGTTTTCACCCTTGGTTAGTGTGTTCTATTGTAAACATTTTGATATATTAAAGTTTTTTGTGAGTTAAGAACTCACTGAGTTATAGTGAGTTTTGTGAGTAAAGGTCCCAAGAGTAAACTAGAAATATTAAATCTTTTTTTTGGGGTAAGTGGGGGGTAGGTAAAGATTGTTTTGATAAAAAAACAATGTTTTTGCAAAAAATATAAATGCAATATTTAATTTAATAACAATCAAATATTTAAATAAATAAACTGTGTTATTAGATAGGATATTAATGACAAAACTAGCTATTTTTACAGAATTTCTTACTGGTAAAGTGTGTGGGGTGGGTGGGGGTGTAGGGGAGTTTTATTAAAAAATGGTTTTTTTCTTTTACAAAAAACAACCATTTTTCAAATATACAACCCTTAGCCCCCCACCCGCCCCACACATTGACCCAGTTTGAAATTCTTTGCAAAAATCACTGTTTTTGTATTAAATATTTAATAATATACTTATATTTAATTATAACAAATTTAAATAAACAAACTGTGTTATCCAAGTGTATTATTTTGGAAAATAATGATTTTTGAAAACAATTTCTTACTGGTAAACTCTATGGGGTGGGTGGGGAGGTAAGGTTTGTCCTGATAAAAAAACAACGTTTTTGCAGAAAATTGAGGAAAACTCTTAAACAGTTTTTCTTCATTTTCTAGAGAAATATTGGGAATATCGAAAATTTTCTTTTAGCATTGAATTCCTATTCAAAAATAGAACAAATTATATAGAATAATATTTTGTGAAAAATTGATAAATAAAGGAGTTATTGAACATTTTTTGAAAAAATGGAAAATTTTTGGATAAAAAATTTGAAAAAAATTTTTTTTTGATAAAATTGATTTTTTTTTTGGAAATGGATAAATTGCCCAAAGGACTTCAAAAAAGTCTTATAAAACTTTTTTGGAAAATATACTGTAAAAAAAGTTATAGCCTATTTTCCAAAAAAAAAACTTCCTTAACAAATCCAAAGGGGTATCCATGAGAAAATGTTCATAATTCCGGTTTTTATTTTTTTTTCTGGAAAACTATTGGTTGTAGAAAAAATTTGTTAAAATAAAAGTTGTTTGGATTGTCAATGCGCATCATATGCACTAGAAAAATCATTTTTATATTCAACAGTTTTCCAGAAAATTGGGAAAAACCTCTAAACAGATTTTCCTAATTTTCTCACAAACTAGAGGGAAAATGGAAAATTTTTTTTTAGCATTGTATTCTTGATCAAAAATAGAACAAATCATAAAGAATAACATTTAGCCATAAATCGAATAATAAAGAAGCTATGGAGAATTTAAAAAAAAAATGAAAATTTTGGGATGAAAAATTGAAAAAAAAATTTTTTTTTAATTTTTAAAATTTTTTTTGGTAAATCGATAAATCACCCAAAACACTTCAAAAAAGTGTTATAACACTTTTTTGAAAGACGTACCAGAACAAAGTTATAGCCAATTTTCAAGCGCAAAAGTGATGGCGAAGAAAACTTAACAATCAGATACAAAAACAATCTGCCTTATATCACAACTAACAGACATGCTCAGAATCATTGAAGAAACTTAGGGTAAAGGGCTTAGGGTAGTATTGTTAAAAAAAAGGTTTTTTTTGCTTGAGATGTTTTTTAGCTTTTACCGAAAAAATCAAGTAAATCCCTGCATGGGAAGCTTTTTTTATGCAATTTTTTGAAAAATTACTCTATTTATTTTAAATTATTTTATGCAATATAAACGTTTATCAATAATACAACCCTTGGCCCCCCACCCACCCCACATTATTTACCAGTAAGATTATCTACTGAAAAATCACTGTTTTTGTATTCAATATCTAATAATATACATATATTTAATTATATCAAATTTAAATAAAGAAACTGTGTTATCCAAGCGTATTATTTTGGAAAACAATGATTTTTGAAAGCAATTTTTTACTGGTAAGGTGTGTGGGGCGGGTGGGGGGCTAAGGGTAGTTTTGTTAAAAAATGTTTTTTTTCTTTTACAAAAAAACAACCGTTTTTCAAAAATACTTCACTTACACCCCCCACCCACCCCACACATTAACCAGTAAAAATTCTTCTGCAAAATGGATGTTTTTCGTCTGTATCCTTAATTTATTAACACTGTTTTTGTATTTAATATTTATATAAAAAATTATTATCGAATTTAAATAATGTATATTCGATCTTTAATTTTCTGGGTAATTTACGTTTACTTAAATTTAATTATTTTATTCCTCTCAGTAAATTCAGTTTAACCGGGTGCTGAAAATCTAAGTATTAAGTGTGCTAAACCCAACTGAAGTCAATCAATAAAAATCCTTATTGCTTGAATTGAAAAATAACTGGTCAAATTTGTGATAAAAGACCTAAGAAACAGGAAAACTAAAATACCCAAGACAGACAACTTTAACCCTCTATAACCCAATTAATCCCATAAAAACAACAACAACAACACAGTAGGATAAAATCATATAATAAGCAAACGGTGCTTGAGCACGCGACAACCCTCCTTTTAAAAAACACCCCCCGAATGCGAGGGCTGTTTTTTACTTTCTATCCCTTCCGGATGTCACCTCCCCGCACTCCCCCCTGCCTCGAAGAAATTTCTAAACTGCGTAATTTCCCTCAAGACAAAAAAAAAAGAAAGTTAATTTTTGGGTACCGTTAATAAGGTCGCACCCCTTACTTAAGGCAGGTGCTTCTTCGGGAGGGTTAATTTCACCCTTCCGCATGATGAGTAAAAAAGTGACCGAATAAACGTCGAAAGTGGATGTTATCCACGCGGATTTCTCCAAGGCCTTTGATCGCATCATCATAATTAATCAAAAGTAGTCCATTTTG
Organism: Anthonomus grandis grandis; assembly: GCF_022605725.1. NCBI lineage: Eukaryota > Metazoa > Arthropoda > Insecta > Coleoptera > Curculionidae > Anthonomus > Anthonomus grandis. Next base: position 8,118,970 of record NC_065565.1, read on the forward strand.
TAGAGTAAAAGGTGGCAGGCACCCCCAGCGCCCTTTGTGACACGACGCCCGTTTATGGAGAGAGTCGAACTCCTTCTGTTAATGATGTTTGTTTTGTTTTGTTCGAGAGGATCCTTGGCACATATTAATGATTTAACTGCAAAAGTTAATATACAAGGCATAAAGAAGCTGGAAGCATTACACGGCATTTTAGGGCACAAGAAGACACCTTTTACCTTTCGTGTTTATGAGAAGTCTTAGTGTGTTATCTTGCTTTTGAAATTATTGGGCGGGTCGTTTGTCAATGTCTCAGACCAGATTCCATTACAGTATGTGTGTACTTAAAAGGATATTAAACCCTTGGAGATGCTTTTTTTAATAATTCAATCTCAACTGACCCCCTGTACCTTTACAAGACGCAAAAAACCAATTATGAAAGTTTTAAAGTGAAGGAGTATAAAAACTTTTTTTATGGGATTTTCGTGGAAAGTCGAGAAGTTACATTAAGATTTCATATTATGATACTTCGCGAGAGCTTTAGGAAAGTTCGCCTCGCGTAAAAGAAAAGTTTCCTCCTAATAAGGGACCGATGAACGGATAAATAATTCATCGTATTGGCCCGATGGATAAATAAACGATGACGACTCTTGAATATTGCCACGTTGTCATTTGAGTGTTTATCAGAATCAATAATTGATTCTGTGTTTCCGTTTTAGCACTAAAAAAATGACAAACAATTTATATAAACTCCAGGAAGTAGTCAATAATTTAACTTCTAATATAGGAAACTCCGTTTGCAATTAGTACAAAATAATCGTTAAGGAGAAACAGACAAATTCGACGACTGCTCGATTGACTTCACCTGCAAAAAGGTCTATTTCCAAATGTTTCCTCCCTCTAAAAAAATTGATGCGTTTCGCTATCTTTTACCCCACAGGTGTTTTCAAACATGCCCTTTTCGGATTTCTAATCTTACATAACGGAACGTGCCAGTGAGTATCTCGCGATCGGATCTAAAAAATTGCACCTTCTTCTTCTTCTTCTTCTTCTTCGTTGGTTGGTCTTGCATTAGATAAAGAAACGTTGACAATTAAATTAACTTAAATAATCCCTTGACTGACGTAGTCACAAGCTTTAGACAAGTCACAAAATATCCCTGCATCACGGAAAAACATATTTATCTGAAAACGTGCCTTTGTCTGTTCTTTTGCAAGACTATTATGCTTCTGATCCTGTTTGCTATGTTGCCATTCTGCCCTGCATTTCGGCACTCTCCGATATAAATTGTTTTGGCTTTTGACAAACTTAGACTTAGATCCTCTCTAATAACCGGTCAGTTACATAACCCAAAGAACACATTACATATTATTATTTGGGTTGAATATATATTTATTTATTTATTTAACGATTATTTAGTAAATATATGGTTTTGGTACGTTTTGTCCAAATGTATTTATTAAACTGTAGAATGTACGTATATCATATACTATTCTGTTTACAACAGAAGGGAGAAAATTTCAAAATATTGACACGGTATTTATATGTATATCTAGTTTTTAAACTCGACTACTATACCTCAAATATTTGATGAAATCTTGTGAAAAAGCACTGTTTTTGTATTAAATATTTATTAATATACACATATATTATTATATAAAATATAAATAAATAAACTGTGTTATTAGATTAATATTAATGATAAAATCAGCTGTTATTCATGCGTATTATTATGGAAAACAGTGATTTTTCAAAAGAATTTCTTACTGGTAAAGTATGTGGGGTGGGTGGGGGGCTAAGGGTAGTATTTTTGAAAAATTGTTGTTTTTTGTAAAGAAAAAAACAATTTTTTAAAAAAACTACCCTTAGCCCCCCCACCCACCCCACATACTTTACCAGTAAGAAATTCCTTTGAAAAATCACTGTTTTTTGTTCACAATATCCAATCTAATAGCACTGTTTTTGTATTAAATATTTATAAATAAATTTTAAATAAACAAACTAACCAGACGATCAAAGACTATGATCCAATATATATTATTTAAATTATTGATAACAATTTTATATATAAATATTTAATACAAAAACAGTGTTAATAAATTAAGGATTATAGACGAAAAACAGTGATTTGTCAGAAGAATTTCTTACTGGTAAATGTGTGGGGTGGGTGGGGGGGTGTAAGTGAAGTATTTTAAAAAAACGGTTATTTTATGTAAAAGAAAAAAAACATTTTTTAATAAAACTACCCTTACACCCCCCACCCACCCCACACATTTACCAGTAAGAATTTCTTCTGACAAATCACTATTTTTTTAAATAGTCCGTTGTCTGTGCTCTTGGGTTATTTTGTTTATTTAAATTAAATATAAATTTTATATAAATATTTAGTACAAAAACTGTATAATTAGATGGGATATTATCGACGAAATCATCTATTGTTCATGCATACTATATTGGAAAACTGTGATTTTGCAGAAGAATTTCTTACTGGTAAAGTATGTGGGGTGGGTGGGGGGGCTAAGGGTTGTATTGATAAAAAACGTTTATATTGCATAAAATATATTAAAATAAATAGAGTAATTTTTCAAAAAATTGTACTAAAAAAACTTCCAGAGCACGGATTTACTTGATTTTTTTGGTAAAAGCTGGAAAACATCTCAAACAAAAAAACCCTTTTTTAACAATACTACCCTAAGCCCTTTACCCTAAGTTTCTTCGATGATTCTGAGCATGTCTGTTAGTTGTGATATAAGGCAGATTGTTGTTTTTGTATCTGATTGTTAAGTTTTCTTCGCCATCACTTTTGCGCTTGTTAAGCTCATCAAAAATCTTAACGAATTTATGAAAATTGGCTATAATTTTGTTCTGGTACGTTTTTCAAAAAAGTGTTATAACACCTTTTTGAAATGTTTTGGGTGATTTATCGATTTACCAAAAAAAAATTTTAAAAATTAAAAAAAAATTTTTTTTCAATTTTTTACCCAAAAATTTTCAAATTTTTTAGAAAATCCTCCATAACTTCTTTATTATTCGATTTACGGCAAAATGTTATAATTTATGATTTATTCTATTTTTGGTAAGGAATTTAATGGTAAAAGAAAATTTTCAATATTCCCAATAGTTTTCGAGAAAATTAGAAAAATCTGTTTAGAGGTTTTTCCCAATTTTCTGGAAAACTGTTGAATATAAAAATGATTTTTCTAGTGCATATGATGCGCATTGACAATCCAAACAACTTTTATTTCAACAATTTTTTTTCTCCAACGAATATTTTTCCAGAAAGAAAATAAAAACCGAAATTATGAACATTTTCTCATGGGTACCCCTTTAGTTGTCAAGGAAATTTTTTTTTTGGAAAATAGGCTATAACTTTTTTACAGTATATTTTCCAAAAAAGTTTTATAAGACTTTTTTCAAGTCCTTTGGGCAATTTATCCATTTCCAAAAAAAAAATAAATTTTATTAAAAAAAAAATTTTTTTCAAATTTTTTACCCAAAATTTTCCATTTTTTCAAAAAATCTTTAATAACTCCTTTATTTATCAATTTTCCACAAAATATTATTCTATATAATTTGTTCTATTTTTGAATAAGAGTTCAAGGCTAAAAGAAAATTTTCCATGTTCCCAATAGTTTTCGAGAAAATGAGGAAAAACTGTTTTTGAGTTTTCCTCAATTTTCCGGAAAACCGCTGGATATAAAAATTATTTTTCTATGGCATCTGATGTGCCTTGACATTCTAAACAACTTTTGTTCTAACAATTTTTTTCTCCAACCAATAGTTTTCCAGAAAAAAAATAAAAACCAAAATTGTGAACATTTTTCCAGGGTAGTACCCCTTTGAATTTTTTGAGGGAGAAATTTGATCATAACTTTTTCCAGGTACATTTTCCAAAAAAGTTTTATAAGACTTTTTTGAAGACCTTTAAGCAATTTATTCATTTCCAAAAAAAAAAAATTATTCAAGAAAAATTTTTTTTTTCAATTTTTTATTCCAAAATTTTTAATTTTTTCAAAAATCTTCCTTAACTCCTTTATTTATCAATTTTCAACAAAATATTATTCTTTATGATTTGTTCTATTTTTGATCAAGAATCCGAGGCTAAAAGAAAATTTTCGATATTCCCAATAGTTCTCTAGAAAATGAAGAAAAACTGTTTAAGAGTTTTCCTCAATTTTCCGCAAAAATGTTGTTTTTTTATCAGGACAACCCTTACCCCCCCCCCCCACCCACCCCATAGAGCTTACCAGTAAGAAATTATTTTCAAAAATCATTGTTTTCCAAAATAATACACTTGGATAACACAGTTTATTTATTTAAATTTGTTATAATTATATATATGTATATTATTAAATATTTAATACAAAAACAGGGATTTTTCCAAAGAATTTCATACTGGGTCAATGTGTGGGGTGGGTGGGGAGCTAAGGGTTGTATTGATAAAAAATGTTTTTTTTTCTTTTACAAAAAACAACCGTTTTTCAAATATACAACCCTTAGCCCCCCACCCACCCCACACATTGACCCAGTAAGAAATTCTTTGGAAAAATCATTGTTTTTGTATTAAATATTTATATAAAACATTATATTTAATTTAAATAAATAAAATAACTCAAGAGCATAGACAACATACTATTTTAAGAAATAATGATTTTTCATAGGAATTTTTTACTGGTAAAGTGTGTGGGGTGGGTGGGGGGCCAAGGGTTGTATTATTGATAAACGTTTTTATTGCATAAAATAATTTAAAATAAATTGAGTAATTTTTCAAAAAATTGTACAAAAAAGCTTTCAGGGCACGGATTTACTTGATTTTTTTGGTAAAAGCTGAAAAACATTTCAAACAAAAAACCCTTTTTTCAAAAATACAACCCTTAGCCCCCCACCCACCCCACATACTTTGCCAGTAAGAAATTCTCTTGAAAAATCACTGTTTTTCTAAAGAATACGCATGATTAACAGCTGATTTTATCATCAATATTTTAACCTAATAACACAGTTTATTGGACAGATTACAAGAGGGTTCTTGAGGATCATTTTAGTACATCAAGCACGTTTTTAGCTCAAATAATTACTGAGTTACAGCACTTTATGTTTCCAGGACAGTTATGTCTTGCAAACATAAGTTCCGGCTAGGATAATTCAAAAACTATCCAAGGTATTTTCATGAGGTTTCCACTCTTAGTTAGTGTGTTAGTGAACATTTTGATATATTAACGTTTTTTCTGAGTCAAGAACTCACTGAGTTATGTTATGTGAGTCAAGGTCCAAAAGGTGAACCATGAATTTTTGCAAAAAATTTTAGAGGCACCTGTAATAGTATTAAAGCTATTTTAATTATGCACTAATTTGATGTTTAGGACTAAATAATTTTTAACTGAGGAGACCTATAAGTATGAAACTTTCAGGGTAAATATTCTGGACCTTAGACTATCATTCTGGAAAATTTAAACTTTCTAGCTTAAGTAGATATTGCTTAAAAAAATAGTAATTGAACGACATGACCAATTTTTAACTTTAAAATTTTCTTTTAAGCGCTTTCAGGATGAAATTATTGACGAAAAAGGGTGATTTTTCAGAAGAATTTCTTACTGGTAAAGCATGTGGGGTGGGTGAGGGGTGTAAGGGTAGTTTTTTCAAAAAACTACGCACACCTTTTGCAATATAACTAACACAAAACAAAGCGCATTTGTTTGGTCTATTTTATAGATATCGATAGGTTTATCAGTCTATTGTGTTTTTTTTGCATAAGCGAATTATTAGTGGGATACCTGATGCACTCTCCACCGAAAAACGCAGGTCAACTTTCGCGCGAACCCCCAAAAAGTCCTTCTTCGCAACGCACACACATATATTACCATCGAGAAAGCGACACTATAACGCACATAAATCTCCACCCCGTCAAAGCCCATATGCAACCGAGCCAAAGAAGAAGAAGAAGAATTTCAGAGATTTCTTTACACGCTCCGCACAATAGGGTTGGATAATTCTTGCAACCCCGGCATTTATTACTCGGGCATTGTCCGGCAAAACGTTCGGCTACCGACGCCCCCTTGCCTATTAATTTTTTTCTTCTCTATTATAGTCGCAGCAGAAGGATTTTAAAGGGCCATTTATAACCCCTTAGGTGACGTTGACGGGCCAGACCGTCGTTTTTCTGGGTCATTTTGTGAATTATCTCAGTGACACCATTTACCCAGTCTCTCTTTTTGTTAGAGAAGAAGAAACTTTGTAATGGTACATCTTCGTTTGTCAACGGTCTTTGTCGATATTGGAGGAAAGTGCCGAAATGCAGGGCAGAATGGCAATCGTCCCTGTTCAGTGAATAAACTGCTCGTCGAAGTAGAGGCATAATATTCATGCAAAAGAACAACGTTTTCAGATAGTTTTCCATACTTTATGTAAAGAACGTTGCGTTAAATGACTGAAAATGTTAAGATCAATCATATTTCTCTGAAGATCACTCTGGTTGTGCTCTCTTGCAAGAATATCATGCTTCTGCTCCGACAATTTACTTATATAATGCTGTTTTGGGAGCCCCAGATTCAATATCCAGAGACAAAAAGTGTTTTTTCCCATATTGCCATTCTGCCCTGCGTTTCGGCACTTTTCGAGGCCCTTGACAATCAGGCCAGATCCTCTTCAATAACCGCGGTCAGTTCGTTATTATGTTACATCAACAACTGTTACACCCGAAACGATTACCGAGGGGTGCGTTTTCGGAAAATGGCGATATCGGCACACAATAAGGGATATTTTTTATGGGGCCGGGTGCAGCCACCCTTTATACGGACTACGAGGTCCAGCGGATGGTCATAAATTATCGCAAGACGTAGTGGACAACCCTTATATATAGAGAGAAAGAGAGGGTGAACTTCGGATAACGCATCGATATGCAACTGCTGCCCGGAGGGTCGTTATACGACGACGAGGGGTTGTTTCGAATTGCCTCGCACTTTTTTTTTTGCTTCGTCCGATATGAATCATGGGTCACGTTATTCTTCCTCTTCTTCAGGTTCTTTTATCCAATTCCTTTCCTTGTATTATATATGGTTTGCAGCAAGCAAACTATTCTAGTTAAAGCACATGACTTCTAGCTCCTTTTTCATTCTCTTTGGTACTTCTATGTCTGTAATGTGAACTGTCCATCAATCTCCTATACACAGCCACTTCCTAAACGCTTCCAGGTTTCTAGTGAAGGCTTCTATGCTTAAAGTCTCTTATATTCGTATTGGGACTCTTAAAGATTGCACTCCTTCCTTATTTTTCCTATGTGCACTGTCCCATTGTTCTAAAGCAGCAATACTGTCCAAGTTCTCTCCTAATCTGATATTCCTCGCGCTACTTTGCCCCAAGTGTTTTTAGGAAAACAACTTGCTAAAGCACGATACAACACTAGAGATTAACCATCCTAAATCATTCTTCTAAGAATACTATGAAACTATAGTGTCGTACAACAACAACAATAAGAAACGTATCTTTCGGCACCTAATGCCGCAAAGAAAGAAAGGATTTTGACAAGGTTGTGACTGATATTTATCCGCTTGACTTGCGCCAAAAAGTAGCGTTTTAGCCTCTTTTGTGTGCAACGGATTATTTAATCCTTGTGACAAAGACAGTTTCACATATCGCCGCAACAATAACGCGGTTTTCTTTATTATAATATTGTAAACCGATCCGTAAATATCTTCTAAACGCTTCGGCACCTATCTGTTTGATAAGGACAAAGGAATTAAAAAGGGGTTTTAACACCAATAGTACCCCTTGATCCCCCTGTTGGGTTATTATTCGAAAAGGGTTCGGTAGAATGAGGGTTTTTTTTTAGTTTATTGATGAATAATTGAAAAAAATTAGAAGAGTAAAGGGATCTAAGGCAGTTTAGCCTTTGAAATTCAAGATTTTCCGGAGTTAAATGAGTGTGACCAATCAGAGACAAGTGGCCCGTGACGAACGTAATAAATACGCATTCATACGTTAACCCGACCGTAGACACTCCCTTAGGTCTGTCATGTCATAAATGACACTTGACAGACATGACATTTGTGTTTTCAGGTTAGGTGGTGATGGTGATGTTTGATTTTTAGGTTAGTTTGGGAAATTTTCCACTAGAAAAGCGGAAAATTAACTTGTTTGCAGCATTTAAAAGGGAAAATTGATTATTAGGTTCTTCGTATTGTATAAAGCGCATAGTACACAATGTCTACATTCACCAGACTTGTTTCTGTTGCGTGCAAAAGGACCGTTTTAAAGAATGGAAGAAATGCGTCTAATAGGGTTAGGAACTTGTATCTGCTTAAAAATGGGGGTAAGTGGTGGTTTCCTACTGCTTTCTTGCTTTTACAGTATTGCTTAAGCTATTTAGTATGAACTGCAAGCAGTTTTTTGCCAAAACAAATGGTTGGAAAACATGTTTGGTTTCTTGGTCATTCAGAGGGGGTTCTATTATAAAAACTAGTACAATTCAGTGGTACCAATGCTTGTTTCTATTCAGAAAAGAGGGTACTTTGATTTACCTATGAATATCTGCACTCCTATAAGAAAAACTTCAGTTAATTCCCTTCTATATTCTCTTCATAACCCTTGAACATTTTCATGCATGTCCTGTGGGCACAACATTCAAACAATGCACTTTCAGGTGCTCTAAATCAAGTCAGATTTCAACACACTGATGCTGAAAAAACCGAGGATTACCACTCAATTATTAAAAACACCGAAAAACCTCTTGGTAAGGAATCCCGGTACCTCTTTCAGACACCCTTTGACCATAACCCAATTGCAGGCGAGAGTACCAAACATGAATTTCAAGCCGAAACCAGGATGCTCCTGGACATTGTGGCCAGGTCGTTGTATTCGGAAAAAGAAGTGTTTATTAGGGAGCTAATTTCGAATGCTAGTGACGCCTTGGAGAAGTTTAGATATATTTCTATGTCAGAGAGCGAGGGGGATAAAATTAATCGACCGTTGGAAATTCACATTTCCACCGATAAAAATGCCAGAATATTCACCATTCAGGTAGCAAAACACCTTCGATTTAACCGAAATCAGTTGCACAAGTTATTCTGTTTTATAGGACACGGGTATTGGCATGACAAGAGATGAACTGGTGCAAAATCTTGGCATTATAGCCAAATCGGGGTCAAAAGTATGTTAGAATTATGCTAAATTAACCATCATTTAAAAATCAATGCTTCTTTAGGCCTTCATAGAGCAAATCAAGCAGCAACAAACCGGGGCTGAAAACATAATCGGGCAGTTCGGGGTGGGGTTCTATAGCGCCTTTATGGTCGCCGATAAAGTGGAGGTTTACACCAGAAGTTCTCTGGACGATCACGGTTGGAAGTGGACCTCTGACGGGTAGTTTTGTCCCTAAATCATCTATCGCAGTATATTAGTCTTGTTTCACAGGACCGGTAGCTACGAAATCCAGCCAGCCGAAGGGGTTAGTTTCGGCACAAAAATTGTCCTACATCTCAAAGGGGATTCCAGGGAGTTTGCCGATGACGAGACCATTAAAAACATTATAACTAAGTACAGTAATTTCGTGGGGAGTCCTATTTATCTTAATGGCAAAAAGGCGAATATAGTGCAACCCCTATGGCTAAAAGACCCTAAATCTGTTACTAAACAGGAGCATATGGAGTTCTATAAGTTCATTAGTGGAAGTTATGACTTGCCAAGATACACTTTGCATTATAAGACTGATGTGCCGCTATCTATAGCTGCTTTATTGTATTTTCCCGAGGGAAAGCCTGGTTGGTACCTAACCGCAAATTTCCAAAAAGAATTTGTGATGCATCGACTCACTTTTAGGTCTCTTTGAAATGTCTCGAGAAACTGAATCGGGGGTGGCATTGTACACTAAGAAAGTCCTAATTAAAAACAGGACCGACAATATTTTACCCAAATGGTTAAGGTTTGTCAAGGGAGTAGTGGATTCTGAGGATATTCCTTTGAATTTGAGCAGGGAATTGTTGCAAAATAGCAACTTGATCAGGTGCGAACCCTGTTTTTAATGATGCCTTAAGGCTCAAATTGTATTTTAGGAAATTAAGGGATGTACTCACCGGAAGAGTTACCAAATTTCTATTGGATCAACTCAAGAAAGACCAGGGGGAATACGAGAAGTTTTATCAGGATTACGGTATATTTATTAAAGAAGGTATTATAACGAACCATAATCAGACTGAGAAGGTAAATAAATATATAGAGTTCATAATTAGTTAATTTTATAGCTTTCCACAGGGGGACAGAAGTTGCTTCAAAAATAAAATTGTAAAAGTCAATTTGGAAAAATTTAAAAAAAAAATAGTTAGGATTATCATACAGGGTTAAATTTTTGATATGTTGTTCTTCACACCTTGGACTAACTTTTTCATTATTACATAATTTTTCGTAAATGTACAGGTTGTCCCAGGAAATTGAGGCAAAGTTCCCTTAAGAAAAAACATGTGATTACCAAAAAATCCCTTTACAAAAATTAAAAATAAAATTATTTAGGACCACTATACAGGGTTGGACTTTTGATATGTTATTCTTCACACCTTGTACTAACTTTTTCATTATTAACAAATTTTCCGTTAATGTACAGAGTGTCCTAGGAAATCGGGACAAAGTTTCATTAGGAAAAAACATGTGATTACCATAAAACCACTTTACAAAAATTCAAATAAAATTATTTAGGATCACTATACAGGGTTGGACTTTTGATATGTTATTCTTTACACCTTGGACTAACTTTTTCCTCATTACATAATTTTTCGTAAATGTACAGGGTGTCCCAGGAAATCGGGACAAAGTTCCCGCCAAAAAAAAATTTCATTACCAAAAAATCCTTTTAGAAAAATTAAAAATAAAAATATTTAGGATCACTCTACAGGGTTGGACTTTTGATATATTATTCTTCACATCTTAGACTAACTTTTTCCTTACTACATAATTTTCGGTAAATGTACAGGCTGTCCCAGGAAATCGGGACAAACTTCCCTTAGGAAAAAACATGCTTTTACCATAAAACCACTTTACAAAAATTCAAATAAAATTTTTTAGGATCACTGTACAGGGTTGGACTTTTGATATATTATTCTTCACATCTTAGACTAACTTTTTCCTTACTACATAATTTTTCGTAAATGTACAGGGTGTCCCAGGAAATTGGGGCAAAGTTCTCCCAAAAAAAAAAATTTCATTACCAAAAAATCCTTTTAGAAAAATTAAAAATAAAAATATTTAGGACCACTGTACAGGGTTGGACTTTTGATATGTTATTCTTCACACCTTGGACTAACTTTTTCCTTATTACATAATTTTCGGTAAATATACAGGGTGTCTCAGGAAATCGGGATGAAGTTATCTCAAGCCAAAACATGTCATTACCAAAAAAGTCTTTTAGAAAAATTAAAAATAAAAATATTTAGGACCGCTGTACAGGGTTGGACTTTTGATATGTTATTCTTCACACCTTGGACTAACTTTTACCTTATTAACAAATTTTCGGTAAATGTACAGATTGTCCCAGGAAATCGAGGCGAAGTTCCTCCTATAAAAACATGTCATTACTATAAAACCACTTTACAAAAAATTCAAATAAAATTATTTAAGATCACTGTACAGAGTTGGACTTTTGATATGTTATTCTTCACACCTTGGACTAACTTTTTCCTTATTACATAATTTTCCGTAAATGTACAGGGTGTCCCAGGAAATCGGGACAAACTTCCCTTAGGAAAAAACATGCTTTTACCATAAAACCACTTTACAAAAATTCAAATAAAATTATTTAGGATCCCCGTACAGGGTTGCACTTTTGATATGTTGTTCTTCACACCTTGGACTAACTTTTTCCTTATTAACAAATTTTCAGTAAATGTACAGATTGTCCCAGGAAATCGAGGCAAAGTTCCTCCTATAAAAACATGTCATTACTATAAAACCACTTTACAAAAAATTCAAATAAAATTATTTAAGATCACTGTACAGGGTTGGACTTTTGATATGTTATTCTTCACACCTTGGACTAACTTTTTTCTTATTACATAATTTTCGGTAAATGTATAGGGTGTCCCAGAAAATCGAGCCAAAGTTATCTCAAGAAAAAACATGTCATTACCATAAAATCACTTTAGAAAAATTAAAAATAAAAATATTTAGGACCACTTTACAGGGTTGGACTTTTGATATGTTATTCTTCACACCTTGGACTAACTTTTTCCTTAATAACAAATTTTCCGTAAATGTACAGGGTGTCCCAGAAAATCGGGACAAAGTTTCCTCAAGAAAAAACATGCATTTACTAAAAACCCACTTTACAAAAATTCAAATAAAATTTTTCAGGATCACTGTACAGGGTTGGACTTTTGATATGTTATTCTTCACACCTTGGACTAACTTTTTCCTTATTACATAATTTTTCGTAAATATACAGGGTGTCCCAGAAAATCGGGACAAAGCTTCCTTAAGAAAAAACATGTTATTACCATAAAACCACTTTACAAAAATTCAAATAAAATTATTTAGGATCCCCGTACAGGGTTGGACTTTTGATATGTTATTCTTCACACCTTGGACTAACTTTTACCTTATTACTAAATTTTCCGTAAATGTACAGGGTGTCCCAGGAAATCAAGACAAACTTCCCTTAGGAAAAAACATGCTTTTACCATTAAACCACTTTACAAAAATTCAAATTAAATTATTTAGGATAACTGTACAGGGTTGGGCTTTTGATATGTTATTCTTCACACCTTGGACTAACTTTTTCCTTATTACATAATTTTCGGTAAATGTACAGGGTGTCCCAGAAAATCGAGCCAAAGTTATCTCAAGAAAAAACATGTCATTACCATAAAATCACTTTAGAAAAATTAAAAACAAAAATATTTAGGACCACTTTACAGGGTTGGACTTTTGATATGTTATTCTTCACACCTTGGACTAACTTTTTCCTTATTAACAAATTTTGGGTAAATGTACAGGTTGTCCCAGGAAATCGGGACACAGTTCCCCCCAAAAAAAATGTCATTACCAAAAAATCCTTTTAGAAAAATTAAAAATAAAAATATTTAGGACCACTCTACAGGGTTGGACTTTTGATATGTTGTTCTTCACACCTTGGACTAACTTTTTCCTTATTACTAAATTTTCGGTAAATGTACAGGCTGTCCCAGGAAATCGGGACAAACTTCCCTTAGGAAAAAACATGCTATTACCATAAAACCACTTTACAAAAATTCAAATAAAATTATTTAGGATCACTGTACAGGGTTGGACTTTTGATATGTTATTCTGTACACCTTGGACTAACTTTTTTTTTATTACATAATTTTCCGTAAATGTACAGGGTGTCCCAGAAAATCGGGACAAAGTTCCCTTAAGAAAAAACATGCATTTACCATAACACCACTTTACAAAAATTCAAATAAAATTATTTAGGATCACTGTACAGGGTTGAACTTTTGATATGTTATTCTTCACACCTTGGACTAACTTTTACCTTATTAACAAATTTTCGGTAAATGTACAGATTGTCCCAGGAAATCGAGGCAAAGTTCCTCCTATAAAAACATGTCATTACTATAAAACCACTTTACAAAAAATTCAAATAAAATTATTTAAGATCACTGTACAGGGTTGGACTTTTGATATGTTATTCTTCACACCTTGGACTAACTTTTACCTTATTACATAATTTTCCGTAAATGTACAGGGTGTCCCAGGAAATCGGGACAAACTTCCCTTAGGAAAAAACATGCTTTTACCATAAAACCACTTTACAAAAATTCAAATAAAATTATTTAGGATCCCCGTACAGGGTTGCACTTTTGATATGTTGTTTTTCACACCTTGGACTAACTTTTTCCTTATTAACAAATTTTCGGTAAATGTACAGATTGTCCCAGGAAATCGAGGCAAAGTTCCTCCTATAAAAACATGTTATTACTATAAAACCACTTTACAAAAAATTCAAATAAAATTATTTAAGATCACTGTACAGGGTTGGACTTTTGATATGTTATTCTTCACACCTTGGACTAACTTTTTCCTTATTACATAATTTTCCGTAAATGTACAGGGTGTCCCAGGAAATCGGGACAAACTTCCCTTAGGAAAAAACATGCTTTTATCATAAAACCATTTTACAAAAATTCAAATAAAATTATTTAGGACCACTGTACAGGGTTGGACTTTTGATATGTTATTCTTCACACCTTGGACTAACTTTTTCCTTATTACTACATTTTCCGTAAATGTACAGGGTGTCCCAGGAAATCGGGACAAAATTTTCCCAAAAAAAAAATGTCATTACCAAAAAATCCTTTTAGAAAAATTAAAAATAAAAATATTTAGGATCCCCGTACAGGGTTGGACTTTTGATATGTTGTTCTTCACACCTTGGACTAACTTTTTCCTTATTACTAAATTTTTGGTAAATGTACAGGGTGTCCCAGAATATCGGGACAAAGTTCGCCCAAAAAAAAACATATCATTACCAAAAAAGTCTTTTAGAAAAATTAAAAATAAAAATATTTAGGACCACTATACAGGGTTGGACTTTTGATATGTTATTCTGTACACCTTGGACTAACTTTTTTCTTATTAACAAATTTTCCGTAAATATACAGGGTGTCCCAGGAAATCCGGACAAACTTCCCTTAGGAAAAAACATGCTTTTACCATTAAACCACTTTACAAAAATTCAAATAAAATTATTTAGGATCACTGTACAGGGTTGGACTTTTGGTATGTTATTCTTCACACCTTGGACTAACTTTTTCCTTATTAACAAATTTTCCATAAATGTACAGGGTGTCCCAGGAAATCGAGACCAATTTTTCTTTCCCTTTATCGACTTCAACTGCCTGGAAGAAATTATTGAATTTTTCTTTTACATGCATTCGAGTCACATACTTCAGCCCATAACTCTTCTTCTTCTTCTTCTTCCTCTTCTCCTTCTTCATTTTTAATGTCTTCAACTGCCATGCCTGGACAAAAACCCCAACAAAAAACACGAAACTCATCCTTGGTTCTTTGCCTATCAGATTACTTTTGTCCACCCTTACCTGAGGGTTCCTCCGCGGTATCTTCCCTTATTTGTGGTCCGATCTGTACCTTCCACAGCTTCCTAGATCATTCCCTTCGAAATTTCAGGAAGACGCCGCCAAACTCCTATTATTCGAATCCTCCCGTTTGGAGGCAGGTAAAAAAATCACCCTGACCGACTACATCAAGGGGGCCACGGAATCCAGGACTATTTTATACCTGGCCGCACCCAGGTAATAAGTCCTCACCTGTCTTAAATAAATCATAACCTCTCTGATTCTTCATTCAGTCGCACCTTAGCCGAATCCTCTCCATACTTTGAGTCACTCAAAAACAAACCTCAAGAGGTTCTCTTTTGCTACGAACCTTACGACGAGCTGGTTCTGATGCAGCTACAACAGTTCCAAGGTTATCGCCTGATATCCGTCGAGAAGGATATGAGGGACGACAAGGCGGCCAGCGATCTAACCAACTTAGGTCAGTACGGTTTGCCGGTTGTTCCCTCTCCAATCAGTTGTTTCTCTTCTGTTTAAAGGAGAGGACAGTTTAAAAAGAAGCGAAATCAACGAGCTCTCGAATTGGTTAAAGGAGAAATTGGTGGGTAAAGTGGCCTCGGTAAATGCGACCACTAGATTAGAAAATCACCCCTGCGTGGTGACCGTGGAGGAAATGGCGGCCGCGAGGCATTTTATCCGCACTCAAAGTCACGGTTTACCGGAGGACCGACGTTATGCCATTTTGCAACCGCAGCTTGAGATTAATCCCAAGTAAGATTGTGCCTGCATAATGGTGTTGTTTTTTTTTTGTAGATTTTTGGTTTAATTATCGTTGAATTTTAGGCACCCGATTATTAAAAAGTTGTACAAACTGAGAAGCGGCGATCCTGAACTTGCGGAACTGTTGGCTAATCAGGTAACGTTTTTAACTTAATTTGAGGTTAAATTTGACGCTTTTTTAACGGGAAATTTCGCGTTTTTTTGACGTTTTTTCTAGGAAGGAAATTTGTTTAATAAAGAGGGTTTTACAGAAGTGTGAAGTGAGGCGGTTTTATTTTTTTTATTTGTAATAATAATATAGTTTCCCATGAGTACGCCTCTGGATTTTTTGGGAAAATTGGGTATAGCTTTTTTCAGGTACATTTTTCAAAAAAGTTTTATAAGACTTTTTTGATCAATTTTGAGTGATTTATCGATATGGCAAAAAAAAATTTTATTTTTTTGAAAAAATTTTTTTTTCAATTTTTGGCCCAAAAATTTTTAATTTTTCAAAAATCGCCCATAACTTCTTTATTTTTCGATTTACGGTAAAAAGTTATTCTATATGATTTATTCTATTTTTAACCAGGAATCCAATGCTGAAGGAAAATTTTTAATATTTCCAATAGTTTTCGAGAAAATGCGATAAATCTGTTAAGAGGTTTTTTCCAATTTTCTGGAAAACTGTTGGATAAAAAAATTATTTTTTTATTGCATTTGATGCGCATTGCAATTCCAAACAACTTTTATTATAACAATTTTTTTCTCCAACCAATAGTTTTCCAGAAAAAAAATAAAAACCGAAATTATTAGCATTTTTCCAGGGGTACCCCTTTGGATTTTTTGAGGAAGACTTTTTTGAGTATAACTTTTTTCAGGTACATTTTTCAAAAAAGTTTTATAAGACTTTTTTGATCAATTTTGAGTGATTTATCGAAATGGCAAAAAAAAATTTAATTTTTTGAAAAAAAATTTTTTTTGAATTTTTGGCCCAAAAATTTTTCATTTTTCAAAAATCGCCCATAACTTCTTTATTTTTCAATTTACGGCTAAAACTTATTCTACATGATTTGTTCTATTTTTGATTGGGATTCCAATGCTACAAAAAAAAATTCCATATTCCCAATAGTTTTCGAGAAAATTGGGGAAAACTGTTTAAAAGTTTTTCCCAATTTTCTGGAAAACCGTTGAAGGTAAAAATTATTTTTTTGTTGCATCTGATGCGCCTTGACATTCCCAACAACTTTTGTTTAAACAATTTTTTCCTCCAACCAATAGTTTTCCAGAAAAAAAATAAAAACCAAAATTATGAACATTTTTCCAGGGGTACCCCTTTGGATTTTTTGAGGAAGACTTTTTTGAGTATAACTTTTTTCAGGTACATTTTTCAAAAAAGTTTTATAAGACTTTTTTGATCAATTTTGAGTGATTTATCGAAATGGCAAAAAAAAATTTAATTTTTTGAAAAAAAATTTTTTTTGAATTTTTGGCCCAAAAATTTTTCATTTTTCAAAAATCGCCCATAACTTCTTTATTTTTCAATTTACGGCTAAAACTTATTCTACATGATTTGTTCTATTTTTGATTAGGATTCCAATGCTACAAAAAAAAATTCCATATTCCCAATAGTTTTCGAGAAAATTGGGGAAAATTGTTTAAAAGTTTTTCCCAATTTTCTGGAAAACCGTTGAAGGTAAAAATTATTTTTTTGTTGCATCTGATGCGCCTTGACATTCCCAACAACTTTTGTTTAAACAATTTTTTCCTCCAACCAATAGTTTTCCAGAAAAAAAATAAAAACCAAAATTATGAACATTTTTCCAGGTGCACCCCCTTTGGATTTTTCCAGGAAGACTTTTTTGGGTATAACTTTTTTCAGGTACATTTTTCAAAAAAGTTTTATGAGACTTTTTTGTTGTTTTTTAAGCGATGTATCGATTTACAAAAAAAAAATTCAAATTTTTCCAAAAATTTTTTTTTTCAAATTTTTCACCCAAAATTTTCAAAAATCCCCCATAACTTCTTTAATTTAAGATTTACGACAAAATGTTATTCTACACGATTTGTTCTATTTTTAACTGGGATTCCAGTGCTAAAAGAAAATTTTCTATATTCCGTAAAACAATAAAATTTTCTGACAAATTCACAGTTTTTGAAAAATTTCGATGCACTTTACAAAATTTCGGATAACTTCTTTGCTATTAAAGATAGAGTCATGATTCAAAGTTTCTTAAGATCTCCAGTTTATTTTTTCACTTTTATATAAGAATGAAATTTTTTGAGAAATTGACAGTTTTTGAGTAATTTGAAAATTTTGAATTTTTAGCATGTTTATGATGTCAACACTTCACAAAAATTTGAATAACTTCTTTGCTATTAAAGATAGAGTCATGACTCAAAAACCCTTATGATCTCCATATCATTTTCTCACTTTCATGTAAGAATGAAATTTTTTGAGAAATTGACGGTTTTTGAGAAATTTAAAAATTTTGATTTTTTTTTTTATTTCTTGAATATAACTTTTTTTTTAGTACATTTTTCAAAAAAGTTTTATAAGACTTTTTTTATGTTTTTTGAGCGGTTTATCGATATCCAAAACAAAAATAAAAATTTTTCAAAATTTTTTTTTTCAACTTTTTCAACCAAAATTTTTCCGATTTTTCAAAAATCCTCCATAACTCCTTTATTTTTCAATTTAGAGCAAAAAGTTATTCTTTATGATTCGTTCTATTTTTAATAAGGAATCCAGTATTAAAAGAAAATTTTAAATTTTCCCAGTAGTTTTCGAGAAAATGAGGAAAAACTGTTTGAGAATTTTCCTCAATTTTCTGGAAAACTACTTTACTTAAAAATTCTTTTTTTATGGCATCCGATGCGTATTGAAATTTCAAACAACTTTTATTAAAACAATTTTTCTCTCCAACCAATAGTTTTCCAGAAAAAAAATAAAAACCGAAATTATGAGCATTTTTCCAGGGGCACCCCTTTGGATTTTTTGAGGAAGACTTTTTTGAGTATAACTTTTTCCAGGTACATTTTTCAAAAAAGTTTTATAAGACTTTTTTGATCAATTTTGAGTGATTTATCGATATGGCAAAAAAAAATTTAATTTTTTGAAAAATTTTTTTTTTTTAATTTTTGGCCCAAAAATTTTTCATTTTTCAAAAATCGCCCATAACTTCTTTATTTTTCGATTTACGGCTTAAACTTATTCTACATGACTTGTTCTATTTTTGATTGGGATTCCAATGCTACAAAAAAAAATTCCATATTCCCAATAGTTTTCGAGAAAATTGGGGAGAACTGTTTAAAAGTTTTTCCCAATTTTCTGGAAAACCGTTGAAGGTAAAAATTATTTTTTTATTGCATCTGATGCGCCTTGACATTCCCAACAACTTTTGTTTAAACAATTTTTTCCTCCTACCAATAGTTTTCCAGAAAAAAAATAAAAACCAAAATTAAGAACATTTTCCCATGGGTACCCCTTTGAATTTTTCCAGGAAGACTTTTTTGGGTATAACTTTTTTCAGGTACATTTTTCAAAAAAGTTTTATAAGACTTTTGTGTTGTTTTTTAAGCGATTTATCGATTTCCAAAAAACAAATTCAAATTTTTCCAAAAATTTTTTTTTTCAAATTTTTTACCCAAAAATTTTCAAAAATCCCCCATAACTTCTTTAATTTGAGATTTACGAAAAAATGTCATTCTAAATGATTTATTCTGTTTTTAATTTAGAATCCAACGCTAAAAGAAAACTTTCCATATTCCCAACAGTTTTCGAGAAAACTAGGAAAAACTGTTTCCCAATTTTCTGTTTAAAATATAGTACCGGAAAAAGAGTTTTGCTCCCTTTTTTTCCAGTTGTTTGCCAATTCCATGGTAGGAGCCGGTCTAGTGGAGGATCCCAGGGTACTACTAACCTCCATGAACGATTTACTTTCTAAGGCATTAGAAAAACATTGATTCCATTTTTGTTTTGTTCCTTTTTTTTTTTTTTTTTTAATATAATAATATGTTGTACAGTTACCAATAAAGTTGTATAAAAGTATTAAAACATTTCCTTATTTTATTCATATAATTCAATTCTTGACATAAGACCCTAAACACTCTGAAATATTTAAAAAATCCATTTTAGATAAGTTTGAATTTCCCGCCCTTACGTCTCTTCGCGGAAAAAACACACTGTGAGCGCCATCTCGTAGCGCATCGACGTTAAGCAACCGAGTTCGGCTTCTCGTGCACAGATGGCGCTAGCTTCAGCCTTGATTGATATTTCTATGATATAAGTTTGAATTTCCCGCCCTTACGACTCTTTTCGCGGAAAAAACCCACTGTGAGCGCCATCTCGTAGCGCAACGACGTTAAGCAACCGAGTTCGGCTTCTCGTGCACAGATGGCGCTAGCTTCAGCATTGATTGATATTTCTATGATATAAGTTTGAATTTCCCGCCCTTACGTCACGTTTCGCGGAAAAAACACACTGTGAGCGCCATCTCGTAGCGCATCGACGTTAAGCAACCGAGTTCGGCTTCTCGTGCACAGATGGCGCTAGCTTCAGCATTGATTGATATTTCTATGATATAAGTTTGAATTTCCCGCCCTTACGTCACGTTTCGCGGAAAAAACACACTGTGAGCGCCATCTCGTAGCGCATCCACGTTAAGCAACCGAGTTCGGCTTCTCGTGCACAGATGGCGCTAGCGTTCGGTTGCATTGATTATTCCTATGATAAAGCATAATAGGCGTATTGATTTTTTTGTTAGCAACGTGGCTTATTGATTATATTTGACGTAAAAATCTTTATTATTATAATAGTGGGCTTTAATTAACGATTTTCACGAGTACGTTAAATGGTTTTGAAAATTACGTAACTTTTATGAAAAGTCCTTGTGATCGTTAGTTAATATTTGATTTAACGTAATAATTATTATAAAACACTTGTAATAATCTCAAGAAAGCACTTCAAACGTCAAGATGCAACGATATTTGAATTGAATTAGTCTAATTTCTTTTAAAGTGGCACTTCAGATCTTTAAGTGTTTCAAGAAATAATGCGCTGGGGGGGGTTTCGCGGAATTATTATGCAAATGACATTTGAATTTCCCGCCTCGACGTCACGTGCCGGAAACGGACGCGGCCGCGTGTCATATGACGCTACTAAACTGACTTTTTCATACCTCAACCTAAACCCGTGCCACTTCTTACATAACGTGAATCGCTTAAAAAAACCCGTGGATTTTTTTAATATATTTAATAACTAATTTAGTTCATTTAATCGATTATTTGTTTTGACGTAAAACCGTGACATCACCACCGATTCCACAAGAGGCCTCCCGATTGGCCGACGCGCGTCCTTAATACGAAAACCGACCAATAGCGGGGCCGCCTTCCACCTGATAATTCTCTTATCCGTCATATGACCCATTCTTGCCAGTGGCAATCGTGTAAGCCATATTTGTCAGTGGGTTCGCTGGTTCCGTTCTGTGTTGTGCACAATTTAAAGATCGTTCCGACCTGTAAATACTCCCCCGAATATTAAAGATGCCCTCCGAATTAACCGAGCAAAGTCCCGTTTACGGACCCTTTTTTGGCGTGATGGGGGCAGCCTCTGCCATCATATTCAGCGGTAAGTAACGTTTTTCTCGGGTTAGTCAGTCATTGTCGCTGCTACGTTATCGATTTATTTTATTTCGCGAATTCCGCTTTAATTTGCCCGTTTGATGGTTTATTTAATTCGATTAAGGGTCTTTGATCGATTTGACCTTACGGCAGCAGCATGAAATTTTCCCTGGGAATTAATTTTTTTCGCTCAAGTCTATTCATGGGCGTAGCGCGGGTCATATGCCAAGATTACACACGGATTCCGGCCTTTGTCGTTCGGAAAATCAATGCTTTGTCTCGCTTAAAGCGGTTTTTAAGGCATTTAGGCAGAAAAATGGGGTTTTTAGGCCCAGTTGCTTGGGTCACATGTTCTCCCAGACCCACCCTTTAACCCGATCAGGTTCCCTTAACTTTACATTCAATTCAAAAGTAAAATCAATAAATTTCAAGTACCCACTGTAGTACTCTCGAGTGTGACAATTTCAATATTCAAGTGCTCCTCGATTAAGTCTTGACCTGGGTTTATTGTTGTGTTTGGCATGGCATGGCATCTACTTGAAATAAAAATAGTTTTACATTCAATGGCACTCGAATATTCCAGTTTTAGAACCCTAAAAGAAGGGGCTGGGTTCGGTTTGGTACCACATGATTGCGACCCGGTCATGTGACTTTTCAAGGTTCAATGAAATCACATGAATATGCCTCCTACCTACCTAAGTTTGCTTAATAATATAAATATACTGAATTTTATTGATGTTAAGAGATTTTTACTCGAATTAACCTGACACTCCCGAGATCATGTGACGAGTTTCTTAAACCTTGCTTCATATCTCTGCGGTTAGTATGTATGCTCAATTTCACATGTTCTTCTCATGAATGTTCCAATTAATGGAGATGAGACTTAAACAGGCTCAAGAAATTTCTAATGTGTGCAATAATAGGTAGTCGAGTCACTTTTCCAGTGAGTTAACCTGTATTTCAATATATATTCAACTTCAATATATTCAACTTCTATATAAAATATTACAATTCTAAGAATATAAAGCACCTAGATACCAGAGTATCTGTATGTGCTATGGTAGAAACAATTTAAAAATTCTAATATATCAATGTTGTTACCCTTAGCAGGCTAGCCATTTGGTGCGACAAGAAGGTGCAGAGTAGATACTTCATTTTTCGAGACCCATGTATTTGATTCGTGATTTTTACTTTAAAAGTTGGTGTGAAACCTCCTGAAATTGGGTTTAAAATTATTTTTCTTACATTCTTGTTATAACATATTTTTCTCTCTAACCAATGGTTTTAGAGAGAATTAGGGAAAACCTTGTTAACAGTTTTTCCTAATTTTCTCGAGAACCATTAGGAGTATGGAAAATTTTCTTTTAGCATTGGATTCTGAATAAAAAATAGAATAAATCATGTAAAGTAATGTTTAGTCCTAAATCGAAGAATAAAAGAGTTATGGGGGATTTTTGAGAATTTTTTAGATAAAAAATTTTTTTGGAAAATAAAATTTTTTTTTTCATAAACTGATTATATGCTCAAAAAGGTTCAAAAAAGTCTTATAAAACTTTTTTGGAAAATGCACCTGGAAAAAGTTATAACCGATTTTTCAAAGTTTCCCTCAAAAATTCCATGGGGGTCATAATTTTGGATTTTATTTTTTTTCTGGAAAACTATTGGCTGGAGAAAAAAACTGTTTAAACAAAAGTTGTTTGGAATGTCAATGCGCATCAGATGCGATAGAAAAATAATTTTTAGGTCCAACGGTTTTCCGGAAAATTAGGAAAAACCTCTTAACAGTTTTTCCTCATTTTCTCGAAAACTATTTGAAAAATTTTAAATTTTCTTTCGGTATTGGATTCCCAATCAAAAATAGAACAAACCGTATAGAATAACATTTTGTCCAAAATTGATAAATAAAGGAGTTATGAGAGGTTTTTGAAAAAATGGAAAATTTTTGGGTCAAAAATGTGAAAAAAATTTTTTTTGAAAAAAAATTATCTTTTTTTTTGGAAATTGATAAAGTGCCCAAAGGGCTTCAAAAAAGTCTTATAAAACTTTTTTGGAAAATGTATCTGGAAAAAGTCATAACCGATTTTCCAGTTTCCCTCAAAAATTCCATAGGGGTCATAGTTTCGGATTTTATTTTTTTTCTGGAAAACTATTGGCTGGAGAAAAAAATTGTTTAAACAAAAGTTGTTTAGAATGTCAAGGCGCATCAGATGCAATAAAAAAATAATTTTTATATCCGGCAGTTTTCCGGAAAATTGAGGAAAACTCCAAAACAGTTTTTCTTCATTTTCTCGAAAACTATTGGGAATATAGAACATTTTCTTTTAGCATTCGATTTCTATTCAAAAATAGAACAAATTATGTAGAATAACATTTTATCCAAAATTGATAAATAAAAAAGTTATGAGAGATTTTTGAAAAAATGGAAAATTTTTGGGTCAAAAATGTGAAAAAAAAATTTTTTTTTTTTTAAAATTGATTTTTTTTTTGGAAATGGATAAAGAGCTCAGAAAACGCCAAAAAAGTCTTATAAAACTTTTTTGGAAAATGTACCTGGAAAAAGTTATACCCAAAAAAGTCTTCCTCAAAAAATCCATAGGGGCACCCCTGGAAAAATGTTCATAATTTTGGTTTTTATTTTTTTTCTGGAAAACTATTGGATGGAGTAAAAAATTGTTTAAACAAAAGTTGTTTAGAATGTCAAGGCGCATCGGATGCGTTAAAAAAATAATTTTTATATCCAGCAGTTTTCCAGAAAATTGGGAAAAACCCTAAAACAGTTTTTCCTCATTTTCTCGAAAACTATTGGGTATATTGAAGATTTTTTTTTAGCAATGGATTCCTCATCAAAAATAGAACAAATTATAAAGAATAAGATTTTGTCGTAAATTTCATAATTAAGGAGTTATGGAGGATTTTTGGAAAATTGGAAAATTTTTGGACGAAAAATTTGAAAAAAAAAATTTTTTGGAAAAATTGGTTTTTTTTTTTTGGTATCGATAAATCGCTCAAAAAACATGAAAAAAGTTTTATAAAACTTTTGATGAATGTACTAGAAAAATGTTATATCCAAAAAATAAACGAAAAAATCAAAATTTTTAAATTTCTCAAAAACCGTTAATTTCTCAAAAAATTTCATTCTTATATGAAAGTGAGAAAATGATATGGAGATCATAAGGGTTTTCGAATAATGACTCTATCTTTAATAGCAAAGAAGTTATCCAAAATTTTGTGAAGTGTTGACATCATAAACATGCTAAAAATTCAAAATTTTCAAATTACTCGAAAACCGTCAATTTCTCAAAAAATGTCATTCTTATATAAAAGTGAGAAAATGATTTGGAGATCTTAAGGATCTTTGAATCATGACTCTATCTTTAATAGCAAAGAAGTTATCCAAAATTTTGTAAAGTGCATCGAAATTTCTCAAAAACTGTGAATTTGTCAGAAAATTTTATTCTTTACGGAATATAGAAAATTTTCTTTTAGCACTGGAATCCCAGTTAAAAATAGAACAAATCGTGTAGAATAACATTTTGTCGTAAATCTCAAATTAAAGAAGTTATGGGGGATTTTTGAAAATTTTTGGGTGAAAAATTTGAAAAAAAAAATTTTTGGAAAAATTTGATTTTTTTTTTTTGGAAATCGATAAATCGCTTAAAAAACAACAAAAAAGTCTTATAAAACTTTTTTGAAAAATGTACCTGAAAAAAGTTATACCCAAAGAAGTCTTCCTGGAAAAATCCAAAGGGGTACCCATGGGAAAATGTTCCAAATTTAGGTTTTTATTTTTTTTCTGGAAAACTATTGGTCGGAGAAAAAAAATTGTTAGAACAAAAGTTGTTTAGAATGTCAATGCGCATCAGATGCCATAGAAAAATCGTTTTTACATCCAGCGGTTTTCCGGAAAATTGAGGAAAACTCCAAAACAGTTTTTCCTTATTTTCTCGAAAACTATTGGGAATATTGAAAATTTTCTTGGAGCATTGGAATCCTGATCAAAAATAGAACAAATTATATAGAATAACATTTTGTCCAAAATTGATAAATAAAGGAGTTATGAGAGGTTTTTGAAAAAATTGAAAATTTTTGGGTCAAAAATGCGAAAAAAATTTTTTTTTTAAAAAATTGATTTTTTTTTTTGGGAATGGATAAAGTGCCTAAAGGGCTCCAAAAAAGTCTTATAAAACTTTTTTGGAAAATGTAACTGGAAAAAGTTATACCCAAAAAAGTCTCCCTCAAAAATTTCAAAGGGGTACCCCTGGAAAAATGTTCATAATTTCGGTTTTTATTTTTTTTCTGGAAAACTATTGGATGGAGTAAAAAATTGTTTAAACAAAAGTTGTTTAGAATGTCAAGACGCATCGGATGCGTTAAAAAAATAATTTTTATATCCAGCAGTTTTCCAGAAAATTGGGAAAAACCCTAAAACAGTTTTTCCTCATTTTCTCAAAAACTATTGAGAATATTGAAAATTTTCTTGGAGCATTAGAATCCTGATCAAAAATAGAACAAATTATATAGAATAACATTTCGTCCAAAATTGATAAATAAAGGAGTTATGAGAGGTTTTTAAAAAATTGAGAAAATTTTTGGTGAAAAATTTGAAAAAAAAAATTTTTTTTCAAAAAAATTTTTTTTTTTAATAAACGGATAAATTACTCAAAAAACTTCAAAAAACCTTTATAAAACTTTTTTGAAAAATGTACCAAAAAAAAGTTATAGCCAATTAATCACACACAGACCTAACCCTGGAATCTGAGGTAACTTGCCTCATAACTCAACTTCTACCTCTCAGATTTTAGTGATTTTTGCTTTCAAACCTACTTTAGGACCTTCTCAACATTTTTGTGGACAAAATGACGTAAATCCATGCAATAGCAACTTTTTTTCAAGGGGCCAATAGTATAGCATAACATAATTATTTTTTTATTTTCGACTTCAATTAAATAATTCTTGAACATGTTCTTTAACATAACATACGTTTATACAGCTTCTGGATAACATCTAATTTATGCATAAATAAACATCGCAGTTCATTATTTTCAGGATCAAAATATATTTTCAATTTTTTCTTGTAATAATAATTAATCGAGTTAACCGAGAAAGAAAATGTGCAATAATACGTTAAAAATAAACGGGTGGGTACATATTGATTCAGTTCCTTATCTCGGTCTCATGATATCTGGCTTTATGTAATTATCCTCGTTCATGTGATATAGGAGGTGTCTTATCGAGTTTATCTGTGCTGTATTTAAAATTCCAACTGCTTTTATAGCTCAAAATGGTCTGGAATATCAATACACCACATATTTCTAAGTTATTTAAGAGACTTTCATGATTCGCACAGGGTCAAAACCTTTAGAGAAGTCAACGAAAATATTCACAGGATCTAAATCCAATTGATTTTGTAAGAGAGCGTTTGTTAAGTTCATCAAATTTAGTCACAATGATTTTGCAGAAGAGTTTTTCACTGGTAAACAGTGTGGGGTGGGTGGGGGGCTAAGGGTAGACTTCATAAAAAACAATGTTTTTTTGCATAAAATATTTGAAATAAAATTGACCGGTTTTCTTTAGAACAATTTGACATATGAACCATTCCTGTAGGTCTAATACTTTCTGAGCTAGACCCAGTTGTATAGGTCAAGCCCCCATGATCACCAGATTTAAGGTCTTTAGAACAAACTTTTCTACAGTTTTTTGAGGAACAATTTAATATATAAATCTGAAATTTTCTCACTAGATTTGAGATGATTCTATTCATCTGGCGTAAACCTACTTAAATGACATTGTGACGTCAAAGAAACAGTGACGTCCTAACAAGACTCAGTGGTTTTATGACATTAATAAAATTCTCCTAATTTTTCCATGTTCGCTTCAATTAAATCAAAAATTGTTTTTTTATTAATAAAACCCTTAGCCCCCCACCCACCCCACACAGTTTACCAGTGAAAAATTCTGTGCAAAATCATTATTTTTAAAAAAACCACAGTGATATTTCAAGTGAATTTTTTACTGGTAAACAGTGTGGGGTGGGTGGGGGGGGCAAGGGTAGACTTCATGAAAAACAGTTTTTTTTTTGGCACTTGTAATTGGCTCTAGCTCAGAAAGTATTAAACCTACAAGAATGGTTCATATTATATCAAATTGTTTTAAACAAAACCAGTCAATTTCATTTCAATTATTTTATGCAAAAATAACTGTTTTTTTTATTAAGTCTACTCTTAGCCCCCCACCCACCCCACACTGTTTACCAGTAAAAAATTCACTTGAAAAATCACTATTTTTTTTGAAAAACGATGATTTTGTCACAGAATTTTTCACTGGTAAACAATGTGGGGTGGGTGGGGGGCTACGGGTTATATTAATAAAAAAAAAATGTTTTTTCAGTAGTAGCCACTATACTTCAATCAAAATTTTGATTTACTACTATTCTATCAATGTCCCAGATACACTTAGTATTATCCAAGGTGCGTCTATTTTTTTTTGTTTCACCTCAAATCAAATACAAATTCAATGCCGACACATCATAATAACAGTTCCGAATAATGGTCTACAAATGACCTGAAACTGGAACGGAGCCAACAGTCTGTTACGGTCGTCTAGTCCGATGTTCCTTACCCAGTTTTTGTTGTAGCGTTTTTTGATTTAATTGAAGCGAAGATGGAAAAATTAGGAGAGTTTTATTAATGTCATAAAACCACTGAGTCTTGTTAGGACGTCACTGTTTCTTTGACGTCACAATGCTATCTAAGTAGGTTCTGAATTAATAATTTCAATTTGTTATGAAGTAATTTATTTTCTAAAAAAATTAATTGTTTGGCCAATTTTTTGTCTATAGGATCAAATTTTCTACACAGAATCCATCTAGGCAATCCCTGCTATAATGCTGTGAAGAAATTATAAAAATATCTTAATTAGTTTGGATTTTATATAGAAAAATGTCCCAAGACAATTAGAAAAGTTTGTTCTAAAGACCTTAAATCTGGTGATCATGCAGGCTTGACCTATATAAAACTGGCTCCAGCTCAGCAAGTATTAGACCTACAGAAACGGTTCATATATTGAATTGTTCTAAAGAAAACAGTCAATTTCGTTTCAATAATTTAATGCAAAAAAAACTGTTTTTTCATAAAGTTTACCCTTAGCCCCCCACCCACCCCACATACTTTACCAGTGAAAAATTCTGTGGCAAAATCATTGTTTTTCAAAATAACACACATACTAAATATTTATATATAATTTAAATAAACAATTTTATTCACGTATAAATGATTTGATAAAACAGTGATTTTTCAAGTGAATTTTTACTGGTAAACAATGTAGAGTGGGTGGGGGGCTAAGGGTAGACTTTATGAAAAAAACGTTACTTTTGCACAAAATAATTGAAATGAAATTGACTGATTTTGTTTAGAACAATTTGATATATGAACCATTTTTGTAGATTTAATACTTTCTGAGCTAGAGCCAATTACAAGTGCCAAAAAAAAAACTGTTTTTCATGAAGTCTATAAATAATTGAAATAAAATTGACTGGTTTTTTTAGAACAATTTGATATATGAACCATTCCTATAGGTCTAATACTTGCTGAGCTAGAGCCAGTTTTATGTAGGTCAAGACAAACAAAAAAGAACAAAAATGAAGTTAAATGTTCAAAATGGTTGCCATTCACGGCTTGACAATATCCAAGGCGATCAATAAAAAGTCGATTGGTGTTAGGTCAGGCGACCTAGCAGGCCATTCGATGGGTCCTCTCCTTCCTATCCACCGATTGGGAAAGGTTTCATCCAAAAATGTACGCATAGTGCGGAACACATGCCTGAATTTTTTTTTTTATGAATTTAGACATAACTGTTGGGATGCACTGTATGTAAACAATTTGGTCCCAGATGAAAAATTGTGCACTTTATTAAAGTAATAGTAGTAAATAATAAATTACAAAGTAGTACGACTACTACTACTATAATAGAAGTCAACCTGTTATTTTAGCCCTCGGTGCGGCCTACGGAACCGCCAAATCCGGTACCGGGATCGCCGCCATGTCGGTGATGCGACCGGAACTGATCATGAAATGCATTATTCCGGTGGTCATGGCCGGTATCATCGCCATTTACGGACTGGTCATAGCGATCCTTATCGCCGGTAATATTGCGCAACCGCCCGAATACACCCTCTACAAGTAAGTATTTATTTGTGTTGTCATTTTGTATTGTGCAAAATAAGAAGTTCAGGGATGTGCTTAAAGTGTTTTTATGTTACCCTCCCCCCTTCCCACATGTGAAAATTGCCTGGAACAAACTAATTTATTGCCTCATCTTTTTCCCTTTTAGCTACTTCTTGCTTGTATTTATTTATAATTTCTTTAATGTGTTTCCTTATTATCCCTTCCTGTTTCTTCCCTGTTCCCTTCTATTTCCTGGTCTCACCTTTAACTTTCTTCATCTCAATAATCATTTGGACTTTAGGAAGTTAAGAGTTGCATTGAAGTTTCTGTTTAATTGCAGTTGAGGTCAGTGGTTCCAATAATGTTTCCTAAATAGTGTTTAATGTCACTTTAAGAGAGTTCTTTAAAAGAAACGTGGGTAAATTGGTCCTGGATAATATGGAAAATTTTAAGAAAAATGTAACTTAAATAATTTATTGTTTGTAATAAGATTTATTGAGTTAATTTGTTTTAATTATTAATGAATTGCTTGGAAATCCTGTTAAATGAATAGTATTTTAATAATAATTAAAAATGATCACTTTTTTTAGTTGAAACCTCAATTGATCCTTGACCAGAAGGATGTTTTCTCAAGGGGGTAAACCCCTAAACAGTTTTTCCTTATTTTCTCAAAAAGTAATGGGAGTATGGGAAATTTTCTTTTAGCATTGGATTCCTTATGAAAACTAGAACGAATCATGTAGAATAACATTTAGTCGGAAATTGCAAAATAAAGAAGTTATGAAGGATTTTTGAAAAAGTTTGAGTGAAAAATTTGGAAAAAATTTTTTTTGAAAAAATTTAATTTTTTTTTTGGAAAAGGATAAATTGCCCAAAAAGGTTCAAAAAAGTCTTATAAAACTTTTTTGAAAAATGTACCAAAAAAAAGTTATACTCAAAAAAGTCTTCCTTGAAAAATCCAAAGGGGTCCCCTGGAAAAATGTTCATAATTTTGGTTTTTATTTTTTTTCTGGAAAACTATTGGTTGGAGAAGAAAATTGTTTAAATAAAAGTTGTTTGGAATGTCAATGCGCATCAGATGCGATAGAAAAATAATATTTAGCTCCAACGGTTTTCCGGAAAATTGAGGAAAACTCCTAAACAGTTTTTCCTCATTTTCTCGAAAACTATTGGGAAAATGGAAAATTTTCTTTTGGTATTGAATTCCCAATCAAAAATGGAACAAATTATGTAGAATAAGATTTTGTCCAAAATTGATAAATAAAGGAGTTATGAAGGATTTTTAAAAAAATGAAAAATTTTTGGGTCAAAATTTTGAAAAAAAAATTTTTTTGAAAAAATTTTTTTTTTTTTGGAAATGGATAAAGAGCTCAAAAAACGTCAAAAAAGTCTTATAAAAATTTTTTGGAAAATGTACCTGTAAAGAGTTATACCCAATTTTCCCAAAAATTCCTCCCTCAAAAAATCCAAAGGGGTACCCCTGGAAAAATGTCCATAATTTTGGTTTTTATTTTTTTTCTGGAAAACTATTGGTTGGAGAAAAAAATTGTTTAAACAAAAGTTGTTTGGAATGTCAATGCGCATCATATGCAATAAAAAAATAATTTTTAAGTCCAGTAGTTTTCCGGAAAATTGAGGAAAACTCTTAAACAGTTTTTCCTCATTTTCTCGAAAACTATTGGAAAAATTTAAAATTTTCTTTCGGTATTGGATTCTCAATCAAAAATGGAACAAATTATGTAGAATAAGATTTTGTCCAAAATTGATAAATAAAGGAGTTATGGAGGATTTTTAAAAAAAATGAAAAATTTTTGGGTCAAAATTGTGAAAAAAAAATTTTTTTTGAAAAATTTTATTTTTTTTTTGGAAATGGATAAAGAGCTTAAAAAACGTGAAAAAAGTCTTATAAAACTTTTTTGTAAAATGTACTTGGAAAAAGTTATGCTCAAAAAAGTTTCCCTCAGAAAATCCAAAGGGGTACCCCTGGAAAAATGTTCATAATTTCGGTTTTTATTTTTTTTCTGAAAAACTATTGGTTGGAGAAAAAAATTGTTTAAACAAAAGTTGTTTGGAATGTCAATGCGCATCATATGCAATAAAAAAATAATTTTTAAGTCCAGTAGTTTTCCGGAAAATTGAGGAAAACTCTTAAACAGTTTTTCCTCATTTTCTCGAAATCTATTGGAAAATTTAAAATTTTCTTCCGGTATTGGATTCCCAATCAAAAATGGAACAAATTATGTAGAATAAGATTTTGTCCAAAATTGATAAATAAAGGAGTTATGAAGGATTTTTAAAAAAATTAAAAATTTTTGGGTCAAAATTTTGAAAAAAAAAATTTTTTGAAAAAAAATTTTTTTTTATTGGAAATGGATAAAGAGCTCAAAAAACTTCAAAAAAGTCTTATAAAATTTTTTTGGAAAATGTACCTGTAAAGAGTTATACCCAATTTTCCCAATAATTCCTCCCTCAAAAAATCCAAAGGGGTACCCCTGGAAAAATGTTCATAATTTCGGTTTTTATTTTTTTTCTGGAAAACTATTGGTTGGAGAAAAAAATTTTTTAAATAAAAGTTGTTTGGAATGTCAATGCGCATCAGATGCAATAGAAAAATAATTTTTAGGTTCAACGGTTTTCCGGAAAATTGAGGAAAACTCT
Source organism: Anthonomus grandis grandis (assembly GCF_022605725.1). Taxonomy (NCBI): domain Eukaryota; kingdom Metazoa; phylum Arthropoda; class Insecta; order Coleoptera; family Curculionidae; genus Anthonomus; species Anthonomus grandis. The sequence goes on from NC_065565.1 coordinate 8,151,176, forward strand.
TAGACCGTTTTTCCTCATTTTCTCGAAAACTATTAGAAAAATTGAAAATTTTCTTTCGGTATTGGATTCCCAATCAAAAATGGAACAAATTATGTAGAATAAGATTTTGTCCAAAATTGATAAATAAAGGAGTTATGAAGGATTTTTAAAAAAATTAAAAATTTTTGGGTCAAAATTTTGAAAAAAAAAATTTTTTGAAAAAAAATTTTTTTTTTATTGGAAATGGATAAAGAGCTCAAAAAACTTCAAAAAAGTCTTATAAAATTTTTTTGGAAAATGTACCTGTAAAGAGTTATACCCAATTTTCCCAATAATTCCTCCCTCAAAAAATCCAAAGGGGTACCCCTGGAAAAATGTTCATAATTTCGGTTTTTATATTTTTTCTGGAAAACTATTGGTTGGAGAAAAAAATTTTTTAAATAAAAGTTGTTTGGAATGTCAATGCGCATCAGATGCGATAGAAAAATAATTTTTAGGTTCAACGGTTTTCCGGAAAATTGAGGAAAACTCTTAGACCGTTTTTCCTCATTTTCTCGAAAACTATTAGAAAAATTGAAAATTTTCTTTCGGTATTGGATTCCCAATCAAAAATGGAACAAATTATGTAGAATAAGATTTTGTCCAAAATTGATAAATAAAGGAGTTATGAAGGATTTTTAAAAAAATGAAAAATTTTTGGGTCAAAATTGTGAAAAAAAATTTTTTTGAAAAAAATTATTTTTTTTTTGGAAATGGATAAAGAGCTCAAAAAACGTCAAAAAAGTCTTATAAAACTTTTTTGGAAAATGTACCTGGAAAAAGTTATACCCAAAAAAGTCTTTCTCAAAAAATCCAAAGGGGTACCCCTGGAAAAATGTTCATAATTTCGGTTTTTATTTTTTTTCTGGAAAACTATTGCTTAAAGAAAAAAATTGTTTAAACAAAAGTTGTTTGGAATGTCAATGCGCATCAGATGCAATAAAAAAATAATTTTTATATCCAGCAGTTTTCCGGAAAATTGAGGAAAACTTTTAATCAGTTTTTCCTCATTTTCTCAAAAACTATTGAGATTAATAAAAATTTTCTGTCAGCATTAGATTTATGGCCAAAAATAGAACAAATAATATAGAATAACATTTAGTCCTAAATCTCAAAATAAAGAAGTTATGAAGGATTTTTGAAAAATTGGAAAAATTTTGAAAAAAAAAAATTTTTGAAAAAAAATTTTTTTTTTTTTGAAAACTGATTAAACACTTAAAAAACATCAAAAAAGTCTTATAAACCTTTTTTATAAAATGCACCTGAAAAATGTTATGCGCGATTTTCCAAAAAAATTCAAGGGAGAAATGTTCATAATCTGGACTTTAATTGTTTTTTTCTATTAAACTATTGGTTAAAGAAAAAAATCGTTTTAATAAAAGTTGTTTGGAATTTCAATGCGCATCATATGCAACAAAAAAATAATTTTTAAGTCCAACAGTTTTCCAGAAAATTGAGAACAACCTCTTAACAGTTTTTCCTACACTCCTTAAGCGCTTAAACTTATTATATTGAAACCACTGGTTTAACTCTAAAAAAAAACTTTAAATTCAATTTTTTTAACAATTGCCAAGATCTTGCTTCACAAATCATTGCCGTATCATCTGCAAAACTAAGAAGCTTCAATTTAAGTTTAATAAAAAAAACAATTACCTTCAATTGTAACCTGTGTGGTGGATCTTTCCTTTCTAAATGTATTTTGCAATTCATCCCTCCCAAGCAACGCATCATATATTAGTATGGTTAAATATATATTTATTAAATTGTAAAATATACGTATATCATATACTATTCTGTTGAATAAAATTGACACTATTTAGTTTTAAAACTTGATTACTACACCTCAAATTTTTTATGAAATTCGTTTGAAAAATCACTGTTTTTCGTCCATTTTATCTAATATAATAGGGCTGTTTTTGTATTAAATCTTTATAAATATACATATATTTAATTATATGAAATTTAAATAAACAAACTGCGTTATTATATTAAATATTAACGACGAAATCTTTTATTCATGTTTATTATTTTGGAAAACAATGATTTTTTGAAAACAATTTCTTACTGGTAAGTTGTGTGGGGTGGGTGGGGGGTGTAAGGGTAGTTTTAATTAAAAATGTTTTTTTTTTTAATAATTGTATTATTAAAATAAATATTTCATGCAATAAAAACGTTTTTTTAATAAAATTACCCTTGCCCCCCCACCCACCCCACACATTTTATCAGTAAGAAATTCTTCTGCAAAATCATTGTTTTTATATTAAATGTTTATACATATTTTATTTAAAATTATAATAAATTTAAATAAAAAAAAATTATTCATGTATTTTATTTGATAAAACCGTGAATTTGCAGAAGAGTTTTTTACTGGATAAAAATGTGGGGTGGGTGGGGGGCCAAGGGTTGTATTGATGAAAAACATTCTCTTGCATAAAATAATTTAAAATAAATAGAGTAATTTTTCAAAAATATTGTACAAAAAAGCTTCCAGGGCACAGATTTACTTGATTTTTTCGGTAAAAACTGAAAAACATCTCAAACAAAAAACCCTTTTTTTAACAATACTACCCTTAGCCCCCCACCCACCCCACAAATTGACCCAGTATGAAATTTTTTGGAAAAGTCACTGTTTTTTGTTTGTAATCCTTAATTTATTAACACTGTTTTTGTATTAAATATTTATATATAAAATTTTTTACAGATATAAATAATAATTTTGGGTCATAGTTTTTTTCTTCTATATTAGTTCATTTTTTTAAATTTTATATATAAATATTTAATACGAAAACAGTGTTAATAAATTAAAGATTATATACGAAAAACAGTGATATTTCAGAAGAATTTTTTACTGGTAAAGAATGTGGGGTGGGTGGGGGGGCAAGGGTAATTTTATTAAAAAAACGTTTTTATTGCATAAAATAATTAATTCATTAAATAATTTACACTCTCAGGTTACAGTTTTTTTTTTTTTTTTTTTTAATTTTTACTATTATGTTGTAACTATAACTATTCTGATTAAAATTTGTACTGGCCCAAGCAACAACAGAGGATATTTTTGGTTGAATTTCACCTACAAATATCGAAAAAAGTATTAATGCAAAAACTAAAGATTTGTGACCAGCGATTTTTTTAAAAAGCATTTTTTCTCTCAGACAATTATTTACTGCTAAAATATTGTTTTTCATTAATACAACCCTTAGCCCCCCACCCACCCCACATTCTTTACCAGTAAGAAATTCTATTGAAAAATCACTATTTTTTAAAATAGTCCGTTGCCTGTGCTCTTGGATTATTTTGTTTATTTAAATTAAATATAATTTTATATATAATTATTTAATACAAAAACAGTGTTAATAAATTAAAGATAATATAAGAAAAACAGTTATTTTTCAAATAAATTTCTTACTGGTAAAGTATGTGGGGTGGGTGGGGGGTGTAAGGGTAGTTTTATTAAAAAATTGTTTTTTTCTTTTACAAAAAACAATTGTTTTTCAAAAATATTACCCTTACCCCCCCCACCCACCTTACACATTTACCAGTAAAAAATTCTTCTGAAAAATCACTGTTTTTCTTTTGTAATCCTTAATTTATTAACACTGTTTTTGTATTAAATTATTATATATAAAATTATATTAAATTTAAATAAATAAATTAACCCAATAGAATAGACAACATAGTTTTTTAAAAACAGTGATTTTGCAGAAGAATTTCTTACTGGTAAAGTGTGTGGGGTGGGTGGGGGGCTAAGGGTAGTATTGTTAAAAAAGGGTGTTTTTGTTTGAGATGTTTTTCAGCTTTTATCGAAAAAATCAAGTAAATCCGTGCTCTGGAAGCTTTTTTGTACAATTCTTTGAAAAATTACTCTATTTATTTTAAATTATTTTATGCAATAAAAACGTTTTTCATTAATACAACCCTTGGCCCCCCACCCACCCCACACGCTTTACCAGTAAAAAATTCCCTTGCAAAATTACTATTTTATCAAATAATACACTTGAATAAAATTGTTTATTTAAATTTAATATAATTTTAAATAAATTATATATAAACATTTAATATAAAAACGATGATTTTGCAGAAGAATTTCTTACTGGATAAAAATGTAGGGTGGGTGGGGGGTCAAGGGTACTTTTAAATAAAAAATGTTTTTATTGCATTAAATAATTTACAGTGGTACGTACTAACTATTAATTATTGTGACATTGCAATAAAGGTGTTATCCAAAGCTACCCTTGACCCATCCGAGGCCTAAGCAAGACACCATGGTTAAAAAAAACGTTTATTTTTGGTTCAATTTTAACTACAAATATCGAGAAAAGTATCGATGCAGAAACTAAAGATTTGTGACCAGTGATTTTTTTTAAAAAAGCATTTTTTTCTTTCAAGCAATTATTTAATGCAAGAAATACGTTTTTTTAATAAAACTACCCTTAGCCCCCCACCCACCCCACATACTTTACTACTTTTTTTAAAAAAACGTTTTTATTGCATAAAATAATTCATTCATTAAATAATTTACACTCTCAGGTTACAGTTTTTTTTTTTTTTAATTTTTACTATTATGTTGTAACTATAACTATTCTGATTAAAATTTGTACTGGCCCAAGCAACAACAGAGGATATTTTTGGTTGAATTTCACCTACAAATATCGAAAAAAGTATCAATGCAAAAACTAAAGATTTGTGACCAGCGATTTTTTTAAAAAGCATTTTTTCTCTCAGACAATTATTTACTGCCAAAATATTGTTTTTCATTAATACAACCCTTAGCCCCCCACCCACCCCTCATTCTTTACCAGTAAGAAATTCTATTGAAAAATCACTATTTTTTAAAATAGTCCGTTGCATGTGCTCTTGGATTATTTTGTTTATTTAAATTAAATATAATTTTATATATAATTATTTAATACAAAAACAGTGTTAATAAATTAGAGATAATATAAAAAAAACAGTTATTTTTCAAATAAATTTCTTACTGGTAAAGTATGTGGGGTGGGTGGGGGGTGTAAGGGTAGTTTTCTTAAAAAATGGTTTTTTTCTTTTACAAAAAACAATTGTTTTTCAAAAATATTACCCTTACCCTCCCACCCACCCCACACATTTACCAGTAAAAAATTCTTCTGAAAAATCACTGTTTTTCTTTTGTAATCCTTAATTTATTAACACTGTTTTTGTATTAAATTATTATATATAAAATTATATTAAATTTAAATAAATAAATTAACCCAATAGAACAGACAACATAGTTTTTTAAAAAACAGTGATTTTGCAGAAGAATTTCTTACTGGTAAAGTGTGTGGGGTGGGTGGGGGGCTAAGGGTAGTATTGTTAAAAAAAGGGTGTTTTTGTTTGAGATGTTTTTCAGCTTTTATCGAAAAAATCAAGTAAATCCGTGCTCTGGAAGCTTTTTTGTACAATTCTTTGAAAAATTACTCTATTTATTTTAAATTATTTTATGCAATAAAAACGTTTTTCATTAATACAACCCTTGGCCCCCCACCCACCCCACACGCTTTACCAGTAAAAAATTCCCTTGCAAAATTACTATTTTATCAAATAATACACTTGAATAAAATTGTTTATTTAAATTTAATATAATTTTAAATAAATTATATATAAACATTTAATATAAAAACGATGATTTTGCAGAAGAATTTCTTACTGGATAAAAATGTAGGGTGGGTGGGGGGTCAAGGGTACTTTTAAATAAAAAATGTTTTTATTGCATTAAATAATTTACAGTGGTACGTACTAACTATTAATTATTGTGACATTGCAATAAAGGTGTTATCCAAAGCTACCCTTGACCCATCCGAGGCCTAAGCAAGACACCATGGTTAAAAAAACGTTTATTTTTGGTTCAATTTTAACTACAAATATCGAGAAAAGTATCGATGCAGAAACTAAAGATTTGTGACCAGTGATTTTTTTTAAAAAAGCATTTTTTTCTTTCAAGCAATTATTTAATGCAAGAAATACGTTTTTTTAATAAAACTACCCTTAGCCCCCCACCCACCCCACACACTTTACCAGTAAGAAATTTTACTGAAAAATCCCTATTTTTTAAAATAGTATGTTGTCTGTGCTATTGGGTTAATTTGTTTATTTAAATTTAATATAATTTTATATATAATTATTTAATACAAAAACAGTGATTTTTCAACGGAATTTCTTACTGGTAAAGTATGTGGGGTGGGTGGGGGGCTAAGGGTAGTTTTTTTAATAAATGGTTTTTATCTTTTACAACAAAAATTGTTTTTCAAAAAACTACCCTTACACCCCCCACCCACCCCACACTGTTTACCAGTAAGAAATTCTTCTGCAAAATCATTGTTTTTATATTAAATATTTATATATAAAATTATTATCAGATTTAAATAATGTATATTGGGTCATAGTTTTTTTTCTTCTATATTAGTTCTTTTATTTAAATTTTATATTTAATCATTTAATACAAAAACGGTGTTAATAAATTAAGGATTACGAACAAAAAACAGTGATTTTTCAGAAGAATTTCTTACTGGATAAAAATGTGGGGTGGGTGGGGGGGCAAGGGTAATTTTATTAAAAAAAACCGTTTTTTTTTTGCAGTAAATTTTTTTTTATATCGATATTTCTAGTTAAATTTCAACCAAAAATAAACGTTTATTTAACCATAGTGTGTTGCTTGGGGCTCATATAGGTCAAGGGTAACAATTAGTTATAGTAGGCACCCACTGTTCCATAGTGTCCCCGTTCCAAATTCAGTCAACACCCCGCCAAAGTTGCCGTTCAACGACTGAATTTTTTTTTTTTTTTGCACTTTTCAGAGGTTTCTTGCATTTGGGCGCCGGCCTCGCCGTCGGTTTCTCCGGCTTGGCGGCGGGCTTCGCCATCGGCATCGTGGGAGACGCCGGGGTGCGGGGCACCGCCCAACAGCCCCGACTCTTCGTCGGCATGATCCTGATCCTCATTTTCGCCGAGGTGTTGGGTCTCTACGGGCTCATCGTCGCCATTTTCCTTTACACCAAAAATTAAACAACATTAACAACAACAAATTTAATTAATTAATTAATTATTGTTTTCTCACTTTTTTTTGTCGGAGTTTCGAACGTTTTGTCATCATCATCATCAGTCATCAACGTCAGGTTCTTTTCCCCAGTTAAAGTATAAAATACATACACGAGCTCACGATATTTATGGTCGTATGATAGGTGGGGTTCTGTCATTAGGCCCCGCCCTATCATATTGTAAATAAGGTCATTTTATCAAGTCCCCTCAGAGGTATACTTATTATAATTAATTATTATTGTATAGTCTATAGGTTTTTAGGTTACCTTTTTATTAAGAAGAAGAACTACTTTATTGAGTTCCCAACAATAATAAAAGTTAAATAGCACAATTTATTTTAAACCCATTTAGAGACAATGAAGTAGAAGAAGAAGAGGAGGAGCTTTTTCTTTTGTTTTTTTTCTTTTGTTTATTATTCATTCATTCTACATATCATCCGCTCACTTGATGATTGATTGAATATTATTCACTACTATCGATGATGCGAGTAGAATACCACCATCTTCGTAAGAGTCGTGCGTGTTTCAGTATTACAATAATATATTATTAAGTTCTATGATTATCGGTGTCTAAAATTGTTGTAAATAATAAAATAATAATAATAGCAGCAGCAGCATCATCATCATCATCATCATCAGAAGAAGAAGAAGAAGAAGAAGAAGAGGGTTTGGTGTCCATATATGCATAGTTGTTACTCGTGTTAGCTTCCTAAATAAATTACATAAGTAGTTCAGGTAAAACTCTGTTGAATATTCGAGGATGTTCAACAGTGTTTTGTTTTACTACTAACATTAGTCAGATGGTATAAAATAATATATTTCCCGTTTTTAATTTAGCCAAACTGTAATGCTTTGAAGAGGAAGATGCGATAAGGAAACACGTCTGTCTTTTGTCTTTTTTTATCGCATCAAAAAAAAAAAAAAAAAGACAAAAGACGTTCGTTTGTTTATTCGTTTGTTTGTTTGTTTGTTGTAGTAGAGCGCGTAAGTAAGACGTAGCGGGATGGTCTCTGTTGTAATGAAGGGAACAGCGAAATTATGTTGAAAATAAAATAATTTGTACATTCCATTACAATTTCTGTTTTATCAAACGATTCGTGTTTTTCATTTTGTCCAATTTGTGTGAAGAATGTCCGTGGACCAGTTGATTGGGGGCTTTCTCGAAGGATACGATGAGGCGTGATGACGTCACTTGTCAGTTGACACGGTCATGTTTTTGCGGTAAGAAAGACTTGGTGGAGTTTAATTAAAAAAAAAAAAAATTGCAAAGACCGGCTCGAAGGACCAACGATGTAAAAGGATGAATTAGTTTTTTTTTAATTATTTCACGACTTTACGTCAACTTCAACAGTCTCTCTCTCTCTCTCTTTTAATTTCATTTTTATTTACGTCAACGAATTTTCTCTCTCTCTCTCTTAAAATAAGTTATTAATTTTTACGACAGATATAAAAAGAAAAACCGGCTCGAAGGACCAATGATGTAAAAGTGGAGTTTTTGCACGATACTATTCTGAAAAATAGTGATTTTGCAAAAAAATTTCTTACTGGTAAACAGTGTGGGGTGGGTGGGGGGTGTAAGGGTAGTTTTTTATAAAAACGGTTTTATTGTATAAAATAAACCGTTTTTTAAAAACACTACCAGTACACCCCCCACCAACCCCACATACTTTACCAGTAAGAAATTTTTTTGCAAAATCACTATTTTTCAGAATAGTATCGTGCAAAAACTCCACTTTCATTAAGACGTAAAAGTGATAATTAATTTTATTATTATTATTATTATTATTTTCGCGAATATAAAATTATTGCTTTTAGCAGTCCTCTAGTTCTGTCAATTTGATTTTTATTTACGTCAACAAATTTTCTCCCTCTCTCTCTCTCTCTTACAATAAGTCATTCATTTTTAAAACAAATTTTAAAAAGAAAAAACCGGCTCGAAGGACCAATGATGTAAAAGTGGGGTTTTTGCACGATACTATTCTGAAAAATTGCGATTTTGCAAGGGAATTTCTTACTGGTAAACTGTGCGGGGTGGGTGGGGGGTGTACGAGTAATGTTTTTAAAAAACGGTTTTTATTTTATGCAAAAAAAACGTTTTTATAAAAGACTACCCTTAGCCCCCCACCCACCCCACACAGTTTACCCGTAAGAAATTTTTTTGCAAAATCACTATTTTTCAGAATAGTACCGTGCAAAAACTCCACTTCCATTAGGCCGATTTAATTAATGTTTTTATTATTATTTCACGTAAACTTCAGAAGTCTCTCTATCTCTCTCTTTTATTTTTATTTACGTCAACGAATTTTTTACTTCAATTTGAACCCGTTGACGTAAAGAAAAAAAAAACTAATTCGTTGCTAATATTTAAAAATGCAAAAAAAACGGCTCGAAGGACCAATTACGTAAAAGTGACAACGTCAACCAATTTTCTTTCTCTCTTTCTCTCTTACAATAAGTCATTCATTTTTAAAACAAATTTTAAAAAGAAAAACCGGCTCGAAGGACCAATGATGTATAAGTGGAGTTTTTGCACGATACTATTCTGAAAAATAGTGATTTTGCAAAAAAATTCTTACTGGTATGCAGTGTGGGGTGGGTGGGGGGTGCACGGGTCGTGTTTTTAAAAAACGGTTTTTATTTTATACAAAAAAACCGTTTTTATAAAAAACTACCCGTACACCCCCCACCCACCCCACATACTTTACCAGTAAGAATTTCCTTTGCAAAATCACTATTTTTCAGAATAGTATCGTGCAAAAACTCCACTTCCATTAGGCCGATTTAATTAATTTTTTTATTATTATTACACGTAAACTTCAAAAGTCTCTCTCTCTCTCTCTTTTATTTTTTCTTTACGTCGGAGAACTCGTCCGTTTTTGTCATTGTCAAAATTATTTTTTTATACACAAAAGCAAACTATTTTAATGTCTCAACAGTTGAATCAATTTTTTCTATACGCCAACAAATTATGTAACAAAAACATTATATAATTGTCTCTGTTCGTTGCTAAGATTTAAAAAGGCGAAAAACCGGCTCGAAGGACCAATAATATAAAAGTGACAACGTCACCGAATTTTTTCTCTCTCTCCCTCTTACAATAAGTCATTCATTTTTAAAACAAATTTTAAAAAGAAAAAACCGGCTCGAAGGACCACTGATGTAAAAGTGGAGTTTTTGCACGATACTATTCTGAAAAATAGTGATTTTGCAAAAAAATTCTTACTGGTAAACAGTGTGGGGTGGGTGGGGGGTGTACGTCAACGAACTTTTTGGCTTCTGTCTCTGTCCTTATCGAAATTATTTTATTTTCTTATTCACGTCAGCGAACTTTCTCGCGTCCAGTTAATAATTTTTCAACAATTAAATTAATTTGCTCTTTACGTCAACGAGAACCGTGTTAAGTTTCAACTACCTGGAAGTTCAAAAAAATGACTTCAATTAGTTGAAAAATGCTTCAAATGCCTGGAAAAGTGACTTTAATTACCTAGAACTCAAGTGCCTATTCCAGGCAATTTCCTGGAAGAAATTCATGCTTTCAACTGTCTGGAAAATGACTCTCAATAGTCTCAACTGCCTGGACGTATCAAAAAACTACTTCAAACGCCTGCAAAATTTGACTTTAACTTCTTGAAACTTGAGTGACTATTCCAGGCAGTTGAAACTTCTTTTGAACGAGTCTTTGGAAGGAATTGAAGCACTCAACTGCCTGGACGTATCAAAAAATGACTTCAATTAGTTGAAAATTGCCTCAGATGCCTCAAAAAGTGCCTTTAACTACTTGGAACTCGAGTGACTATTCCAGGCAGTTGAAACTTCTTTTGAACGAGTTTTTGAAAGAAATTGAAGCACTCAACTGCCTGGACGTATCAAAAAATGACTTCAATTAGTTGAAACTTGCCTCAAATGCCTGGAAAAGCGACTTTAACCACCTGAAACTCAAGTGACTATTCCAGTTAGTTGAAACTTCTTTTGAACGAGTCTTTGAAAGAAATTGAAGCACTCAACTGCCTGGACGTATCAAAAAATGACTTCAATTAGTTGAAACTTGCCTCAAATGCCTGGAAAAGCGACTTTAACCACCTGAAACTCAAGTGACTATTCCAGTTAGTTGAAACTTCTTTTGAACGAGTCTTTGGAAGGAATTGAAGCACTCAACTGCCTGGACGTACCTAAAAATGACTTCGAATGCCTGGAAAAGTGACTTCAACTACTTGAAACTCCAGTGAGACATTTGAAGCTTCTTTCTCGCAATTCCCTGAAAGAAATTCTGATCTCCATTAGTGGATACCAAGCTTAAGATCAATTAATTAAGCATAAATCAGTTGCAAGCCTAAATGCGCCCTTAAAAAGCGATCAGCTAACTTCTGACGTCACCGTCTGAACTTCAAAAGCAATTAATGCGCAATTTAACGGACTAAGAGAAGAATTTGGGATTGTTTGGGGTAGATATAGAGAAGGACAGACTTAATCAGGTTTTATCACGATTGATTGTCATGAATTTCACTTTGTATATAAGAAACGAATGCAACTAAATAGAAAATGATTTATTTAATAAAAAAATACATATATATATAATCATTATGACATTCCGTAATGGAGGACGACCCTCCGATGAGTATCAAGCGGTCTCAGGACAGTCCATCTCCTTCTCTCCAAACACGTAACTGATCGGTTGCTGACCGACTTTAGCCGCCTCGACAGTAAACACGTCAGTTATTTGCTGCCATTTCGGTCTCTCCTCTTTGCGCCTGTAAATATCGACGGCGACAATAAACAAAATGACCGTTTGAACGGAACCTGAAATGGTCGAGATTAAGTCCTGGTGGTTCTGGGTCAAATAGCGAAATATCCAGTTCATTATGTAGAAACTTCGGTAGACGCCGAGCAGGATGACGTAGGGCAAAACGGTGCCGTCTCCGGTTTTTCTCGATAAGAAGTGTTGAGGAATTATGGCCAGGGCTTCCAAGTAAATGCTGAACGTCCAGAGGATCTAAAACAATCTGATTAATAAGAGAAATGTTTGAAAAATGGTATACGATACTCACGTCTTGCACCAAATAAAAAGGATCCTGCTCGGACCAATTCTTCTTAAAAACATAATAATTAACGCATATTGCGAGTACCGCAGCCGGAATTACTAGCAAACTGTCCCAAAACGTGTCGTTCCTTTCGTCGTACGTGTGCCCGTACTTGCAATAAATCATATACAGGGTGGTCATACTTAGGGTGATAAAGGTGACCTTCATGAAGGTGTTGTAGAAGGAGATGTACAGGTTGATTAGGTCGGTGTAGCGGCATATAAAGACTATGGTCAGCAGGAGTTGGGTTTTTCCCGATATGCCTATAGAAATGGGGTTATTAATTATGCTGAAAAGGCATTTTGCTTTGGCTTATGGTTATATAGTGGCCAGGGAGGGTACACAGACGCTCAAAAACCGAATAGAGTTTCTTTATTAAAATGACCATTATCAAGCATTATGACTAAGTAGACCCATAGGAAAAAAGTTTTGGTTGTCACGTAACCCTAAAATTAAATTAAATCGCTTAGATTAGATTTTTTTTTATCATTAGGACCCACTGTGTCGTAATTTTTGTCTAGCAAAATGCCTTGTATGGGCCACTGTGTCGCATGAATATTATAATATTACACGAAACGTCAAAAGTTGCCTAATTATTACGGCCAAAAGAACCCGATTTGGTAAAAGATATGCGCATATTCGGATTCTCCAGAGTCTCTGGAATAATTCTGTACCAATTCCAGGAAGTTATGAGCTATTTTAAGCATTTTATCAATGAAATTAGGAAGCAGGTCCGAGCCGGTTCATCCACGTTGACGCCATGTTGTCAAAATCGCGCGTAGACGTCAAAATCGACCATTTTCAGACGCTGTTTTAGGGCATAAAAAAACGGTTTTTACCTTATGATTTGTACATGGAAAAATAGTATAAAGCCTTAGGAACAGTTTAACATCAATTCTGGACCGATTCCAATCGGTTTTAGTGGTTAAATTTCGATTATAAAAAGGGTCTTTTTTCGCCAGTTTCGTTGCCATGGAGACGCGCTTGTTGGGTGCTAGACCACACTAATTATTGTATCATGAGAGCCGGACACGGGGGGGGGTACCAATATTCAGCTGACCGATTTTTTAGACTTTTTATGGAAAATTGCGTTTTTTTGAAAAATGGTGATATTTGAAACAAAACGGTATTTAGTGGATTATAGCCAGATAATTTCCGCGTGTCTGAAGGTAAAAATGGTCTTTGTACGTTGCATAGGTATGCCAGTATTAAGCGTCAAAGTTAAAAAAAGGTGTAGAGCAAAAACTACTCTACGTAGATGACTGTAGAGTATATCAGAAAAAAGCTCTTAAAAAGTATTAAAAAATGTTGAAAGTTTCAAATCTCCAAGTGCCACCCTTAAAAAGTTATTAAATAAAATGTGTTTTTTTTTTGTCAATTTTTTGGACCTTCATGGAAAAAAAAATTTATTGCTCGTCCTGTATGGTTCACAAAAATTTCGGTTATATGGCATTTGAAAGATAAAAGATGATGCTATTTTTTTATAAAAACTTTTTTTCCGAAATAAGTACCGTTTAGCGGAAAATTCAAAAAAACTGAAAATGCCAGAACTCAATAAAAAAAATTTTTTGAAAAAAAAGCTCTAAACATGTTATTTCTCTCATAAAACTAAGTCTTTTCGCCGAAAAACTTTTTTTATAAAAATTACCTTTTAGCCTCTTGACCATTTTGAATTTTTTTTTTACTCAATTTTGATCGCTTATAATAAATCACCCTGTATACGGATCTGGCCCAAAAAGTATACAAATATGTAATTCGATATAGACTTTTAGGCCTAGAAATTTCAAGTTATTTGAAAGCGTTAAAATGGAGATCTCGCGACGAAATCAAATTCGACACAATTTTTTATGAAATTTTGACTTTAGAGCAGTACCGCCCCCTTCCGGGAGGTTCTAAAAATTTTTTCTTTTGTGTTTCATCATGCTCAATATATTGAGAGACCACATGCCAAATTTCATCGTTTCACTATTCATACAACCAAAGATATGAATTTTTATTTGCCAAAAAACACCCATTTTTGAGCCGCGGGTCGCGTGCATAATATAGTCGCTGACGCTCTTTATACACGGAAAATGCTAAAACGTCAAAACGTTGCGAATTATCACGGCTAAAAGAACCCGATTTGGTAAAAAATATGCGCATATTCGGATTTTCCAGAGTCTCTGGAATAATTCTGTACCAATTCCAGGAAGTTCTGAGCTATTTTACGCATTTTATCAATAAAATTAGGAAGCAGGTCCGAGCCGATTCATCCACGTTGACGCCATGTTGTAAAAATCGCGCGTAGACGTCAAAATTGACCCTTTTTGAGACGATGATTTCGGGTATAAAAAAAGGTTTTTACCTTATGATTTGTACATGGAAAAATAGTATGAAGCCTTAGGAACAGTTTAACATCAATTCTGGACCGATTCCAGTTGGTTTTAGTGGTTAAATTTCGATTATAAAAAGGGTCTTTTTTCGGCGAAAATCGCCGGTTTCGTTGCCATGGAGACGCGCACTTGTTGTGTGCTAGACCACATTAGTTTTTATACCCTGATCGTCGGCCCGTAGGGGTACCAATATTCAGCTGACCGATTTATTGAGACCTTTCATGGAAAATTGCATTTTCTTGGAAAATGGTGATATTTGAAACAAAACGGTATTTAGTGGATTATAGCCAGATAAATCCCGCGTGTTTGAGGGCAAAAATGGTCTTCGTAGGTGGCATAGCCATTGCGGTATTAGGCGTCAAAGTCAAAAAATAGTATAAAGCCTTAGGAACGGTTTAACATCAATTCTGGACCGATTCCGATCGGTTTTAGTGGTTAAATTTCGATTATAAAAAGGGTCTTTTCTCGGCGTTTCCGTTGCCATGGAGACGCGGCCATGGGCGACTCCGTGTGCAGGGTGATTTTTCGTGCTTGGGACCTTTTTGAAAAAAAAAATACTTTTAGGGTACTTGTAAAAATAGCGAAAAAATGAAATTTTAGTATGTTATAGTAAAATGAATGGCGCATCTGTTCGATAAGTTTTGGTTTTTCTATCACATACCGGGTGCGCACAATAATTTCCAAAGTCAAAAAATATTAAAAAATTCATAACTCAAAAACGGTTTTACTTAGAAGAACGGTTGAAATTGCAAAACATTCTGCTTATCACACGCTACAAACCGCCTATAAGCCGTTTGTCTAGGGGGCGCCACTAAAAAGTTATTAGGGCTGGAAAAAAAAAGTGTGAAAAAGGGTATTTTCAACTGAGCACTGCTCACCCTGTATAAATGATACCGTTAAACTTTATACGCCGTTTTATTGGGAAAGAATGCAGATTTAATTAATCCAAATGATTTTTTTTTAAATTTTGCACCATAAAAATTTTACAGAGAAAAAACTAAAAAAAGTCAATTTTTAAGGTTTTTCAATTTTTTTCCTAAAAAAAAAAACATTTTTTCAAAAAAAGTCCTTAATAAAAATTATAGTTCTCGATGAGGCGCATATATCTTTTGTGAGTCACTATTTCCGGAAAGATACCGTTAAACCGTCAGAAGGCCTAGAATATCACCCATATCTGAGACTTTGAGCGTTAAAAAAAAATACTTCCCATTGTATACAGCTCATTTATGGATGAGGTCTAATCGACCCGTTAAATTTCATAAAATTCAAAGAACCGTTGCGACCTGTATCGAAGCACGCGGAAAAAATCGAGCAAAAAAAAAATTTTGAGTTCTAAGGCTTCCCCCTCCTAAATAAAAAAACAAATGAAAAATTGTAGTTGATAAAGTTGTAGCCTCATATATCCAGATTATAAAAAGGTAAAAATCACTTCTCTATCCTAATTAGAAAAAAAGTTACAGGCACTTTTATCCGACGAGTCCCGAGGTCGTGCGAAAACTCCCAAAAAGAAGCGGCCTTCTATAACATTATAACAAGTTTTCAATGGGTTCGTTTACATGCATAAAACATATGCCCTTAAACATATTATTATTACCTGCAGCACTCTTCTTCCTAATAATCTCATAGATGAGAGTCAAAAAGGCCGTGAGATGCACCAAATTACCGATAAACAAAAACGTATTCATTTTATTTACGTTTTATATAACCAGACATCGTATGTCAACGATAAACTTGTTGATCGTGTGGTCGTACGAAGAAAACTGAACCGCGATGAAGTAGCAGCGGGACGGTACCGTGGTACCATTAAAGAGTTGCCAAGTGACTAAATATAAATTTCGGATTTTCCTCCATCATCGGGTTCCGAGAATTCGCATACCTAAACGAATGCGGTTGACGTATTTAATTGGGTTTTATCGTAACCCTCAACGATATACGAATTCGTATACAGGGTGAAGTCTTTTTTTTGCAAACACGTTTCTTGACTTACCAAAGGCCTTTGACACTATATACTTGCGTGCTACAGGGTCAGAGTGTCCTCGAATGTTATCGGGCATGCGCTTAGGACCGAGGAAGGTATTGATCCAGGGCCATTTGACATTTAATTTTTATCATACATACATACACGGTCCAGTATTATTTTCCAGTGCTATAATTCTTAATGTAACTGGTTTAAAAAATAATAATCGTTTTTGAGTAGTTCGTAATAATGTCATTGATAAGTTCACGTTACGGTTATCATAAAATACCGACAGTGAATAGGGTGTTTGAATCGGCAAGGAGCAGTGGGTGATATTATTATTATTTGCTGATGGTAAGCTATAAACGCTCATTTGTTTTGTTAAGGAAGCATGTATCCAGCTTTAAATGATTTCTTGAGGTGTTCTTAAGCTTCAGATGAAAAATCATGGAAATCCATGCATCAGAAGCATTTTTATCCAATTTTTTGGAAACCATGTCCAAGAGCAAAGACAGTTTGAGGTAACTGGGGTCATAACTCCACTTCTAGTGCTCAGATCGAGTTGATTTTTGCTTTAAAAGATTCTTTGAAGTGTTTTTTAGCTTCCATTGAAAAAATCATGGAAATCCATGCATCAGAAGCATTTTTATCCAAGTTTTTGGAAAACATGTCCAAGAGCAAAGACAGTTTGAGGTAACTGGGGTCATAACTCCACTTCTAGTGCTCAGATCGGGTTGATTTTTGCTTTAAAAGATTCTTTGAAGAGTTTGTCAGCTTTCATTGAAGAAATCATAGAAAACCATGCATCAGAAGCATTTTTATCCAAGTTTTTGGAAACCATGTCCAAGAGCAAAGACAGTTTGAGGTGACTGGGGTCAAAACTCCACTTTTAGTGCTCAGATCGGGTTGATTTTTGCTTTAAAAGATTCTTTGAAGTGTTTTTCAGCTTCCATTAAAGAAATCATGGAAATCCATGCATTAGAAGCATTTTTATCCAAGTTTTTGGAAACCATGTCCAAGAGCAAAGACAGTTTGAGGTAACTGGGGTCATAACTCCACTTTTAGTGCTCAGATCGAGTTGATTTTTGCTTTAAAAGATTCTTTGAAGTGTTTTTAAGCTTTCATTAAAGAAATCATGGAAATCCATCTATTAGAAGCATTTTTATCCAAGTTTTTGGAAGACATGTCCAAGAGCAAAGACAGTTTGAGGTAACTGGGGTCATAACTCCACTTCTAGTGCTCAGATCGAGTTGATTTTTGCTTTAAAAGATTCTTTGAAGTGTTTTTTAGCTTCCATTGAAAAAATCATGGAAATCCATGCATCAGAAGCATTTTTATCCAGTTTTTTGGAAAACATGTCCAAGAGCAAAGACAGTTTGAGGTAACTGGGGTCATAACTCCACTTCTAGTGCTCAGATCGAGTTGATTATTGCTTTAAAAGATTCTTTGGAGTGTTCTTCAGCTTCCATTGAAGAAATCATGGAAATCCATGAATCAGAAGCCTTTTTATCCAAGTTTTTGGAAACCATGTCCAAGAGCAAAGACAGTTTGAGGTAACTGGGGTCATAACTCCAATTCCAGAGCTCAGATCGGATTAATTTTTGCTTTATAAAGTTCTCTGGAATGTTTTTCAGCTTCCATTGAAGAAATCATGAAAATCCATGCATCAGAAACATTTTTATCCAATTTTTTGGAAACCATGTCCAAGAGTAAAGACAGTTTGAGGTAACTGGGGTCATAACTCCACTTCTAGTGCTCAGATCGGGTTGATTATTGCTTTAAAAGATTCTTTGGAGTGTTCTTCAGCTTCCATTGAAGAAATCATGGAAATCCATGAATCAGAAGCCTTTTTATCCAAGTTTTTGGAAACCATGTCCAAGAGCAAAGACAGTTTGAGGTAACTGGGGTCATAACTCCACTTTTAGTGCTCAGATCGGGTTGATTTTTGCTTTAAAAGATTCTTTGAAGTGTTTTTTAGCTTCCATTAAAGAAATCATGGAAATCCATGCATTAGAAGCATTTTTATCTAAGTTTTTGGAAAACATATCCAAGAGTAAAGACAGTTTGAGGTAACTGGGGTCATAACTCCACTTCTAGTGCCCAGATCGAGTTGATTTTTGCTTTAAAAAATTCTTTGAAGTGTTCTTTAGCTTCCATTGAAGAAATCATGGAAATCCATGCATCAGAAGCATTTTTATCCAAGTTTTTGGAAAAAATGTCCAAGAGCAAAGACAGTTTGATATAACTGGGGTCATAACTCCACTTCTAGGGCTCAGATCAAGTTGATTTTTGCTTTAAAAGATTCTTTGAAGTGTTCTTCAGCTTCTATTGAAGAAATCATGGAAATCCGTGCACTAGAAGCGTTTTTATCCAGTTTTTTGGAAAACCTGTCCAATAGGAAATACAGTCTGAGGTAACTGGGGTCATAACTCCACTTCTAGTGCTCAGATCGAGTTGATTTTTGCTTTAAAAGATTCTTTGAAGTATTCTTCAGCTTCCATTGAAGAAATCATAACAATCCATGCTTTAGAACCATTTTTATCCAGTTTTTTGGAAAACATGTCCAAGAGCAAAGACAGTTTGAGGTAACTGGGGTCATAACTCCACTTCTAATGCTCAGATCGAGTTGATTTTTGCTTTAAAAGATTCTTTGAAGTGTTTTTTAGCTTCCATTGAAAAAATCATGGAAATCCATGCATCAGAAGCATTTTTATCCAAGTTTTTGGAAAACATGTCCAAGAGCAAAGACAGTTTGAGGTATCTGGGGTCATAACTCGACTTCTAGTGCTCAGATCGAGTTGATTTTTGCTTTAAAAGATTCTTTGAAGTATTTCTCAACTTCCATTGAAGAAATCATGGAAATCCATGCATCAGAAGCATTTTTTATTCATCCAATATCATAAAATACCAACAAAAAATAAGATTCATCCATTTCTCGGTAACGGTTACAATATGACTTGTTCCAATTCCAATTTGATGACAATCAGAGCCATTATTGAGAGAATTTGTTACGTACAGTTCTTATTTTCTTATTTCTCCTTAATCTCTTAGTCCAAATAGCATTTTCCGACCTAATACTCCCATTCCATCAGTGTCAGACGGTGATATACACCTCGGGCAAACTACGTGCGGCAATTCCTCTCATTTGAAAGCGTCGACTTTCGTACGCAAGACCTTCGTTTGTCCGACCGGTATAGCATGCCTTTACTATGACATATAATTTGTCTATTATTGTTTCTTCTCTCCCTTAATTTCACTTTTAGTGGAGGTTTTTCCTATCCAGTCTTTTCCTGTCATTACAGGACCATCCATTTCTCTGTAATACTTACAATAATAAATATCATTTTTCCTACCTAGTTTTTCTATTCTATCAATGTCAGACGGTGATATACACCCCGGGCAAACTACGTGCGGCAATTCCTCTCACTTGAATGCGTCGACTTTAGCTCGTAAGACCTTCGTTGGTCCGACCGGTATAGCATGCCTCTAATAGGACTTTTTATGTGGTCCTAATTATATTAGACCTATACCGGGTGGTTCACTATATAATTTTTCTTTCTCAGGAGACCCTGTACAGGGGTGACACGCGTACACACTGTAACTCGATTTAACATGGTTTTATAAATTAAACCTTGGATAAGTAAATCTATTAGTAAATAGCGCGTGCTTTTTGTTTAAAAAATCAATTCGTAATTGTTTTATTAATTTATTAACCGGAGGTGGTACCATTCCGTACAGTAACGTATCCAATAACAAACGACTGAGTGACTGCCTGGCATATCAGTACCATCCGTCCGTCAACTTAATTTGAAATAATAAGTACATTTAATCAGAATTAAACAACCAACCAACAGTCGCAGTCGTCGTCGTCGTTGTCGTTGTTGTCGTAATAAATGTTAATAATTCCTACATTCTAATCTTTAACTTATTTATCAGCAGTGTTGGTCTTCCTTTTAAGCCGATATCTGTTGACCTTTCGAGCATCATTTAGTTGCGTGTTTTTGTCATTATTGTTTGAAAAAATTGAAAATTATTCGTTCTTCAGTGGTGAAACGCGTCATGGCGAGTAACGACCAACTGGGGGGGTTCGAGCACATCCCCGTCACAGTCAACGAGAACGATTTAGAAAGCGGAGCTCTGAAGATTTTGCAAACTATTCGACCGCACTGGCACGTGGCCACTATTCGGTTTAAGGTAAGTTTACCTTTAATTCATCATCATCATCATTATAAGTGTAAATCCATCCATTACCACCACTGTTGTTTGGGAATCGTGCATAATATAATTGACTACGTTTACTTGGTTTGATTTCATTGGGTTAGGCACTGATGAAGAAGTGCCGTTTCAATTTGTTGTGAATATGAATGTATAAGCCAAGCAACACATTATTATGGTTAAATATATGTTTATTTTATGACGTTTTGGTTTTGGTGTATTTATTAATCATCGTGACTGTAGAATATACGTATATTATATACTATTTTGTTTGAAATTCTATTGAAAAATCACTGTTTTTGAATTAAATATTTATTAATATAAATAAATATAATTATATGAAATTTAAATAAGCAAACTGCGTAATTAGATTAGATATTAATGATGAAACTAGCTGTTATTCATGAGTATTATTTTGGAAAACAATGATTTTTTAAAACAATTTTTTACTGGTAAGGTGTGTGGGGTGGGTGGGGGGCTAAGGGTTGTATTGATAAAAAATGGTTTTTTTCTTTTACAAAAAACAACCGTTTTTCAAAAATACTACCCTTAGCCCCCCACCCACCCCACATACTTTACCAGTAAAAAATCCTCTACAAAATCACTATTTTTTGTATATAACCTTTAATTTATTTACACTGTTTTTGTATTAAATATTTAAATAAAAAATGGCAAAATTTTTGGCCAAAAAATTGGAAAAAACATTTTTTTTGAAAAAATGAATTTTTTTTTCTGAAAATGGATAAATCGTCAAAAAAGGTTCAAAAAAGTCTTATAAAACTTTTTTGAAAAATATACCAAAAAAAAGTTATACTCAAAAAAATCTCCCTCAAAAATTTCAAAGGGGTACCCCTGGAAAAATGTTCATAATTTTGGTTTTTATTTTTTTTCTGGAAAACTATTCGTTGGAGAGAAAAATTGTGTAAACAAAAGTTATTAGGATTGTCAATGCGCATCAGATGCAGTAGAAAAATAATTTTTAAGTCCAGTAGTTTTCCGGAAAATTGAGGAAAACTCTCAAACAGTTTTTCCTCATTTTCTCGGAAAGTATTGCGAAAATGGAAAATTTTCTTTTAGTATTAAAATCCTATTTAAATATAGAACAAATTATGTAGAATAACATTTTGTCCTAAATCTCAAAATAGAAGAGTTCTGGAGGATTTTTGAAAAAATTGAAAATTTTTGGGTCAAAATTGTGAAAAAAAAATTTTTTTGAAAAAAATTTTTTTTTTTTTGGAAATGGGTAAATTGCTCAAAAAACGTCAAAAAAGTCTTATAAAACTTTTTTGAAAAACGTACCTGGAAAAAGTTATAAGCAATTTTCGCAAAAATTCCTCCCTCTTAAAATCCAAAGGGGTACCCCTGGAAAAATGTTCATAATTTTGGTTTTTATTTTTTTTCTGGAAAACTATTCGTTGAAGAGAAAAATTGTTATAATAAAAGTTGTTTGGAATTTCAATGCGCATCAAATGCAATAGAAAAATAATTTTTTTATTCAACAGTTTTCCGGAAAATTGGGAAAAACCTCTAAACAGTTTTTTATCATTTTCTCGAAAACTATTGGGAATAATAAAAATTTTCTTTCAGTTTTAAATTTCTGGCCAAAAATAGAATAAATCATATAGAATAACATTTTACCGTAAATCGAAAAATAAAAGAGATATGGAAGATTTTTAAAAAATAGCAAAATTTTTGGCCAAAAAATTGGAAAAAAAAATTTTTTTGAAAAAATTTTTTTTTTTCCTGAAAATGGATAAATCGTTGAAAAAGATTTAAAAAAGTCTTATAAAACTTTTTTGAAAAACGTACCTGGAAAAAGTTATAAGCAATTTTCGCAAAAATTCCTCCCTCAAAAAATCCAAAGGGGTACCCCTGGAAAAATGTTCATAATTTTGGTTTTTATTTTTTTTCTGGAAAACTATTCGTTGAAGAGAAAAATTGTTATAATAAAAGTTGTTTGGAATCTCAATGCACATCAGATGCAATAAAAAAATAATTTTTTGGTCCAACAGTTTTCCGGAAAATTGGGAAAAACCTTTAAACTGTTTTTTGTCATTTTCTCGAAAACTATTGGGAATAACAAAAAAATTCTTTCAGTATTAGATTCCTGACCAAAAATAGAACTGATCATATAGAATAACTTTTTACCATAAATCAAAAAATAAAAGAGATATGGAAGATTTTTGAAAAATGGCAAAATTTTTGGCCAAAAAAATGGGAGAAAATATTTTTTTTTTTTTAATTATTTTATTTTTTACATATCGATAAATCACTCAAAATTGATCAAAAAAGTCTTATAAAACTTTTTTGAAAAATATACCTGAAAAAAGTTATACACAATTTCTTGAAAAAATCCAGAGGCGTAGGTACTCATGGGAAACCGTTCATAAATTTTATATTTATTTAAATTTCTGAAAAACTACAATTTATTCTAAATCCACTAAAATGCATGAGCTATTATTATTAATATTATTTATCAAAAATAGCCGAATCGTATTACAAATACAAATAAACAGAAAATGAAAAATTAAAAAAAAAATAAATGGAAAAGTATGTGGGGTGGGTGGGGGGCTACGGGTAATATTTTTGAAAAACGGTTGTTTTTTGTAAAAGAAAAAAATAATTTTTTAACGAAACTACCCTTACACCCCCCACCCACCCCACATATGTTACCAGTAAGAAAATTTTTTGCAAAATCGCTATTTTTCAGAATAGTATCGTGTAAAAACTCCACTTTTATTAGGCCGATTTAAAAAAAAAATCTTTCAGACCTCACTCCTATACAATACATCAACGTCCATAAGTTTCAAAAAATCGCTTCACTAGGTTTCTCGCAAACGTTCTCCGAATACCTAAAAAAACCTTTTTAATTTGACAATTCACTTGCCGCATCACAGCCACCAATGACTTATTGTAAGAGAGAGAGAGAAAATTCGTTGACGTAAATAAAAATGAACTGAGAGAGAGAGAGACTTCTGAAGTTTACGTGTAATAATAATAAAAAAATTAATTAAATCGACCTAATGGAAGTGGAGTTTTTGCACGATACTATTTAGAAAAATTGTGATTTTGCAAAGGAATTTATTACGGGTAAACTGTAGGGGGTGGGTGGGGGGTGTACGGGTAGTCTTTTATAAAAACGGTTTTTTTTGTATAAAATAAAAATCGTTTTTTAATAACACTACCCGTACACCCCCCACCCACCCCACACAGTTTACCAGTAAGAAATTCTTTTGCAAAATTACTACTTTTCAGAATATTATCGTGCAAAAACTCCACTTTTACATCATTGGTCCTTCGAGCCGGTTTTTCTTTTTAAAATTTGTTTTAAAAATGAATGACTTATTCTAAGAAAGAGAGAGAGAGAAAATTCGTTGACGTTGTCACTTTTACGTAATTGGTCCTTCGAGTTAGTTTTCCGCCTTTTTAAGTCTTAGCAATGAACAGAGACAATTATATAATGTTTTTGTTACATAATTTGCTGACGTATTAAAATAATTAAAAACAGTAAAATAATTTCTCAATTTTAAAATAATATATCATTGTCTCTGTTCGTTGCTAAGATTTAAAAAGGCGAAAAACCGGCTCGAAGGACCAATGATGTAAGAGTGGAGTTTTTGCACGATACTATTTAGAAAAATAGTGATTTTGCAAAGGAATTTCTTACGGGTAAACTGTGTGGGGTGGGTGGGGGGCTAAGGGTTGTATTGATGAAAAACTTTTATATTGCATAAAATAATTTAAAATTAATGGAGTAATAACTTCCAGAGCACGGATTTACTTGATTTTTTCGCTAAAAGCTGAAAAACATCTCAAACAAAAAACCCTTTTTTTAACAATACCACCCTTAGCCCCCCACCCACCCCACACACCTTACCAGTCAGAAATTCTTCTGCAAAATCCTCGTTTTAATGTAATTTTGACTAAATTTTTAATCAGTAGATACAGCTCCGATCCTTAGAAAAATATTTGCTTAATAAACTCTCTTTATAAACGTCTTTAAATAGTATACAATATACCATTCATAAAATATTAATTGCATATCATTAACATAAGTAATAAGTATTAAATTCCTCAACGAAAGACATTTACAGTTGAAGTTCAACCAAAAATAAACGTATATTTAACCATTAAGCGTGTGTTGCTTGGGGAAACTTTAAATAAACCATTTGAAATAAAAGATGATTGTACGTAGTTGTTAACAGATGGGATCACCAATAAACTGATAGGATGTCTGCCTGAAGATGCCCCCGAAGACGAAACCGTGTTGGTTAGGGTCTATGGGAACAAAACCGATTTGCTCATCGATAGAAAAGCGGAAACCCAGTAAGTAAAGCGTTAATAATTCTCAATAAGTTTTAACAGTTTTAAAGGAAAACCGCTCGAAAGTAGACCATCGCCAACGGAAATATTAATAAATAAATAATGGGAGGATGCGGCTCATTAATTTGTTTAAAACAATACCTACACTAAAATAACGTTGCTATAGAGGTCTAATTCCAGTATAAGTTTAAGCAAAGATTCGTTTTATTTTTAGGAACATTTTGCTCCTAAGCAAAGAGGGGTTGGCACCAAACCTGTACGCCACCTTCGAAAACGGTCTGGCCTACAGATACCAACCGGGACGTACCTTGAACAAAACAACCGTGTACGATCCTAAAATATACCCGTTGGTGGCGCAGAAAATGGCCCAATTGCACAAAGTGAAAGTCGAAGGGGTCTCCGACCCCAAACCCTTCGTCTGGAAGAAACTCAGGGACTTTTTAAATTTGGTACCCGAGACGTTTTCGAGTTCGAAGGTGCAAAAGAGGTAATCGAGCGTCCCGTATCATCATCATTAGTCACTCAGGTTAAATTTAAACGTACATGCACCTTGGGGGCCATCAGACAAATCATTCATCCGTTGCTCGTTTGCCGACCTTGAGCCTGTGTTCGATATACCGGTCGGACAAACTCGGGCCTCGCGTGCACTAACACCGTGTGCCGAACGTTAATTTTCGTTTTAGATTCGAGGCCCTGCGTCTACCCTCGCAGACGGACCTAAATCAGGAAATAATCGAATTGCAGAGGGCTTTGGAAAAACCCGATATACCGATCGTGTTTTGTCACAACGACTTACTGCTCGCCAACGTGATTTACACGGAAAGCGACCACAAAGTGACGTTTATCGATTACGAATATGCGGCGTTTAATTATCAGGCCTTCGATGTTGCTAATCACTTTGCCGAGTTTGTTGGTAATTAATTGAATTTTTTTAAAAATATTTGGAAGTTAATGTCCCGTCCTTATTAGGGATGGAGTTGTCTGAGGTGAATTACGAAGTCGATTTTCCCTCAGAGGACTTCCGGAAAAATTGGATAAGGATATACTTGGAAGAGTTCAACAAGAGGCCACCCCTAGAAGGCGAAATTGAGGATTTACATCGAAATGTTTTAAAGTTTGTGTTGGTTACTTACGTGTTTTGGGGCATATGGGCCCTGATTCAAGCGGAACATTCTAATATTGAATTTGATTATTTATTGTAAGTATTATAGGTTGTAAAACCCCCTTACAGTGATAAAGCATAAATGTTTGTTTCAGGTTAGCAAAACTCCGATTAGACGAATATTTTTCAAAGAAGACGGAATATTTAGGCCTAGACAAACCCATTGGGACCAACGACCCTTCATAGATAAATCAGTCATTTTTATACCATAAATAACTTAAGGGGGCAAATAAACCGTACCACCCTATTAATTAATATGTCCTGATCACGTTAATTTTTATATAATTTTAATTAAATCCAGCAAAAGAAGAAGAGAATGCAAGCGAGCGCACTCCAGACCCAAGTTTGCCCTACCGGTATACCAATCAATTATAAAATAAAACTGTTTGATCCATAAATGTTTTATTGGCCACACAATACAATTATTATTATTCAAGTAAATGGTTCCTTCTGTTGAACCGTTCGCAAGGCGACGGTACCGGCTTAACGAGGTTGCTTATGTTACTGGATCTGCTGCCTGACGGGTTCTCTATTGGCTGCAATATTAATTAAATATACAAAAATTAAACAAGCCTCTTTATCTTTGCCGCACTGGAGATCTGACTTAGCCCGACCGGTATAAGTATGTAGTAGTCAAAGTACCTCCTTTCTGGTTTTCAGTATGAAGCTTAAGGTTGGGGAGCAGATGCGTTGCAGAACGCTCCTCTTGAACTTCCTCTTGTCTTTCTTCCTTTTGTTTTTCTCGACGGAGGGGTTGCTCGAGTGTTTCGGTTCTTGTGCGCTGACGTTTTTGGGGGTTAGCACCTTATCGTCCGATTGCTTGGTCTTCTTGGTTCCGGTGATCTTTTTACTTGTATGGGAGGGTGGGTTCTGATTCGTTTTGGACTTTAACAGGACGGAAGGGGCGTGGAAATTGTACAAATTAGGTTTGAAGTCCGGAGATACGAATTGTCTTATGTGGGCACTGGTTAATCTAAAAGAAATATAAGTATGGTTTTATCCAATTTTCTGGAAAACTGTTGGACCTAAAAAGTATTTTTTTGTTTCATATGATGCGCATTGAAATTCCAAACAACTTTTGTCTTAACAGTTTTTTTGTACAACGAGTAGTTTTCCAGAAAAAAAATAAAAACCGAAATTATGACCCCTTTGGAACTTTTGAGGGACGCTTTGAAAATCGGGTATAACTTTTTCCAGGTACGTTTTTCAAAAAAGTTTTATAAGACTTTTTTGAAGGTTTTTAAGTGATTTATCGATTTACCAAAAAAAATTAATTTTTGACAATAAATTTTTTTTTCGAAATTTTCATCCAAAAAATTTTCAATTTTTCAAAAATTCGCCATAACTTCTTTATTTTTTGATTTACGGCTAAAAGTGATTCTACATAATTTGTTCTATTTTTGATTGGGAATTTAATGCTAAAAGAAAATTTTCTAGATTCCCAATAGTTTTCGAGAAAATGAAGAAAAACTGTTTAGAGGTTTTTCCCAATTTTCTGGAAAACTGTTGAACCTAAAAATTATTTTTTTATTTCATATGATGCGCATTGAAATTCCAAACAACTTTTGTCTTAACGATTTTTTTGTACAACGAGTAGTTTTCCAGAAAAAAAATAAAAACCGAAATTATGAACATTTTTCCAGGGGTACCCCTTTGGAATTTCTGAGAGAGACTTTTTTGGGTATAACTTTTTTCTGGTACATTTTCCAAAAAAGTTTTATTAGACTTTTTTGAAGCTTTTTGACAAATTTATCGATTTACAAAAAAAAAAAAATTTTTTTGGAAAAAAAAATTTTTACAATTTTTCATCCAAAAATTTTCTAATTTTTCAAAAATTGCTCATAACTCCTTTATTTTTTAATTTACGGCTAAAAGTGATTCTACATAATTTGTTCTATTTTTGATTGGGAATTTAACGGTAAAAGAAAATTTTCTAGATTCCCAATAGGTTTCCAGAAAATAAAGAAAAATTGTTTAGAGGTTTTTCCCAATTTTCTGAAAAACTGTTGAACCTAAAAATTATTTTTTTGTTTCATATGATGCGCATTGAAATTCCAAACAACTTTTGTTTAAACAATTTTTTTGTACGACCAGTAGTTTTCCAGAAAAAAAATAAAAACCATAATTATGAACATTTTTCCATGGGTACCCCTTTGGAATTTCTGAGAGAGACTTTTTTGGGTATAACTTTTTTCTGGTACATTTTCCAAAAAAGTTTTATTAGACTTTTTTGAAGCTTTTTGACAGATTTATCGATTTACAAAAAAAAAATTAATTTTTTGGAAAAAAAAAAATTTAACATTTTTTCATCCAAAAATTTTCTAATTTTTCAAAAATTGCTCATAACTCCTTTATTTTTTAATTTACGGCTAAAAGTGATTCTACATAATTTATTCTATTTTTGATTGGGAATTTAATGGTAAAAGAAAATTTTCTAGATTCCCAATAGTTTTCCAGAAAATGAAGAAAAACTGTTTAGAGGTTTTTCCCAATTTTCTGGAAAACTGTTGGACCTAAAAAGTATTTTTTTGTTTCATATGATGCGCATTGAAATTCCAAACAACTTTTGTTTAAACAATTTTTTTGTACGACCAGTAGTTTTCCAGAAAAAAAATAAAAACCATAATTATGAACATTTTTCCAGGGGTACCCCTTTGGAATTTCTGAGGGAGACTTTTTTGGATATAACTTTTTTCTGGTACATTTCCAAAAAAGTTTTATTAGACTTTTTTGAAGGTTTTTAGGTGATTTATCGATTTACCAAAAAAAATAAAAAAATTTGACAATACATTTTTTTTTCGAAATTTTCACCCAAAAAATTATTAATTTTTCAAAAATTCGCCATAACTTCTTTATTTTTTGATTTACGGCTAAAAGTGATTCTACATAATTTGTTCTATTTTTAATTGGGAATTTAATGGTAAAAGAAAATTTTCCATATTTCCAATAGTTTTCGAGAAAATGAAGAAAAACTTTTTAGAGGTTTTTCCCAATTTTCTGGAAAACTGTTGGACCTAAAAAGTATTTTTTTGTTTCATATGATGCGCATTGAAACTCCAAACAACTTTTGTTTAAATAATTTTTTTGTACAACGAGTAGTTTTCCAGAAAAAAAAAAAAACCATAATTATGAACATTTTTCCAGGGGTACCCCTTTGGAATTTCTGAGGGAGACTTTTTTGGATATAACTTTTTTCTGGTACATTTCCAAAAAAGTTTTATTAGACTTTTTTGAAGGTTTTTAGGTGATTTATCGATTTACCAAAAAAAATAAAAAAATTTGACAATACATTTTTTTTTCGAAATTTTCACCCAAAAAATTATTAATTTTTCAAAAATTCGCCATAACTTCTTTATTTTTTGATTTACGGCTAAAAGTGATTCTACATAATTTGTTCTATTTTTAATTGGGAATTTAATGGTAAAAGAAAATTTTCCATATTTCCAATAGTTTTCGAGAAAATGAAGAAAAACTTTTTAGAGGTTTTTCCCAATTTTCTGGAAAACTGTTGGACCTAAAAAGTATTTTTTTGTTTCATATGATGCGCATTGAAACTCCAAACAACTTTTGTTTAAATAATTTTTTTGTACAACGAGTAGTTTTCCAGAAAAAAAAAAAAACCATAATTATGAACATTTTTCCAGGAGTACCCCTTTGGAATTTTTGAGGGAGACTTTTTTCGGTATAACTTTTTTCTGGTACATTTTTCAAAAAAGTTTTATAAGACTTTTTTGAAGGTTTTAAGGTGATTTATCGATTTACCAAAAAAAAAATTAATTTTTTACAAAAATTTTTTTTTCCAAAATTTCCCCCAAAAAATTTTTAATTTTTCAAAAAATCCCCATAACTTCTTTATTTTTCGATTTACGGCTAAAAGTGATTCTATATAATTTATTCTATTTTTGATTGGGAATTTAATGGTAAAAGAAAATTTTCTAGATTCCCAATAGTTTTCGAAAAAATGAAGAAAAACTGTTTAGAGGTTTTTCCCAATTTTCTGGAAAACTGTTGGACCTAAAAATAATTTTTTTGTTTCATATGATGCGCATTGAAATTCCAAACAACTTTTGTTTAAACAATTTTTTTGTACAACGCGTAGTTTTCCAGAAAAAAAATAAAAACGGAAATTATGACCCCTTTGGAACTTTTGAGGGACGCTTTGGAAATCGGGTATAACTTTTTCCAGGTACATTTTTCAAAAAAGTTTTATAAGACTTTTTTGAAGGTTTTTAGGTGATTTATCGATTTACCAAAAAAAAATTAATTTTTGGCAATAAATTTTTTTTTCGAAATTTTCACCCAAAAAATTTTCAATTTTTCAAAAATTCGCCATAACTTCTTTATTTTTTGATTTAGGGCTAAAAGTGATTCTACATAATTTGTTCTATTTTTGATTGGGAATTTAATGGTAAAAGAAAATTTTCTAGATTCCCAATAGTTTTCCAGAAAATGAAGAAAAACTGTTCAAAGGTTTTTCCCAATTTTCTGGAAAACTGTTAAACCAAAAAATATTTTTTCAGTGTCATAAGATGCGCATTGAAATTTCAAACAACTTTTGTTTAAACAATTTTTTTCTCCAGTCAATAGTTTTCCAGAAAAAAAATAAAAAACAAAATTATGGACATTTTTCCATGGGTACCCCTTTGGAATTTTTACGAAAACCTGGAATTCCTTAAAGCACTTCAGATCAGTTAATCTCTTGAACCTATTGTCCTTGGGGGATTAGATCGTCATTTATTTCGTACAGGCAATCGAGCGTGAGAGAGAGAACAGATACTAGATCAACTGC
The DNA here is from genome assembly GCF_022605725.1 of Anthonomus grandis grandis. NCBI lineage: Eukaryota > Metazoa > Arthropoda > Insecta > Coleoptera > Curculionidae > Anthonomus > Anthonomus grandis. The sequence goes on from NC_065565.1 coordinate 8,182,139, forward strand.
CTGGAATAAATAAAAAATTTCTTCCAAGCATTTGAGAGAGAGAGAGAGAGAGAGAGAGAGAGAGAGAGAGAGAGAGAGGTGAAAATAAACAATAAAAACGTGTTTCCAAGCTCTCTTTCTCCGCGACCTTGGCAAGGTCAAATGCTACATATTTCCTCAAGGTCAACTGTCGAAATAATGCGTAACATCATAGGAGGGCAGTCGATCAGACGATCAGGGGAGGCGGTTTGCCTTTGTGAGGGTCCATTCGGAGTGTCAAGGTCATTCATCGATCAAATTAGGATCCAAGGATGATTGAAGGTCATACTACATAAGCCTGAAGTGTCTCGAAGCTAAACATCAATTGATTTTTTACTCTATAGGCTTTAGATCAGTTGATTTCTTGAGCCTATCGGGATTAGATCGACGGTTATTTCGTCCGGTCAATTGAGCATGAGAGAGAGAGAGAGAGAGAGAGAGACAGATAGAACTAAAGTGTCTTAAACCGTTGTACCCTGTGACTCAATCAGCTGCCTGGAATTAATTAGAAATTTCTTCCAGGCAGTTGAGAGAGAGACAAAAAAGTGTTTCCAAGGTGATTTCAAGGTTCTGTTACTCGGTGACCTTGGCAAGGTCAAACGCTACAATTTCCTCAAGGGCGAAAGGTGGCAGTCGATCAGACGATCAGGGGAGGCGGTTTGCCTTTGTAAGGGAAACTGGGAAATTATTTATTAGAATGCGATCAAGATCCAAAGCTTCTCATTTTCTTTTTTTTTTTGACAATTATTGTTGACGTTTGGACAAACCGTAATTGACCACAACACCATGACAGTGTCTTCATATATAGAAGAAGTTCCTCCACAGCTGTAAGAATGCGTAGCATCAAAGGAGGCGACAGTGGACGACGATCAGGGGAGGCGGTTTGCCTTTGTGTGGGTCAATTCGGAGTTTCAAAGTCATTCATCGGTCAAATTAGGATCCAAGGACGATTGAAGGTCATACTTAAACCTGGACTTTCTTGACTCGAACAACTGCCTGGAATTAATTAAAAATTTATTCCAGGCAGTTGTGAGAGAGAGAGAGAGAGAGGAAGATAATAAGCGATAAAAACGGGTTTCTAAGGTGATCTTAAAGTTGTTTCTCGGTGACCTTGGCAAGGTCAAACGCTACAATTTCCTCAAGGTCGAAAGGGGGCAGTCGATCAGACGATCAGGGGAGGCGGTTTGCCTTTGTAAGGGTCAAATCGGAGTTTCAAGGTCATTCGTCGGTCCAATAGGAGAAGTTCTTATGCCAAATTGGAAAAATTCATTCAAAATTCAAGGACGTTTGAAGGTTATACTAATAATAATAATAAATGACCGTTTAGGAAATTGTGCTTCAACTGCCTGGATAACTGAAATCATTAGTCCTCTTTATTTTCTTCCTGGTTGTATGGTTATAGGGTCCCGTTAACGAATGACATCATTTGAGTATAACTTTTTACCTGGACATTTTTCAAAAAAATGTTATTAGACTTTTTTGAAGGTTTTTAGGTGATTTAAGGATTTACCAAAAAAAAATTTAATTTTAAAAAAAAAAAATTTTTTTAAATTTTCACCCAAATTTTTCAAAAATCTCCCATAACTGCTTTATTTTTCGATTTACGGCCAAAAGTTATTCTTTATGATTTGTTCTATTCTTGATCAGGAATCTGAGGCAAAAAGAAAATTTTCAATATTTGCATTGGTTTTTGAGGAAATTAGGAAAAACTGTTAAGAGGTTTTCCTCAATTTTCCGGAAAACTGTTGGTTTTAAAATTTATTTTTTTATTGCATCTGATGCGCATTGAAATTCCAAACAACTTTTGTTTAAACAGTTTTTTTCTCCAACCAATAGTTTTCCAGAAAAAAAATAAAAACGAAAATCAAGAACATTTTTCCAGGGGTACCCCAATGGAATTTTTGAGGGACACTTTGGAAAATTGATATAACTTTTTTCAGGTACATTTTTCAAAAAAGTTTTATAAGACTTTTTTGAAGCCTTTTGAGCAATTTATCAATTTCAAAAAAAAAAAAATTTTTTCCCAAAAAATTTTTTTTTAAATCTTTGACTCGAAAAATTTTCCATTTTTTCAAAAAACCTCTTATAGCTCCTTTATTTATCAATTTTGGCCAAAAGGTTATTCTATATAATTTGTTCTATTTTTGAATAGAAATCGAATGCTGAAAGAAAATTTTCAATATTCCCAATAGTTTTCGAGAAAATGAAGAAAAACTGTTTTATGGTTTTTCCCAATTTTCTGGAAAACCATTGAACTTAAAAATTATTTTTTTATTGCATCTGATGCGCATTGACATTCCAAGCAACTTTTGTCATAACAATTTTTTTCTGCAACGAATAGTTTTCCAGAAAAAAAATAAAAACAGAAATTCTGAATATTTTCCCATGGGTTTGGATTTTTTGAGGGAGACTTTTTAGGGAAAATTGGCTATAACTTTTTTCTGGTACATTTTTTTAAAAAGTTTTATTAGACTTTTTTGAAGTATTTTAGGTGATTTATAGATTTGCGAAAAAAAATTTCAATTTTTGAAAAAAAAAAATTTTTACAATTTTTCACCCAAAAACTTTCTATTTTTTCAAAAATCCTCTATAACTCCTTTATTTGTCGATTTACAGCTAAATGTTATTCTTTACGAATTGTTCTATTTTTAATTTAGAATCCAATGCTATAAGAATTTTTTTTATTTTTCCAATAGATTTCGAGAAAATGAGGAAAAACTGTTTAGAGGTTTTTCTCAATTTTCCGGAAAACTGTTGAACTTAAAAATAATTTTCCAATTGCATCTGACGCGCATTGAAAATCCAAACGACTTTTGTTAAAACAATTTTTTTCTCCGACCAATAGTTTTCCAGAAAAAAAATAAAAACGGAAATTAAGAACATTTTCCCAGGGGTACCCCTTTGGAATTTTTGAGGGACATTTTGGAAAATTGATATAACTTTTTTCAGGTAGATTTTTCAAAAAAGTTTTATGAGACTTTTTTGAAGCATTTTAGGTGATTAATCAATTTACCAAAAAAAAATTTAATTTTTTTCAAAAAATTTTTTTTCCAAAAATTTTCAGAAATTCGTTATAACTTCTTTATTTTTTGATTTACGGCTAAAAGTAACTCTACATAATTTGTTCTATTTTTGATTGCGAATTTAATGCTAAAAGAAAATTTCCAATATTCCCAATAGTTTTCTAAAAAATTAGGCAAAACTGTTAAGTGTCCAGATGAACCATTACCTGCCCAATACACTTATCCTGATAGACCTCTCACTATTAAGGCTCTTCGTTTCTTCATAGATCTTCAGAGTATCGTTGCTTGCGTCATTTGTTTTTATGCTCAATTCCTCATCATCCTCCCCCTCCTCCTCCTCGTAATCAGAAGATTCATCTGAGGTTTGCGAAGAACCATCCCTCATCTGAAAACAATCAAGTCAGTTAATACAATCGCAAATAGGACTGTGAGTATTACCTGAATTATTTCAATTGGACATTTAAAATGAAAATACCCAAAAAAAAATAAATAAATTTATTTCTACTCAAATCACCGTCAATAAACAAACAAACAATAAACTACTTGGTACAAAGAGTGCACCACTCGGGCAACTCGACATTAGTAATCGCAACCGGCATCTGAACCTTCACTTGTTTAATTTCCCTGGTCAATCGAAGTTTCGGGAACACCGGGTACTTGGAACCATTATTGCAACCGTTGACGATCTCGTCGATTTTCGGTACCAAATTCGGCTGCGTGACGAAACTGTTGACGATGTTCTTTTGAGTGGGTTGTCGGATCCTTTGACTCGGCACCAGTTTGTGACGCACCAGGTACTTTTTGAGGTCGATTATGTGACGGGTACTCTCGTGCCACCATTTGCGGTACTGCGACGCGGGTACTCGCGACTCCTGCGACTCGAATCGACACCGAGGACACAGTTGAACGTCGTGTTTTACGTGTGAGAGAAAAGTGTGAGTGGGTGCCGCTATTCGCTCGATCTAGAAATGAGGATGAGATGGTTGGGGGCGCGAGTTGAGTGCCGACGACGCAAGCTTGCCCAAGGTGTATATTGTAGTCTTGCAGTATATTTGTTAAGCTGTATAATATACGTATATCGTATACGATTCTGTTTACAAAAGGGAGGATATTAATGATGATAAAACCGGCTGTTATTCATGCGTAATATTTTGGAAAACAGTGATTTTTCAAACGAATTTCTTACTGGTAAAGTATGTGGGGTGGGTGGGGGGGCAACAGTAGGGTTAATGAAAAAAGGTTTTTTTTGCAGAAAATAATTGCCTTAGAGGAACAACTTTGTAATTTACTTAAGGAAATTTAAAAAAAAAATCATTTGATTTGATAAAAAATGTCCATATTCCGAGTAGTTTTCGAGAAAATGAGGTAAAACCGTTTAAAGGTTTTTCCTGATTTTCTGGAAATCTGTTGAACTTAAAAATTAATTTTCTATTGCATCTGATGCGCATTAAGATTCCAAACAACTTTGGCTTAAACAATTTTTTTCTCCAATCAATAGTTTCTCAGAAAAAAAATAAAAACCAAAATTATGACCCCTTTGGAATTTTTGAGGGACACTTTGGAAAATTGGGTATAACTTTTTTTTGGTACATTTTCCAAACAAGTTTTATAAGACTTTTTTGATGTTTTTTGAGTGATTTATCCATTTCCAAAAAAAAAATTAAATTTTTAAAAAAAAAATTTTTTTTTCAATTTTTTATCCAAATTTTTTCCAATTTTTCAAAAATTCTTTATAATTTCTTTATTTTTCGATTTTCGACTAAATGTTATTCTTTATGATTTGTTCTATTTTTGACTAGGAATCCAATTCTGAAAGAAAAATTTCCACTTTCCCAATAGTTTTCCAGAAAATGAGGAAAAACTATTAGAAGGTTTTTGCCAATTTTCTGGAAAACTATTGAATTTAAAAATTATTTTTCTATTGCATCGGATGCGCATTGACATTCCAAACAACTTTTATCTTAACAATTTTTTTCTCCAACTAATAGTTTTCCAGAAAAAAATAAAAACCAAAATTGTGAACATTTTCCTAGGGGTACCCCTTTAGATTTTTTGAGGGCGAAATTTCTGGGAAAATTGGGTATAACTTTTTTTTGGTACATTTTCCAAAAAAGTTTTATAAGACTTTTTTGATGTTCTTTGAGTGATTTATCCATTTCCAAAAAAAAATTGAATTTTTTAAAAATTTTTTTTTTTTCAATTTTTCATCCAAATTTTTTTCAATTTTTTAAAAATTCTTTATAACTTTTTTATTTTTCGATTTTCGACTAAATGTTATTCTTTATGATTTGTTCTATTTTTGACTAGGAATCCAGTGCTAAAAGAAAATTTTCCATTTCTCCAATAGTTTTCCAGAAAATGAGGAAAACCTGTTTAAAGGTTTTTTCCAATTTTCTGGAAAACTGTTAAAGGTAAAATTAATTTTTCTATTGTATTTGATGCGCATTGAAATTCCAAACAACTTTTGTTTAAACAATTTTTTTCTCCAACCAATAGTTTTCCAGAAAAAAAATAAAAACCGAAATTATGAACATTTTCCCAGGGGTACCCCTTTGGATTTTTTGAGGGAGACTTTTTTGGGTATAACTTTTTCCAGGTACATTTTTCAAAAAAGTTTTATAAGACTTTTTTGAACCTTTTTAGATGGTTTATCCATTTCCACAAAAAAAAAAATTTTTAAAAAAAAAAAATTTTTTTCCCCAATATTTGCTCAAAAATTTTGCCATTTTTCAAAAATCTTTCATAACTCCGTTATTTTGAGATTTAGGACTAAATGTTATTCTACATGATTTGTTCTATTTTTAAATAGGATCCCAATGCTGAAAAAAAAATTTCCATTTTCCCAATAGTTTTCCAGAAAATGAGGAAAAACTGTTAGGAGGTTTTTGCCAATTTTCTGGAAAACTATTGAATTTAAAAATTATTTTTTTATTGCATCGGATGCGCATTAACATTCCAAACAACTTTTGTTCAAACAACTTATTTCTCCAACCAATAGTTTTCCAGAAAAAAAATAAAAACCGAATTTATGAACATTTTTCTAGGGGTACCCCTTTGGATTTTTTAAGGAAGGGAAAATCGAGTATAACTTTTTTTGAGTACATTTTTCAAAAAAGTTTTATAAGACTTTTTTGAACCTTTTTAGACGCTTTATCCATTTCCAGGAAAAAAATAATAATTTTTTCAAAATTTTTTTTTGGCGCAAATTTTGCCATTTTTCAAAAATCTTTCATATCTCTTTTATTTTTTGTTTTACGGTTAAATGTTATTCTATATGATTTGTTCCATTTTTGCTCAGGAATTTAATGCTTAAAGAAAATTTTTATTGTTCCTAATAGTTTTCGAAAAAATGAGGAAAAACTGCCTAAAGGTTTTTCCCGATTTTCCGAAAAACTGTTGAACCTAAAATTTATTTTTCTATTGCATCTGATGCGCATTGACAATCCAAACAACTTTTGTTTAAACAATTTTTTTCTCCAACCAACAGTTTTTCAGAAAAAAAATAAAAACCAAAATTATGACCCCTATGGAATTTTTGAGGGACACTTTGGAAAATTGGTATAACTTTTTTTGGGTAAATTTTTCAAAAAAATGTCATAAGACTTTTTTGAACCTTTTTGGACGATTTATCCATTTCCAGGCAAAAAAATATTTTTTTCAAAATTTTTTTTTTTTTGACTTTTTTCCAAAAATTTTGCCGATTTTTAAGAAATACTCATAACTTCTTTATTTTAAGATTTAGGACAAATTATTACTCTAAACGATTTGTTCTATTTTTGATTGCGAATTTAATGGTAAAAGAAAATTTTCCATTTTCCAATTCTACAAACAAAAAAAACGTTTTTCATTAACACAACCCTTACACCCCCCACCCACCCCACACACCTTACCAGTAAGAAATTCTCATGCAAAATCCCCGTTTTTCAAAATGATGAACGCGTGAACCTCCTGCTTAAAATAAGCCTACAGAACAGAACATTTTGACACCCTGTATATTAAAAAAACTAGACTAGTCTAAAGTTTGAAGCCGACGCAAGCTTGCCCAAGGTGTATATTATAGTCTGGCAGTAAAGTCGCTTTATTAGTTCTCCTAAAGTGCGGTGCATATAACTTACCTCAGTCTCCTTTAATTTCTTGCGAGATCTCGGCTTCCGTTCCTGTTTCTCTTGCCTCTTTTTCGCCCCCTTACTAACTTTCGACTTCCCGGTGTTTTGGGATGTGCTACTACCGAACAGCCCGCGATTCTCCGCCATCTGAATCATGTATTTGTCGTCCAACCGAATCACTTCCTGGAAAACAACCGGACGGTTCCCAACTGGATTTCCCCATTTATATATATATAGATCTCACCTTCCTTTGCAACAGGGCTAAGTAGCAGCCTTCTTTTTTAAAATTGATGCAAGGGTTCTCGCTGGGGCACAAACTCGTCAGGTCCGGACTAACGAATATGTCGGTGTCTGGAACCTAAGATATTTTTTTTGGGAGAATATATGCTATAGTGAGTGGTACCTGTAAGCTCTCCAGAACCTTTTCCTTGGAATCGAACATTATTCTCGATATAGATGAGTCCAACGAGGTTCTTTTGCCTAAATCTAAATTGTTGTCGTCCCCGCACTCAGTTGCCAAAGGCCTCTCGTCCAATTTGTCACTGAAATCCTTTCGAAAGATATTAAGTCGGAAAATGTTCGCTCAAAGAGCTTACGTTCTCCAGAGCGAGTTCCGCAGATAGACCCTTACCCAACAGGGTGGCATGCTGCAACTTCGCCAAACGGTTTATATCGCGTAAAGTTTTACTCACCATGTCGCCATTTTCGGCGTCCAGTTCCGAATGGGTTTCGTATAAAACGAATTGAATCTGAAAATCATGTGAATTCCCCCTTAATACTCCTTAATGCTCGCACATACTTGCGGTCGAGACATGGCGAATCTCAACGTCTTCCGCTGCTCCTCGAGTATACTGATCACCCTCTCTTTGGCCTCTTTGGTCTCCTTGGACTCGGTTAGTACCTCGAGCATCGACAGGTCCCCGCCTCGGCTACAGACCAAATCTATTGGATCAGTGACGGCCGAGTAGCTGTTGGGGGGGGTCGCGAACACCGCGACCACTTCCTCCATGTAAGAAGCGTCCGGCGGTGAGTCGATCAGTCGGTCCGAGAATATTCGGATGTTTGTGATTCCGATTTCGGTGAAATAGTGCTCGTACTCTCCTTTCCTATTAAATTGAATTGCATATAGAGTTCTTCTAGTGTTTGAGGTTCCATACTGACCTCTTTCCCGCACTAAACGCCATCAGCTTCTTGATTTTCATGTTATGGGTGAGCAAAGTTGCCAAATAGGCGGTGGTGCGGGGCGAATTCACGTGCGTCTGAATCACGCTGCCCGATAAGCCTAAATCGAGCAGGATTTTCCCGAAGGTGGCGGCACCTCTGCAGAAGGATTTATCCTGGAAACCTTGTTAGACCGGTCAAAGGGCTTAAAATCAGTCCGACTTACTTGCACCACGAGTATGTGCTCTTTAACGAACTCGCTTCGAGCCAGTTTGCCTCTCATCGAGGCGTGGAAGGCCATTATTTGGGGACAGTGACGGTCCCACTTGAATTTGTCCTTTTCCAGTTTGTCCAGGTCGGTGATCATCTTCAGGTTGAAGGACCTTTCGATCTTATCGGTCAGGGCCTTTATGTCGCTGAAATATAAATGATTGACCAACTCGCTCTTGTTTGACGCACTCAAGGCCTGTATACAGAGTAACTCACTTGACTTTCGTGCAATTCACCCAGCACGTCACCGGATTGTTCTTGGCTTGCTCCATTAACTTCTCGCTCTTCAAATGACTGGGCAGTAACTCGTCCAACGAGAGCGCGGTATGTTTTATTCTACAACCAGAGACTACTACTTTTTTTTTGAATGAAATATATATTGGCGGCTCGGCTTGCCTTAATCTAGCCACCGCCGCTGCCAATCGGACCCTTTGGGACCACAGCGCGTTCTCGGCGAAAGACAAACCGACCGAGTCGAACAATCTGGATGCCAAAGTGGCCACCGCGGTTTCGCGCTTTTTGAAGCTCCTATGGTACAAATCGTAGAACAGTAGCCACACGTGATGGGTGGTTTCTGCTAGCTAAAACGGGGGGGGTGCAAAACGTTCAATTGTTTCGACAAACAGTCGAACGTGTTTTGTGGGGGCTTACCTTCGGGTAAGTCTGGAAGAAGGAGACGTCGTTTAGCGCCTGGGTCAAGACATTTTTGTCTAGAAAAAAAAGTGTTTCTTAAAGAAATGACTAAAATCCATTCACTAGAAGTTAAGATAATGGAATTCTTAGTCCAGGAGTGCCTGTGAGGAGGAGAATAATTTGTCTCTCATTGGCAAGTGAATAACTCGGCTTCTAGTAGTCCAAATTTAGAAATTATTGATTTTTGGACTAGTCTGAAGTCTTTTTTAGTCTTTTTTGAAAAAATCACTAAAATCCGTTCACTAGAAGTCAAGATAATGAAATTTTTAGTCCAGGAGTGCCTGTAAGAAGAAAAATACTTTGTCTCTCATTGGCATATCTTGGGTTCTGGTAGTCCAAATTCAGAAATTATTCATTTATGGACTAGTCTGAAGTCTTTTTTAGTCTTTTTTGAAAAAATCAATAAAATCCGTTGACTACAAGTCAAGATAATGGAATTCTTAGTCCAGGAGTGCCTGTAAGGAGGAAAATAATTTGTCTCTTATTGGTAAGTGAATATCTCGGGTTCTAGTAGTCCAAATTAAGAAATTATTGATTTGTGGACTAGCCTGAAGTCTTTTTTAGTCTTTTTTGAAAAATTCACTAAAATCCATTCACTAGAAGTCAAGATAATGAAAATCTTAGTTTAGGAGTGCCTGTAAGGAACAAAATACTTTGTCTCTCATTGGCAAGTGAATATCTTGGCTTCTAGTCGTCCAAATTTAGAAATTCTTAATTTGTGGACTAGTCTGAAGTCTTTTTTAGTCTTTTTTGAAAAAATCACTAAAATCTGTTGACTAGAAGTCAAGATAATGAAATTCGTAGTCCAGGAGTGCCTGTAAAGAACAAAATAATTTGTCTCTTATTGGCAATTGAATATCTTAGGTTCTAATAGTCCAAATTTAGAAATTATTGATTTGTGGACTAATCTGAAGTCTTTTTTAGTCTTTTTTGAGAAAATCAGTAAAATCCGTTCACTAGAAGTCAAGATAATGGAATTTTTAGTCCAGGAGTGCCTGTAAGGAGGAAAATAATTTGTCTCTTATTGACAAGTGAATATCTCCGGTTCTAGTAGTCCAAATTTAGAAATTATTGATTTATAGACTAGTCTGAAGTCTTTTTTAGTCTTTTTTGAACAAATCACTAAAATCCGTTTACTAGAAGTCAAGATAATGGAATTCTTAGTCCAGGAGTGCCTGTAAGGAAGAAAATAATTTGTCTCTCATTGGCAAGTGAATATCTCCGGTTCTATTAGTCCAAATTTAGAAATTCTTGATTTGTGGACTAGTCTGAAGTCTTTTTTAGTCTTTTTTGAAAAAATCACTAAAATTCGTTGACTAGAAGTCAAGATAATGGAATTCTTAGTCCAGGAGTGCCTGTAAGGAAGAAAATTATTTGTCTCTTATTGGCAAGTGAATATCTCGGGTTCTAGTAGTCTAAATTTGAAAATTATTGATTTATGGACTAGTCTGAAGTCTTTTTTAGTCTTTTTTAAAAAAATCACTAAAATCCGTTGACTAGAAGTCAAGATAATGGAATTCTTAATCCAGGAGTGCCTGTAAGGAAGAAAATATTTTGTCTCTCATTGGCAAGTGAATATCTCGGGTTCTAGTAGTCCAAATTTGGAAATTATTGATTTATGGACTAGTTAGAAGTTTTTTTTAGTCTTTTTTGAAAAAATCACTAAAATCCGTTGACTAGAAGTCAAGATAATGGAATTCTTAGTCCAGGAGTGCCTGTAAGGAAGAAAATATTTTGTCTCTTATTGGCAAGTGAATATCTCGAGTTCAAGTAGTCCAAATTTAGAAATTATTGATTTGTAGACTAGTCTGAAGTCTTTTTTAGTCTTTTTTGAAAAAATCACTAAAATCCGTTGACTAGAAGTCAAGATAATGACAATCTTAGTCCAGGAGTGCCTGTAAGAAGGAAAATAATTTGTCTCTCATTGGGAAGTGAATATCTTAGATTCTGGTAGTCCAAATTTAGAAATTCTTGATTTATTGAGTAGTCTTAAGTCTTTTTTAGTCTTTTTTAAAAAAATCACGAAAATCGGTTGACTAGAAGTCAAGATAATGACAGTCTTAGTCCAGGAGTGCCTGTAAGGAGGAAAATAATTTGTCTCTTATTGGAAAGTGAATATCTTGGGTTCTAATCGTCTAAATTTAGAAATTCTTGATTTTTAGACTAGTCTGAAGTCTTTTTTAGTCTTTTTTGAAAAAATCACTAAAATCCGTTCACTAGGAGTCAAGATAATGAAATTCTTAGTACAGGAGTGCCTGTAAGGAACAAAATAATTTGTCTCTTGACTAGAAGTCAAGGTATATTTATTAAACGATAGAATCTACGTATATCATATACTATTCTGTACTTACATCGAAACACGTCATAAATTAACGAATAAACTCTGCGCATCTCTTGCTCGTCATCAAAATTGACCGCTAAAGGGGGACTGGATAGTAGGCAACCGGCTTTTGAGATGTCTCCAACGGTCCAGGTGATCGGTGCCAAGTAAATCCTCTTTTTCTTCACCCCAGCGGGTCTGGGTTCCGGAGTACAAGCAGGGGTCAAGTTCTTCGGCAAAATGTTCCATTCGTGGATCTTCGTTTCTTTCGGTTCTTCTTCCAGTACCATCCTGAAACATTTCGGGCCCATTGAGCATTTGGGAGTCAAGGATTTACGTTTTACGTACGTTCAGCTTTAAGGCAAACTTAAAATTTTATTTTGACGATTAAATTTGTGACATTGACATATGTAAATCCCTTGTCAAAATGACGACGCTTTCAAGAACATCGTCTGAATAGAAAAATTCTCGTATGTCCGTGCTATTATGATACAGAACCGTTTTCGTTCCTCGTAAGGAATATGTTCGAGTCGAATATAGGTGACACGATAGCGGAACCAGCGGAGGAAGAACCCGTAAAGAAGAAAAATGCCCATTGGTTTCTCTCTTTCATCAAAATCTTCAAGCGGTATAAGACGGAACTGTTCGGAGCCGGCGACTCGGAAATTAAAACCCAAAGGATGCTCGACTATACGGTGAAACCAAGTAACCGGTTCGTTTTAGCCAAGTTCACCGATGGCACCTTCAGACCCGCGTGCTTAGCAGGTCGCAACAAGAAGAAACAAACGTTTATCGTGAGCTTCTATCACGTGAAGAAGTGCGTGTACGTAAAACCTTGTGACGTAATCTTTCGTCACGGAAATCTGCTCAATCTGAAAGTGAGTTTCATGTCTCACGGGGTGCCAGTGAGCGGAAGGGTCTTCGGGAACAACTCCCCAGCCAACAAAGGGTTTCCCACCATTTTCTTCGTCAGAATTAAACAGAAATGGCATAAGGTGCCATTCAAATCGATATTCTTGACGAGCAAACAAGTGAGCAGCATCGCATTTGAAATCCCAGCGTTTGCGAACAAAAAGAAGGAAACTAGGAAACCGGAAGAGGATGTAGAGATGGACCGTCAGTTCCGGTTAACCGAAGACATTCCGGAAGTGGCCAGTTTGACCAGTTGCGTCGGCGACATGGATTGTGACGTTGAAATGACTCAGTGAAATCGTTTGTTTTGTCAATATGTTTGTTGTGAAAATTTGCGGTTCCACTTGTGGTGGTTCTCGTATGTACTCGCGCTCTTGTTTCCGTCGCAGTCGCTCCGTAAATTAAATAAAGAGGTCAAAATTAATTTTGTTGGTTATTAATGACAATATGGTGAAGGATCTCTCAAACCTTGCCTTCGGGCGCCATCTATACGACGCCTACGTAAGTTACGTTAGTATAGCGAGGCCGCCTAATGGTCACTAGAAGAACGTTGGAACGTTGGAACATTGACTAGAAGTGAAGATAATAAAATTTTTAGTCCAGGAGTGCCTGTAAGGAAGAAAATAATTTGTCTCTTATTGGCAAGTGAATATCTCGGGTTCTAGTAGTCCAAATTTAGAAATTATTGATTTGTGGACTAGTCTGAAGTCTTCTTTAGTTCTTTTTGAAAAAATCACTAAAATCCGTTGACTAGAATCAAGATAATGGAATTCTTAGTCCAGGAGTACCTGTAAGAAAAAAAATAATTTGTCTCTTATTGGCAAGTGAATATCTCGGGTTCTAGTAGTCCAAATTTAAGAATTATTGATTTATAGACTAGTCTGAAGACTATTTTAGTGTTTTTTGAAAAAATCACTAAAATCCGTTGACTAGAAGTCAAGATAATTAAAATCTTAGTCCAGGAGTGCCTGTAAGAAAGAAAATAATTTGTCTCTTATTGGCAAGTGAATATCTCGGGTTCTAGTAGTCCAAATTGGGAAATTATTGATTTATAGACTAGTCTGAAGTCTTTTTTAGTCATTTTTGAAAAAAATCACTAAAATCCGTTCACTAGAAGTCAAGATAATGAAATTCTTAGTCCAGGAGTGCCTGTAAGGGACAAAATAATTTGTCTCTCATTGGCAAGTCAATATCTTGGGTTCTAGTCGTCCAAATTTAGAAATTCTTGATTTGTGGACTAGTCTGAAGTCCTTTTTAGTCTTTTTTGAAAAAATCTTTAAAATCCATTCATTAGAAGTCAAGATAATGAAAATCTTAGTTCAGGAGTGCCTGTAAGAAAGAAAATAATTTGTCTCTTATTGGCAAGTGAATATCTCGGGTTCTAGTAGTCCAAATTGGGAAATTATTGATTTATAGACTAGTCTGAAGTCTTCTTTAGTCCTTTTTGAAAAATCACTAAAATCCGTTGACTATAAGTCAAGATAATGGAGTTCTTAGTCCAGAAGTGCCTGTAAGAAAAAGTTAATTTGTCTCTTATTGGCAAGTGAATATCTCGAGTTCTAATAGTCCAAATTTAGAAATTATTGATTTATGGACTAGTCTGAAGTCTTTTTTAGTCTTTTTTGAAAAAATCACTAAAATCCATTCACTAAAAGTCAAGATAATGGAATTCTTAGTCCAGGAGTGCCTGTAAGAAAAAAAATAATTTGTCTCTTAGTGGCAAGTGAATATCTCGGGTTTTAGTAGTCCAAATTTGGAAATTCTTGATTTATTGACTAGTCTGAAGTCTTCTTTAGTCTTTTTTGAAAAAATCACTAAAATCAGTTGACTAGAAGTCAAGATAATGGAATTCTTAGTCCAGGAGTGCCTGTAAGGAAGAAAATAATTTGTCTCGTATTGGCAATTGCATATCTTGAGTTCTAGTAGTCCAAATTTGGAAATTATTGATTTGTGGACTAGTCTGAAGTCTTCTTTAGTCCTTTTTGAAAAATCACTAAAATCCGTTGATTATAAGTCAAGATAATGGAATTCTTAGTCCAGGAGTGCCTGTAAGGAAGAAAATAATTTGTCTCGTATTGGCAATTGCATATCTTGAGTTCTAGTAGTCCAAATTTGGAAATTATTGATTTGTGGACTAGTCTGAAGTCTTCTTTAGTCCTTTTTGAAAAATCACTAAAATCCGTTGACTATAAGTCAAGATAATGGAGTTCTTATTCCAGAAGTGCCTGTAAGAAAAAATTAATTTGTCTCTTATTGGCAAATGAATATCTCGAGTTCTAATAGTCCAAATTTAGAAATTATTGATTTATGGACTAGTCTGAAGTCTTTTTTAGTCTTTTTTGAAAAAATCACTAAAATCCATTCACTAAAAGTCAAGATAATGGAATTCTTAGTCCAGGAGTGCCTGTAAGAAAAAAAATAATTTGTCTCTTAGTGGCAAGTGAATATCTCGGGTTTTAGTAGTCCAAATTTGGAAATTCTTGATTTATTGACTAGTCTGAAGTCTTCTTTAGTCTTTTTTGAAAAAATCACTAAAATCAGTTGACTAGAAGTCAAGATAATGGAATTCTTAGTCCAGGAGTGCCTGTAAGGAGGAAAATAATTTGTCTCTTATTGGCAAGTGAATATCTCGAGTTCTAGTAGTCCAAATTTAGAAATTCTTGATTTGTGGACTAGTCTGAAGTCTTTTTTAGTGTTTTTTGAAAAAATGAGTAAAATCCGTTCATTAGAAGTCAAGATAATGAAAATCTTAGTCCAGGAGTGCCTGTAAGAAAAAAATAATTTGTCTCTTGACTAGAAGTCAAGGTATATCTATTAAACTGTAGAATATACGTATATAGTATACTATTCTGTTTACAAAAAGGACATTACCCTTACCCCCCCACCCACCCCACACAATTTACCAGTAAGAAATTGAATTTTCAAAAATCGACGATAGCAAGTTGATACACTCCTGAAGGAAACGCTGGTGCCAAGACGTCCTTGGAAGTGCACGAATTAAATTAATAAAGCCAAAGTACAATTTATTGGATAAATATTATCACGAGACTTACCTAAATTTAGCGAGTTTCCGTTCAATGTTATCTAAACTCATTATCGCCGCAGTAGTTTTCACAATCAAAGTCACATTAGGAATAAAAAGTTTCATTACCTACCTACCGTGTTACAGCAGCAATTTCACACAAAAATGTATGGCATGCAAGCACGCCGGATTTATTGCGGCTTGCATGTCTTGAAATACGGCCAAATATACTTCGGGGATTAATTATTATACTCACCCTTATTTATTATGCAAATATTGGAAATCAGGTGTAATACACTTACTCGGTACCGCCGCTGTCCATTAACCGTTGCTTTTCCACCAGTTTATAATAAATTTTCGTTTGCCAATCGTTGTCGCTCGGTAGAATGATGTCGAACGATCCTTCGTCCATTTCTTCAGGGCCATTGAGCATGTAATTCTTCAAAATCTAAAATTAAAGGAGCATTAGTTAGTCGCAAGTATACGGGTCTGGCAAAGTCTGGTGTTGAGTGCGCAAGCACGTGTGTTTCAAAGAAACTAATTTATTCGTGGTAGTTCTTACCGATGGCAGGACTGTATTAAAGACGTTTCCCTCTCCCAATGCGCTCAAGTTAACCCAAAGTTGATGTTCTCGAGGTGAAATGCTGGGACTAGCCGAGGCGGGCGTGTACTTTGCTATCTGATCAATTTTTGCTGTTGCCTCCATTGTTTCAATAATCTGTTACCGCCCGTTTAATGTAGCTTCTTTAAGAGGATAATTGAAAAGGTAGACCTGGAAGTAAAAAAAATAATTCGATTGAGTCTGTTTAGGATATAGAATACGTTGTTATAACCGCTTCTTTTTGGGAGTTTCCTTTGAGACGACTCGTCGGATAAAAGTGCCTATAACTTTTTTTTTAATTAGGGTAGAGAAATGATTTTTACCTTTTTATAATCTAGAAATGTCAGGGTACCACTTGATTGTTTACGGGTTTTCATTTGTTTTTTTTGGTTAAGGACTAGGACGCCTTCAAACAACCTTCTACGTAGAACAGTTTCTGCTCTACACCTTTTGTCAACTTTGACGCTTATTACCGGCATACCTATGACACCTGCGAAAACCATTTTTCTTCCGAAACAACCGAAGACTATTTGGGTATAATCCACTGAAAACCGTTTTTCTTCAAACGTTACCGTTTTTCCGCAACGCGTTGTTATTTAAGAAAAAATAAGCCGGTCCAGTCAACCAGTCATATACCGTCGACACCGCGGTAGGAGTCCTCGTGGTGCAATAAGTAACTGGTCCAGCACCCAATGTAAAAGGTCCGTGTCAACAACGCGGATGTGCGACGCGTCTCCATGGCAACGAAAACGCCGAAAAAAGACCCTTTTTATAATCGAAATTTAACCACTAAAACCGATCGGAATGGGTCTAGAATTGATGTTAGACTGTTCCTAAGGCTTTAAACTATTTTTTCATATACAAATCATAAGGTAAAAACCTTTTTTTATGCCCGAAATCATCATCTGAAAATGGTCGATTTTGACGTCTACGCGCGATTTTGACAATATGGCGTCAACGTGGATGAATCGGCTTGGACTTGCTTCCTAATTTCATTGATAAAATGCTTAAAATAGCTTAGAACTTCCTGGAATTGATACGGAATTATTCGAGAGACTCTGGAGAATCCGAATATGTGCATATCATTTAGCAAATCGTCTTCTTTTAGCCGTGATAATTCGGCAAAGTTTTGAAGTTTTAGAATTTACCGTGTATTATTATTATATTAAAGCGAAGTTCTTATTATGTGCTTCAGACCGATTTTCGGATCCTGCGTCACATAAACGCTAATAACTTTTGTTCTATGGCGAATTTTTTTTTCTGGTTTTTACCGTTTTATGTGCGAAGGATGAGGCTACGTGATGGTAGGAAAAAAATTGGGCCACGCCCCCCTAGGGGGTGAGCGTGGTAAAAAACTGCTTTTTTCGCGAAAGCAGTTTGTGGAAAACTGACTGAGCCGAATTTTCTGAAACTCATTGACGTTAAAGGCCTTTATATAACGCGGCTCCTAAAGGGCGCTTTTTACGATAAACCTTTTAGAAGTCGGATTTTTCTGCGAATGATTGTTGAACTTTTCGCGCGGTACCTCGCGGACTTAAACGGTTGTGGGGCCTAAACG
The DNA here is from genome assembly GCF_022605725.1 of Anthonomus grandis grandis. Lineage (NCBI taxonomy): Eukaryota > Metazoa > Arthropoda > Insecta > Coleoptera > Curculionidae > Anthonomus > Anthonomus grandis. The sequence continues at coordinate 8,199,823 of NC_065565.1, forward strand.
GTAACGTTTAGGACAATGCGGACAAATTGACCCTTTTCTACCTTAAAGTAGATTTCTTTTTTGTTAAAACTATTTTTTTCAAAAAGAAACTCATTCCGAGATAAACGAGCTCAAACTTAAAAAAAAAATTTTTTTTTAAAAGTGAATTTTTTGAGAAATAAATTTTTTTCTAGTTCTTTAAAATTTTTTTAATTTTTTTCGTTTGCACCGTTTGAAAGCCCAATCCTTTAGGATTAATTAGAGGTATTATTCATGGCGCTAGGTATTATACAGGATAAGCTGTGTTAATAAATATGAACCCCTTTTTAAGCCTTTTTTTGAACGATTTTTTCTATTTTTATTAATAACTCTTTAATGGCGGCACCTACAGATTTCAAACTTTCAGCGTTTTAAGAACTTTTTAAAACCTATTTTTCGATACAGTCTACAACCTTCTACGTAGACCAGTTTCTGCTCTACACCTTTTGTCAACTTTGACGCTTATTACCGGCATACCTATGACACCTGCGAAAACCATTTTTTTTCTGAAACAACCGGAGACTATTTGGGTATAATCCACTGAAAACCGTTTTTCTTTAAACGTTACCGTTTTTCCGCAACACGTTGTTATTTAAGAAAAAATAAGCCGGTCCAATCAACCAGTCATATATTGTCGACACCGCGGTAGGAGTCCTCATGGTGCAATAAGTAGCTGGTCCAGCACCCAATGTAAAAGGTCCGTGTCAACAACGCGGATGTGCGACGCGTCTCCATGGCAACGAAAACGCCGAAAAAAGACCCTTTTTATAATCGAAATTTAAGCACTAAAACCGATTGGAATCGGTCCAGAATTGATGTTAGACTGTTCCTAAGGCTTCATACTATTTTTCCATGTACAAATCATAAGGTAAAAACCTGTTTTTGTACCCTAAAACGTCGTCTGAAAATGGTCGATTTTGACGTCTACGCGCGATTTTTTCGGCGGTTTTGACAATATGGCGTCAACGTGGATGAATCGGCTCGGACTCGCTTCCTAATTTCATTGATAAAATGCTTAAAATAGCTCAGAACTTCCTGGAATTGATACGGAATTATTCCAGATACTCTGGAGAATCCGAATATGTGCATATCTTTTACTAAATCGGGCTCGTTTAGCCGTGATAATTCGCAACGTTTTGACGTTTATTATAATAATATTCATGCGACACAGTGGTCTAGACAAGGCATTTTCCTAGACAAAAATGACGACACAGTGGGTCCTAATGATAAAAAAAAAATCTAATCTAAGGGATTTAATGGGTATTAGGGTATAATTATTAATTTTTTACGGTTTTTACTTGTTTTAAATAGCAGATCACTCAGAAGTCGATGAGAAGGCTTTTAGAAGATTGCTTGTCATTCAAGACACAACTTCAAAGGTTTTTGTTGCATTTTGAGATCTTACGAAGGCTTTTGACTACGTGGGTCCCACAATATTGAGGCATAAATTGGTTCTGTAACTTGACTCTCTCCTGTTTTTTCGTTATACTACAATTTGACGGATTGTTGACCGTTTATGTGTGAATTCGAGGCCTATCCTCTTAATACATAAATTTCGTATTCGATTATTTTCGGAAAAGTAATTTATTTAAAAAAAAACCCAATCGAGGGCACGCAACCTTAATAAAAATGGAAATACATATTATATAGAACCGAGCAGTAATGTAAAAATCGCACTGAAATTGTTCGTCAGTTAACACGACTCTCTAAATTGAATTGTCGGGTTGCAAGCGCGATTTCAAGTGGCATTTACTTAAAACAGGAATTTCCCGCATAATAAAATAATCGGGGATAAATAAATAACTGTGTGACCCCTCGTTCCTGGCATATACAGGCCTTATTTTATTCATATAAAGAGATAAAACTTGTGTTCGACTGACTTCGCGTGTTTCTCAGTGATAGCGATCTTTAATAAATTGTGTATTATTCAAAAGTCTCAATAAAAATAAACCTATATACATATTTTGGCTTTTTTATGAGGTCGAACTTGTACCTCTTTATTATTGGGTCTACTGAACTCCGCCTCCTTAGAAGAAACTTGCTCGGCCAGGCTGCCCACTCTCAAATCAATCGAAATATCCTTACTCCTTCCCTCACACTTAAGTAATTATCAAGAATCTATTTTTAAAGCAAATTAATCGCACGACAAGCAACACAAAAACGAACTAAAACTAATTTCTTACCCAATCAAAAGGGGGCCGGGAGGGGGGGGGGAGCGAACAAAACTAATAACGGTCTAACGGTCTAAAAACTAATAATTTGTCAGCGCTTAAAAGCAGCTTTAGCTAGCGACAGATACGGACCATAAGTGTGACTGTGGAGCGAGTCGCCGTGTGGTGCTGTCGATCCCGACACCTGTTCGACCAACTTCCAAGTGTCACGCATGCAGCAGCTATATATTTGCCTATATAATATAATTTATTATGTTATAATAGTCTTGCCCTTGCTTCGTATTCGTTCATTTCTAGTCTAGTCAGGTCACGGGTATAGAGGAGGAAATGCCTGAGGCTTATAGGGTGAACTGGATTCGATACTTTGGGTAATTTCTTGGTTCTTCCAGGCATTTTTATCACCCCATATCGGGATGTTTAAAGCGTATTTGTTAATGAGAACTAAATTATTTAAAGATTTTGGTGGGTGCCGAAATCAATTACGGAATGCCAAAGTTCTCGGAGGAGTATTTTAGACGGCGCAACTTTTTAAATTTATGTTTATTTGAGAAGAGGTCGATATAATTATAAGCCATTAATTAAAACTTGAATAGAAATTTAGTCAATGGTGCCATGAAGTTTCCTTATTATTCCGAAAAACCAATATTTTGACTAGGAACTTGTGGATTGGAATAATAGTCCAAGAGTTGGTTCCATACATAGATAAAAACACTCTGTACCTCCTTCTCTACCCTTCAAGTTTCGAAGAGATGAGCACGACGTTGATCTGAGATGTTCGGTTCCTCGTTATCGTCTCTTTTAATGCTGCTTCAGTGTCCAATAAACTTCAGAACTCGCTTAAGATAAAATCAAAATCGCACTTCTTCAGGTTACAGAAAGTCTCCTTATAATTTAGAAAGGGAAATATGTATATTTTTTTGTTTGTCATTGTCTTTAGTTTCAGAACTAATGTTTGCATAATACTTGTAAAGAATTGACTTCTTCATAGTATGCTTTTTATTTCATCAAAATACGTCCGTTAGTTTTTGAGATATTCAGGTTCAAAGTGAGTGCTTACTACCTTGAAGAACAAACACGCAGCCTGGATCCCACTGCACAAAAAGTTCTTTAGTCCCAAAACTGTTGTCTTTCAACTAAAAAACTAAAACGTTGTGCAGACGAATTGACTCCTCCCTTATGTAGACTGTTCACGGCATCAGGTATAAACAGGGCCAATTTCCAACAAGCTGGAAAACTGCTCGAGTGCAAGCTGTACCCAAAAAGGGTAAGAAGACGATGCCCTCCAATTGCACTAGTTCCAGTAATATCGAAGATTATGGAGAAAGCAGTCAACCAACAACTACTGTTAAGATATCTGCAATCATCTGGACTAATCAGCGATCATCAAAGCTTAGATCCACCGGCGATCTTCTGGCTTACGTCACACACTTGTGGACGGAGGCCATGGAGAAGCACGGCGAGTCCCGCTCAGTCGCTCTTGACATTTCCAAGGCATTTGACAGAGTGTGGCAACTAACCAAGCTCTCCTCAATCGGCGTAGAAAACTCATTATTGAATTGGATCAAAAGTTTTCTTGAAGGATACCTCTCCGACAAATTTAACATTAAGGCTGGAGTCTCTCAAGAATCTCCCACCCTCTTCTTGATATATATCAACGATTTGCTAGGAACCACTGTCAATCCAATCTACAGCTTCGCGGACGATAGCTGCACTTATTTCCACATTTAAGTCCGCCAAACCAACGACAGCCGCAAGGTCTCAGAATCTTAGGCAGCAACAAGTAGCTTCAATCAACAACGATATTAGAGCAATCTTGGAGTGGGGCGGTAACAATCTGGTCAATTTTAACGCAAAAAAAACGCAGGCTGCAGTATTTACGATGAAGACTAACCTTGGTGGCCCGGAGCTGGTTATGGCAGGGAAAACATTGCCAATGAAATCATCTTTACATCTTCTAGGAGTCGAGGTCATCAACAGTGTGTCCTGGCATGACCACGTTGCCGAGGTCGCCAGGGCGGCTTCCAAAAAACTCGGAGTGCTTTTCAAACAACGAGAACAGCTGCTGACTCTTTATAGGGCTCAAATACGCCCTTCCTCGAGTATTGCTCGCATGTCTGGAGCTCTGCACCCAAGCATAGTTTAAACCTGCTGGATTCTTTTCAGAAGAGAGCTATTCGTCTTATCGACAAACCAGAACTGACAAAGAGTCTGTATAGTCTGGAGCACAGGAGAAAGCTGGCTGACCTCTGTTTATACTACCGTTATTATTACGGTAAGTGCTCCTCTGAGCTGGCAGGCCTGATTCCACCCAGGGCTGTTTCGGCTAGAAGGACGCGTCTAGCAGTTGCACCTGCCTACCCCAAGGACGTCGCTGTATCGGGACTCATTCATCTTCTTTGTGGAACGGGCTTCCACCTCACATATTTCCCGACGCATACAACCTGCAGCGATTCAAGATAAACGCCCACAAATATCTTCGCACAAGCGCCACTCCAAGAGTAACATAGGACTTTCCTCTTGTGCTTGTATTTAGGACTTTCCTCTCGTTGTGTTTCCATGAATAGTTACTTCACATTATTTGAAAAAAAAACACCTTTATTAAGTTAATTGGTTACCGTTTTCACAAAAATTGTTCGAAATCGTACCCATTAGTTCGAATAACACACAATCTTGCTGCTCGACGTTTTACAAGGTTCGCAAATAAATCCAAAACGTCCATTTTCAATGCGCTCCAAGTTCTTTCGGAGTATTTACTGCTCCATCATGCTCTTTTAAACCGCCCCATACAAAAAAAATTGCAAGGCGTTAAATCCGGTGAGCGAGGAGGCCAATAAAAGAGTCCATTAATTGCGCCCCATCCAACTATCGGAAACTCATTATTTATATGCTAATGAGCTTCTCGTAAAAAAAAAAATGAAGAGATTAATTATTTCTGTTTTTGAAGAACAATGGTACAGTGAAAGCATCTTGTCGAACTTGCATTGTCTTATTTATTTAATGTAACACGACGTTTCGGTTGGTGTGAAGTATAAACTGACAGCAAACTACTATTCTGTAGGCTTATATACTAGATATGTGCAGCGATGTGGAAAGGAAAGTCATCCGTGAAAAGAGTTGGGGAGAGGACACGCCTCTCTCTAGATCCTACACTGTCCTGAGAGTAGAGGCTTCCAGATGTTGGGTACATCGACGCTTGGCTGGCTGAAGATCCCCTGATTCTGTGAAATGAAAACTTCCTCTTTCGCTAGTGCTGTTCCTTGTGCAGAATCTTGGCTTCTGACCAATGGATATTATGTCCATTATGCCACGCGTGCTCTGCTACTCCGGATTTGGAAACCTATCCTCTTTGAGTCCAGCTGCGATGTTCCTTCGCTCTGACTTCTAGGGGGCGCTTCGTTTCACCTATGTATAAGTCACCGCACTCACATGGGATCTGGTAGACGCAATTTTTTGTATCCAACAGGTCTTTGATACCACGCTTCTGATAGTGGTGCTAGATCTAAAGGCAGTTCTAATATTGTACTTGCTGGCAATGCGTCGGATTTGTTCCGATGTACCCCTAATGTAAGGTATGGGTAAATGTCTGGTTGTCGTGGTGGCCTCGTCTCTGATTTGATTTGGACGCGTCCTACTTATTAGCTTCTTTGGATATCCATTCTGTTGTAGATGGTATCCACTTCAGTCTTAAGATCCTCGTCGCTTCTACAGATGGTTCGAGCTCTATTGTAGAGGGGTCTTATGATGCCTACTTTGGTGGTTGCAGGATGGTTGGACTCATAGTGAAGATACTGTTAATATGATTAAGTAAATAAGACAATGCAAGTTCGACAAGATGTTTTCATTAATTATTTCATTGCATTGATGCGTGGCCTGATCGCGACACTGCACATTTTACGCTGCAGATTGAAATTAGGTCTTGTGTAGTGAGTGGCCTTTAGAAAATCCTTACAAACAGATTTGAGGTTCCAATTTATTTAACAATTTTTCTTAAACATAATCTTAATCCCTTGCCTAGAGACTTTGGCGATTAAAATGATTATTCGCGTAAAAGCGTCGTGATCGCGCGCGCGTTTGTACGCGCCTTAACGACTGACTGTCCGAATTGACGGGTGACAAGTGACCGTTTGTCATTGGTTTGACAGGGCGCATACTTCCGGTAAAGATGGCGCTGTTGGGCGTTCTGTCTCGCGTAGCGTCCTCTGTTTCCCTTCACAGCGGAGTCACACCATTTGCGTTTGCTGTTGTCAGCGGTTCTAATTACTGCACGACTTTAAGGAATTTGTGTTCGAAAATGGGTCTGCCGAGGGTTTTCTTCGATATGTCCGCCGACGGTCAGCCCTTGGGCCGGATCGTTATCGAGGTAAGTTCCGTTCTTTTTTTGGGAATTTTCCGTTATCGTTGCCCGGTCACGTTTTCTTCTTCTGCTCATCATTGGGTCCTCCCATGATGATGCTTCTAGAATGTATCCACTTATTAACACTTTAATTAAGTTTTAAAAGCAATAAAGCGGTTTATCGAGTAATTATTAAAAGGTGCAGCTTCCACGTGTGCATAACACCGGCGAGATTCCTTCATAAAATCGCCGGCCATTCTTTGTTAATTCCTATTTTTGTTTGTGATGGAAAGAACCATGCGCTCACGATGACTCGTTAAATCCTTCCTTTGCAGATCAAAGTGTAGTGAATTCAAGGATCTTTTTTTTATTATTTAGGTTATGTAGGAGGTGCAAGTCTTGTTGCATGCTTAATAAGGAATTTATGTGATTAGTATAATGGTCGCTGTTTCTATAGCATTCAAGTACATTTGGCAATTTTCAAGTAGCAATAACTCTATTAAAAAAAAAAAGGGGGCATACCCGAGCTGTATAAGTCAAACGAGTACAGATCCTTCAATTTTATTGACAATTTTTATACAGTTAAGTTATAAGGCCCTTATTCTTTAATTAATTAAACAGTAAAGGACTTAAATTGGGTCAATTTCAGATTGATTTTCATTAAAAAGTCTTAAATGATAGGCATGCAGCAATTTGATTTATAACTGCAGTCAATAAAAACAATATTATGTACCTAGGTAGTAATTCCATGTCCGGACTCTATACTCTATAATTTATATCGATTGCATTAATTTGAATTTCGATATGGCCTATTATACAGGGAAGGCACTTTATTAATTAATTATTTCAATGAACTAATTTGCCTATAAACAATATTATTTTGCATAACAGGACCGATGATCTGAATGAGACTTGAATTTGTTAATACTGTAAAGGGAAAAATTCATTTATTGCTTTAAAATTTAATTATTGTGATTATTATGTTTAGTTTAAGGAAATATGAGCACATATCCTCTGGCTATAAAAAAAATAATGAACTATTTCATTTCTTATTTAAATATTCGAGAAAGGTTAATTAATTTCAATGCAATACATACATCAGTTACACATCTACCTATAGCCTCTGACGACCCCCTTTTGAAACAACTCCCGAACCTTGATATAATTCAATTTATATAAGAAATACAAGAATTGTTTATTGTGTCTCTTTTGGTTTTTTTTTAATTGATTGTTGATATATAAATTTGTATTTGTTGTGGAATAGCTGTTAGATACGAGTGTCTATTTTAGTTTAATAGTTCAAAAACCTCTCGACAGTTTTTCCTAATTTTCTCAAAAACTAAAGGGAAAATGGAAAATTTTCTTTTAGCATTAGAATCTAAATTAAAAATAGAATAAATCGTAAAGAATAACATTTTGTTGAAAATTGATTAATGGAGAAGTTATGAGAGGTTTTTGAAAAAATGATTTACTTGATTTAATCGGTAAAAGCTGAAAAACATGTCAAACAAAAAAAACCCTTTTTTAATAATACTACCCTTAGATTTAATTTTTTTTTGGAGATGGATAAATTGCTCAAAAGCCTTCAAAAAAGTCTTATAAAACTTTTTTCAAAAATGTACCATAAAAAAGTTATAGCATATTTTCCAAGAAAAATCTTCCTCGAAAAATCCAAAGGGGTACCCATGGGAAATTGTTCATAATTTCAGTTTTTATTTTTTTTCTGGAAAACTATTGGTTGGAAAAAAAATTGGTTAAAATAAAAGTTGTTTGGATTATCAATGCGCGTCATATGCACTAGTAAAATCATTTTTATATTCAACAGTTTTCCAGAAAATTAGGAAAAACCTTTAAACAGTTTTTCCTCATTTTCTTGAGAACTATTGGGAATATCGAAAAATTTTTTTTAGCCTTGGATTCCTCATCAAAAATAGAACAAATCATAAAGAATAACATTTTGTTGAAAATTGATAAATAAAGGAGTTATGGAAGGTTTTTGAAAAAATTGGGAAAATTTTGGGTCAAAAATGTAAAAAAAAAAAAATTTTTTTAAATTTAATTATTTTTTTGGAAATGGATAAATTGCTCAAAGGACTTCAAAAAAGTCTTATAAAACTTTTTTAGAAAATGTACCTGAAAAAAGTTATGAGCAAATTTCCCCCTCAAAAAATTCAAAGGGGTACCCCTGGAAAAATGTTCATATTTTTGGTTTTTATTTTTTTTCTGGAAAACTATTGGTTGGAGAAAAAAATTGTTAGAACAAAAGTTGTTTGGAATGTCAAGGCACATCAGATGCCATAGAAAAATAATTTTTATATTCAACGGTTTTCCGGAAAATTGAAGAAAACTCCAAAACAGTTTTTCTTCATTTTCCCGAGAACTATTGGGATTATCGAAAATTTTCTTTTAGCTTTGGATTCCTGATCAAAAATAGAACAAATCATAAAGAATAACATTTTGTCGAAAAACGATTAATGAAGGAGTTATAAAATATTTTTGAAAAAATTTAAAATTTTTGGATAAAAAATTTAAAAAAAAAATTTTTGAAAAAAATGATTATTTTTTTTGGAAATTGATAAATCATTTAAAAGCCTTCAAGAAAGTCTTATAACACTTTTTTCAAAAATGTACTACAAAAAAGTTATAGCATTTTTCCCAAAAATGTCTCCCTCGAAAAAATGCAAAGGGGTACCCATGGGAAATTGTTCATAATTTCGGTTTTTATTTTTTTTCTGGAAAACTATTGGTTGGGGAAAAAATTGGTTAAAATAAAAGTTGTTTGGATTATCAATGCGCGTCATATGCACTAGAAAAATCATTTTTATATTCAACAGTTTTCCAGAAAATTAGGAAAAACCTTTAAAAAGTTTTTCCTCCTTTTCTTGAGAACTATTGGGAATATCGAAAAAAATTTTTTAACCTTGGATTCCTGATCAAAAATAGAACAAATCATAAAGAATAACATTTTGTTGAAAATTGATAAATAAAGGAGTTATGGAAGATTTTTGAAAAAATGGAAAATTTTGGGGTAAAAAATTGAAAAAAAAAATTTTTTCGAAATTTTTTATTTTTTTTTTGGAAATAGATAAATCGCCCAAAGGACTTCAAAAAAGTCTTATAAATTTTTTTTGGAAAATGTACGTGGAAAAAGTTATGAGCAAATTTCCCCCTCAAAAAATTCAAAGGGGTACCCCTGGAAAAATGTTCATAATTTCGGTTTTCATTTTTTTTCTGGAAAACTATTCGTTGGAGAAAAAAATTGTTAGAACAAAAGTTGTTTAGAATGTCAAGGCACATCAGATGCCATAGAAAAATCGTTTTTACATCCAGCAGTTTTCCGGAAAATTGAGGAAAACTCCAAAACAGTTTTTTCTCATTTTCTGGAAAACTACTGGGAATATGGAAAATTTTCTTTTGGCATTGAACTCCTATTCAAAAATAGAACAAATTATATAGAATAATATTTTGTGGAAAATTGATAAATAAAAAAGTTATGAGAGGTTTTTGAAAAAATGAAAAATTTTTGGGTAAAAAATGTGAAAAAAATTTTTTTTGATAAAACTATTTTTTTTTTTTGAAAATGGATAAATTGCTTAAAGGGCTTCAAAAAAGTCTTATAAAACTTTTTTCAAAAATGTACCATAAAAAAGTTATAGCCTATTTTCCAAGAAAAAACTTCCTCGAAAAATCCAAAGGGGTACCCATGGGAAAATGTTCATAATTTTGGTTTTTATTTTTTTTCTGGAAAACTATTGGTTGGAGAAAAAATTTGTTTTAACAAAAGTTGTTTGGAATGTCATTGTGCATCAGATGCAATAGAAAAATAATTTTTAAATTCTACAGTTTTCCAGAAAATTGAGGAAAACCTTTAAACAGTTTTTCCTAATTTTCTCGAGAACTATTGGGAATATCGAAAATTTTCTTTTAGTTTTGGATTCCTGATCAAAAATAGAACAAATTATATAGAATAATGTTTTGTCGAAAATTGATAAATAAAGAAGTTATGGAAGATTTTTGAAAAAATAGAAAATTTTGCAAAACATTGTTTTCCAAAATAATACACTTGGATAACACAGTTTGTTTATTTAAATTTGTTATAATTATATATATGTATATTATTAAATATTTAATACAAAAACAGTAATTTTTCCAAAGAATTTCTTACTGGGTCAATGTGTGGGGTGGGTGGGGGGCTAAGGGTTGTATTAAAGGAAAACGTTTTTATTGCATAAAATAATTGAAAATAAATTGAGTAATTTTTCATAAAATTGTACAAAAAAAGCTTCCAGAGCACGGATTTACATGATTTTTTCGATAAAAGCTGAAAAACATCTGAAACAAAAAAAATTTTTTTTAAAAATACTACCCTTAGCCCCCCACCCACCCCACACATTGACCCAGTAAGAAATTCTCTGGCAAAATCATTATTTTTCAAAATAACACACATAACTTAATTTGTATGCTAAATATTTATATGTAAATTAAATAAAATTATATTACAAATTTAAATAAACAATTTTATTCACGTATATATGATTTGATAAAACAGTGATTTTTCAAATGAATTTTTTACTGGTAAATAATGTGGGGTGGGTGGGGGGCTAAGGGTAGTATTGTTAAAAAAAGGGTTTTTTGTTTGAGATGTCTTTTAGCTTTTACCGAAAAAATCAAGTAAATTCATGCTCTGGAAGCCTTTTTATACATTTTTTTTGAAAAATTACTCTTATTTATTTTAAATTATTTTATGCAATATAAACGTTTTTCATCAATACAACCCTTAGCCCCCCACCCACCCCACATTATTTACCAGTAAGAAATTCTACTGAAAAATCATTATTTTTTAAAATAATACGTTGTTTGTGCTCTAGAGTTATTTTATTTATTTAAATTTAATATAATTTTTTATATAAATATTTAATACAAAAACAGTGTTAATGAGTTAAGAATTACAGACGAAAATCAGTGATTTTTCCAAAGAATTTTTTACTGGTAAAATATGTGGGGTGGGTGGGAGGGCTAAAGGTAGTTTTTTGAAAAACAATTTTTTTTATAAAAGATTAAAACCGTTTTTTAATAAAACTATCCTTAGCCCCCCACCCACCCCACACATTAACCCAGTAAGAAATCCTTTGAAAAAATCACTGTTTTTGTATTAAATATTTAACAATATACATATATATAATTATATAAAATTTAAATAAACAAAATGTGTTATCCAAGCGTATTATTTTGGAAAACAATTTCTTACTGGTAAGTTGTATGGGGTGGGTAAGGATGGTCCGTTAAAAAACAACGTTTTTGCAGAAAATATCTACGTAAATAAGTCTATTTTCTTCTTCTGTTCAATAATTGACGTAATCCTCGACAAAATAAAAGTCAGTTAGGATAAAGCTGTATCCAACTGATCCGTTCAATCTCTCTCTCTCTCTCTCTCTCAAAACAGCTTCGCTCCGACGTGGTACCAAAAACGGCGGAAAACTTCCGCGCCCTCTGCACCGGCGAAAAGGGCTTCGGCTACAAGGGCTCCACCTTTCATCGCGTCATCCCGAACTTCATGTGCCAGGGGGGCGACTTCACCGCCCACAACGGCACCGGCGGCAAATCGATTTACGGCAGCAAATTCGCCGACGAGAACTTCACCCTGAAGCATACCGGGCCGGGAGTCATGTCGATGGCGAACGCGGGACCCGACACCAACGGGTCCCAGTTCTTCATCACGACAGTCAAGACTTCCTGGTTGGACAATAGGTAAGATTAGAGGAGGAGAAGATCGTCGCCCTCCTTGATTATTATCAATTGACATTTGACATAAGAAGAAGAACAAACGTGACAGTTGACAAATGTCAATGGTGACAGTTCTGTCTTCTCTTTTTGCTCATGACTGTCGTTTCTATAGAAATGAAACAAATTATAATATAAACACAATAAAAACACTAAAACTGTTAATATTTTAATTTTTATCTAATTACTTCTTATGTTGACGATCTTTTGACGAAAAATTTTTAATTAAACTGTTTAGGTGAGTTTACAAATGTTCAAATTTGACCAGTAGTGTCAAATGTTCTACACGCCCAAGCAACACGTCATATTATATTATTATCGTTGAATATACGTATATCATATACTATTAATATTTAGTTTTTAAACTTTATTACTGCACTTCAAATATTTGATGAAATTCTTCTGAAAAATCGCAATTTTTTTAATTAAATCTTTATTAATATTTAATTATATGAAATTGAAATGAACAAATTATGTTATTATATATTAACGACGAAATCGGCTGTTTTTCATGCATATTATTTTAAAAAACACTGATTTTTGAATACAATTTTTTACTGGTCAGGTGTGTGGGGTGGGTGGGGGGCTAAGGGTATCATTTTAATAAAAAAAAAAACAATTTATTTACTTATTGACAATAAAAAACTCATAATTTTTGTATTTACACTTTTCTCAAGTAACCTCAAAATTTTCGAGTAAAATGAGAAAAACTCCGTTTTTTGTTTATAAACTTTAGGTTAAATACGAGTTCTCTATAATTAAATATTTAACATTTAATTGATAGCAAACGCGTTTTATAAACGTCTTTAATTTACAAACAATATACCAAACTTAAACGTTTAATAAACCTTCTCGTTAAACGTGAATAACAACATAAACATAACAACACTGAGGACAATAATTTATCCGATATTCATCGTTAAAATTCAACCAAAAATAAACGTTTGATCAACTATCGCGTGTTGCTTGGGCGCCTGTACAAATGGTACTACTCGAGGCGCCATTTTAAGTGTGAACTCTTTTGCAGGCACGTCGTCTTCGGGTCCGTCGTCGAGGGCATGGACATAGTCAAGAAAATCGAGGGCTTCGGCTCGCAATCCGGCAAAACCAATAAAAAAGTCGTCGTGTCGGATTGCGGCCAGTTATCTTAAATTTAATTATTATTTAAAATAAAAAACAACAACAATAGATGCACCTATTTCTAATAATAATAATAATAATAATCAATCGACCATAGTTGAATGTACCATCATCATTATCATCCCTCCCTGAACTCTTCATCCAATTATTAATTAATTAATTAATTAATAGGGCTGAGTGAAGCTACCCTAATGGTGATTATTATTATTGGGTGTATCGATATTATAATGTAATAACGTTTTCCAATACAAGTGTTTTTTTGTTTGTTTGAAGCATTTAAAGCCCTTCAGTGCATTTACTACCACTACTACTACTGATTTGAGTTGAAATAAATTTAATTTTAAATTTCCTTGTGTGTGTGTTTTTAATTTTAATTAACGAGGAATTGTAACTCTTGATGAAATAAAGCGGACCTGATGTGGTTTTTTTTTCTCCAATTTTTTGCAGGTTATGGAGTCTTTTGTCAGCGAATTTTTTTTTTTTTTTTTTTTTTTTTAATGGAAAAATTAAATATTATTTTTAAATTAAATTTATTTTTAATATTTTTTAAATTAAAATTTTTTTTTACATTTTTTTTATTTTTTTAATTTTTTTTTAATTTTTATTTTTTTTATTAAATATTATTTTTTAAATTTAAATTTTTTTTTTTTTTTTGAAAAAAATCTAGTGGCCTTAGGACTTTGGTTGTTGTACTACGAAATTATTGGGTAAGAAATTTTTTATATTTATTTATGACCCTCCTTTACTTGTTTTCCCTTTAAAATACATTAAAATTAGCCTGATAATTATAATAAAAAACAAAATAAAAATAAAAAAATTTAAATTTAAAAAATAATATTTAATAAAAAATAATATTTAATAAAAAAAATAAAAATTAAAAAAAATTAAAAAAAAAATCAAAAAAAAAATTTTAAAAAAAAATTTTAATTTAAAAAATAATAAAAAAATATAAAAAATAAAAAAAAAATTAAATAAAAAAAATTAAAAAAAAAATTTATATTTAAAAAATAATATTTAATTTTTCCAGGCAGTTGAGATACTTTAATTCTACCAACTGTTTCCAGCATTTTTAGCCTTTTATTAAAATTATTTTTGAATTTTTCAGGCAATATAGCTAATTATTTATTTATTCCAGGCAGTTGAAGTTAATTATTCGACTGCCTGGAATAAATAATAAATTATCTTAATTGCCTGAAACAATCGAAAATAACATTAAGAGACCCAAGATCCTGGAATAAATGGAAGGATTTAAGTGTTTCAATTGTCTGGAAAAAAACAAGAGAATTCCAGGAAATATTCGAAAATCAGCAAAACGGTTTTTGGTGTCTGGAACTTGCTGTACGGTCTTTAGGGAAAATCTCGGTTTTTTTTTAATTAGAATAATTTTTGGTTTATTCCAGGCAGTTGAGTTAATTTAATTATCTCTTCCAGGCATTTTTCTTTTAATCTCAATTGCCTGGACTAAAATAAAAATTAACTTTAAGAACTTAAAAATCCTGGAATAAATGGAAGAATTTAAGTGTTTCAATTGCCTGGAAAAAACAATATTAATAAAGAAAAAACTGAACTTTTTCAAATTAATTCGTAAACGAAACCGTTAACAACTTTAGCAAAAGTGTTATTAGAGAATATTTGACTAATTTTTGCCCTAATCGGTGGATTGGTCGTCGGAAGCCGAACGAGTGGCCAGCCAGGTCGCCCGATCTGACCCCTCTGGACTTTTTTTTTTTATGGGACAAAAAGTCTACGTCACCCAGTCAGAATCGAACTATTTGCTACTTTACTAACGAATTGCCTGAAACAATCGAAGATAACTTTAAGAGATCCTGGAATAAATGGTAGAATTTATTCCAGGCAGAATTGAATTGTCTGGAAAAAACTAGAGAGAATTCCGGGAAATATTGAAGTGTGGAACTTGCTGTACGGTCTTTAGGGAAAATATCGATTTTTTTTTAATTAGGTTAATCTTTGGTTTATTCCAGGCAGTTGAGTTAATTTATTTGTCTCTTCCAGGCGATTGGTTCAATTTAAAAGCAGGTGACTTTGGGTTCTTTGGCCTATAACTCGGGTTCTAGTGCTCCGATTTCCACGATTTTTGTTTTAAATTAATTCAGGGACTTCTCTTAACGTCTCCATGAAATTTCATTTAAATCCCCCTAATAATTAATTTTTTATTCAAATTTTTGTACTCTGTAATAATATACCAAAATATTTTTTTTATTGAAATTAAAAACTTGCCCGATTAAGGATTAAATAAAATTTCTATGCTTTAACGGAAGTGTTAGAGAATATTTTGCTAATTTTTACCCTAATCGATGCATTGGTCGTCGAGGGCCTACCGAGTGGCCGGCCAGGTCGCCCGATCTGACCCCTCTGGACTTTTTTTTATGGGGTCACCCAGTCAGGATCGATCTACGTCAATGATTGATTTATTTATTTTTTTATCAGCACAACCCTTACCGCAACTCGAACATTTTCCTATAATAGTTTTTGAGCCCTGGCTAGGTTTGCTCAGGTCAAGTCCTTGTTATAGCGGTCAAAAATTAATTGTGTAGGGTAACCTTGAAGTATGACCTAATTTTCCAATGAAACTAGCTGAGCTAGAGTTTCCAAACCTGGCCAGTGGCGTGCGCTCAAATGTCCCTTACAAGGAACTCAAAAAAAATATCAAGAAATTAAGGATTGCCGCTCACTTGAGCAGAAGTGCACGTTGCAGAATATTTAACTAATTTTTACCCTAATTGGTGGTCGAGGGTTTGACGAGTGGCCGGCCAGGTCGCCCGATCTGACACATCTGGATTTTTTTTTTATGGGGCTACTTGAAATAGAAAGTCTACGTCGTCCAGCGAGAATCTACCATGGATCTACGTCAAAGAATAATTGGCTGATGTTGCAAAATGCTTGTCTCTCTTGATTTACTGTCTTGAAATTAGTGGTGCGTACTGATGAATACGATGAGTACTGGTGAATATATTTTTAACATCTTTTGTAGTAAAACAGTTACATTTCTGTGTTACCTACCTAAAGTTTAATTATTTTAAATTGAAAAATAAGATTATCTTGAAAGGCTGCCATACTTTACTATCGGTAGAAGTAATGACTTAATAATATTCAAGGACCATAAAACCAATGTATCGCATGACGACCTCACTTTCTATTTTATTTAATTTATCAAAATGGCGTCCCATCAATCATCTGTCAAATTTTGACAGATGATTGATGTTTGAGATACAGGTCACTTGACCACCAATAACTGTTTTGCTATTGGTCCGATTGACTTGAAATTTGATATTTAGGATGGAATTAATCAATTTTGACAGACGATTGACATTTAAGTGTCAGATCACGTGGCAACTGTAACTTTTTTTCTATTGATCCGATTGGGTACCGACCGAGTTGTACTCGGTATTTGGGGTTAATTTAGGGGAAACAAGTAATAAATTTTGACAAATATGTTGACATAACGCGACTATATAGGTAACACATTATGGTTCTTTGAAGCATGATACCCCAAAAACTGATCCTTTCTGTCCTTTGCGTATGAACTTTGGGCCTTCTGACTAACCAGACTTAAGTGCATCGGATAAGGACCCTTATAGGAAAACACATTTTGGTATATTTTAGGAAACATTTATTAACATCAATTTTGAAGATCAACAACATGTATATACGATTCATATAATTCTATGTACAACATCAATTTTTAGTAGATATATATATATATTTATAAATTTATTATATTTTATATTAAATGATGATTGTTCAATTAAATTCAAAGGGAATTTATAATAATACTTACAATTTATCTCACGTTTTCTAAAAATACCACATTTATTAAGAATATTCATCTAAAAAAGTCTTTAATATAATAATAAATAAAAAATATTCATTCATTTTTAAATTGTAACAAAATCATTCTATTTTATCTAATTTTTTGTCAATACATTAATAAGAGGTGCAAAAAGTATTACACGTAACATTTTAAATGAGCGGATGCAGACAAACTGCACGATTGTGCATTGCATGTTTTAAAATTGAACTACACGTATATTCTTTTGAGTTCTCTTATTGAAATTAAAATATGACGCTGTCAGACAAAGTTACAGCAAGCACAAGTTTTATTAAATTTCCCTTGTCGTGTACGTCTTCTTGCACTCCTTATATAATGCACTTATCTAGTTCTATATATTATGCTAAAATAGGGAAGATATTAAGGATTGTCTACACAAATTATCTGATATTATCGAGGTCCATACTACATACCTACTACTTACTATATACTAGATTTAATTGTCGTCACGTCAAAATAAGGAGCTACACTCGTTATTATTTTATAATAGTAATAATAGTAGTAGTATCGAATTAAGTTTTATTAAAAGACGATATTAAGCGTTTATAAAAAAAATGTCCCACTGTTGAATTTACATCACAGACCATTCTAGAGAATAATACTCTTATTGGATATGTCTATTATTATATCGGATTAGTGGTTATTGAAAAGTTGTTTTTTTCTGACAAATTCGCTTTTGATGCACTCGAGAACAGAATTTGCCCACCGTGTATACCCTTGACTACGATGACTTGATTCAAGCAAGCTTTGGGACGCATTTAAAGTATAAAATGAAAAAACCCTCTTAATAAGAATTTTCCTTTGAAAATTAAAAGATTGATCAGTATACAATATAATAATTAAATTTATAATTTTTTATAATAAGTATTTAATAGAAAAGCGGTGTTGTTTGATGGAATATCGACGAAATCACTTGTTGTTCTTATAGTTTCTTACTGGTAAAGTGTGTGGGGTGGGTGGGGGGCTAAGGGTTGAAATTTTAAAAAAGGTTTTTTTATGTAAAAGAAAAAAGCGTTTTTTAACAAAATTACCCTTAGCCCCCCACCCACCCCACACACCTTACCAGTAAGAGATTTTTCTGCAAAATCACTGTTTCGTTCATAATATCCAATCTAATGACACTATTTTTGTATTAAATATTTATAATAAATATATATAAAATTATATTAAATTTAATTAAACAAACAGTGTCATTAAATTGGATAATATGAACGAAAAATGGTGATTTTTCAGATAAATTTCTTACTGGTAAGCTGTGTGGGGTGGGTGGGGGCCAAGGGTTGAATTTTTAAAAAAAGGTTTTTTTATGTAAAAGAAAAAACCGTTTTTTAACAAAACTACCCTTACACCCCCCACCCACCCCACATAATTTACCAGTAAGAAATTCTATTGAAAAATCACTGTTTTTGTATTAAATATTTATATATAAAATTTAAATAAACGAACTAGTTGAGAATAAAATACTATGACCCAATTTATATTTGCAAGTAATTTTATGTATTAATATTTAATACAAAAATAGTGTAAATAAATTAAAGGTTATATACGAAAAACAGTGATTTTGCAAAAAAATTTTACTGGTAAACTGTGTGGGGTGGGTGGGGGGCTAAGGGTGGAATTTTTTAAAAAAGGTTCTTTTTTGTAAAAGAAAATACCATTTTTTTAACAAAACTACCCTTACACCCCCCACCCACCCCACACAGCTTACCAGTAAGAAATTCTTCTGCAAAATCACTATTTTTCGTCTGTAAGCTTTAATTTATTAACACTATTTTTGTATCAAATATTTATAATAAATATATATAAAATTATATTAAATTTAAATAAACAAACAATGTTATTAAATTGGATAATATGAACGAAAAACGGTGATTTTTCAAATGAATTTTTTACTGGTAAAGTGTGTGGGGTGGGTGGGGGGCTAAGGGTAGTATTAATAAAAAAAGGGTTTTCTTGTTTAAATCATTTTATAGCTTTTATCTAAAAAAAATCAAGGAAATCCGTGATCTGAAAGCATTTTTGTATGACTTTTTTGAAAATCAACAACAGCCAAACAGAACAACCCCAGTAATTAATTAATTAAAATTGAGTTAACGATTATTATCAAAATAATAAATCAGTATCCATTTTTATCCCCAAATATGTATTCTTTGGTATATTTAAGAATTATTATAAAAAAAGTAGAACAAAAACCACTGAATAAAAATGATAAAATAATTAAGAAGCTTCGATAAAAAATATACAAAACTTTCTGTGCTGTGTATAAGTGATTGGAAATAAAGAATAATATAAAATAATATAAATTATAATTAATTTTCTGTAATCTGAGCAGTGGCGAAGCGTACGAATAGACAAGGTAGACACTGTCTACCCAAAATTATCCAGTTATTTGTCATTAATTTATTACGTAATTATTTCATGTAATTGTTGAATTACAATTTAAAAAAATTAACACAGAACGTAGTCGCTCCTTACTATTATTATATAGTATCTAAACGGCTATAATATCTACCTATATATAATATTTAAGGCGCGCCTCGCCTGACGCATCAATTAAAATAAAAATGCAGGGGTTACACCCAATTAATGTATACGAGCCCCATCAAGACACATTGATATTTGTATTCCGAAATTTGGAGTATCTAATCGAACCAAATACGCATCAAGCAGGTGACAGAGGTCCGGCCGCATCAGTACGTATGCAAAATTTACTCGCGGAAGAGACATTTTCAGACGAGCTTTTGTCTATCGAAGTCGACCAGCTATTTTATTATGGTGGTGAGGGTTATTGTTTATGGACACGCTTGATCTGGTCGGCCGCAATACATCTTACAGGTTTTTTTAGTGGTTATTTATGAACGACTGTTCGATATTGGCAATTGTATTTTAGTTGTGTTTTTATTTGT
This sequence comes from Anthonomus grandis grandis, assembly GCF_022605725.1. NCBI lineage: Eukaryota > Metazoa > Arthropoda > Insecta > Coleoptera > Curculionidae > Anthonomus > Anthonomus grandis. Next base: position 8,220,022 of record NC_065565.1, read on the forward strand.
CTTTAATTAATTTTAAAATAATGGATATTATGGATTTATAAGTTACGGTTATACCAACGTTGTGTTTTTTTCTTTTTTATATCACTAGATAATTTTTCTCTTTGAGTTAATATTCATGCGCTTTCATTCTCTATTTCATTAAAGTGAATAATATTGAATACAAATTTTTTTCTAATTAACGATTTTTATTTTTGGTCTACCCGAAAAAAATGTTCACGCTTCGCCACTGAATCTGAGAGAGTAAGTTATTTAATTAATTAAATTTTTTCTTTTAAATTAATTATTTTATGCAAAAAAAAGGTTTTTCAATAACATAACCCTTGCCCCCCCACCCACCCCACACAGCTTACCAGTGAAAAATTTTATTGAAAAAATCACTGTTTTTGTATTAAATATTTATAAATATACATATATATATTTATATAAAATTTAAATAAACAAATTGAGTTATTAAATTAGACAATAATGACAAAAACAGCTGTTACTAATGCATATTATGTTGGAAAACAGTGATTTTTTATAATAATTTCTTACTGAACAAATGTGTGGGGTGGGTGGGGGGTGTAAGGGTAGTTTTGTCAAAAAACGGTTTTTTCTTGTACATAAAAGAACCTTTTTTAAAAAATTCTGACCTTAGCCCCCCACCCACCCCACACTCTTTACCAGTAAAAAATTCATTTGAAAAATCACCGTTTTTCGTTTATATTATCCAATTTAATGACACTGTTTGTTTATTTAAATTTAATATAATTTTATATATATTTATTATAAATATTTAATACAAAAATAGTGTCATTAGATCGGATATTATGAACAAAACAGTGATTTTGCAGAAAAATTTCTTACTGGTAAGCTGTGTGGGGTGGGTGGGGGGCTAAGGGTAGTTTTGTTAAAAAATGGTTTTTTCTTGTACAAAAAAGAACCTTTTTTTCAAAAATTTTACCCTTAGCCCCCCACCCATCCCACACACTTTACCAGTAAGAAATTCTTCTGCAAAATCACTATTTTTCGACTGTAAGCTTTAATTTATTAACACTATTTTTGTATCAAATATTTATAATAAATATATATAAAATTATATTAAATTTAATTAAACAAACAGTGTCATTAAATTGGATAATATGAACGAAAAACGGTGATTTTTCAAATGAATTTCTTGCTGGTAAGGAGTGTGGGGTGGGCGGGGGGCTAAGGTTAGTATTTTTTAAAAAAGGTTTTTTTATGTAAAAGAAAAAACCATTTTTTAACAAAACTACCCTTACACCCCCCACCCACCCCACACATTTGCCCAGTAAGAAATTTTTCTGCAAAATCACTGTTTCCTTCATAATATCCGATCTAATGACACTATTTTTGTATTAAATACTTATTATAATATAAAATTTTTTATGATATTAAACGTGCAAAAAACCCTATTTTATTTTTCGAATTCCTCAACCTATACCACACGGACATATTCGATATTTATAGTTGAAGCTCAACGGAAAAATATACACCTGCTGTAAACCAATAATAAACGTCTATTTAACCATCGTGTGTTGCTGGGGATGTCATCATTTTATTACCAAAGATGATTCCTCTGTGTCAAAATTATTTAACAAACAAATCTTTGAGGGTCGAACATAAAGAGGAATCGCACGCGTCAGCCACTGGCTCCTCTTCAGTTTTATTGAACCAATTATTGGCCTTGTTCGCCACCCCTAAAACCTTATTGGCGGCCCCTAATACCTTGTCACTCAACTTGGTTCCCTTACTGGGAACACTCTTTTCCTTATTGCTCGGAGATTCCGGTGCCGACTGCGTTAAGAAACCTTCGATCGCGGACCCCAAAGCCTGCACGTTCACTATGGAACCGCGGTTCTTGTCCCACAAAACTTTTCCCGGTTCCTTGCGTACGACCTTTTTTCCCGCTGCTACCGGTGGTTCCACCAGAGGGAACCGACTTTTAGGCTCGTGACGCTTGACGAACCAGTTTGAAGCCGCTTGATAGGGTCTCGACGCGGTAGTTGCTTCGAGAATTTTTGAAGGAATTTCGGAGGGTTGCAATGTGGAAACGTCGAAACTGTTGGATCTACTATTCTTCAATTTCTGGTTGATCCTGTTCGCACTCATCCGTTGTTGTTGTTGTTGTTTCGAGTGACACGGACTCGGTACTTCCTCCTTCTCCCACTGATTGATTTCCGTCGCCGACGTAGAAAGAGAAGATAAAATAGAGATCAGATCGGTATTAGTGCAAACTATGCCAGACTTTTGCTTACTTGTGCTCTGGAGCGGCGGTGGCAGCTCGGAGGCTCTACGCTTCGAGGAGCTCGGTATCGGGGGCAGTGTGGTACCGACAAAATCGGAAAACCTGCGGCCCGTATTGCTGATGGAGTACCGTTGGGCGTTACCGCTCGGCCCCTCATCGATCGGTTGCACCTCGCACAGTTTTTCGTTGCTGGTGTTCCACACTTTCATGCGCACCTTTCTCGCTTGCACAATATCGTCCATGATATCCAATTGGAGGTTATGAATGCTGCCGCGGGATTCGGAGGAGGGGGGACACGCGATCGATTCCCGTCGGTTCGGTAGAATCCTGGATGAAAACGCATTGGGGTAAGCCGCCACCGATTCCCGACGATTTTTACCGCCGAAAAAGGCGGGAGGCACTTTCGAAATCGTTACGACCGAATGCCTTCGGCCCCCCGGTGATACTTGGGGGCCCTGCGACAAGGTGGCCAGAAACTCGGCCTGTCTTGGACCCGGTAGAGCGTCTCCGCGATCCGATAGTCGTCTGATTTGACTCGCGGTGATGCCCGAGCATTGGGGAGTGGGCAACGAGTGTTTCCTCACCTCGCGGCCGAACGGGGTCAGGAGGTACGGGTTCATCGGCGATTCCTCCTCGGAACTCTGTCTGGAACTGTGACTCTTTTGCGAATCTTCGGTTTCGTGGCCTTCGATGACGATCTGAGGTTCCGAGTTTTGGGACTGGAGACGTGCCACCGAGCTGCGACGCATCGCTGATGGGTTCATCTTAAGCAATCTGGAAGACAAGGAACCGATTAGTCCTTTACTGGGTTCAAAGAGAAAAGCTATTTTATCTTTATGGCTTCATTAACTGAGTGTGTATCCCATTCATCCCTTATATAAATGAGAACTGATCTTAACGGAGTTCAGCAAGTTTCAAACTTTCTCTGCCTGTTTTACGATGAACTATTGATTTTATTTCTAAAATGGGGATGCCGTAAAATGTTGATCCTGCCGATTAAAAAAAAAAACTCTAACGCGTAATATAGCGAGCAACAGTAATTCAATTAGCTCTGTGCCGCTCTCGCTCTAATTTCGTGTGTTAAACGAGTCGATTGTACAACAACAGGTGATTGAAAATCGATTTCGTGTCTCCCTCGGACTCTGACTACATTAATAAAATGCCCCCTCGCTTTTATTCAATTTCACACTTTTTGACTCACTCTATGACACGCATTCTTTCTTCGAGAAAGCATTTCAACCTAAAGCCAAACAAATTAATTACACTTGCCAGATTTAGAGTTTCCACGCTCTGGAAATTTATTTAGGAAAATCGGAAACGATTACTTTGACCCATTCAATAAATTACGACTATGTTTACACAACTCCCAAACGGTTAATAAAGAACAAACTTGGTCTTTTTGTAAAATACGCATCTTAAAAGCCTCGTCTATTTTAGGCCTTAATTTACGTCATCGTAATGTCAAATTAGCAGTGGCGTAGTGTGTTTCTTTTTAAACCTACATCACTTTTTTATAAAAAAAAAAACTTGTTGCCCTCAGCACTTTTTTTGCTCAAGGGTTTTTTGTGGAAAAGACCTTCGGTGACCTTCTGGGTCAGAAGCATTTCCCTTTCCTATCATTCATTAATTTCACTCCAATGCATTAGATGTCGTTTCCAAAAAAAAAAAACATCAAGGGTGCCTCTGGTGTTGCAGAACCACCCGATCCGCACTAATTAGTTAAACCTACCTTGAAAGATCTCCAATAAATCCTCGAAAATCGTTTAAAATTGCATATAGAAGTTAAAAACAAGACTACAGAGTTAATGGGTGATCAAGATCAAAAGCGGCGGCAAAAGTAAAAGAAAAATTGCACTAATTACACACGCGGTAGTGTTGAGAAGCCCTAATAAGCGATAAAACAAGCCGAAATGTAGGGCGGCCGCCCTTTCTCGGGAGCCTTTTGCGAGGGTCGATCGGTCGGCGGCAACTAACCGAATGCCCAAAAGGGAGATTCCCTCTCTTCCTCTCTCACGTCGCAGAACGCTGGAACGCAACACCACCACCATCACCAGATCCCGATGCCTAATGCTATTCCTGTTCCTCCTGCCTCTCCGCTCTATTTTTCGTTAGGAAACACTAATTATTATTAGTCTGGACCGCCGCATGCACAGAGATTATTAAAATATGCACGGGATTGTCTTTCCGGAGTCAGCAATTTCTTTATTCCTGGAATATTCATTCGTAAGACACCTTTTTATACACCTTTTTAATACAAGTCAATTTTTCACATTAATCGCCGATGCGATAGGTTGTTTTGCAGGGCCCAAATAATGTACGGAATGTCAATCGGCAACTCCGAAGGTGTAACACTTGAATAAATGATCATTTTGAAGTCAAGATAATAGAATTCTTATTCCAGGAGTTCTGGTAAAAGCCAAAAGACTTTGTTTGGGGGTCTTGAGTCACTTTCAGAGCTTGGAATAGTGTTCTAAGTACTCTAAGAGCTCCTCCAGGCAATTGAGGGTTACCCGAGTCAATCTATGACTCCCTATTTTGGATCTTGCTGTTTTAAATAATGTGAAAGTCTTATTTGAGGGTCTTGAGTCACTTTGAGAGCCTGGAATAATGTTCTAAGTACTCTAAGAGCTCTTCCAAGCAGTTGAGGGTTACCTGAGTCAATTTATGACTCCCTATTTGGGATCTTGCTGTTTTAAATAATGTGAAAGTCTTACTTGAGGGTCTTGAGTCACTTTGAGAGCCTGGAATAATGTTCTAAGTACTCTAAGAGCTCTTCCAGGCAATTGAGGGTTACCTGAGTCAATCCATGACTCCCTATTTTGGATCTTGCTCTTTTAAATAATGTGAAAGTCTTATTTGAGGGTCTTGAGTCACTTTGAGAGCCTGGAATAATGTTCCAAGTACTCTAAGAGCTCTTCCAGGCAATCGAGGGTTAACTGAGTCAATCTATGACTGCCTATTTGAGATCTTGCTGTTTTATATAATGTGAGAGTCTTATTTGAGGGTCTTGAGTCACTTTGAGAGCCTGGAATAATGTTCCAAGTACTCTAAGAGCTCTTACAGGCAATTAAGGGTTACCTGAGTCAATCTATGACTCTCTCTTTTCGATTTTGCTGTTTTAAATAATGTCAAAGTCTTATTTGAGAGTCTTGAGTCACTTTGAGAGCCTGGAATAATGTTCTAAGTACTCTAAGAGCTCTTCCAGGCACTTGAGGGTTAACTGAGTCAATATATATCTCTCTCTTTGGGTTCTTGCTGTTTTAAATAATGTAAAAGTTTTATTTGAGGGTCTTGAGTCAATTTGAGAGCCTGGAATAATGTTCTAAGTACTCTAAGAGCTCTTCCAGGCAATTGAGGGTTACCTGAGTCAATCTTTGACTCTCTCTTTCGGATCTTGCTGTGTTAAATAATGTGAGAGTCTTATTTGAAGGTCCTGAGTCACTTTGAGAGCCTGGAATAATGTTCCAAGTACTCTAAGAGCTCTTACAGGCAATTGAGGGTTACCTGAGTCAATCTATGACTCTCTCTTTTCGATTTTGCTGTTTTAAATAATGTCAAAGTCTTATTTGAGAGTCTTGAGTCACTTTGAGAGCCTGGAATAATGTTCTAAGTACTCTAAGAGCTCTTTCAGGCAATTGAGGGTTATCTGAGTCAATCTATGACTCCCTATTTGGGATCTTGCTCTTTTAAATAATGTGAAAGTCTTATTTGAGGGTCTTGAATCAATTTGAGAGCCTGGAATAATGTTCTAAGTACTCTAAGAGCTCTTCCAGGCAATTGAGGGTTACCTGAGTCAATCTATGACTCTCTCTTTCGGATTTTGCTGTTTTAAATAATATGAAAGTCTTATTGGAGGGTCTTGAGTCACTTTAAGAGCCTGGAATAATGTTCTAAGTACTCTAAGAGCTCTTCCAGGCAATTGAGGGTTCCCTGAGTCAATCTATGACTCCCTATTTGGGATCTTGCTGTTTTAAATAATGTCAAAGTCTTATTTGAGGGTCTTGAGTCACTTTGAGAGCCTGGAATAATGTTCTAAGTACTCTAAGAGCTCTTTCAGGCATTTGAGGCTTATCTGACTCAATCTATGACTCCCTATTTGGGATCTTGCTGTTCTGAATAATGTGAAAGTCTTATTTAAGGGTCATGAGTCACTTTGAGAGCCTGGAATAATGTTCCAAGTACTCTAAGAGCTCTTGCAGGCAATTGAGGGTTACCTGAGTCAATCTATGACTCTCTCTTTTCGATTTTGCTGTTTTAAATAATGTGACAGTCTTATTTGAGGGTCTTGAGTCACTTTGAGAACCTGCAATAATGTTCTAAGTACTCTAAGAGCTCTTCCAGGCAAGTATACACCTTCGGCGATCTATGGTCTGGTGGGCGGACATTAATATTGCACTTGCAATAATCAGTCACAACCTTACTAATGCTCCTCCACTACTAACCAGAGTTGTTCGAACTGGGAATTCAATTAAACTTTTCCTGATTATGATTTCTGTTGCATGCCAATGCACTGATATTTCAGCACTCGAAACAGAAACTTGCCAGTCGTGTATACTATTCTAAATTCGATAATTTGTCAAAAATCAAGTGTCAAGGTCATTAGCGAATATTAATTTGAAGATATATCGGGCATAAGTAATTAATTTGCACGCGATCCGTAATGGATGTGACGTCAGCCGATGCCAATATAATATAATGATTAAGTGACGTCACGGGTTTCCACAGAAACGGGACGTGGTCCAGGGGGAGCGAGCATGCGTGAAATCTCGTTTTAGGGGCTTGCCGACGTTTTCTCGGGGATATATATACTTTCGTAAACAGCTGTGTAGAAAGCAAAACAAACGATGCATATTCTTGTCAATTTTTTTTTCTTTAATGTGTCAAAGTAAGAGGGAAATAGTGTATGAGTTACCCACCCTTTAAAGATATGGGATTCTGCGTCATTTATAACTATTATTATCACTCGAGTGCTCAAAAGGCTGCAGTATGATAATACGGACAGTATGGTGCCTGATTTGTATTTTATATTCTTTTCTTGCTATTGACGTTTGTAAGTACATATTCATAGAGAGAGATACTGAAGTAGGATTTATTGAGTCGTTTTTTTCCACCTAAAAGATTGCGGAGAGACATATCATCGCACTAAAGCAGCCAGCGAAAAACACCACGACCTCTGGTGTCACAAGTGCGATTCTTTTATCGATGGCAACAAGTGCGTCACTCTATCTGGCAACCATAGTTTCTTGCACCATAAGTGCACTAGGGAGCAAAAAAAATGCCAGGTACAAAAACTCCCAAACGATTGGATTGGAGGTGTGTATAATATGTAAACTTTTTGCAGGTGCGTAGGATCTCCATGTCCACCAGCACCGAAGAGGTCACAGGAAAACCGAAACTGTGGCTTCTGCAAAGGGAGTGTGTGGAAACTTGCGAGGGCGGTTGCATCATAATCGGCGAACGTACCAAGTTGCACTCGTGCATCACTTGTTGCGACGATCACAATTTTTGCAATTCCGGAAGTGGGGGGACTTCCAGGGACTTTTTTGGGGGCACTTTGATCCAGTTTTTGTGGAAACAGATTTCTTTTTATTTGACGTGAAGAGTCTTGAAGTTGCTATTGTATAAACGCTCATTAAACAGAAATGAATGGACATTATTTTTAACAGTAGAATTTTTTATTGTAGAGGGCCGCTTCTTTTTGGGAGTTTTCGCACGACCTCGGGACTCGGCGGACAAAATTTATAATCTAGATATTTAGAGCTTTAAGTTGATTATTGACAAATTTTCTATTGTTTTTTTGTTTAAGACTAGGACGCCTTCAAAGTCAAAAAATTTGGGAAATTTTGGGAATTTAATACAGGTCGTAACAGTTCTTTGAATGTTATGAAATTTAACAGATCGATTAGAGTTCATGAGGATCTTATCTATATAGTTTTTGGTTATTCTCAGCATACGGGAAGTATTTTTTTTAACGTTCAAAGTTTCAGACATGTGTGATATTCTAGCACCTCTAACGGCTTAACAGTGTCTTTCCGGAAAAAATGACTCACAGAAGATAGGTGCGCCGCATCAAGAACTACAATTTTTATTAAGGACTTTTTTTAAAAAAATATTTTTTTTTGGGAGAAAAATTAAAAAAACCTTAAAAAATTGACTTTTTTTGGTTTTTTCTCTGTGAAATTTTTACGGTGCAAAATTAAAAAAAAATAATTTGGATTAATTAAACCTACATCCTTTCCGAATAAAACGGTGTATTAAGTTTAACGCTATCGTTTATACAGGGTGAGCAATGTTCATTTGAAAATACCCTTTTTTACGCTTTTTTTTTTCAAATATTAATAACTTTTTAGTGGCGGCACTTAGAGGTTTCATTCAATTGAAGCATTTAAAGAACCTTTAAAAACCAATTTTTCGACACACTCTACAATCATCTACGTAGAGCAGTTTTTGCTCTACACTATTTTTTGACTTTGACGCCTAATACCGCAATGGCTATGCCACCTACGAAGACCATTTTTGCCCTCAAACACGCGGAATTTATCTGGCTATAATCCACTAAATACCGTTTTGTTTCAAATATCACCATTTTCCAAGAAAATGCAATTTTCCATGAAAGGTCTCAAAAAATCGGTCAGCTGAATATTGGTACCCTCCCGGGCCGGACGATCAGGGTATAAAAACTAATGTGGTCTAGCACACAACAAGTGCGCGTCTCCATGGCAACGAAACCGCCGATTTTCGCCCGTTTCCGCCTAAAATAAGACCCTTTTTATAATCAAAATTTAATTACTAAAACCATCTGGAATCGGTCCAGAACTGATGTTAAACTGTTCCTAAGGCTTTATACTATTTTTCCATGTACAAATCATAAGGTAAAAACCTTTTTTTATACCCGAAATCATCGTCTGAAAATGGTCGATTTTGACGTCTACGCGCGATTTTAACAACATGGCGTCAACGTGGATGAATCGGCTCGGATTTGCTTCCTAATTTCATTGATAAAACGCTTAAAATAGCTCAGAACTTCCTGGAATTAATACGGAATTATTCGAGAGACTCTGGAGAATCCGAATATGTGCAGATCTTTTACCAAATCGGGTTCTTTTAGCCGTGATAATTCGCAACGTTTTAGCATTTTCCGTGTATAAGGAGCGTCAGCGACTATATTATGCACGCGACCTGCGGCTCAAAAATGGGTGTTTTTTGGCAAATAAAATTTCATATCTTTGGCTGTATGAATAGTGAAACGATGAAATTTGGCATATGGTCTCTCAATATATTGAGCATGATAAAACACAAAACAAAAAATTTTTAGAACCTCCTGGAAGGGGGCGGTACTGCTCTAAAGTCAAAATTTCATAAAAAATTGTGTCGAATTTGATTTCGTCGCGAGATCTCCATTTTAACGCTTTCAAATAACATGAAATTTCTAGACCTAAAAGTCTATACCGAATTACATATCTCTGTACTTTTTGGGCCAGATCCATGTACAAGGTGATTTATTATAAGCGATCAAAATTGAGCAAAAAAAAAATTCAAAATGGTCCAGAGGCTAAAAGATAATATTTATAAAAAAAATTTTGCGGTGAAAAGACTTAATTTTATGAGAGAAATAACATATTTAGAGCTTTTTTTTCAAAAAATTTTTTTTATTGAAATCTGGCATTTTCAGTTTTTTTGAATTTTCCGCTAAACGGTACTTATTTCGGAAAAAAAGTTTTTATGAAAAAATAGCATCATCTTTTGTCTTTCAAATGCCATATAGCCGAAATTTCTGTGAACCATACAGGGCGAGCAATAAAATTTTTTTCCCATGAAGGTCCAAAAAATTGACAAAAAAAAATCACATTTTATTTAATAACTTTTTAAGGGTGGCACTTGGAGATTTGAAACTTTCAACATTTCTAATCCTTTTTAAGAGCTTTTTTCTGATATACTCTACAGTCATCTATGTAGAGTAGTTTTTGCTCTACACCTTTTTTTAACTTTGACGCTTAATACTGGCATACCTATGCAACGTACGAAGACCATTTTTGCATTCAGACACGCGGAATTTATCTGGCTATAATCCACTAAATACCGTTTTGTTTCAAATGTCACCATTTTTCAAGAAAATGCAATTTTCCATAAAAAGTTCAAAAAATCGGTCAGCTGAATATTGGTACCCCCCCCGGGTCCGGCTCTCATGGTACAATAATTAATGTGGTCTAGTACCCAACAAGCGCGTCTCCATGGCAACGAAAACGGCGATTTTGGCCGAAAAAAGACCCTTTTTATAATCGAAATTTAACCACTAAAACCGATTGGAATCGGTCCAGAATTAATGTTAAACTGTTCCTAAGGCTTCATACTATTTTTCCATGTATAAATCATAAGGTAAAAACCTTTTTTTATACCCGAAATCATCGTCTCAAAAAGGGTCAATTTTGACGTCTACGCGCGATTTTTACAACATGGCGTCAACGTGGATGAATCGGCTCGGACTCGCTTCCTAATTTCATTAATAAAATGCTTAAAATAGCTCAGAACTTCCTGAAATTGATACGGAATTATTCAAGAGACTCTGGAGAATCCGAATATGTGCACATCTTTTACCAAATCGGGCTCGTTTAGCCGTGATAATTCGCAACGTTTTGACGTTTTAGCATTTTCCGTGTATTATTATAATATTCATGCGACACAGTGGTCTACACAAGGCATTTTGATAGACAAAAATTACGACACAGTGGGTCCTAATGATAAAAAAAAAATCTAATCTAAGAGATTTAATGGGTATTGAATTTTAGGGTTACGTGATAACTAAAACTTTTTTCCTACGGGTCCGATTGGATTGAAATTTGGTATTTGGGGTTAAATTATTGAGTTTTCTTATCACATCATGGTTCTGTGAAGCATGATACCTCAAAAACCGTAGACTCAAAGCTTGTATAAGAAATATAACGCGATGAGTTGCGCAACTGCTCACCAATCTTCAATGGTTATTTCGACTTGGATTGTATTTAAAAAACTTTCTACTGGTCAAAATTAAGGAAAATTTCCACTGGTCCCAATTGATCACTTTGGGTGTATTTGATAAAGCAATTAAACGTTGATAGATAATAATGTATTTTTGGGCATTCAAAAGAAGTTTTAAACATGCTTTAGTAAATTTTTTGGCGGCAGCTGTATATTGATCCTAATTTCTTTTAATAAAACTCAATAATGAGGTCCTTCCTCTATAAAAAAAACACATAATTAGTGCATTTATTGATGTAAAACTAAATACTTAAAGTATATTATTATGGGTCAAAGTCGGTACTTCGTGGGGAAATTTAAAAGGCGATTTTATACAAGCGCATAACGCGTCATAGCACTTAAAGTTAGTTATCGATGAACGGAATTATCAAATTTAATATTTAATTGAATGCATAAAGTTTTTATTGATAAAGGTGAGAAATTAGAATTCATCTTTCATAGCACGGTGGTTTTTTTTCGGGTACGATTTGCTATGCCACTCAAATACTGCTATCTAATACCGGCTGCTCAAGCTGTAATTTATACCGTTGCATTTCCAGTTACGTAAGTACAGATATCCATATATATATTTTTTTAATAAACTGTCAATCGACGTACTTGACAATTATTTTAGTCATGATTCTCTCAGGTAAACAATAATCTGAGGGCTAAGGGAAAAGCAACGTCTACTTCTTGGTAGTTTGTTTTTTTCAAGGACGTTTCCATACGATTAAAATGTTTAATATTATTTCAGGTACGTGTTGGGTGCGTTCGTTTATAAGGATATTCCAGCGGTGTTTCCATACATTAGCGACACAGGAGTTTATTCGTTGCAAAGATGCATATTCACTGCGACACTATGTTCTGGATCGATTTTAAGTGAGTTAATATACACAATCGTTATACAAATAAACTCGTTAAGTGGCAATTCAGGCCTTCACAACTAATATTTACTAAAAAATCGTTGAATAAATTGTATAATTATTTAACGATAATAACATATATGGTGTTTGGGGACTTTTTTAGTTTTTATTTTTAGTGACTATATGCCTCTACATCCGATACAGGCAAATAAAAGAGATACTACAAAGAGATAAGACGGCCTCACCAAAATTAGTAAAACTGAATGAGGCGTCGATATATATGTGTTTCTTGTCTCTTGTTGGTGTTTTCTCAGTGGGTTGCTTTCAAGTGAACCCGTTCCTAATTCCCCATTTAACGGCGGCCCTTATAGGTTTTCTGTTTGGTTGGATTGTTATCGGGATACAGGTAATATAGGACAATTAAGTTTGGGGGAATTTTTTTATGCAAAATATTTTTTAGACGTACTTTTCCTTCAAACTGTATCCCTTAAATGAGGCGAAAGTGTTGAACTATGTTCGCCTTTTCCTCCTTATTATAATAACTGTGAGTATGTGCTTAGTTTTCCTGTTTGGAGTCCTGTCCTTTGTTTTCTTTAAAGGTGAGTTCGCTGTATTGCTCTTACGATTACTATTTAATTAATATAATATGTTCTTCAGGAGAAGACCTCACCCAATGGACCGAAAACTCTGGTGGATATCAGTTCCATTTAATAAGCTCCATAAGCGAATGGTTTCTCGTTTATGGGATGATTTATTATATTGCGCTTCATACCATAGATTTTAAATCACTTGTTTTAAATAAGCCACAAATTAAAATAATAAATGCTTAGTGGTTCAATTTTCTTATTAATATTACTTAATAACGTTAATAAATGATTTGATTCAAAAAATTGATCGAAAAAAATCGATCTATTTACTTTTCAAGCACCCCCTGTATTTTCCATGATGAAAAAAAAATTACACTTCTTTCTTTGAGGAACAATAATTCTGTTCAGTTTTGTATACTGTATTTTATTATTGTAAATAATTTTTTAATATAAATAATTAATGGTAAAATTACGGGGGATAATAAAAAAGAAGCGTAATAAATACGATACGATCCGATCAAAACCCACTTTCGCGAAGTGGAACGCGTAGACCGTGTGGCCTAATGGATAAGGCGTCGGACTTCGGATCCGAAGATTGCAGGTTCGAGTCCTGTCACGGTCGTAAAACTTTTTGTTTTTTTTTTTTTTTGCTGAAATAAATACAGGGTGTTCCAAATAATTATCCTTTAAATTATTTTCTAGGTTTAAATTTTTTAAATATAAAAAAAAATCAATTTTAAAAATATAAACATTTTCTCCCAAAATTTTTAAATTTTTCAAAAATCTTCTATAACTTCTTTATTTTTCGATTTACGGCTAAAGGTTATTTTTTATGGTTTGTTTTATTTTTGATTGGGAATTCAATGCTAAAAGAAAATTTTCAATATTCCCAATAGTTTCCGGAAAAATTTTAAAAAACTGTTTAAAGGTTTTTCCCAATTTTCTCAAAAACCGTTTTACTTAAAAATTATTTTTTTATTGCATCTGATGCGCATTGACATTTCAAACAACTTTTGTTTAAACAGTTTTTTTCTCCAGCCAATAGTTTTTGAGAAAAAAAATAAAAACAAAAATTACAAGCATTTTTCCATGGGTACCCCTTTGGATTTTTTAAGAAAGACCTTTTTGGTTAAAACTCTTTTCTGATACATTTTTCAAAAAAGTTTTATAAGACTTTTTTGAAGCTTTTTGGCCAGTTTATCGATTTCTAACAAAAAAATATTTTTTTTTCCAAAAATTTTTTAATCAAAATTTTCAGCCAAAAATTTGTCAATTTTTGAAAAATCTTCCATAACTCCTTTAGTTTGAGTTTTAGAGCTAAATGTTATTCTTTATGATTTGTTCCATTTTTGGTTCGGCATCTAATGCTAAAAGAAAATTTTCAATATTCCCAATAGTTTCCGGAAAAATAAAAAAAAACTGTTTAAAGGTTTTTTCCAATTTTCTCAAAAACCGTTAGACTTAAAAAAATATTTTTTTATTGCATCTCATGCGCATTGACATTCCAAACAACTTTTGTTTAAACAGTTTTTTTCTCCAGCCAATAGTTTTTGAGAAAAAAAATAAAAACCAAAATTACAAGCATTTTCCCATGGGTAGCCCTTTGGATTTTTTAAGAAAGACCTTTTTGCTTATAACTCTTTTCTGGTACATTTTTCAAAAAAGTTTTATAAGACTTTTTTCAATCCTTTAAAACGATTTATCAATTTACAAAAAAAATTCAATTTTTCAAAAATTTTTTTTTTTTATTTTTCAAAATTTCTAAAACACTTTTTTAGGCCCAAAAGTCATTCTTTATGCTTCTTGAAAATATTAAATAAATGAAAAAACCATTATTATTAAAGCCCCCTCAATCGTTGAAACGATCAAAATCAACTGAACAAACCTAGACAAAGCATCGAACACATATTCCGGAACAAACATACTCAACACAATAATTTGTTTACAATAACACCACCGAAAGTGTTATTTATTTTTTTGCATAAAAAAAGGAATTCCGTACCACGTCGACCCGGGCCCGGGCATGGTGTCATTCTTTTGCGTACCGGTAGCGGGTTAACAACAATTACGTCTCGTTTGAATTATTGCGTCGCATATTCAATTCGGATCCAGTTTTTATCCAGTGCGTAGTAAGGATAGAGTGTATTGAGGAAGCCCTTTGTGGAAGTGCGCGCAGTGGTTAATATGGAAGATAAGTGAAGTCTCTTTGTTACAAAATAAATGTGAATCTTCTTTAAGAGTTATGCATAGTGAAGTGATCAGTGTCTATATGTTACAAAACTGGTATGTACAGATGAGTCATTCCTTTATTTTTCCACGCTAATTTTTTTGAAAACTATTGCATTTAAAAATTTTTTTACTATTGCATCTTATGCGCATTAATATTCCAAACAACTTTTGTGCCTACAAGTTTCTTTCTCCAGCCAATAGTTTTCAAGAAAAAAAGTAAAAACCGAAATTATGAACATTTTTCCAGGGGCTCTTTGGATTTTTTGAGGGAAACTTTTTTGGGTATAACTTTTTCCTGGTACATTTTTTAAAAAAGTTTTATAAGACTTTTTTCAAGCATTTTGTACAGTTTATCCATTTCCAGAAAAAAAAATGAATTTTTTTTTTAAAAAATTTTGTACAATTTTTTACTCAAAATTTTTAAAATTTTTCAAAAATCCTCCGTAACTCCCTTATTTTTCGATTTACGGTTAAAAGTTAATCTTTATGTTTTGTTCTATTTTCAATTTGGAATCCAATGCTAAAAGAAAATTTTCCATATTCCCAATAGATTTCGAGAAAATGAGGAAAATCTGTTTAGAGATTTTTCCCAATTTTCCGGAAAACTCTTTAACCTAAAAATTATTTTTTTATTGCATCTGATGCGCATTGAAATTCCAAACAACTTTTGTTCTAACAATTTCTTTCTCCAACCAATAGTTTTCCAGAAAAAAAATAAAAACCAAAATTATGAACATTTTTCCAGGGGTACCCCTTTGGATTTTTTCAGGAAGACTATTTTTGGGAAAATCGAGTATAACTTTTTCCAGGTACATTTTTCAAAAAAGCTTTATAAGACTTTTTTGAAGCATTTTAAACGTTTCATCAATTTACAGAAAAAAAAATCAATTTTTTTCAAAAAATTTTTTTTTTTAATTTTTTACCCAAAAAATTTCCAGTTTTTAAAAATCGTCCATAACTTCTTTATTTTTCGATTTACAGCAAAATGTTATTCTTTATGATTTGTTCTATCTTTAATTTGGAATTCAATGGTAAAAGAAAATTTGCAATATTCCCACCAGTTTTCGTGAAAATGAGGAAAAACTGTTAAGAAAATTTTCACAATTTTCTGGAAAACTATTAAATTTAAAAATTATTTTTCTGTTGCATATGATGCGCATTGAAATTCCAAACAACTTTTGTTTAAACAATTTTTTTCTCTGACTAATAGTTTTCCAGAAAAAAAATAAAAACCAAAATTATGAATATTTTCCCAGGGGGTACCCCTTTGGATTTTTTGAGGAGACTTTTTTGGGTATAACTTTTTCCACGTACATTTTTCAAAAAAGTTTTATAAGACTTTTTTGACGCATTTTATACAATTTATCCATTTCCAGAAAAAAAATATATATTTTTCAAAAAAAAAATTTTTCGAATTTTTTACTCAAAATTTTTTACATTTTTCAAAAATCCTCCATAACTCCCTTATTTTTCGATTTACGATTTAATGTTATTCTTTATGATTTGTTCTATTTTTAAACGGGAAACCAATACTCAAAGAAAATTTTCCATATTTTTAATAATTTTTGAGAAAATTAAGAAAAACTATTAAGGTGTTTTTTCCAATTTTCTGGAAAACTGTGGGAGATAAAAAATACTTTTTTATTGCATCTGATGCGCATTGACATTCTAAACAACTTTTGTTTAAACATTTTTTTTCTCCAGCCAATAGTTTTCCAGAAAAAAAATAAAAACCGAAATTATGAACATTTTTCCAGGGGTACCCCTTTGGATTTTTGAGAAAGGTTTTTTGGGCATAACTTTTTACTGATACATTTTTCAAAAAAGTTTTATAAGACTTTTTTGAAGCATTTTGTACAGTTTATCCATTTCCAGGAAAAAAAATTGAATTTTCTAAAAAAAAAATTTTTTACAATTTTTCACCCAAAATTTTTCAATTTTTTAAAAATCTTCCATAACTTCTTTATTTTTCGATTTACGGCTAAAAGTTATTCTTTATGTTTTGTTCTATTTTCAATTTGGAATCCAATGCCAAAAGAAAATTTTCCATATTCCCAATAGATTTCGAGAAAACGAGGAAAATATCTTTAGAGGTTTTTTCCAATTTTCTGGAAAACTCTTTAACCTAAAAATTATTTTTCTATTGCATCTGATGCGCATTGAAATTCCAAACAACTTTTGTTCTAACAATTTTTTTCTCCAGCCAATAGTTTTCCAGAAAAAAAATAAAAACCAAAATTATGAACATTTTTCCAGGGGTACCCCTTTGGATTTTTGAGAAAGGTTTTTTGGGCATAACTTTTTACTGATACATTTTTCAAAAAAAATTTATAAGACTTTTTTGAAGCATTTTGTACAATTTATCCATTTCCAGGAAAAAAAATTGAATTTTCTCAAAAAAAAATTTTTTACAATTTTTCACCCAAAATTTTTCAGTTTTTTTAAAAATCTTCCATAACTTCTTTATTTTTCGATTTACGGCTAAAAGTTATTCTTTATGTTTTGTTCTATTTTCAATTTGGAAAATAATGCTAAAAGAAAATTTTCCATATTCCCAATAGATTTCGAGAAAATGAGGAAAATGTGTTTAGAGGTTTTTCCTAATTTTCTAGAAAACCGTTAGACCTAAAAATTATTTTTCTATTGCATTTGATGCGTATTGAAATTCCAAACAACTTTTATTTAAACAATTTTTTTCTTCAACCAATAGTTTTCCAGAAAAAAAAAAAAAACCGAGATTATACACATTTTCCTAGGGGTACCCCTTTGGATTTTTTGAGGAAGATTTTACTGATACATTTTTCAAAAAAGTTGTCCCATTTAAGAAGTATTTCATTTACACTACACCCTGTATATATAGCACTATATTTCGCAACTAACACTACCTTTTTTACATTTACCATTTCTTATACAGGGTGGTCTAAACAAGGTAAGGGGGTCAAAAAAATATAAGAAAGGAAGGACTCTGTACATGTTTTACCTCAATTTCAATCAGAATAAGTTGAAAGTGCATTTTCAAATTACTGAAACACCCTGTATATTTGTTTGTTTAATTTTTTATTATTTTTAAACGTAACATAATAATTTTGTCCAAATAGTTCAGGTCAAATCTCAAAGGTAAAACTCCGGTAATAGAAACAATTAATGAAATGTCTTAAATTAAAAATTTGAGGTACGTCCCTGAAGCCCATTCAAAATTTTACTATAAATTCTTTTTTGTTTTCTCCAGATTTAAATTCCAGAGTTCAGCCCTTAAGGCCATGTAAACCAGCAAAGAGTCACCTTCTTCCCCCTTGTTTTTTGGCTTTATACTGAAGTACTTCTCTTTTTCAGGGGCTTCCAGAGCTTCACGGTACCCTACCTGGACCGAGTTCACCTTCAATCCCTAAGGTACCTCATTTAAAATTAGAACTTTTTGAATAAATTGAATGTAATATAAATATTTTCTTCCAGGAGGTCACATCTCTGTCTCAAATTGGGCCCCTTTTATATGAAATCATTGAGGTAACTTCTCTCCTCTTGACCATCAAAAATGACATGACAAATAAAGGTTTCTTCCATATTCAAGTTGACGTGGTACAAATCCAGAGTTGACCCCCAAGGACCCTAAAAAATAGAGGCCATCCAGCCTGGAAGAGGACCCACAGGAGCTCCAGACTTGTGACGTTCACTATTTGTTTTTGGGACTCTAATACTGTAGTAGTTCTCTTTTCAGATGGACCTGGCTTCAGCCCCTGCCACAGGAGTTCACCTTAGGTCGATAAGGTGAGTCATGCTAAACTGACACTTTTGGATTAAACAAATGACACATGAACATTTTTTCCAGGTGACTGAGGCCCCACTGATCAAAGGACTTCGGCGACAGGAACCAAAGGAGCACCGCCACAATTTTTGAGGTAAGTTACCCTGTTGTTGTTCAGTCAAAGTAATTAATTACTCCCTTCTTGCAGGTATCCGGAGGTACCCTTCTATGGTCACGAAGACTCCCTAAAGGGATTTGTGGATTAGTGAGTGAAGTAAGTGAATCTCTTAACAAAAAAATCTTTTTTCTTATCAATATATTTTTTCTTTTTCGTTGTTTCAGGTGTAGTGAGTGTACTAAAAATAACATGTAATGAACAGTATAGTAGTGTAGTGTAGTGCCAAAGAGGGTGTAGCAGATCTGGTTGGCGTTATAGTCTCTTCCCTGGGGGCTTGTCTCTACGGGGGCAAAGTCCTCAGGACGTGGACAGAAGAGGACCTGTGAAGTAGACGATAAGGCGGCGGAATATACCTTGAAAAGGTGAGTTGGTTTAATTTTTTACTTAAAAACCCTCCACCTAACACTACAAAGTTTGTTCTCTATTTAATTGATAACATATAATTAACGTGTTGTTTTCTATTGTTTCAGGTATCTACTAGAGTTCATACAGGTGAGCGAATTCATTATTATGCATGACTTAAGTTTGAAAATCAGAAAATCTTAATTAATAAAAAACTAAAATCGATGGCGGACCGTTTTGGTTCGTCACTGGATTTAGATTTTTAATGAATTAATGCCAATGACATATCTTTTTTTTTTTAACGGATTTTCAAACTTAAACAGTAGAGTCCTTAGGACTTAGATAAAAGTAGAAATACACACGTTTGCCCACCTTGTTTTTAACCCTGATGAGCAGCCTCCCTGGGACACCCTGTAAAAGCCCACCCCGTCATTTTCTCTTTCAGCTTTCCCTTAACACACACGTAGACGGGGTGAAACATGAGAAAAATCCGGGTTGTTTTCTCGTGGTTTGCCCTGTAAATTATTTTTTGACATTTCCATGCTTGGGGGTGCCAAAACCTCCCCTAAGTCATGTCCGGAGGTGCCAAAATCTCCTCTGGAGCGTCACCAAAAAGATCAATCAGTCAATTATTTTTTTTACATAATGAAATCTCTTCAATATCTGTATCCCCCTTCAGTTCCTTAATGTTCAGCGTAAGTTTTTATGGTGATCATTTAATACTGACGGGGTGATTTTCCATTTTTTGGTGACGTCAGTTGATGGGGGAAGCAGTGATGTCTTTGGAAACTGGAGGTGCCAAAAAATCCTCCATCGTTGCCGTGGAGTCCGGAGCCCTTCAGGTCGGACTCCGTTTGCGTTTGGTTTATCGTAAAGGTTCATACGGTTTAACAATTAAATTATTAATTAACTTTATGGGGAAAATCATCCATCCAAACACACATTTACTAATCAAGACGTCTCTTTCAGCTTTTCTTATTGTCATCGGAGGACCATATCAAGGACCACTCATGTACTTCTCTTTCAGGTTTTCTCTTTCAGCTCGTCCATCTACGGGGTCCAGAGTGTCCAAACCAGGATCGAGTTTCCTTCGGTTGTCTTTGAGAGCCACTGATTCGGCCACATCTTTCTTTCCATCACTTCGATTCTCAGAATCATCCAATACAGTAACTTATTTTTTGGATATTGTTCGTTATATGTCCTTGGAAAAGTTTTTTCCACTTAACGGAGCCTCCATTGCTGTCCACTTTTTCACTATTGATTGGTAACTCCCGCCTTTCCTCGTTTGTGGAGTGTGATCCGCTGGATCCGTCGCCAGCGTCGATCTCCCACTACCACCACCGATCGGTTTTCCTGATGATGATGGAGATCCGTCGAAACCCATTCGCCGATCGACGTCGATCTCCCTCCGCGCGCGTTATTGAAGATCCGCTGAAATCCGTCGATCAGCGTCCGTGATCTTCGTCGTCGCGTCTGATGATCCGCCGGAATCGTCGCCCGGCGTCGATCTTTACTTCGTTTTTTTTCGGGTTTAGGTCGGTCGCCATCGGGTCAGTTCGCGAGTGACAAGTGACAATTGTGCGGTGTCGGGTTTGTTCGGTTACGGTCGGGTCGCGGTCGTCGTATGTTTCCGTCGGTTGTTTCGGATCTATGGGAGTCTTGCTTTATTGTATATTGTATTTTATTGTATTTCGTGTTTGGATGGAACTAATATTTTAAGTCTGCAAAGGTTCTTTTTTTATAGATATTAAACACAAATGAAACACCCTGTCAAAGTGAACCTTTATGAAGCCAAATTGCAAACCATTTTTCATTAGATAAGTTAGAGGGTGTTCCTGATGACATTGAGGTGGAAATGCCTCTTTGAATCAGGAATTTCATTTTTTCTAACAAAATTTCTTATTTTATTATTAAAATAATTCTCTTATAAACTAAATTTAATTACATTTTTAAATTTAAAATTGCACTAATTTATCAAAAAAATTAATTAATTAATTAATTACAAATTAAATAAATAAAAATGTAGTGTCTCTATTTTTTAATAATTTCTAAATTTGGGAATAAGATAGAGGATGCAATGCCTCTATCGATTCCCGCTTGAGTTAGGAGGCTTTAGGGCGTTTCTTAGACTAGGTTCGGAAGTTCTGTCTTCCTCAAAACTTAAAACCAAATAAACCATAAATAAATAAATAAAACATATAAAATAAAAAACAGGGTGTCCCATTAAGATTAAATGTATTAAATTAATAATAAAATTACAATCAAAACTATAAATTTATTCCGGTATGTGTTATAAATAAATGAATAATACGTTGGTGTTGTGTGTTTTTGGTGAAAAAATCGATACGGCGGGGTACCCAACCAAAATTGAAATTCCCAAACTTTCGAGTTCGATATCTCGGCTCCCACTGGCTCATTCGAGATAACTCCAACAATTTTCTCTTATTTTCGTCGTTTTGAATCTAACGAGACCATCGGCAAGGTCGTAGCTCTTCTAATAGCTGAGATATGGCATTTTTGATGCCCATTTTTGGCCTCAAAAACGGACGTCGAAAACGACTTTTTCAGGATTTTCAAAGTGCTCTCATTCCCTTAGTTCTGCTCGGATCCTGTTATAACCCGGTGTTTTCGTAATCTAGATGATCAGAATAAGTCGCTGGTATACTTAGTTTGATTTCGAAAAAATCAATTTTTGGTGAAAAAAATCGATACGGGGGGGTATACCCGAAAAATGAAAAAACCCAAACTTTGAAGGTCGATATCTCGGCTTCTGTAGCAGCTATCGGGAAAATTCCAACGGTTTTGTCTTAGTTTCGTCATTTTGATTCCAACGAGACCATCCGCAAGGTCGTAGCTCTTCTAATAGCTGAGATATGGCATTTTTGATGCCCATTTTTGGCCTCAAAAACGGACGTCGAAAACGACTTTTTCAGGATTTTCAAAGTGCTCTCATTCCCTTAGTTCTGCTCGGATCCTGTTATAACCCGGTGTTTTCGTAATCTAGATGATCAGAATAAGTCGCTGGTATACTTAGTTTGATTTCGAAAAAAATAAATTTTTGGTGGAAAATATCGATACGGGGGGGTATACCCTAAAAATGAAAAAACCCAAACTTTGAAGGTCGATATCTCGGCTTCTATGGGAGCTATCGGGAAAATTCCAACGGTTTTGTCTTAGTTTCGTCATTCTGATTCCAACGAGACCATCCGCAAGGTCGTAGCTCTTCTAATAGCTGAGATATGGCATTTTTGATGCCCATTTTTGGCCTCAAAAACGGACGTCGAAAACGACTTTTTCAGGATTTTCAAAGTGCTCTCATTCCCTTAGTTCTGCTCGGATCCTGTTATAACCCGGTTTTCGTAATCTAGATGATCAGAATAAGTCGCTGGTATACTTAGTTTGATTTCGAAAAAATCAATTTTTGGTGAAAAAAATCGATACGGGGGGGTATACCCGAAAAATGAAAAAACCCAAACTTTGAAGGTCGATATCTCGGCTTCTGTAGCAGCTATCGGGAAAATTCCAACGGTTTTGTCTTAGTTTCGTCATTTTGATTCCAACGAGACCATCCGCAAGGTCGTAGCTCTTCTAATAGCTGAGATATGGCATTTTTGATGCCCATTTTTGGCCTCAAAAACGGACGTCGAAAACGACTTTTTCAGGATTTTCAAAGTGCTCTCATTCCCTTAGTTCTGCTCGGATCCTGTTATAACCCGGTTTTCGTAATCTAGATGATCAGAATAAGTCGCTGGTATACTTAGTTTAATTTCGAAAAAATCAATTTTTGGTGGAAAATATCGATATGGGGGGGTATACCCGAAAAATGAAAAAACCCAAACTTTGAAGGTCGATATCTCGGCTTCTATGGGAGCTATCGGGAAAATTCCAACGGTTTTCTCTTAGTTTCGTCATTCTGATTCCAACGAGACCATCCGCAAGGTCGTAGCTTTTCTAATAGCTGAGATATGGCATTTTTGATGCCCATTTTTGGCCTCAAAAACGGACGTCGAAAACGACTTTTTCAGGATTTTCAAAGTGCTCTCATTCCCTTAGTTCTGCTCGGATCCTGTTATAACCCGGTGTTTTCGTAATCTAGATGATCAGAATAAGTCGCTGGTATACTTAGTTTGATTTCGAAAAAAACAATTTTTGGCGAAAAAAATCGATACGGGGGGGTATACCCGATAAATGAAAAAACCCAAACTTTGAAGGTCGATATCTCGGCTTCTATGGGAGCTATCGGGAAAATTCCAACGGTTTTGTCTTAGTTTCGTCATTCTGATTCCAACGAGACCATCCGCAAGGTCGTAGCTTTTCTAATAGCTGAGATATGGCATTTTTGATGCCCATTTTTGGCCTCAAAAACGGACGTCGAAAACGACTTTTTCAGGATTTTCAAAGTGCTCTCATTCCCTTAGTTCTGCTCGGATCCTGTTATAACCCGGTGTTTTCGTAATCTAGATGATCAGAATAAGTCGCTGGTATACTTAGTTTGATTTCGAAAAAAATAAATTTTTGGTGGAAAATATCGATACGGGGGGGTATACCCTAAAAATGAAAAAACCCAAACTTTGAAGGTCGATATCTCGGCTTCTATGGGAGCTATCGGGAAAATTCCAACGGTTTTGTCTTAGTTTCGTCATTCTGATTCCAACGAGACCATCCGCAAGGTCGTAGCTCTTCTAATAGCTGAGATATGGCATTTTTGATGCCCATTTTTGGCCTCAAAAACGGACGTCGAAAACGACTTTTTCAGGATTTTCAAAGTGCTCTCATTCCCTTAGTTCTGCTCGGATCCTGTTATAACCCGGTTTTCGTAATCTAGATGATCAGAATAAGTCGCTGGTATACTTAGTTTGATTTCGAAAAAATCAATTTTTGGTGAAAAAAATCGATACGGGGGGGTATACCCGAAAAATGAAAAAACCCAAACTTTGAAGGTCGATATCTCGGCTTCTGTAGCAGCTATCGGGAAAATTCCAACGGTTTTGTCTTAGTTTCGTCATTTTGATTCCAACGAGACCATCCGCAAGGTCGTAGCTCTTCTAATAGCTGAGATATGGCATTTTTGATGCCCATTTTTGGCCTCAAAAACGGACGTCGAAAACGACTTTTTCAGGATTTTCAAAGTGCTCTCATTCCCTTAGTTCTGCTCGGATCCTGTTATAACCCGGTTTTCGTAATCTAGATGATCAGAATAAGTCGCTGGTATACTTAGTTTAATTTCGAAAAAATCAATTTTTGGTGGAAAATATCGATATGGGGGGGTATACCCGAAAAATGAAAAAACCCAAACTTTGAAGGTCGATATCTCGGCTTCTGTAGCAGCTATCGGGAAAATTCCAACGGTTTTGTCTTAGTTTCGTCATTTTGATTCCAACGAGACCATCCGCAAGGTCGTAGCTCTTCTAATAGCTGAGATATGGCATTTTTGATGCCCATTTTTGGCCTCAAAAACGGACGTCGAAAACGACTTTTTCAGGATTTTCAAAGTGCTCTCATTCCCTTAGTTCTGCTCGGATCTTGTTATAACCCGGTGTTTTCGTAATCTAGATGATCAGAATAAGTCGCTGGTATACTTAGTTTGATTTCGAAAAAATCAATTTTTGGTGAAAAAAATCGATACGGGGGGGTATACCCGAAAAATGAAAAAACCCAAACTTTGAAGGTCGATATCTCGGCTTCTGTAGCAGCTATCGGGAAAATTCCAACGGTTTTGTCTTAGTTTCGTCATTTTGATTCCAACGAGACCATCCGCAAGGTCGTAGCTCTTCTAATAGCTGAGATATGGCATTTTTGATGCCCATTTTTGGCCTCAAAAACGGACGTCGAAAACGACTTTTTCAGGATTTTCAAAGTGCTCTCATTCCCTTAGTTCTGCTCGGATCCTGTTATAACCCGGTGTTTTCGTAATCTAGATGATCAGAATAAGTCGCTGGTATACTTAGTTTGATTTCGAAAAAAATAAATTTTTGGTGGAAAATATCGATACGGGGGGGTATACCCTAAAAATGAAAAAACCCAAACTTTGAAGGTCGATATCTCGGCTTCTATGGGAGCTATCGGGAAAATTCCAACGGTTTTGTCTTAGTTTCGTCATTCTGATTCCAACGAGACCATCCGCAAGGTCGTAGCTCTTCTAATAGCTGAGATATGGCATTTTTGATGCCCATTTTTGGCCTCAAAAACGGACGTCGAAAACGACTTTTTCAGGATTTTCAAAGTGCTCTCATTCCCTTAGTTCTGCTCGGATCCTGTTATAACCCGGTGTTTTCGTAATCTAGATGATCAGAATAAGTCGCTGGTATACTTAGTTTGATTTCGAAAAAATCAATTTTTGGTGAAAAAAATCGATACGGGGGGGTATACCCGAAAAATGAAAAAACCCAAACTTTGAAGGTCGATATCTCGGCTTCTGTAGCAGCTATCGGGAAAATTCCAACGGTTTTGTCTTAGTTTCGTCATTTTGATTCCAACGAGACCATCCGCAAGGTCGTAGCTCTTCTAATAGCTGAGATATGGCATTTTTGATGCCCATTTTTGGCCTCAAAAACGGACGTCGAAAACGACTTTTTCAGGATTTTCAAAGTGCTCTCATTCCCTTAGTTCTGCTCGGATCCTGTTATAACCCGGTGTTTTCGTAATCTAGATGATCAGAATAAGTCGCTGGTATACTTAGTTTGATTTCGAAAAAAATAAATTTTTGGTGGAAAATATCGATACGGGGGGGTATACCCTAAAAATGAAAAAACCCAAACTTTGAAGGTCGATATCTCGGCTTCTATGGGAGCTATCGGGAAAATTCCAACGGTTTTGTCTTAGTTTCGTCATTCTGATTCCAACGAGACCATCCGCAAGGTCGTAGCTCTTCTAATAGCTGAGATATGGCATTTTTGATGCCCATTTTTGGCCTCAAAAACGGACGTCGAAAACGACTTTTTCAGGATTTTCAAAGTGCTCTCATTCCCTTAGTTCTGCTCGGATCCTGTTATAACCCGGTGTTTTCGTAATCTAGATGATCAGAATAAGTCGCTGGTATACTTAGTTTGATTTCGAAAAAATCAATTTTTGGTGAAAAAAATCGATACGGGGGGGTATACCCGAAAAATGAAAAAACCCAAACTTTGAAGGTCGATATCTCGGCTTCTGTAGCAGCTATCGGGAAAATTCCAACGGTTTTGTCTTAGTTTCGTCATTTTGATTCCAACGAGACCATCCGCAAGGTCGTAGCTCTTCTAATAGCTGAGATATGGCATTTTTGATGCCCATTTTTGGCCTCAAAAACGGACGTCGAAAACGACTTTTTCAGGATTTTCAAAGTGCTCTCATTCCCTTAGTTCTGCTCGGATCTTGTTATAACCCGGTGTTTTCGTAATCTAGATGATCAGAATAAGTCGCTGGTATACTTAGTTTGATTTCGAAAAAATCAATTTTTGGCGAAAAAAATCGATACGGGGGGGTATACCCGAAAAATGAAAAAACCCAAACTTTGAAGGTCGATATCTCGGCTTCTATGGGAGCTATCGGGAAAATTCCAACGGTTTTGTCTTAGTTTCGTCATTCTGATTCCAACGAGACCATCCGCAAGGTCGTAGCTCTTCTAATAGCTGAGATATGGCATTTTTGATGCCCATTTTTGGCCTCAAAAACGGACGTCGAAAACGACTTTTTCAGGATTTTCAAAGTGCTCTCATTCCCTTAGTTCTGCTCGGATCTTGTTATAACCCGGTGTTTTCGTAATCTAGATGATCAGAATAAGTCGCTGGTATACTTAGTTTGATTTCGAAAAAATCAATTTTTGGTGGAAAATATCGATACGGGGGGGTATACCCGAAAAATGAAAAAACCCAAACTTTGAAGGTCGATATCTCGGCTTCTATGGGAGCTATCGGGAAAATTCCAACGGTTTTGTCTTAGTTTCGTCATTTTGATTCCAACGAGACCATCCGCAAGGTCGTAGCTCTTCTAATAGCTGAGATATGGCATTTTTGATGCCCATTTTTGGCCTCAAAAACGGACGTCGAAAACGACTTTTTCAGGATTTTCAAAGTGCTCTCATTCCCTTAGTTCTGCTCGGATCCTGTTATAACCCGGTGTTTTCGTAATTTAGATGATCAGAATAAGTCGCTGGTATACTTAGTTTGATTTCGAAAAAATCAATTTTTGGTGGAAAATATCGATACGGGGGGGTATACCCGAAAAATGAAAAAACCCAAACTTTGAAGGTCGATATCTCGGCTTCTATGGGAGCTATCGGGAAAATTCCAACGGTTTTGTCTTAGTTTCGTCATTCTGATTCCAACGAGACCATCCGCAAGGTCGTAGCTCTTCTAATAGCTGAGATATGGCATTTTTGATGCCCATTTTTGGCCTCAAAAACGGACGTCGAAAACGACTTTTTCAGGATTTTCAAAGTGCTCTCATTCCCTTAGTTCTGCTCGGATCTTGTTATAACCCGGTGTTTTCGTAATCTAGATGATCAGAATAAGTCGCTGGTATACTTAGTTTGATTTCGAAAAAATTAATTTTTGGTGGAAAATATCGATACGGGGGGGTATACCCTAAAAATGAAAAAACCCAAACTTTGAAGGTCGATATCTCGGCTTCTATGGGAGCTATCGGGAAAATTCCAACGGTTTTGTCTTAGTTTCGTCATTCTGATTCCAACGAGACCATCCGCAAGGTCGTAGCTCTTCTAATAGCTGAGATATGCCTATTTTGGCCTCAAAAACGGACGTCGAAAACGACTTTTTCAGGATTTTCAAAGTGCTCTCATTCCCTTAGTTCTGCTCGGATCCTGTTATAACCCGGTGTTTTCGTAATCTAGATGATCAGAATAAGTCGCTGGTATACTTAGTTTGATTTCGAAAAAATCAATTTTTGGTGAAAAAAATCGATACGGGGGGGTATACCCGAAAAATGAAAAAACCCAAACTTTGAAGGTCGATATCTCGGCTTCTGTAGCAGCTATCGGGAAAATTCCAACGGTTTTGTCTTAGTTTCGTCATTTTGATTCCAACGAGACCATCTGCAAGGTCGTAGCTCTTCTAATAGCTGAGATATGGCATTTTTGATGCCCATTTTTGGCCTCAAAAACGGACGTCGAAAACGACTTTTTCAGGATTTTCAAAGTGCTCTCATTCCCTTAGTTCTGCTCGGATCTTGTTATAACCCGGTGTTTTCGTAATCTAGATGATCAGAATAAGTCGCTGGTATACTTAGTTTGATTTCGAAAAAATTAATTTTTGGTGGAAAATATCGATACGGGGGGGTATACCCTAAAAATGAAAAAACCCAAACTTTGAAGGTCGATATCTCGGCTTCTATGGGAGCTATCGGGAAAATTCCAACGGTTTTGTCTTAGTTTCGTCATTTTGATTCCAACGAGACCATCCGCAAGGTCGTAGCTTTTCTAATAGCTGAGATATGGCATTTTTGATGCCCATTTTTGGCCTCAAAAACGGACGTCGAAAACGACTTTTTCAGGATTTTCAAAGTGCTCTCATTCCCTTAGTTCTGCTCGGATCCTGTTATAACCCGGTGTTTTCGTAATCTAGATGATCAGAATAAGTCGCTGGTATACTTAGTTTGATTTCGAAAAAATCAATTTTTGGTGAAAAAAATCGATACGGGGGGGTATACCCGAAAAATGAAAAAACCCAAACTTTGAAGGTCGATATCTCGGCTTCTGTAGCAGCTATCGGGAAAATTCCAACGGTTTTGTCTTAGTTTCGTCATTTTGATTCCAACGAGACCATCCGCAAGGTCGTAGCTTTTCTAATAGCTGAGATATGGCATTTTTGATGCCCATTTTTGGCCTCAAAAACGGACGTCGAAAACGACTTTTTCAGGATTTTCAAAGTGCTCTCATTCCCTTAGTTCTGCTCGGATCCTGTTATAACCCGGTGTTTTCGTAATCTAGATGATCAGAATAAGTCGCTGGTATACTTAGTTTGATTTCGAAAAAATCAATTTTTGGTGAAAAAAATCGATACGGGGGGGTATACCCGAAAAATGAAAAAACCCAAACTTTGAAGGTCGATATCTCGGCTTCTATGGGAGCTATCGGGAAAATTCCAACGGTTTTCTCTTAGTTTCGTCATTCTGATTCCAACGAGACCATCCGCAAGGTCGTAGCTCTTCTAATAGCTGAGATATGGCATTTTTGATGCCCATTTTTGGCCTCAAAAACGGACGTCGAAAACGACTTTTTCAGGATTTTCAAAGTGCTCTCATTCCCTTAGTTCTGCTCGGATCCTGTTATAACCCGGTGTTTTCGTAATCTAGATGATCAGAATAAGTCGCTGGTATACTTAGTTTGATTTCGAAAAAATCAATTTTTGGTGGAAAATATCGATACGGGGGGGTATACCCGAAAAATGAAAAAACCCAAACTTTGAAGGTCGATATCTCGGCTTCTATGGCAGCTATCGGGAAAATTCCAACGGTTTTGTCTTAACTTCGTCATTCTGATTCCAACGAGACCATCCGCAAGGTCGTAGCTCTTCTAATAGCTGAGATATGGCATTTTTGATGCCCATTTTTGGCCTCAAAAACGGACGTCAAAAAAGGCCTTTTTCAGGATTTTCAAAGTGCTCTCATTCCCTTAGTTCTGCTCGGATCCTGTTATAACCCGGTGTTTTTGTAATCTAGATGATCAGAATAAGTCGCTGGTATACTTAGTTTGATTTCGAAAAAATCAATCTTCGGTGGAAAATATCGATACGGGGGGGTATACCCTAAAAATGAAAAAACCCAAACTTTGAAGGTCGATATCTCGGCTTCTATGGCAGCTATCGGGAAAATTCCAACGGTTTTGTCTTAGTTTCGTCATTTTGATTCCAACGAGACCATCCGCAAGGTCGTAGCTCTTCTAATAGCTGAGATATGGCATTTTTGATGCCCATTTTTGGCCTCAAAAACGGACGTCGAAAACGACTTTTTCAGGATTTTCAAAGTGCTCTCATTCCCTTAGTTCTGCTCGGATCCTGTTATAACCCGGTGTTTTCGTAATCTAGATGATCAGAATAAGTCGCTGGTATACTTAGTTTGATTTCGAAAAAATCAATTTTTGGTGAAAAAAATCGATACGGGGGGGTATACCCGAAAAATGAAAAAACCCAAACTTTGAAGGTCGATATCTCGGCTTCTGTAGCAGCTATCGGGAAAATTCCAACGGTTTTGTCTTAGTTTCGTCATTTTGATTCCAACGAGACCATCCGCAAGGTCGTAGCTCTTCTAATAGCTGAGATATGGCATTTTTGATGCCCATTTTTGGCCTCAAAAACGGACGTCGAAAACGACTTTTTCAGGATTTTCAAAGTGCTCTCATTCCCTTAGTTCTGCTCGGATCTTGTTATAACCCGGTGTTTTCGTAATCTAGATGATCAGAATAAGTCGCTGGTATACTTAGTTTGATTTCGAAAAAATCAATTTTTGGCGAAAAAAATCGATACGGGGGGGTATACCCGAAAAATGAAAAAACCCAAACTTTGAAGGTCGATATCTCGGCTTCTATGGGAGCTATCGGGAAAATTCCAACGGTTTTGTCTTAGTTTCGTCATTCTGATTCCAACGAGACCATCCGCAAGGTCGTAGCTCTTCTAATAGCTGAGATATGGCATTTTTGATGCCCATTTTTGGCCTCAAAAACGGACGTCGAAAACGACTTTTTCAGGATTTTCAAAGTGCTCTCATTCCCTTAGTTCTGCTCGGATCTTGTTATAACCCGGTGTTTTCGTAATCTAGATGATCAGAATAAGTCGCTGGTATACTTAGTTTGATTTCGAAAAAATCAATTTTTGGTGGAAAATATCGATACGGGGGGGTATACCCGAAAAATGAAAAAACCCAAACTTTGAAGGTCGATATCTCGGCTTCTATGGGAGCTATCGGGAAAATTCCAACGGTTTTGTCTTAGTTTCGTCATTTTGATTCCAACGAGACCATCCGCAAGGTCGTAGCTCTTCTAATAGCTGAGATATGGCATTTTTGATGCCCATTTTTGGCCTCAAAAACGGACGTCGAAAACGACTTTTTCAGGATTTTCAAAGTGCTCTCATTCCCTTAGTTCTGCTCGGATCCTGTTATAACCCGGTGTTTTCGTAATTTAGATGATCAGAATAAGTCGCTGGTATACTTAGTTTGATTTCGAAAAAATCAATTTTTGGTGGAAAATATCGATACGGGGGGGTATACCCGAAAAATGAAAAAACCCAAACTTTGAAGGTCGATATCTCGGCTTCTATGGGAGCTATCGGGAAAATTCCAACGGTTTTGTCTTAGTTTCGTCATTTTGATTCCAACGAGACCATCCGCAAGGTCGTAGCTCTTCTAATAGCTGAGATATGGCATTTTTGATGCCCATTTTTGGCCTCAAAAACGGACGTCGAAAACGACTTTTTCAGGATTTTCAAAGTGCTCTCATTCCCTTAGTTCTGCTCGGATCTTGTTATAACCAGGTGTTTTCGTAATCTAGATGATCAGAATAAGTCGCTGGTATACTTAGTTTGATTTCGAAAAAATCAATTTTTGGTGAAAAAAATCGATACGGGGGGGTATACCCGAAAAATGAAAAAACCCAAACTTTGAAGGTCGATATCTCGGCTTCTGTAGCAGCTATCGGGAAAATTCCAACGGTTTTGTCTTAGTTTCGTCATTCTGATTCCAACGAGACAATCCGCAAGGTCGTAGCTCTTCTAATAGCTGAGATATGGCATTTTTGATGCCCATTTTTGGCCTCAAAAACGGACGTCGAAAACGACTTTTTCAGGATTTTCAAAGTGCTCTGATTCCCTTAGTTCTGCTCGGATCCTGTTATAACCCGGTGTTTTCGTAATCTAGATGATCAGAAAAAGTCGCTGGTATACTTAGTTTGATTTCGAAAAAATCAATTTTTGGTGAAAAAAATCGATACGGGGGGGTATACCCGAAAAATGAAAAAACCCAAACTTTGAAGGTCGATATCTCGGCTTCTGTAGCAGCTATCGGGAAAATTCCAACGGTTTTGTCTTAGTTTCGTCATTCTGATTCCAACGAGACAATCCGCAAGGTCGTAGCTCTTCTAATAGCTGAGATATGGCATTTTTGATGCCCATTTTTGGCCTCAAAAACGGACGTCGAAAACGACTTTTTCAGGATTTTCAAAGTGCTCTCATTCCCTTAGTTCTGCTGGGATCCTGTTATAACCCGGTGTTTTCGTAATCTAGATGATCAGAATAAGTCGCTGGTATACTTAGTTTGATTTCGAAAAAATCAATTTTTGGTGGAAAATATCGATACGGGGGGGTATACCCGAAAAATGAAAAAACCCAAACTTTGAAGGTCGATATCTCGGCTTCTGTAGCAGCTATCGGGAAAATTCCAACGGTTTTGTCTTAGTTTCGTCATTTTGATTCCAACGAGACCATCCGCAAGGTCGTAGCTCTTCTAATAGCTGAGATATGGCATTTTTGATGCCCATTTTTGGCCTCAAAAACGGACGTCGAAAACGACTTTTTCAGGATTTTCAAAGTGCTCTCATTCCCTTAGTTCTGCTCGGATCCTGTTATAACCCGGTGTTTTCGTAATTTAGATGATCAGAATAAGTCGCTGGTATACTTAGTTTGATTTCGAAAAAATCAATTTTTGGTGGAAAATATCGATACGGGGGGGTATACCCGAAAAATGAAAAAACCCAAACTTTGAAGGTCGATATCTCGGCTTCTATGGGAGCTATCGGGAAAATTCCAACGGTTTTGTCTTAGTTTCGTCATTCTGATTCCAACGAGACCATCCGCAAGGTCGTAGCTCTTCTAATAGCTGAGATATGGCATTTTTGATGCCCATTTTTGGCCTCAAAAACGGACGTCGAAAACGACTTTTTCAGGATTTTCAAAGTGCTCTCATTCCCTTAGTTCTGCTCGGATCTTGTTATAACCCGGTGTTTTCGTAATCTAGATGATCAGAATAAGTCGCTGGTATACTTAGTTTGATTTCGAAAAAATTAATTTTTGGTGGAAAATATCGATACGGGGGGGTATACCCTAAAAATGAAAAAACCCAAACTTTGAAGGTCGATATCTCGGCTTCTATGGGAGCTATCGGGAAAATTCCAACGGTTTTGTCTTAGTTTCGTCATTCTGATTCCAACGAGACCATCCGCAAGGTCGTAGCTCTTCTAATAGCTGAGATATGGCATTTTTGATGCCCATTTTTGGCCTCAAAAACGGACGTCGAAAACGACTTTTTCAGGATTTTCAAAGTGCTCTCATTCCCTTAGTTCTGCTCGGATCCTGTTATAACCCGGTGTTTTCGTAATCTAGATGATCAGAATAAGTCGCTGGTATACTTAGTTTGATTTCGAAAAAATCAATTTTTGGTGGAAAATATCGATACGGGGGGGTATACCCGAAAAATGAAAAAACCCAAACTTTGAAGGTCGATATCTCGGCTTCTGTAGCAGCTATCGGGAAAATTCCAACGGTTTTGTCTTAGTTTCGTCATTTTTATTCCAACGAGACCATCCGCAAGGTCGTAGCTCTTCTAATAGCTGATATATGGCATTTTTGATGCCCATTTTTGGCCTCAAAAACGGACGTCGAAAACGACTTTTTCAGGATTTTCAAAGTGCTCTCATTCCCTTAGTTCTGCTCGGATCCTGTTATAACCCGGTGTTTTCGTAATCTAGATGATCAGAATAAGTCGCTGGTATACTTAGTTTGATTTCGAAAAAATCAATTTTTGGTGGAAAATATCGATACGGGGGGGTATACCCGAAAAATGAAAAAACCCAAACTTTGAAGGTCGATATCTCGGCTTCTGTAGCAGCTATCGGGAAAATTCCAACGGTTTTGTCTTAGTTTCGTCATTTTTATTCCAACGAGACCATCCGCAAGGTCGTAGCTCTTCTAATAGCTGATATATGGCATTTTTGATGCCCATTTTTGGCCTCAAAAACGGACGTCGAAAACGACTTTTTCAGGATTTTCAAAGTGCTCTCATTCCCTTAGTTCTGCTCGGATCCTGTTATAACCCGGTGTTTTCGTAATCTAGATGATCAGAATAAGTCGCTGGTATACTTAGTTTGATTTCGAAAAAATCAATTTTTGGTGAAAAAAATCGATACGGGGGGGTACACCCGAAAAATGAAAAAACCCAAACTTTGAAGGTCGATATCTCGGCTTCTGTAGCAGCTATCGGGAAAATTCCAACGGTTTTGTCTTAGTTTCGTCATTCTGATTCCAACGAGACAATCCGCAAGGTCGTAGCTCTTCTAATAGCTGAGATATGGCATTTTTGATGCCCATTTTTGGCCTCAAAAACGGACGTCGAAAACGACTTTTTCAGGATTTTCAAAGTGCTCTCATTCCCTTAGTTCTGCTGGGATCCTGTTATAACCCGGTGTTTTCGTAATCTAGATGATCAGAATAAGTCGCTGGTATACTTAGTTTGATTTCGAAAAAATCAATTTTTGGTGGAAAATATCGATACGGGGGGGTATACCCGAAAAATGAAAAAACCCAAACTTTGAAGGTCGATATCTCGGCTTCTGTAGCAGCTATCGGGAAAATTCCAACGGTTTTGTCTTAGTTTCGTCATTTTGATTCCAACGAGACCATCCGCAAGGTCGTAGCTCTTCTAATAGCTGAGATATGGCATTTTTGATGCCCATTTTTGGCCTCAAAAACGGACGTCGAAAACGACTTTTTCAGGATTTTCAAAGTGCTCTCATTCCCTTAGTTCTGCTCGGATCCTGTTATAACCCGGTGTTTTCGTAATTTAGATGATCAGAATAAGTCGCTGGTATACTTAGTTTGATTTCGAAAAAATCAATTTTTGGTGGAAAATATCGATACGGGGGGGTATACCCGAAAAATGAAAAAACCCAAACTTTGAAGGTCGATATCT
This sequence comes from Anthonomus grandis grandis, assembly GCF_022605725.1. Lineage (NCBI taxonomy): Eukaryota > Metazoa > Arthropoda > Insecta > Coleoptera > Curculionidae > Anthonomus > Anthonomus grandis. Next base: position 8,255,093 of record NC_065565.1, read on the forward strand.
CGGCTTCTATGGGAGCTATCGGGAAAATTCCAACGGTTTTGTCTTAGTTTCGTCATTCTGATTCCAACGAGACCATCCGCAAGGTCGTAGCTCTTCTAATAGCTGAGATATGGCATTTTTGATGCCCATTTTTGGCCTCAAAAACGGACGTCGAAAACGACTTTTTCAGGATTTTCAAAGTGCTCTCATTCCCTTAGTTCTGCTCGGATCTTGTTATAACCCGGTGTTTTCGTAATCTAGATGATCAGAATAAGTCGCTGGTATACTTAGTTTGATTTCGAAAAAATTAATTTTTGGTGGAAAATATCGATACGGGGGGGTATACCCTAAAAATGAAAAAACCCAAACTTTGAAGGTCGATATCTCGGCTTCTATGGGAGCTATCGGGAAAATTCCAACGGTTTTGTCTTAGTTTCGTCATTCTGATTCCAACGAGACCATCCGCAAGGTCGTAGCTCTTCTAATAGCTGAGATATGCCTATTTTGGCCTCAAAAACGGACGTCGAAAACGACTTTTTCAGGATTTTCAAAGTGCTCTCATTCCCTTAGTTCTGCTCGGATCCTGTTATAACCCGGTGTTTTCGTAATCTAGATGATCAGAATAAGTCGCTGGTATACTTAGTTTGATTTCGAAAAAATCAATTTTTGGTGGAAAATATCGATACGGGGGGGGTATACCCTAAAAATGAAAAAACCCAAACTTTGAAGGTCGATATCTCGGCTTCTATGGCAGCTATCGGGAAAATTCCAACGGTTTTGTCTTAACTTCGTCATTCTGATTCCAACGAGACCATCCGCAAGGTCGTAGCTCTTCTAATAGCTGAGATATGGCATTTTTGATGCCCATTTTTGGCCTCAAAAACGGACGTCGAAAACGACTTTTTCAGGATTTTCAAAGTGCTCTCATTCCCTTAGTTCTGCTCGGATCCTGTTATAACCCGGTGTTTTCGTAATCTAGATGATCAGAATAAGTCGCTGGTATACTTAGTTTGATTTCGAAAAAATCAATTTTTGGTGGAAAATATCGATACGGGGGGGGTATACCCTAAAAATGAAAAAACCCAAACTTTGAAGGTCGATATCTCGGCTTCTATGGGAGCTATCGGGAAAATTCCAACGGTTTTGTCTTAATTTCGTCATTTTGATTCCAACGAGACCATCCGCAAGGTCGTAGCTCTTCTAATAGCTGAGATATGGCATTTTTGATGCCCATTTTTGGCCTCAAAAACGGACGTCAAAAAAGGCCTTTTTCAGGATTTTTAAAGTGCTCTCATTCCCTTAGTTCTGCTCGGATCCTGTTATAACCCGGTGTTTTCGTAATCTAGATGATCAGAATAAGTCGCTGGTATACTTAGTTTGATTTCGAAAAAATCAATTTTTGGTGAAAAAAATCGATACATGGGGGTATACCCGAAAAATGAAAAAACCCAAACTTTGAAGGTCGATATCTCGGCTTCTGTAGCAGCTATCGGGAAAATTCCCACGGTTTTGTCTTAGTTTCGTCATTTTGATTCCAACGAGACCATCCGCAAGGTCGTAGCTCTTCTAATAGCTGAGATATGGCATTTTTGATGCCCATTTTTGGCCTCAAAAACGGACGTCGAAAACGACTTTTTCAGGATTTTCAAAGTGCTCTCATTCCCTTAGTTCTGCTCGGATCCTGTTATAACCCGGTGTTTTCGTAATCTAGATGATCAGAATAAGTCGCTGGTATACTTAGTTTGATTTCGAAAAAATCAATTTTTGGTGAAAAAAATCGATACATGGGGGTATACCCGAAAAATGAAAAAACCCAAACTTTGAAGGTCGATATCTCGGCTTCTGTAGCAGCTATCGGGAAAATTCCAACGGTTTTGTCTTAGTTTCGTCATTTTGATTCCAACGAGACCATCCGCAAGGTCGTAGCTCTTCTAATAGCTGAGATATGGCATTTTTGATGCCCATTTTTGGCCTCAAAAACGGACGTCAAAAAAGGCCTTTTTCAGGATTTTCAAAGTGCTCTCATTCCCTTAGTTCTGCTCGGATCCTGTTATAACCCGGTGTTTTCGTAATCTAGATGATCAGAATAAGTCGCTGGTATACTTAGTTTGATTTCGAAAAAATCAATTTTTGGTGAAAAAAATCGATACATGGGGGTATACCCGAAAAATGAAAAAACCCAAACTTTGAAGGTCGATATCTCGGCTTCTGTAGCAGCTATCGGGAAAATTCCAACGGTTTTGTCTTAGTTTCGTCATTTTGATTCCAACGAGACCATCCGCAAGGTCGTAGCTCTTCTAATAGCTGAGATATGGCATTTTTGATGCCCATTTTTGGCCTCAAAAACGGACGTCAAAAAAGGCCTTTTTCAGGATTTTCAAAGTGCTCTCATTCCCTTAGTTCTGCTCGGATCCTGTTATAACCCGGTGTTTTCGTAATCTAGATGATCAGAATAAGTCGCTGGTATACTTAGTTTGATTTCGAAAAAATCAATTTTTGGTGAAAAAAATCGATACATGGGGGTATACCCGAAAAATGAAAAAACCCAAACTTTGAAGGTCGATATCTCGGCTTCTGTAGCAGCTATCGGGAAAATTCCCACGGTTTTGTCTTAGTTTCGTCATTTTGATTCCAACGAGACCATCCGCAAGGTCGTAGCTCTTCTAATAGCTGAGATATGGCATTTTTGATGCCCATTTTTGGCCTCAAAAACGGACGTCGAAAACGACTTTTTCAGGATTTTCAAAGTGCTCTCATTCCCTTAGTTCTGCTCGGATCCTGTTATAACCCGGTGTTTTCGTAATCTAGATGATCAGAATAAGTCGCTGGTATACTTAGTTTGATTTCGAAAAAATCAATTTTTGGTGAAAAAAATCGATACATGGGGGTATACCCGAAAAATGAAAAAACCCAAACTTTGAAGGTCGATATCTCGGCTTCTGTAGCAGCTATCGGGAAAATTCCAACGGTTTTGTCTTAGTTTCGTCATTTTGATTCCAACGAGACCATCCGCAAGGTCGTAGCTCTTCTAATAGCTGAGATATGGCATTTTTGATGCCCATTTTTGGCCTCAAAAACGGACGTCAAAAAAGGCCTTTTTCAGGATTTTCAAAGTGCTCTCATTCCCTTAGTTCTGCTCGGATCCTGTTATAACCCGGTGTTTTCGTAATCTAGATGATCAGAATAAGTCGCTGGTATACTTAGTTTGATTTCGAAAAAATCAATTTTTGGTGAAAAAAATCGATACATGGGGGTATACCCGAAAAATGAAAAAACCCAAACTTTGAAGGTCGATATCTCGGCTTCTGTAGCAGCTATCGGGAAAATTCCCACGGTTTTGTCTTAGTTTCGTCATTTTGATTCCAACGAGACCATCCGCAAGGTCGTAGCTCTTCTAATAGCTGAGATATGGCATTTTTGATGCCCATTTTTGGCCTCAAAAACGGACGTCGAAAACGACTTTTTCAGGATTTTCAAAGTGCTCTCATTCCCTTAGTTCTGCTCGGATCTTGTTATAACCCGGTGTTTTCGTAATCTAGATGATCAGAATAAGTCGCTGGTATACTTAGTTTGATTTCGAAAAAATCAATTTTTGGTGGAAAATATCGATACGGGGGGGTATACCCTAAAAATGAAAAAACCCAAACTTTGAAGGTCGATATCTCGGCTTCTATGGGAGCTATCGGGAAAATTCCAACGGTTTTGTCTTAGTTTCGTCATTTTGATTCCAACGAGACCATCCGCAAGGTCGTAGCTTTTCTAATAGCTGAGATATGGCATTTTTGATGCCCATTTTTGGCCTCAAAAACGGACGTCGAAAACGACTTTTTCAGGATTTTCAAAGTGCTCTCATTCCCTTAGTTCTGCTCGGATCCTGTTATAACCCGGTGTTTTCGTAATCTAGATGATCAGAATAAGTCGCTGGTATACTTAGTTTGATTTCGAAAAAATCAATTTTTGGTGAAAAAAATCGATACATGGGGGTATACCCGAAAAATGAAAAAACCCAAACTTTGAAGGTCGATATCTCGGCTTCTATGGCAGCTATCGGGAAAATTCCAACGGTTTTGTCTTAGTTTCGTCATTCTGATTCCAACGAGACCATCCGCAAGGTCGTAGCTCTTCTAATAGCTGAGATATGGCATTTTTGATGCCCATTTTTGGCCTCAAAAACGGACGTCAAAAAAGGCCTTTTTCAGGATTTTCAAAGTGCTCTCATTCCCTTAGTTCTGCTCGGATCCTGTTATAACCCGGTGTTTTCGTAATCTAGATGATCAGAATAAGTCGCTGGTATACTTAGTTTGATTTCGAAAAAATCAATTTTTGGTGAAAAAAATCGATACATGGGGGTATACCCGAAAAATGAAAAAACCCAAACTTTGAAGGTCGATATCTCGGCTTCTGTAGCAGCTATCGGGAAAATTCCAACGGTTTTGTCTTAGTTTCGTCATTTTGATTCCAACGAGACCATCCGCAAGGTCGTAGCTTTTCTAATAGCTGAGATATGGCATTTTTGATGCCCATTTTTGGCCTCAAAAACGGACGTCGAAAACGACTTTTTCAGGATTTTCAAAGTGCTCTCATTCCCTTAGTTCTGCTCGGATCCTGTTATAACCCGGTGTTTTCGTAATCTAGATGATCAGAATAAGTCGCTGGTATACTTAGTTTGATTTCGAAAAAATCAATTTTTGGTGGAAAATATCGATACGGGGGGGTATACCCTAAAAATGAAAAAACCCAAACTTTGAAGGTCGATATCTCGGCTTCTATGGGAGCTATCGGGAAAATTCCAACGGTTTTGTCTTAGTTTCGTCATTTTGATTCCAACGAGACCATCCGCAAGGTCGTAGCTCTTCTAATAGCTGAGATATGGCATTTTTGATGCCCATTTTTGGCCTCAAAAACGGACGTCGAAAACGACTTTTTCAGGATTTTCAAAGTGCTCTCATTCCCTTAGTTCTGCTCGGATCCTGTTATAACCCGGTGTTTTCGTAATCTAGATGATCAGAATAAGTCGCTGGTATACTTAGTTTGATTTCGAAAAAATCAATTTTTGGTGAAAAAAATCGATACGGGGGGGTATACCCTAAAAATGAAAAAACCCAAACTTTGAAGGTCGATATCTCGGCTTCTATGGGAGCTATCGGGAAAATTCCAACGGTTTTCTCTTAGTTTCGTCATTCTGATTCCAACGAGACCATCCGCAAGGTCGTAGCTCTTCTAATAGCTGAGATATGGCATTTTTGATGCCCATTTTTGGCCTCAAAAACGGACGTCGAAAACGACTTTTTCAGGATTTTCAAAGTGCTCTCATTCCCTTAGTTCTGCTCGGATCCTGTTATAACCCGGTGTTTTTGTAATCTAGATGATCAGAATAAGTCGCTGGTATACTTAGTTTGATTTCGAAAAAATCAATTTTTGGTGAAAAAAATCGATACGGGGGGGTATACCCGAAAAATGAAAAAACCCAAACTTTGAAGGTCGATATCTCGGCTTCTATGGCAGCTCTCGGGAAAATTCCAACGGTTTTGTCTTAGTTTCGTCATTCTGATTCCAACGAGACCATCCGCAAGGTCGTAGCTCTTCTAATAGCTGAGATATGGCATTTTTGATGCCCATTTTTGGCCTCAAAAACGGACGTCGAAAACGACTTTTTCAGGATTTTCAAAGTGCTCTCATTCCCTTAGTTCTGCTCGGATCCTGTTATAACCCGGTGTTTTCGTAATCTAGATGATCAGAATAAGTCGCTGGTATACTTAGTTTGATTTCGAAAAAATCAATTTTTGGTGGAAAATATCGATACGGGGGGGTATACCCTAAAAATGAAAAAACCCAAACTTTGAAGGTCGATATCTCGGCTTCTATGGGAGCTATCGGGAAAATTCCAACGGTTTTGTCTTAGTTTCGTCATTTTGATTCCAACGAGACCATCCGCAAGGTCGTAGCTCTTCTAATAGCTGAGATATGGCATTTTTGATGCCCATTTTTGGCCTCAAAAACGGACGTCGAAAACGACTTTTTCAGGATTTTCAAAGTGCTCTCATTCCCTTAGTTCTGCTCGGATCCTGTTATAACCCGGTGTTTTCGTAATCTAGATGATCAGAATAAGTCGCTGGTATACTTAGTTTGATTTCGAAAAAATCAATTTTTGGTGGAAAATATCGATACGGGGGGGTATACCCGAAAAATGAAAAAACCCAAACTTTGAAGGTCGATATCTCGGCTTCTGTAGCAGCTATCGGGAAAATTCCAACGGTTTTGTCTTAGTTTCGTCATTTTGATTCCAACGAGACCATCCGCAAGGTCGTAGCTCTTCTAATAGCTGAGATATGGCATTTTTGATGCCCATTTTTGGCCTCAAAAACGGACGTCGAAAACGACTTTTTCAGGATTTTCAAAGTGCTCTCATTCCCTTAGTTCTGCTCGGATCCTGTTATAACCCGGTGTTTTCGTAATCTAGATGATCAGAATAAGTCGCTGGTATACTTAGTTTGATTTCGAAAAAATCAATTTTTGGTGAAAAAAATCGATACGGGGGGGTATACCCTAAAAATGAAAAAACCCAAACTTTGAAGGTCGATATCTCGGCTTCTATGGGAGCTATCGGGAAAATTCCAACGGTTTTCTCTTAGTTTCGTCATTCTGATTCCAACGAGACCATCCGCAAGGTCGTAGCTCTTCTAATAGCTGAGATATGGCATTTTTGATGCCCATTTTTGGCCTCAAAAACGGACGTCGAAAACGACTTTTTCAGGATTTTCAAAGTGCTCTCATTCCCTTAGTTCTGCTCGGATCCTGTTATAACCCGGTGTTTTCGTAATCTAGATGATCAGAATAAGTCGCTGGTATACTTAGTTTGATTTCGAAAAAATCAATTTTTGGTGAAAAAAATCGATACGGGGGGGTATACCCGAAAAATGAAAAAACCCAAACTTTGAAGGTCGATATCTCGGCTTCTGTAGCAGCTATCGGGAAAATTCCAACGGTTTTGTCTTAGTTTCGTCATTTTGATTCCAACGAGACCATCCGCAAGGTCGTAGCTCTTCTAATAGCTGAGATATGGCATTTTTGATGCCCATTTTTGGCCTCAAAAACGGACGTCGAAAACGACTTTTTCAGGATTTTCAAAGTGCTCTCATTCCCTTAGTTCTGCTCGGATCCTGTTATAACCCGGTGTTTTCGTAATCTAGATGATCAGAATAAGTCGCTGGTATACTTAGTTTGATTTCGAAAAAATCAATTTTTGGTGGAAAATATCGATACGGGGGGGTATACCCGAAAAATGAAAAAACCCAAACTTTGAAGGTCGATATCTCGGCTTCTGTAGCAGCTATCGGGAAAATTCCAACGGTTTTGTCTTAGTTTCGTCATTTTGATTCCAACGAGACCATCCGCAAGGTCGTAGCTCTTCTAATAGCTGAGATATGGCATTTTTGATGCCCATTTTTGGCCTCAAAAACGGACGTCGAAAACGACTTTTTCAGGATTTTCAAAGTGCTCTCATTCCCTTAGTTCTGCTCGGATCCTGTTATAACCCGGTGTTTTCGTAATCTAGATGATCAGAATAAGTCGCTGGTATACTTAGTTTGATTTCGAAAAAATCAATTTTTGGTGGAAAATATCGATACGGGGGGGTATACCCGAAAAATGAAAAAACCCAAACTTTGAAGGTCGATATCTCGGCTTCTGTAGCAGCTATCGGGAAAATTCCAACGGTTTTGTCTTAGTTTCGTCATTTTGATTCCAACGAGACCATCCGCAAGGTCGTAGCTCTTCTAATAGCTGAGATATGGCATTTTTGATGCCCATTTTTGGCCTCAAAAACGGACGTCGAAAACGACTTTTTCAGGATTTTCAAAGTGCTCTCATTCCCTTAGTTCTGCTCGGATCCTGTTATAACCCGGTGTTTTCGTAATCTAGATGATCAGAATAAGTCGCTGGTATACTTAGTTTGATTTCGAAAAAATCAATTTTTGGTGAAAAAAATCGATACGGGGGGGTATACCCGAAAAATGAAAAAACCCAAACTTTGAAGGTCGATATCTCGGCTTCTGTAGCAGCTATCGGGAAAATTCCAACGGTTTTGTCTTAGTTTCGTCATTTTGATTCCAACGAGACCATCCGCAAGGTCGTAGCTCTTCTAATAGCTGAGATATGGCATTTTTGATGCCCATTTTTGGCCTCAAAAACGGACGTCGAAAACGACTTTTTCAGGATTTTCAAAGTGCTCTCATTCCCTTAGTTCTGCTCGGATCCTGTTATAACCCGGTGTTTTCGTAATCTAGATGATCAGAATAAGTCGCTGGTATACTTAGTTTGATTTCGAAAAAATCAATTTTTGGTGGAAAATATCGATACGGGGGGGTATACCCGAAAAATGAAAAAACCCAAACTTTGAAGGTCGATATCTCGGCTTCTGTAGCAGCTATCGGGAAAATTCCAACGGTTTTGTCTTAGTTTCGTCATTTTGATTCCAACGAGACCATCCGCAAGGTCGTAGCTCTTCTAATAGCTGAGATATGGCATTTTTGATGCCCATTTTTGGCCTCAAAAACGGACGTCGAAAACGACTTTTTCAGGATTTTCAAAGTGCTCTCATTCCCTTAGTTCTGCTCGGATCCTGTTATAACCCGGTGTTTTCGTAATCTAGATGATCAGAATAAGTCGCTGGTATACTTAGTTTGATTTCGAAAAAATCAATTTTTGGTGGAAAATATCGATACGGGGGGGTATACCCGAAAAATGAAAAAACCCAAACTTTGAAGGTCGATATCTCGGCTTCTGTAGCAGCTATCGGGAAAATTCCAACGGTTTTGTCTTAGTTTCGTCATTTTGATTCCAACGAGACCATCCGCAAGGTCGTAGCTCTTCTAATAGCTGAGATATGGCATTTTTGATGCCCATTTTTGGCCTCAAAAACGGACGTCGAAAACGACTTTTTCAGGATTTTCAAAGTGCTCTCATTCCCTTAGTTCTGCTCGGATCCTGTTATAACCCGGTGTTTTCGTAATCTAGATGATCAGAATAAGTCGCTGGTATACTTAGTTTGATTTCGAAAAAATCAATTTTTGGTGAAAAAAATCGATACGGGGGGGTATACCCGAAAAATGAAAAAACCCAAACTTTGAAGGTCGATATCTCGGCTTCTGTAGCAGCTATCGGGAAAATTCCAACGGTTTTGTCTTAGTTTCGTCATTTTGATTCCAACGAGACCATCCGCAAGGTCGTAGCTCTTCTAATAGCTGAGATATGGCATTTTTGATGCCCATTTTTGGCCTCAAAAACGGACGTCGAAAACGACTTTTTCAGGATTTTCAAAGTGCTCTCATTCCCTTAGTTCTGCTCGGATCCTGTTATAACCCGGTGTTTTCGTAATCTAGATGATCAGAATAAGTCGCTGGTATACTTAGTTTGATTTCGAAAAAATCAATTTTTGGTGGAAAATATCGATACGGGGGGGTATACCCTAAAAATGAAAAAACCCAAACTTTGAAGGTCGATATCTCGGCTTCTATGGGAGCTATCGGGAAAATTCCAACGGTTTTGTCTTAGTTTCGTCATTTTGATTCCAACGAGACCATCCGCAAGGTCGTAGCTCTTCTAATAGCTGAGATATGGCATTTTTGATGCCCATTTTTGGCCTCAAAAACGGACGTCGAAAACGACTTTTTCAGGATTTTCAAAGTGCTCTCATTCCCTTAGTTCTGCTCGGATCCTGTTATAACCCGGTGTTTTCGTAATCTAGATGATCAGAATAAGTCGCTGGTATACTTAGTTTGATTTCGAAAAAATCAATTTTTGGCGAAAAAAATCGATACGGGGGGGTATACCCGAAAAATGAAAAAACCCAAACTTTGAAGGTCGATATCTCGGCTTCTATGGCAGCTATCGGGAAAATTCCAACGGTTTTGTCTTAACTTCGTCATTCTGATTCCAACGAGACCATCCGCAAGGTCGTAGCTCTTCTAATAGCTGAGATATGGCATTTTTGATGCCCATTTTTGGCCTCAAAAACGGACGTCAAAAAAGGCCTTTTTCAGGATTTTCAAAGTGCTCTCATTCCCTTAGTTCTGCTCGGATCCTGTTATAACCCGGTGTTTTCGTAATCTAGATGATCAGAATAAGTCGCTGGTATACTTAGTTTGATTTCGAAAAAATCAATTTTTGGTGAAAAAAATCGATACGGGGGGGTATACCCGAAAAATGAAAAAACCCAAACTTTGAAGGTCGATATCTCGGCTTCTGTAGCAGCTATCGGGAAAATTCCAACGGTTTTGTCTTAGTTTCGTCATTTTGATTCCAACGAGACCATCCGCAAGGTCGTAGCTCTTCTAATAGCTGAGATATGGCATTTTTGATGCCCATTTTTGGCCTCAAAAACGGACGTCGAAAACGACTTTTTCAGGATTTTCAAAGTGCTCTCATTCCCTTAGTTCTGCTCGGATCCTGTTATAACCCGGTGTTTTCGTAATCTAGATGATCAGAATAAGTCGCTGGTATACTTAGTTTGATTTCGAAAAAATCAATTTTTGGCGAAAAAAATCGATACGGGGGGGTATACCCGAAAAATGAAAAAACCCAAACTTTGAAGGTCGATATCTCGGCTTCTATGGCAGCTATCGGGAAAATTCCAACGGTTTTGTCTTAACTTCGTCATTCTGATTCCAACGAGACCATCCGCAAGGTCGTAGCTCTTCTAATAGCTGAGATATGGCATTTTTGATGCCCATTTTTGGCCTCAAAAACGGACGTCAAAAAAGGCCTTTTTCAGGATTTTCAAAGTGCTCTCATTCCCTTAGTTCTGCTCGGATCCTGTTATAACCCGGTGTTTTCGTAATCTAGATGATCAGAATAAGTCGCTGGTATACTTAGTTTGATTTCGAAAAAATCAATTTTTGGTGAAAAAAATCGATACGGGGGGGTATACCCGAAAAATGAAAAAACCCAAACTTTGAAGGTCGATATCTCGGCTTCTGTAGGAGCTATCGGGAAAATTCCAACGGTTTTGTCTTAGTTTCGTCATTCTGATTCCAACGAGACCATCCGCAAGGTCGTAGCTCTTCTAATAGCTGAGATATGGCATTTTTGATGCCCATTTTTGGCCTCAAAAACGGACGTCAAAAAAGGCCTTTTTCAGGATTTTCAAAGTGCTCTCATTCCCTTAGTTCTGCTCGGATCCTGTTATAACCCGGTGTTTTCGTAATCTAGATGATCAGAATAAGTCGCTGGTATACTTAGTTTGATTTCGAAAAAATCAATTTTTGGTGAAAAAAATCGATACGGGGGGGTATACCCGAAAAATGAAAAAACCCAAACTTTGAAGGTCGATATCTCGGCTTCTGTAGCAGCTATCGGGAAAATTCCCACGGTTTTGTCTTAGTTTCGTCATTTTGATTCCAACGAGACCATCCGCAAGGTCGTAGCTCTTCTAATAGCTGAGATATGGCATTTTTGATGCCCATTTTTGGCCTCAAAAACGGACGTCGAAAACGACTTTTTCAGGATTTTCAAAGTGCTCTCATTCCCTTAGTTCTGCTCGGATCTTGTTATAACCCGGTGTTTTCGTAATCTAGATGATCAGAATAAGTCGCTGGTATACTTAGTTTGATTTCGAAAAAATCAATTTTTGGTGGAAAATATCGATACGGGGGGGTATACCCTAAAAATGAAAAAACCCAAACTTTGAAGGTCGATATCTCGGCTTCTATGGGAGCTATCGGGAAAATTCCAACGGTTTTGTCTTAGTTTCGTCATTTTGATTCCAACGAGACCATCCGCAAGGTCGTAGCTTTTCTAATAGCTGAGATATGGCATTTTTGATGCCCATTTTTGGCCTCAAAAACGGACGTCGAAAACGACTTTTTCAGGATTTTCAAAGTGCTCTCATTCCCTTAGTTCTGCTCGGATCCTGTTATAACCCGGTGTTTTCGTAATCTAGATGATCGGAATAAGTCGCTGGTATACTTAGTTTGATTTCGAAAAAATCAATTTTTGGTGGAAAATATCGATACGGGGGGGTATACCCGAAAAATGAAAAAACCCAAACTTTGAAGGTCGATATCTCGGCTTCTGTAGCAGCTATCGGGAAAATTCCAACGGTTTTGTCTTAGTTTCGTCATTTTGATTCCAACGAGACCATCCGCAAGGTCGTAGCTCTTCTAATAGCTGAGATATGGCATTTTTGATGCCCATTTTTGGCCTCAAAAACGGACGTCGAAAACGACTTTTTCAGGATTTTCAAAGTGCTCTCATTCCCTTAGTTCTGCTCGGATCCTGTTATAACCCGGTGTTTTCGTAATCTAGATGATCAGAATAAGTCGCTGGTATACTTAGTTTGATTTCGAAAAAATCAATTTTTGGTGAAAAAAATCGATACGGGGGGGTATACCCGAAAAATGAAAAAACCCAAACTTTGAAGGTCGATATCTCGGCTTCTGTAGCAGCTATCGGGAAAATTCCAACGGTTTTGTCTTAGTTTCGTCATTTTGATTCCAACGAGACCATCCGCAAGGTCGTAGCTCTTCTAATAGCTGAGATATGGCATTTTTGATGCCCATTTTTGGCCTCAAAAACGGACGTCGAAAACGACTTTTTCAGGATTTTCAAAGTGCTCTCATTCCCTTAGTTCTGCTCGGATCCTGTTATAACCCGGTGTTTTCGTAATCTAGATGATCAGAATAAGTCGCTGGTATACTTAGTTTGATTTCGAAAAAATCAATTTTTGGTGAAAAAAATCGATACGGGGGGGTATACCCGAAAAATGAAAAAACCCAAACTTTGAAGGTCGATATCTCGGCTTCTGTAGCAGCTATCGGGAAAATTCCAACGGTTTTGTCTTAGTTTCGTCATTTTGATTCCAACGAGACCATCCGCAAGGTCGTAGCTCTTCTAATAGCTGAGATATGGCATTTTTGATGCCCATTTTTGGCCTCAAAAACGGACGTCGAAAACGACTTTTTCAGGATTTTCAAAGTGCTCTCATTCCCTTAGTTCTGCTCGGATCCTGTTATAACCCGGTGTTTTCGTAATCTAGATGATCAGAATAAGTCGCTGGTATACTTAGTTTGATTTCGAAAAAATCAATTTTTGGTGGAAAATATCGATACGGGGGGGTATACCCTAAAAATGAAAAAACCCAAACTTTGAAGGTCGATATCTCGGCTTCTATGGGAGCTATCGGGAAAATTCCAACGGTTTTGTCTTAGTTTCGTCATTTTGATTCCAACGAGACCATCCGCAAGGTCGTAGCTTTTCTAATAGCTGAGATATGGCATTTTTGATGCCCATTTTTGGCCTCAAAAACGGACGTCGAAAACGACTTTTTCAGGATTTTCAAAGTGCTCTCATTCCCTTAGTTCTGCTCGGATCCTGTTATAACCCGGTGTTTTCGTAATCTAGATGATCAGAATAAGTCGCTGGTATACTTAGTTTGATTTCGAAAAAATCAATTTTTGGTGAAAAAAATCGATACGGGGGGGTATACCCTAAAAATGAAAAAACCCAAATTTTGAAGGTCGATATCTCGGCTTCTATGGGAGCTATCGGGAAAATTCCAACGGTTTTGTCTTAGTTTCGTCATTTTGATTCCAACGAGACCATCCGCAAGGTCGTAGCTTTTCTAATAGCTGAGATATGGCATTTTTGATGCCCATTTTTGGCCTCAAAAACGGACGTCGAAAACGACTTTTTCAGGATTTTCAAAGTGCTCTCATTCCCTTAGTTCTGCTCGGATCCTGTTATAACCCGGTGTTTTCGTAATCTAGATGATCAGAATAAGTCGCTGGTATACTTAGTTTGATTTCGAAAAAATCAATTTTTGGTGAAAAAAATCGATACGGGGGGGTATACCCGAAAAATGAAAAAACCCAAACTTTGAAGGTCGATATCTCGGCTTCTGTAGCAGCTATCGGGAAAATTCCAACGGTTTTGTCTTAGTTTCGTCATTTTGATTCCAACGAGACCATCCGCAAGGTCGTAGCTCTTCTAATAGCTGAGATATGGCATTTTTGATGCCCATTTTTGGCCTCAAAAACGGACGTCGAAAACGACTTTTTCAGGATTTTCAAAGTGCTCTCATTCCCTTAGTTCTGCTCGGATCCTGTTATAACCCGGTGTTTTCGTAATCTAGATGATCAGAATAAGTCGCTGGTATACTTAGTTTGATTTCGAAAAAATCAATTTTTGGTGGAAAATATCGATACGGGGGGGTATACCCTAAAAATGAAAAAACCCAAACTTTGAAGGTCGATATCTCGGCTTCTATGGGAGCTATCGGGAAAATTCCAACGGTTTTGTCTTAGTTTCGTCATTTTGATTCCAACGAGACCATCCGCAAGGTCGTAGCTCTTCTAATAGCTGAGATATGGCATTTTTGATGCCCATTTTTGGCCTCAAAAACGGACGTCGAAAACGACTTTTTCAGGATTTTCAAAGTGCTCTCATTCCCTTAGTTCTGCTCGGATCCTGTTATAACCCGGTGTTTTCGTAATCTAGATGATCAGAATAAGTCGCTGGTATACTTAGTTTGATTTCGAAAAAATCAATTTTTGGCGAAAAAAATCGATACGGGGGGGTATACCCGAAAAATGAAAAAACCCAAACTTTGAAGGTCGATATCTCGGCTTCTATGGCAGCTATCGGGAAAATTCCAACGGTTTTGTCTTAACTTCGTCATTCTGATTCCAACGAGACCATCCGCAAGGTCGTAGCTCTTCTAATAGCTGAGATATGGCATTTTTGATGCCCATTTTTTGCCTCAAAAACGGACGTCAAAAAAGGCCTTTTTCAGGATTTTCAAAGTGCTCTCATTCCCTTAGTTCTGCTCGGATCCTGTTATAACCCGGTGTTTTCGTAATCTAGATGATCAGAATAAGTCGCTGGTATACTTAGTTTGATTTCGAAAAAATCAATTTTTGGTGAAAAAAATCGATACGGGGGGGTATACCCGAAAAATGAAAAAACCCAAACTTTGAAGGTCGATATCTCGGCTTCTGTAGCAGCTATCGGGAAAATTCCAACGGTTTTGTCTTAGTTTCGTCATTCTGATTCCAACGAGACCATCCGCAAGGTCGTAGCTCTTCTAATAGCTGAGATATGGCATTTTTGATGCCCATTTTTGGCCTCAAAAACGGACGTCAAAAAAGGCCTTTTTCAGGATTTTCAAAGTGCTCTCATTCCCTTAGTTCTGCTCGGATCCTGTTATAACCCGGTGTTTTCGTAATCTAGATGATCAGAATAAGTCGCTGGTATACTTAGTTTGATTTCGAAAAAATCAATTTTTGGTGAAAAAAATCGATACGGGGGGGTATACCCGAAAAATGAAAAAACCCAAACTTTGAAGGTCGATATCTCGGCTTCTGTAGCAGCTATCGGGAAAATTCCAACGGTTTTGTCTTAGTTTCGTCATTTTGATTCCAACGAGACCATCCGCAAGGTCGTAGCTCTTCTAATAGCTGAGATATGGCATTTTTGATGCCCATTTTTGGCCTCAAAAACGGACGTCGAAAACGACTTTTTCAGGATTTTCAAAGTGCTCTCATTCCCTTAGTTCTGCTCGGATCCTGTTATAACCCGGTGTTTTCGTAATCTAGATGATCAGAATAAGTCGCTGGTATACTTAGTTTGATTTCGAAAAAATCAATTTTTGGTGGAAAATATCGATACGGGGGGGTATACCCTAAAAATGAAAAAACCCAAACTTTGAAGGTCGATATCTCGGCTTCTATGGGAGCTATCGGGAAAATTCCAACGGTTTTGTCTTAGTTTCGTCATTTTGATTCCAACGAGACCATCCGCAAGGTCGTAGCTCTTCTAATAGCTGAGATATGGCATTTTTGATGCCCATTTTTGGCCTCAAAAACGGACGTCGAAAACGACTTTTTCAGGATTTTCAAAGTGCTCTCATTCCCTTAGTTCTGCTCGGATCCTGTTATAACCCGGTGTTTTCGTAATCTAGATGATCGGAATAAGTCGCTGGTATACTTAGTTTGATTTCGAAAAAATCAATTTTTGGTGGAAAATATCGATACGGGGGGGTATACCCGAAAAATGAAAAAACCCAAACTTTGAAGGTCGATATCTCGGCTTCTGTAGCAGCTATCGGGAAAATTCCAACGGTTTTGTCTTAGTTTCGTCATTTTGATTCCAACGAGACCATCCGCAAGGTCGTAGCTCTTCTAATAGCTGAGATATGGCATTTTTGATGCCCATTTTTGGCCTCAAAAACGGACGTCGAAAACGACTTTTTCAGGATTTTCAAAGTGCTCTCATTCCCTTAGTTCTGCTCGGATCCTGTTATAACCCGGTGTTTTCGTAATCTAGATGATCAGAATAAGTCGCTGGTATACTTAGTTTGATTTCGAAAAAATCAATTTTTGGTGAAAAAAATCGATACGGGGGGGGTATACCCTAAAAATGAAAAAACCCAAACTTTGAAGGTCGATATCTCGGCTTCTATGGGAGCTATCGGGAAAATTCCAACGGTTTTCTCTTAGTTTCGTCATTCTGATTCCAACGAGACCATCCGCAAGGTCGTAGCTCTTCTAATAGCTGAGATATGGCATTTTTGATGCCCATTTTTGGCCTCAAAAACGGACGTCGAAAACGACTTTTTCAGGATTTTCAAAGTGCTCTCATTCCCTTAGTTCTGCTCGGATCCTGTTATAACCCGCTGTTTTCGTAATCTAGATGATCAGAATAAGTCGCTGGTATACTTAGTTTGATTTCGAAAAAATCAATTTTTGGTGAAAAAAATCGATACGGGGGGGTATACCCGAAAAATGAAAAAACCCAAACTTTGAAGGTCGATATCTCGGCTTCTGTAGCAGCTATCGGGAAAATTCCAACGGTTTTGTCTTAGTTTCGTCATTTTGATTCCAACGAGACCATCCGCAAGGTCGTAGCTCTTCTAATAGCTGAGATATGGCATTTTTGATGCCCATTTTTGGCCTCAAAAACGGACGTCGAAAACGACTTTTTCAGGATTTTCAAAGTGCTCTCATTCCCTTAGTTCTGCTCGGATCCTGTTATAACCCGGTGTTTTCGTAATCTAGATGATCAGAATAAGTCGCTGGTATACTTAGTTTGATTTCGAAAAAATCAATTTTTGGTGGAAAATATCGATACGGGGGGGTATACCCTAAAAATGAAAAAACCCAAACTTTGAAGGTCGATATCTCGGCTTCTATGGGAGCTATCGGGAAAATTCCAACGGTTTTGTCTTAGTTTCGTCATTTTGATTCCAACGAGACCATCCGCAAGGTCGTAGCTTTTCTAATAGCTGAGATATGGCATTTTTGATGCCCATTTTTGGCCTCAAAAACGGACGTCGAAAACGACTTTTTCAGGATTTTCAAAGTGCTCTCATTCCCTTAGTTCTGCTCGGATCCTGTTATAACCCGGTGTTTTCGTAATCTAGATGATCAGAATAAGTCGCTGGTATACTTAGTTTGATTTCGAAAAAATCAATTTTTGGTGGAAAATATCGATACGGAGGGGTATACCCTAAAAATGAAAAAACCCAAACTTTGAAGGTCGATATCTCGGCTTCTATGGGAGCTATCGGGAAAATTCCAACGGTTTTGTCTTAGTTTCGTCATTTTGATTCCAACGAGACCATCCGCAAGGTCGTAGCTTTTCTAATAGCTGAGATATGGCATTTTTGATGCCCATTTTTGGCCTCAAAAACGGACGTCGAAAACGACTTTTTCAGGATTTTCAAAGTGCTCTCATTCCCTTAGTTCTGCTCGGATCCTGTTATAACCCGGTGTTTTCGTAATCTAGATGATCAGAATAAGTCGCTGGTATACTTAGTTTGATTTCGAAAAAATCAATTTTTGGTGAAAAAAATCGATACGGGGGGGTATACCCTAAAAATGAAAAAACTCAAACTTTGAAGGTCGATATCTCGGCTTCTATGGGAGCTATCGGGAAAATTCCAACGGTTTTGTCTTAGTTTCGTCATTTTGATTCCAACGAGACCATCCGCAAGGTCGTAGCTTTTCTAATAGCTGAGATATGGCATTTTTGATGCCCATTTTTGGCCTCAAAAACGGACGTCGAAAACGACTTTTTCAGGATTTTCAAAGTGCTCTCATTCCCTTAGTTCTGCTCGGATCCTGTTATAACCCGGTGTTTTCGTAATCTAGATGATCAGAATAAGTCGCTGGTATACTTAGTTTGATTTCGAAAAAATCAATTTTTGGTGAAAAAAATCGATACGGGGGGGTATACCCTAAAAATGAAAAAACCCAAACTTTGAAGGTCGATATCTCGGCTTCTATGGGAGCTATCGGGAAAATTCCAACGGTTTTCTCTTAGTTTCGTCATTCTGATTCCAACGAGACCATCCGCAAGGTCGTAGCTCTTCTAATAGCTGAGATATGGCATTTTTGATGCCCATTTTTGGCCTCAAAAACGGACGTCGAAAACGACTTTTTCAGGATTTTCAAAGTGCTCTCATTCCCTTAGTTCTGCTCGGATCCTGTTATAACCCGGTGTTTTCGTAATCTAGATGATCCGAATAAGTCGCTGGTATACTTAGTTTGATTTCGAAAAAATCAATTTTTGGTGGAAAATATCGATACGGGGGGGTATACCCTAAAAATGAAAAAACCCAAACTTTGAAGGTCGATATCTCGGCTTCTATGGGAGCTATCGGGAAAATTCCAACGGTTTTGTCTTAGTTTCGTCATTTTGATTCCAACGAGACCATCCGCAAGGTCGTAGCTCTTCTAATAGCTGAGATATGGCATTTTTGATGCCCATTTTTGGCCTCAAAAACGGACGTCGAAAACGACTTTTTCAGGATTTTCAAAGTGCTCTCATTCCCTTAGTTCTGCTCGGATCCTGTTATAACCCGGTGTTTTCGTAATCTAGATGATCAGAATAAGTCGCTGGTATACTTAGTTTGATTTCGAAAAAATCAATTTTTGGTGAAAAAAATCGATACGGGAGGGTATACCCGAAAAATGAAAAAACCCAAACTTTGAAGGTCGATATCTCGGCTTCTGTAGCAGCTATCGGGAAAATTCCAACGGTTTTGTCTTAGTTTCGTCATTTTGATTCCAACGAGACCATCCGCAAGGTCGTAGCTCTTCTAATAGCTGAGATATGGCATTTTTGATGCCCATTTTTGGCCTCAAAAACGGACGTCGAAAACGACTTTTTCAGGATTTTCAAAGTGCTCTCATTCCCTTAGTTCTGCTCGGATCCTGTTATAACCCGGTGTTTTCGTAATCTAGATGATCAGAATAAGTCGCTGGTATACTTAGTTTGATTTCGAAAAAATCAATTTTTGGCGAAAAAAATCGATACGGGGGGGTATACCCGAAAAATGAAAAAACCCAAACTTTGAAGGTCGATATCTCGGCTTCTATGGCAGCTATCGGGAAAATTCCAACGGTTTTGTCTTAACTTCGTCATTCTGATTCCAACGAGACCATCCGCAAGGTCGTAGCTCTTCTAATAGCTGAGATATGGCATTTTTGATGCCCATTTTTGGCCTCAAAAACGGACGTCAAAAAAGGCCTTTTTCAGGATTTTCAAAGTGCTCTCATTCCCTTAGTTCTGCTCGGATCCTGTTATAACCCGGTGTTTTCGTAATCTAGATGATCAGAATAAGTCGCTGGTATACTTAGTTTGATTTCGAAAAAATCAATTTTTGGTGAAAAAAATCGATACGGGGGGGTATACCCGAAAAATGAAAAAACCCAAACTTTGAAGGTCGATATCTCGGCTTCTGTAGCAGCTATCGGGAAAATTCCCACGGTTTTGTCTTAGTTTCGTCATTTTGATTCCAACGAGACCATCCGCAAGGTCGTAGCTCTTCTAATAGCTGAGATATGGCATTTTTGATGCCCATTTTTGGCCTCAAAAACGGACGTCAAAAAAGGCCTTTTTCAGGATTTTCAAAGTGCTCTCATTCCCTTAGTTCTGCTCGGATCCTGTTATAACCCGGTGTTTTCGTAATCTAGATGATCAGAATAAGTCGCTGGTATACTTAGTTTGATTTCGAAAAAATCAATTTTTGGTGAAAAAAATCGATACGGGGGGGTATACCCGAAAAATGAAAAAACCCAAACTTTGAAGGTCGATATCTCGGCTTCTGTAGCAGCTATCGGGAAAATTCCCACGGTTTTGTCTTAGTTTCGTCATTTTGATTCCAACGAGACCATCCGCAAGGTCGTAGCTCTTCTAATAGCTGAGATATGGCATTTTTGATGCCCATTTTTGGCCTCAAAAACGGACGTCAAAAAAGGCCTTTTTCAGGATTTTCAAAGTGCTCTCATTCCCTTAGTTCTGCTCGGATCCTGTTATAACCCGGTGTTTTCGTAATCTAGATGATCAGAATAAGTCGCTGGTATACTTAGTTTGATTTCGAAAAAATCAATTTTTGGTGAAAAAAATCGATACGGGGGGGTATACCCGAAAAATGAAAAAACCCAAACTTTGAAGGTCGATATCTCGGCTTCTGTAGCAGCTATCGGGAAAATTCCAACGGTTTTGTCTTAACTTCGTCATTCTGATTCCAACGAGACCATCCGCAAGGTCGTAGCTCTTCTAATAGCTGAGATATGGCATTTTTGATGCCCATTTTTGGCCTCAAAAACGGACGTCGAAAACGACTTTTTCAGGATTTTCAAAGTGCTCTCATTCCCTTAGTTCTGCTCGGATCTTGTTATAACCCGGTGTTTTCGTAATCTAGATGATCAGAATAAGTCGCTGGTATACTTAGTTTGATTTCGAAAAAATCAATTTTTGGTGGAAAATATCGATACGGGGGGGTATACCCTAAAAATGAAAAAACCCAAACTTTGAAGGTCGATATCTCGGCTTCTATGGGAGCTATCGGGAAAATTCCAACGGTTTTGTCTTAGTTTCGTCATTTTGATTCCAACGAGACCATCCGCAAGGTCGTAGCTTTTCTAATAGCTGAGATATGGCATTTTTGATGCCCATTTTTGGCCTCAAAAACGGACGTCGAAAACGACTTTTTCAGGATTTTCAAAGTGCTCTCATTCCCTTAGTTCTGCTCGGATCCTGTTATAACCCGGTGTTTTCGTAATCTAGATGATCAGAATAAGTCGCTGGTATACTTAGTTTGATTTCGAAAAAATCAATTTTTGGTGAAAAAAATCGATACGGGGGGGTATACCCGAAAAATGAAAAAACCCAAACTTTGAAGGTCGATATCTCGGCTTCTGTAGCAGCTATCGGGAAAATTCCAACGGTTTTGTCTTAGTTTCGTCATTTTGATTCCAACGAGACCATCCGCAAGATCGTAGCTTTTCTAATAGCTGAGATATGGCATTTTTGATGCCCATTTTTGGCCTCAAAAACGGACGTCGAAAACGACTTTTTCAGGATTTTCAAAGTGCTCTCATTCCCTTAGTTCTGCTCGGATCCTGTTATAACCCGGTGTTTTCGTAATCTAGATGATCAGAATAAGTCGCTGGTATACTTAGTTTGATTTCGAAAAAATCAATTTTTGGTGAAAAAAATCGATACGGGGGGGTATACCCGAAAAATGAAAAAACCCAAACTTTGAAGGTCGATATCTCGGCTTCTGTAGCAGCTATCGGGAAAATTCCAACGGTTTTGTCTTAGTTTCGTCATTTTGATTCCAACGAGACCATCCGCAAGGTCGTAGCTCTTCTAATAGCTGAGATATGGCATTTTTGATGCCCATTTTTGGCCTCAAAAACGGACGTCGAAAACGACTTTTTCAGGATTTTCAAAGTGCTCTCATTCCCTTAGTTCTGCTCGGATCCTGTTATAACCCGGTGTTTTCGTAATCTAGATGATCAGAATAAGTCGCTGGTATACTTAGTTTGATTTCGAAAAAATCAATTTTTGGTGAAAAAAATCGATACGGGGGGGTATACCCTAAAAATGAAAAAACCCAAACTTTGAAGGTCGATATCTCGGCTTCTATGGGAGCTATCGGGAAAATTCCAACGGTTTTGTCTTAGTTTCGTCATTTTGATTCCAACGAGACCATCCGCAAGGTCGTAGCTTTTCTAATAGCTGAGATATGGCATTTTTGATGCCCATTTTTGGCCTCAAAAACGGACGTCGAAAACGACTTTTTCAGGATTTTCAAAGTGCTCTCATTCCCTTAGTTCTGCTCGGATCTTGTTATAACCCGGTGTTTTCGTAATCTAGATGATCAGAATAAGTCGCTGGTATACTTAGTTTGATTTCGAAAAAATCAATTTTTGGTGGAAAATATCGATACGGGGGGGTATACCCTAAAAATGAAAAAACCCAAACTTTGAAGGTCGATATCTCGGCTTCTATGGGAGCTATCGGGAAAATTCCAACGGTTTTGTCTTAGTTTCGTCATTTTGATTCCAACGAGACCATCCGCAAGGTCGTAGCTTTTCTAATAGCTGAGATATGGCATTTTTGATGCCCATTTTTGGCCTCAAAAACGGACGTCGAAAACGACTTTTTCAGGATTTTCAAAGTGCTCTCATTCCCTTAGTTCTGCTCGGATCCTGTTATAACCCGGTGTTTTCGTAATCTAGATGATCAGAATAAGTCGCTGGTATACTTAGTTTGATTTCGAAAAAATCAATTTTTGGTGAAAAAAATCGATACGGGGGGGTATACCCGAAAAATGAAAAAACCCAAACTTTGAAGGTCGATATCTCGGCTTCTGTAGCAGCTATCGGGAAAATTCCAACGGTTTTGTCTTAGTTTCGTCATTTTGATTCCAACGAGACCATCCGCAAGGTCGTAGCTTTTCTAATAGCTGAGATATGGCATTTTTGATGCCCATTTTTGGCCTCAAAAACGGACGTCGAAAACGACTTTTTCAGGATTTTCAAAGTGCTCTCATTCCCTTAGTTCTGCTCGGATCCTGTTATAACCCGGTGTTTTCGTAATCTAGATGATCAGAATAAGTCGCTGGTATACTTAGTTTGATTTCGAAAAAATCAATTTTTGGTGAAAAAAATCGATACGGGGGGGGTATACCCGAAAAATGAAAAAACCCAAACTTTGAAGGTCGATATCTCGGCTTCTGTAGCAGCTATCGGGAAAATTCCAACGGTTTTGTCTTAGTTTCGTCATTTTGATTCCAACGAGACCATCCGCAAGGTCGTAGCTCTTCTAATAGCTGAGATATGGCATTTTTGATGCCCATTTTTGGCCTCAAAAACGGACGTCGAAAACGACTTTTTCAGGATTTTCAAAGTGCTCTCATTCCCTTAGTTCTGCTCGGATCCTGTTATAACCCGGTGTTTTCGTAATCTAGATGATCAGAATAAGTCGCTGGTATAATCAATACTTAAATCAATTTTTGGTGGAAAATATCGATACGGGGGGGTATACCCTAAAAATGAAAAAACCCAAACTTTGAAGGTCGATATCTCGGCTTCTATGGGAGCTATCGGGAAAATTCCAACGGTTTTGTCTTAGTTTCGTCATTTTGATTCCAACGAGACCATCCGCAAGGTCGTAGCTTTTCTAATAGCTGAGATATGGCATTTTTGATGCCCATTTTTGGCCTCAAAAACGGACGTCGAAAACGACTTTTTCAGGATTTTCAAAGTGCTCTCATTCCCTTAGTTCTGCTCGGATCCTGTTATAACCCGGTGTTTTCGTAATCTAGATGATCAGAATAAGTCGCTGGTATACTTAGTTTGATTTCGAAAAAATCAATTTTTGGTGAAAAAAATCGATACGGGGGGGTATACCCGAAAAATGAAAAAACCCAAACTTTGAAGGTCGATATCTCGGCTTCTGTAGCAGCTATCGGGAAAATTCCAACGGTTTTGTCTTAGTTTCGTCATTTTGATTCCAACGAGACCATCCGCAAGGTCGTAGCTCTTCTAATAGCTGAGATATGGCATTTTTGATGCCCATTTTTGGCCTCAAAAACGGACGTCGAAAACGACTTTTTCAGGATTTTCAAAGTGCTCTCATTCCCTTAGTTCTGCTCGGATCCTGTTATAACCCGGTGTTTTCGTAATCTAGATGATCAGAATAAGTCGCTGGTATACTTAGTTTGATTTCGAAAAAATCAATTTTTGGTGGAAAATATCGATACGGGGGGGTATACCCGAAAAATGAAAAAACCCAAACTTTGAAGGTCGATATCTCGGCTTCTGTAGCAGCTATCGGGAAAATTCCAACGGTTTTGTCTTAGTTTCGTCATTTTGATTCCAACGAGACCATCCGCAAGGTCGTAGCTCTTCTAATAGCTGAGATATGGCATTTTTGATGCCCATTTTTGGCCTCAAAAACGGACGTCGAAAACGACTTTTTCAGGATTTTCAAAGTGCTCTCATTCCCTTAGTTCTGCTCGGATCCTGTTATAACCCGGTGTTTTCGTAATCTAGATGATCAGAATAAGTCGCTGGTATACTTAGTTTGATTTCGAAAAAATCAATTTTTGGTGAAAAAAATCGATACGGGGGGGTATACCCTAAAAATGAAAAAACCCAAACTTTGAAGGTCGATATCTCGGCTTCTATGGGAGCTATCGGGAAAATTCCAACGGTTTTGTCTTAGTTTCGTCATTTTGATTCCAACGAGACCATCCGCAAGGTCGTAGCTTTTCTAATAGCTGAGATATGGCATTTTTGATGCCCATTTTTGGCCTCAAAAACGGACGTCGAAAACGACTTTTTCAGGATTTTCAAAGTGCTCTCATTCCCTTAGTTCTGCTCGGATCCTGTTATAACCCGGTGTTTTCGTAATCTAGATGATCAGAATAAGTCGCTGGTATACTTAGTTTGATTTCGAAAAAATCAATTTTTGGTGAAAAAAATCGATACGGGGGGGTATACCCTAAAAATGAAAAAACTCAAACTTTGAAGGTCGATATCTCGGCTTCTATGGGAGCTATCGGGAAAATTCCAACGGTTTTGTCTTAGTTTCGTCATTTTGATTCCAACGAGACCATCCGCAAGGTCGTAGCTTTTCTAATAGCTGAGATATGGCATTTTTGATGCCCATTTTTGGCCTCAAAAACGGACGTCGAAAACGACTTTTTCAGGATTTTCAAAGTGCTCTCATTCCCTTAGTTCTGCTCGGATCCTGTTATAACCCGGTGTTTTCGTAATCTAGATGATCAGAATAAGTCGCTGGTATACTTAGTTTGATTTCGAAAAAATCAATTTTTGGTGAAAAAAATCGATACGGGGGGGTATACCCGAAAAATGAAAAAACCCAAACTTTGAAGGTCGATATCTCGGCTTCTGTAGCAGCTATCGGGAAAATTCCAACGGTTTTGTCTTAGTTTCGTCATTTTGATTCCAACGAGACCATCCGCAAGGTCGTAGCTCTTCTAATAGCTGAGATATGGCATTTTTGATGCCCATTTTTGGCCTCAAAAACGGACGTCGAAAACGACTTTTTCAGGATTTTCAAAGTGCTCTCATTCCCTTAGTTCTGCTCGGATCCTGTTATAACCCGGTGTTTTCGTAATCTAGATGATCAGAATAAGTCGCTGGTATAATCAATACTTAAATCAATTTTTGGTGGAAAATATCGATACGGGGGGGTATACCCTAAAAATGAAAAAACCCAAACTTTGAAGGTCGATATCTCGGCTTCTATGGGAGCTATCGGGAAAATTCCAACGGTTTTGTCTTAGTTTCGTCATTTTGATTCCAACGAGACCATCCGCAAGGTCGTAGCTTTTCTAATAGCTGAGATATGGCATTTTTGATGCCCATTTTTGGCCTCAAAAACGGACGTCGAAAACGACTTTTTCAGGATTTTCAAAGTGCTCTCATTCCCTTAGTTCTGCTCGGATCCTGTTATAACCCGGTGTTTTCGTAATCTAGATGATCAGAATAAGTCGCTGGTATACTTAGTTTGATTTCGAAAAAATCAATTTTTGGTGGAAAATATCGATACGGGGGGGTATACCCTAAAAATGAAAAAACCCAAACTTTGAAGGTCAATATCTCGGCTTCTATGGGAGCTATCGGGAAAATTCCAACGGTTTTGTCTTAGTTTCGTCATTCTGATTCCAACGAGACCATCCGCAAGCTCGTAGCTCTTCTAATAGCTGAGATATGGCATTTTTGATGCCCATTTTTGGCCTCAAAAACGGACGTCGAAAACGACTTTTTCAGGATTTTCAAAGTGCTCTCATTCCCTTAGTTCTGCTCGGATCCTGTTATAACCCGGTGTTTTCGTAATCTAGATGATCAGAATAAGTCGCTGGTATACTTAGTTTGATTTCGAAAAAATCAATTTTTGGTGAAAAAAATCGATACGGGGGGGTATACCCGAAAAATGAAAAAACCCAAACTTTGAAGGTCGATATCTCGGCTTCTGTAGCAGCTATCGGGAAAATTCCAACGGTTTTGTCTTAGTTTCGTCATTTTGATTCCAACGAGACCATCCGCAAGGTCGTAGCTCTTCTAATAGCTGAGATATGGCATTTTTGATGCCCATTTTTGGCCTCAAAAACGGACGTCGAAAACGACTTTTTCAGGATTTTCAAAGTGCTCTCATTCCCTTAGTTCTGCTCGGATCTTGTTATAACCCGGTGTTTTCGTAATCTAGATGATCAGAATAAGTCGCTGGTATACTTAGTTTGATTTCGAAAAAATCAATTTTTGGTGGAAAATATCGATACGGGGGGGTATACCCTAAAAATGAAAAAACCCAAACTTTGAAGGTCGATATCTCGGCTTCTATGGGAGCTATCGGGAAAATTCCAACGGTTTTGTCTTAGTTTCGTCATTCTGATTCAAACGAGACCATCCGCAAGGTCGTAGCTCTTCTAATAGCTGAAATATGGCATTTTTGATGCCCATTTTTGGCCTCGAAAACGACTTTTTCAGGATTTTCAAAGTGCTCTCATTCCCTTAGTTCTGCTCGGATCTTGTTATAACCCGGTGTTTTCGTAATCTAGATGATCAGAATAAGTCGCTGGTATACTTAGTTTGATTTCGAAAAAATCAATTTTTGGTGGAAAATATCGATACGGGGGGGTATACCCTAAAAATGAAAAAACCCAAACTTTGAAGGTCGATATCTCGGCTTCTATGGGAGCTATCGGGAAAATTCCAACGGTTTTGTCTTAGTTTCGTCATTTTGATTCCAACGAGACCATCCGCAAGGTCGTAGCTCTTCTAATAGCTGAGATATGGCATTTTTGATGCCCATTTTTGGCCTCAAAAACGGACGTCGAAAACGACTTTTTCAGGATTTTCAAAGTGCTCTCATTCCCTTAGTTCTGCTCGGATCTTGTTATAACCCGGTGTTTTCGTAATCTAGATGATCAGAATAAGTCGCTGGTATACTTAGTTTGATTTCGAAAAAATCAATTTTTGGTGGAAAATATCGATACGGGGGGGTATACCCTAAAAATGAAAAAACCCAAACTTTGAAGGTCGATATCTCGGCTTCTATGGGAGCTATCGGGAAAATTCCAACGGTTTTGTCTTAGTTTCGTAATTCTGATTCCAACGAGACCATCCGCAAGGTCGTAGCTCTTCTAATAGCTGAGATATGGCATTTTTGATGCCCATTTTTGGCCTCAAAAACGGACGTCGAAAACGACTTTTTCAGGATTTTCAAAGTGCTCTCATTCCCTTAGTTCTGCTCGGATCCTGTTATAACCCGGTGTTTTCGTAATCTAGATGATCAGAATAAGTCGCTGGTATACTTAGTTTGATTTCGAAAAAATCAATTTTTGGTGGAAAATATCGATACGGGGGGGTATACCCTAAAAATGAAAAAACCCAAACTTTGAAGGTCGATATCTCGGCTTCTATGGGAGCTATCGGGAAAATTCCAACGGTTTTGTCTTAGATTAGATTTGATTAGAGTTTGATTTCGAAAAAATCAATTTTTGGTGGAAAATATCGATACGGGGGGGTATACCCTAAAAATGAAAAAACCCAAACTTTGAAGGTCGATATCTCGGCTTCTATGGGAGCTATCGGGAAAATTCCAACGGTTTTGTCTTAGTTTCGTCATTCTGATTCCAACGAGACCATCCGCAAGGTCGTAGCTCTTCTAATAGCTGAGATATGGCATTTTTGATGCCCATTTTTGGCCTCAAAAACGGACGTCGAAAACGACTTTTTCAGGATTTTCAAAGTGCTCTCATTCCCTTAGTTCTGCTCGGATCCTGTTATAACCCGGTGTTTTCGTAATCTAGATGATCAGAATAAGTCGCTGGTATACTTAGTTTGATTTCGAAAAAATCAATTTTTGGTGAAAAAAAATCGATACGGGGGGGTATACCCGAAAAATGAAAAAACTCAAACTTTGAAGGTCGATATCTCGGCTTCTGTAGCAGCTATCGGGAAAATTCCAACGGTTTTGTCTTAGTTTCGTCATTTTGATTCCAACGAGACCATCCGCAAGGTCGTAGCTCTTCTAATAGCTGAGATATGGCATTTTTGATGCCCATTTTTGGCCTCAAAAACGGACGTCGAAAACGACTTTTTCAGGATTTTCAAAGTGCTCTCATTCCCTTAGTTCTGCTCGGATCTTGTTATAACCCGGTGTTTTCGTAATCTAGATGATCAGAATAAGTCGCTGGTATACTTAGTTTGATTTCGAAAAAATCAATTTTTGGTGGAAAATATCGATACGGGGGGGTATACCCTAAAAATGAAAAAACCCAAACTTTGAAGGTCGATATCTCGGCTTCTATGGGAGCTATCGGGAAAATTCCAACGGTTTTGTCTTAGTTTCGTAATTCTGATTCCAACGAGACCATCCGCAAGGTCGTAGCTCTTCTAATAGCTGAGATATGGCATTTTTGATGCCCATTTTTGGCCTCAAAAACGGACGTCGAAAACGACTTTTTCAGGATTTTCAAAGTGCTCTCATTCCCTTAGTTCTGCTCGGATCCTGTTATAACCCGGTGTTTTCGTAATCTAGATGATCAGAATAAGTCGCTGGTATACTTAGTTTGATTTCGAAAAAATCAATTTTTGGTGGAAAATATCGATACGGGGGGGTATACCCTAAAAATGAAAAAACCCAAACTTTGAAGGTCGATATCTCGGCTTCTATGGGAGCTATCGGGAAAATTCCAACGGTTTTGTCTTAGTTTCGTCATTTTGATTCCAACGAGACCATCCGCAAGGTCGTAGCTTTTCTAATAGCTGAGATATGGCATTTTTGATGCCCATTTTTGGCCTCAAAAACGGACGTCGAAAACGACTTTTTCAGGATTTTCAAAGTGCTCTCATTCCCTTAGTTCTGCTCGGATCCTGTTATAACCCGGTGTTTTCGTAATCTAGATGATCAGAATAAGTCGCTGGTATACTTAGTTTGATTTCGAAAAAATCAATTTTTGGTGAAAAAAATCGATACGGGGGGGTATACCCGAAAAATGAAAAAACCCAAACTTTGAAGGTCGATATCTCGGCTTCTGTAGCAGCTATCGGGAAAATTCCAACGGTTTTGTCTTAGTTTCGTCATTTTGATTCCAACGAGACCATCCGCATGGTCGTAGCTCTTCTAATAGCTGAGATATGGCATTTTTGATGCCCATTTTTGGCCTCAAAAACGGACGTCGAAAACGACTTTTTCAGGATTTTCAAAGTGCTCTCATTCCCTTAGTTCCGCTCGGATCCTGTTATAACCCGGTGTTTTCGTAATCTAGATGATCAGAATAAGTCGCTGGTATACTTAGTTTGATTTCGAAAAAATCAATTTTTGGTGGAAAATATCGATACGGGGGGGTATACCCTAAAAATGAAAAAACCCAAACTTTGAAGGTCGATATCTCGGCTTCTATGGGAGCTATCGGGAAAATTCCAACGGTTTTGTCTTAGTTTCGTCATTTTGATTCCAACGAGACCATCCGCAAGGTCGTAGCTTTTCTAATAGCTGAGATATGGCATTTTTGATGCCCATTTTTGGCCTCAAAAACGGACGTCGAAAACGACTTTTTCAGGATTTTCAAAGTGCTCTCATTCCCTTAGTTCTGCTCGGATCCTGTTATAACCCGGTGTTTTCGTAATCTAGATGATCAGAATAAGTCGCTGGTATACTTAGTTTGATTTCGAAAAAATCAATTTTTGGTGAAAAAAATCGATACGGGGGGGTATACCCGAAAAATGAAAAAACCCAAACTTTGAAGGTCGATATCTCGGCTTCTGTAGCAGCTATCGGGAAAATTCCAACGTCTTTGTCTTAGTTTCGTCATTTTGATTCCAACTAGACCATCCGCAAGGTCGTAGCTCTTCTAATAGCTGAGATATGGCATTTTTGATGCCCATTTTTGGCCTCAAAAACGGACGTCGAAAACGACTTTTTCAGGATTTTCAAAGTGCTCTCATTCCCTTAGTTCTGCTCGGATCCTGTTATAACCCGGTGTTTTCGTAATCTAGATGATCAGAATAAGTCGCTGGTATACTTAGTTTGATTTCGAAAAAATCAATTTTTGGTGGAAAATATCGATACGGGGGGGTATACCCTAAAAATGAAAAAACCCAAACTTTGAAGGTCGATATCTCGGCTTCTATGGGAGCTATCGGGAAAATTCCAACGGTTTTGTCTTAGTTTCGTCATTTTGATTCCAACGAGACCATCCGCAAGGTCGTAGCTTTTCTAATAGCTGAGATATGGCATTTTTGATGCCCATTTTTGGCCTCAAAAACGGACGTCGAAAACGACTTTTTCAGGATTTTCAAAGTGCTCTCATTCCCTTAGTTCTGCTCGGATCCTGTTATAACCCGGTGTTTTCGTAATCTAGATGATCAGAATAAGTCGCTGGTATACTTAGTTTGATTTCGAAAAAATCAATTTTTGGTGGAAAATATCGATACGGGGGGGTATACCCTAAAAATGAAAAAACCCAAACTTTGAAGGTCGATATCTCGGCTTCTATGGGAGCTATCGGGAAAATTCCAACGGTTTTGTCTTAGTTTCGTCATTTTGATTCCAACGAGACCATCCGCAAGGTCGTAGCTTTTCTAATAGCTGAGATATGGCATTTTTGATGCCCATTTTTGGCCTCAAAAACGGACGTCGAAAACGACTTTTTCAGGATTTTCAAAGTGCTCTCATTCCCTTAGTTCTGCTCGGATCCTGTTATAACCCGGTGTTTTCGTAATCTAGATGATCAGAATAAGTCGCTGGTATACTTAGTTTGATTTCGAAAAAATCAATTTTTGGTGAAAAAAATCGATACGGGGGGGTATACCCTAAAAATGAAAAAACTCAAACTTTGAAGGTCGATATCTCGGCTTCTATGGGAGCTATCGGGAAAATTCCAACGGTTTTGTCTTAGTTTCGTCATTTTGATTCCAACGAGACCATCCGCAAGGTCGTAGCTTTTCTAATAGCTGAGATATGGCATTTTTGATGCCCATTTTTGGCCTCTAAAACGGACGTCGAAAACGACTTTTTCAGGATTTTCAAAGTGCTCTCATTCCCTTAGTTCTGCTCGGATCCTGTTATAACCCGGTGTTTTCGTAATCTAGATGATCAGAATAAGTCGCTGGTATACTTAGTTTGATTTCGAAAAAATCAATTTTTGGTGAAAAAAATCGATACGGGGGGGTATACCCGAAAAATGAAAAAACCCAAACTTTGAAGGTCGATATCTCGGCTTCTGTAGCAGCTATCGGGAAAATTGTAACGGTTTTGTCTTAGTTTCGTCATTTTGATTCCAACGAGACCATCCGCAAGGTCGTAGCTCTTCTAATAGCTGAGATATGGCATTTTTGATGCCCATTTTTGGCCTCAAAAACGGACGTCGAAAACGACTTTTTCAGGATTTTCAAAGTGCTCTCATTCCCTTAGTTCTGCTCGGATCCTGTTATAACCCGGTGTTTTCGTAATCTAGATGATCAGAATAAGTCGCTGGTATACTTAGTTTGATTTCGAAAAAATCAATTTTTGGTGAAAAAAATCGATACGGGGGGGTATACCCTAAAAATGAAAAAACCCAAACTTTGAAGGTCGATATCTCGGCTTCTATGGGAGCTATCGGGAAAATTCCAACGGTTTTCTCTTAGTTTCGTCATTCTGATTCCAACGAGACCATCCGCAAGGTCGTAGCTCTTCTAATAGCTGAGATATGGCATTTTTGATGCCCATTTTTGGCCTCAAAAACGGACGTCGAAAACGACTTTTTCAGGATTTTCAAAGTGCTCTCATTCCCTTAGTTCTGCTCGGATCCTGTTATAACCCGGTGTTTTCGTAATCTAGATGATCAGAATAAGTCGCTGGTATACTTAGTTTGATTTCGAAAAAATCAATTTTTGGTGGAAAATATCGATACGGGGGGGTATACCCTAAAAATGAAAAAACCCAAACTTTGAAGGTCGATATCTCGGCTTCTATGGGAGCTATCGGGAAAATTCCAACGGTTTTGTCTTAGTTTCGTCATTTTGATTCCAACGAGACCATCCGCAAGGTCGTAGCTTTTCTAATAGCTGAGATATGGCATTTTTGATGCCCATTTTTGGCCTCAAAAACGGACGTCGAAAACGACTTTTTCAGGATTTTCAAAGTGCTCTCATTCCCTTAGTTCTGCTCGGATCCTGTTATAACCCGGTGTTTTCGTAATCTAGATGATCAGAATAAGTCGCTGGTATACTTAGTTTGATTTCGAAAAAATCAATTTTTGGTGAAAAAAATCGATACGGGGGGGTATACCCGAAAAATGAAAAAACCCAAACTTTGAAGGTCGATATCTCGGCTTCTGTAGCAGCTATCGGGAAAATTCCAACGGTTTTGTCTTAGTTTCGTCATTTTGATTCCAACTAGACCATCCGCAAGGTCGTAGCTCTTCTAATAGCTGAGATATGGCATTTTTGATGCCCATTTTTGGCCTCAAAAACGGACGTCGAAAACGACTTTTTCAGGATTTTCAAAGTGCTCTCATTCCCTTAGTTCTGCTCGGATCCTGTTATAACCCGGTGTTTTCGTAATCTAGATGATCAGAATAAGTCGCTGGTATACTTAGTTTGATTTCGAAAAAATCAATTTTTGGTGGAAAATATCGATACGGGGGGGTATACCCTAAAAATGAAAAAACCCAAACTTTGAAGGTCGATATCTCGGCTTCTATGGGAGCTATCGGGAAAATTCCAACGGTTTTGTCTTAGTTTCGTCATTTTGATTCCAACGAGACCATCCGCAAGGTCGTAGCTTTTCTAATAGCTGAGATATGGCATTTTTGATGCCCATTTTTGGCCTCAAAAACGGACGTCGAAAACGACTTTTTCAGGATTTTCAAAGTGCTCTCATTCCCTTAGTTCTGCTCGGATCCTGTTATAACCCGGTGTTTTCGTAATCTAGATGATCAGAATAAGTCGCTGGTATACTTAGTTTGATTTCGAAAAAATCAATTTTTGGTGGAAAATATCGATACGGGGGGGTATACCCGAAAAATGAAAAAACCCAAACTTTGAAGGTCGATATCTCGGCTTCTGTAGCAGCTATCGGGAAAATTCCAACGGTTTTGTCTTAGTTTCGTCATTTTGATTCCAACGAGACCATCCGCAAGGTCGTAGCTCTTCTAATAGCTGAGATATGGCATTTTTGATGCCCATTTTTGGCCTCAAAAACGGACGTCGAAAACGACTTTTTCAGGATTTTCAAAGTGCTCTCATTCCCTTAGTTCTGCTCGGATCCTGTTATAACCCGGTGTTTTCGTAATCTAGATGATCAGAATAAGTCGCTGGTATACTTAGTTTGATTTCGAAAAAATCAATTTTTGGTGAAAAAAATCGATACGGGGGGGTATACCCTAAAAATGAAAAAACCCAAACTTTGAAGGTCGATATCTCGGCTTCTATGGGAGCTATCGGGAAAATTCCAACGGTTTTCTCTTAGTTTCGTCATTCTGATTCCAACGAGACCATCCGCAAGGTCGTAGCTCTTCTAATAGCTGAGATATGGCATTTTTGATGCCCATTTTTGGCCTCAAAAACGGACGTCGAAAACGACTTTTTCAGGATTTTCAAAGTGCTCTCATTCCCTTAGTTCTGCTCGGATCCTGTTATAACCCGGTGTTTTCGTAATCTAGATGATCAGAATAAGTCGCTGGTATACTTAGTTTGATTTCGAAAAAATCAATTTTTGGTGGAAAATATCGATACGGGGGGGTATACCCTAAAAATGAAAAAACCCAAACTTTGAAGGTCGATATCTCGGCTTCTATGGGAGCTATCGGGAAAATTCCAACGGTTTTGTCTTAGTTTCGTCATTTTGATTCCAACGAGACCATCCGCAAGGTCGTAGCTTTTCTAATAGCTGAGATATGGCATTTTTGATGCCCATTTTTGGCCTCAAAAACGGACGTCGAAAACGACTTTTTCAGGATTTTCAAAGTGCTCTCATTCCCTTAGTTCTGCTCGGATCCTGTTATAACCCGGTGTTTTCGTAATCTAGATGATCAGAATAAGTCGCTGGTATACTTAGTTTGATTTCGAAAAAATCAATTTTTGGTGAAAAAAATCGATACGGGGGGGTATACCCGAAAAATGAAAAAACCCAAACTTTGAAGGTCGATATCTCGGCTTCTGTAGCAGCTATCGGGAAAATTCCAACGGTTTTGTCTTAGTTTCGTCATTTTGATTCCAACGAGACCATCCGCATGGTCGTAGCTCTTCTAATAGCTGAGATATGGCATTTTTGATGCCCATTTTTGGCCTCAAAAACGGACGTCGAAAACGACTTTTTCAGGATTTTCAAAGTGCTCTCATTCCCTTAGTTCCGCTCGGATCCTGTTATAACCCGGTGTTTTCGTAATCTAGATGATCAGAATAAGTCGCTGGTATACTTAGTTTGATTTCGAAAAAATCAATTTTTGGTGGAAAATATCGATACGGGGGGGTATACCCTAAAAATGAAAAAACCCAAACTTTGAAGGTCGATATCTCGGCTTCTATGGGAGCTATCGGGAAAATTCCAACGGTTTTGTCTTAGTTTCGTCATTTTGATTCCAACGAGACCATCCGCAAGGTCGTAGCTTTTCTAATAGCTGAGATATGGCATTTTTGATGCCCATTTTTGGCCTCAAAAACGGACGTCGAAAACGACTTTTTCAGGATTTTCAAAGTGCTCTCATTCCCTTAGTTCTGCTCGGATCCTGTTATAACCCGGTGTTTTCGTAATCTAGATGATCAGAATAAGTCGCTGGTATACTTAGTTTGATTTCGAAAAAATCAATTTTTGGTGAAAAAAATCGATACGGGGGGGTATACCCGAAAAATGAAAAAACCCAAACTTTGAAGGTCGATATCTCGGCTTCTGTAGCAGCTATCGGGAAAATTCCAACGGTTTTGTCTTAGTTTCGTCATTTTGATTCCAACTAGACCATCCGCAAGGTCGTAGCTCTTCTAATAGCTGAGATATGGCATTTTTGATGCCCATTTTTGGCCTCAAAAACGGACGTCGAAAACGACTTTTTCAGGATTTTCAAAGTGCTCTCATTCCCTTAGTTCTGCTCGGATCCTGTTATAACCCGGTGTTTTCGTAATCTAGATGATCAGAATAAGTCGCTGGTATACTTAGTTTGATTTCGAAAAAATCAATTTTTGGTGGAAAATATCGATACGGGGGGGTATACCCTAAAAATGAAAAAACCCAAACTTTGAAGGTCGATATCTCGGCT
Organism: Anthonomus grandis grandis; assembly: GCF_022605725.1. NCBI lineage: Eukaryota > Metazoa > Arthropoda > Insecta > Coleoptera > Curculionidae > Anthonomus > Anthonomus grandis. The sequence continues at coordinate 8,290,638 of NC_065565.1, forward strand.
TCTATGGGAGCTATCGGGAAAATTCCAACGGTTTTGTCTTAGTTTCGTCATTTTGATTCCAACGAGACCATCCGCAAGGTCGTAGCTTTTCTAATAGCTGAGATATGGCATTTTTGATGCCCATTTTTGGCCTCAAAAACGGACGTCGAAAACGACTTTTTCAGGATTTTCAAAGTGCTCTCATTCCCTTAGTTCTGCTCGGATCCTGTTATAACCCGGTGTTTTCGTAATCTAGATGATCAGAATAAGTCGCTGGTATACTTAGTTTGATTTCGAAAAAATCAATTTTTGGTGAAAAAAATCGATACGGGGGGGTATACCCGAAAAATGAAAAAACCCAAACTTTGAAGGTCGATATCTCGGCTTCTGTAGCAGCTATCGGGAAAATTCCAACGGTTTTGTCTTAGTTTCGTCATTTTGATTCCAACTAGACCATCCGCAAGGTCGTAGCTCTTCTAATAGCTGAGATATGGCATTTTTGATGCCCATTTTTGGCCTCAAAAACGGACGTCGAAAACGACTTTTTCAGGATTTTCAAAGTGCTCTCATTCCCTTAGTTCTGCTCGGATCCTGTTATAACCCGGTGTTTTCGTAATCTAGATGATCAGAATAAGTCGCTGGTATACTTAGTTTGATTTCGAAAAAATCAATTTTTGGTGGAAAATATCGATACGGGGAGGTATACCCTAAAAATGAAAAAACCCAAACTTTGAAGGTCGATATCTCGGCTTCTATGGGAGCTATCGGGAAAATTCCAACGGTTTTGTCTTAGTTTCGTCATTTTGATTCCAACGAGACCATCCGCAAGGTCGTAGCTTTTCTAATAGCTGAGATATGGCATTTTTGATGCCCATTTTTGGCCTCAAAAACGGACGTCGAAAACGACTTTTTCAGGATTTTCAAAGTGCTCTCATTCCCTTAGTTCTGCTCGGATCCTGTTATAACCCGGTGTTTTCGTAATCTAGATGATCAGAATAAGTCGCTGGTATACTTAGTTTGATTTCGAAAAAATCAATTTTTGGTGGAAAATATCGATACGGGGGGGTATACCCTAAAAATGAAAAAACCCAAACTTTGAAGGTCGATATCTCGGCTTCTATGGGAGCTATCGGGAAAATTCCAACGGTTTTGTCTTAGTTTCGTCATTTTGATTCCAACGAGACCATCCGCAAGGTCGTAGCTTTTCTAATAGCTGAGATATGGCATTTTTGATGCCCATTTTTGGCCTCAAAAACGGACGTCGAAAACGACTTTTTCAGGATTTTCAAAGTGCTCTCATTCCCTTAGTTCTGCTCGGATCCTGTTATAACCCGGTGTTTTCGTAATCTAGATGATCAGAATAAGTCGCTGGTATACTTAGTTTGATTTCGAAAAAATCAATTTTTGGTGAAAAAAATCGATACGGGGGGGTATACCCTAAAAATGAAAAAACTCAAACTTTGAAGGTCGATATCTCGGCTTCTATGGGAGCTATCGGGAAAATTCCAACGGTTTTGTCTTAGTTTCGTCATTTTGATTCCAACGAGACCATCCGCAAGGTCGTAGCTTTTCTAATAGCTGAGATATGGCATTTTTGATGCCCATTTTTGGCCTCAAAAACGGACGTCGAAAACGACTTTTTCAGGATTTTCAAAGTGCTCTCATTCCCTTAGTTCTGCTCGGATCCTGTTATAACCCGGTGTTTTCGTAATCTAGATGATCAGAATAAGTCGCTGGTATACTTAGTTTGATTTCGAAAAAATCAATTTTTGGTGAAAAAAATCGATACGGGGGGGTATACCCGAAAAATGAAAAAACCCAAACTTTGAAGGTCGATATCTCGGCTTCTGTAGCAGCTATCGGGAAAATTGTAACGGTTTTGTCTTAGTTTCGTCATTTTGATTCCAACGAGACCATCCGCAAGGTCGTAGCTCTTCTAATAGCTGAGATATGGCATTTTTGATGCCCATTTTTGGCCTCAAAAACGGACGTCGAAAACGACTTTTTCAGGATTTTCAAAGTGCTCTCATTCCCTTAGTTCTGCTCGGATCCTGTTATAACCCGGTGTTTTCGTAATCTAGATGATCAGAATAAGTCGCTGGTATACTTAGTTTGATTTCGAAAAAATCAATTTTTGGTGAAAAAAATCGATACGGGGGGGTATACCCTAAAAATGAAAAAACCCAAACTTTGAAGGTCGATATCTCGGCTTCTATGGGAGCTATCGGGAAAATTCCAACGGTTTTCTCTTAGTTTCGTCATTCTGATTCCAACGAGACCATCCGCAAGGTCGTAGCTCTTCTAATAGCTGAGATATGGCATTTTTGATGCCCATTTTTGGCCTCAAAAACGGACGTCGAAAACGACTTTTTCAGGATTTTCAAAGTGCTCTCATTCCCTTAGTTCTGCTCGGATCCTGTTATAACCCGGTGTTTTCGTAATCTAGATGATCAGAATAAGTCGCTGGTATACTTAGTTTGATTTCGAAAAAATCAATTTTTGGTGGAAAATATCGATACGGGGGGGTATACCCTAAAAATGAAAAAACCCAAACTTTGAAGGTCGATATCTCGGCTTCTATGGGAGCTATCGGGAAAATTCCAACGGTTTTGTCTTAGTTTCGTCATTTTGATTCCAACGAGACCATCCGCAAGGTCGTAGCTTTTCTAATAGCTGAGATATGGCATTTTTGATGCCCATTTTTGGCCTCAAAAACGGACGTCGAAAACGACTTTTTCAGGATTTTCAAAGTGCTCTCATTCCCTTAGTTCTGCTCGGATCCTGTTATAACCCGGTGTTTTCGTAATCTAGATGATCAGAATAAGTCGCTGGTATACTTAGTTTGATTTCGAAAAAATCAATTTTTGGTGAAAAAAATCGATACGGGGGGGTATACCCGAAAAATGAAAAAACCCAAACTTTGAAGGTCGATATCTCGGCTTCTGTAGCAGCTATCGGGAAAATTCCAACGGTTTTGTCTTAGTTTCGTCATTTTGATTCCAACTAGACCATCCGCAAGGTCGTAGCTCTTCTAATAGCTGAGATATGGCATTTTTGATGCCCATTTTTGGCCTCAAAAACGGACGTCGAAAACGACTTTTTCAGGATTTTCAAAGTGCTCTCATTCCCTTAGTTCTGCTCGGATCCTGTTATAACCCGGTGTTTTCGTAATCTAGATGATCAGAATAAGTCGCTGGTATACTTAGTTTGATTTCGAAAAAATCAATTTTTGGTGGAAAATATCGATACGGGGGGGTATACCCTAAAAATGAAAAAACCCAAACTTTGAAGGTCGATATCTCGGCTTCTATGGGAGCTATCGGGAAAATTCCAACGGTTTTGTCTTAGTTTCGTCATTTTGATTCCAACGAGACCATCCGCAAGGTCGTAGCTTTTCTAATAGCTGAGATATGGCATTTTTGATGCCCATTTTTGGCCTCAAAAACGGACGTCGAAAACGACTTTTTCAGGATTTTCAAAGTGCTCTCATTCCCTTAGTTCTGCTCGGATCCTGTTATAACCCGGTGTTTTCGTAATCTAGATGATCAGAATAAGTCGCTGGTATACTTAGTTTGATTTCGAAAAAATCAATTTTTGGTGAAAAAAATCGATACGGGGGGGTATACCCGAAAAATGAAAAAACCCAAACTTTGAAGGTCGATATCTCGGCTTCTGTAGCAGCTATCGGGAAAATTCCAACGGTTTTGTCTTAGTTTCGTCATTTTGATTCCAACGAGACCATCCGCAAGGTCGTAGCTCTTCTAATAGCTGAGATATGGCATTTTTGATGCCCATTTTTGGCCTCAAAAACGGACGTCGAAAACGACTTTTTCAGGATTTTCAAAGTGCTCTCATTCCCTTAGTTCTGCTCGGATCCTGTTATAACCCGGTGTTTTCGTAATCTAGATGATCAGAATAAGTCGCTGGTATACTTAGTTTGATTTCGAAAAAATCAATTTTTGGTGGAAAATATCGATACGGGGGGGTATACCCGAAAAATGAAAAAACCCAAACTTTGAAGGTCGATATCTCGGCTTCTGTAGCAGCTATCGGGAAAATTCCAACGGTTTTGTCTTAGTTTCGTCATTTTGATTCCAACGAGACCATCCGCAAGGTCGTAGCTCTTCTAATAGCTGAGATATGGCATTTTTGATGCCCATTTTTGGCCTCAAAAACGGACGTCGAAAACGACTTTTTCAGGATTTTCAAAGTGCTCTCATTCCCTTAGTTCTGCTCGGATCCTGTTATAACCCGGTGTTTTCGTAATCTAGATGATCAGAATAAGTCGCTGGTATACTTAGTTTGATTTCGAAAAAATCAATTTTTGGTGAAAAAAATCGATACGGGGGGGTATACCCTAAAAATGAAAAAACCCAAACTTTGAAGGTCGATATCTCGGCTTCTATGGGAGCTATCGGGAAAATTCCAACGGTTTTCTCTTAGTTTCGTCATTCTGATTCCAACGAGACCATCCGCAAGGTCGTAGCTCTTCTAATAGCTGAGATATGGCATTTTTGATGCCCATTTTTGGCCTCAAAAACGGACGTCAAAAAAGGCCTTTTTCAGGATTTTCAAAGTGCTCTCATTCCCTTAGTTCTGCTCGGATCCTGTTATAACCCGGTGTTTTCGTAATCTAGATGATCAGAATAAGTCGCTGGTATACTTAGTTTGATTTCGAAAAAATCAATTTTTGGTGGAAAATATCGATACGGGGGGGTATACCCTAAAAATGAAAAAACCCAAACTTTGAAGGTCGATATCTCGGCTTCTATGGGAGCTATCGGGAAAATTCCAACGGTTTTGTCTTAGTTTCGTCATTTTGATTCCAACGAGACCATCCGCAAGGTCGTAGCTCTTCTAATAGCTGAGATATGGCATTTTTGATGCCCATTTTTGGCCTCAAAAACGGACGTCGAAAACGACTTTTTCAGGATTTTCAAAGTGCTCTCATTCCCTTAGTTCTGCTCGGATCCTGTTATAACCCGGTGTTTTCGTAATCTAGATGATCAGAATAAGTCGCTGGTATACTTAGTTTGATTTCGAAAAAATCAATTTTTGGTGAAAAAAATCGATACGGGGGGGTATACCCTAAAAATGAAAAAACCCAAACTTTGAAGGTCGATATCTCGGCTTCTATGGGAGCTATCGGGAAAATTCCAACGGTTTTCTCTTAGTTTCGTCATTCTGATTCCAACGAGACCATCCGCAAGGTCGTAGCTCTTCTAATAGCTGAGATATGGCATTTTTGATGCCCATTTTTGGCCTCAAAAACGGACGTCGAAAACGACTTTTTCAGGATTTTCAAAGTGCTCTCATTCCCTTAGTTCCGCTCGGATCCTGTTATAACCCGGTGTTTTCGTAATCTAGATGATCAGAATAAGTCGCTGGTATACTTAGTTTGATTTCGAAAAAATCAATTTTTGGTGGAAAATATCGATACGGGGGGGTATACCCTAAAAATGAAAAAACCCAAACTTTGAAGGTCGATATCTCGGCTTCTATGGGAGCTATCGGGAAAATTCCAACGGTTTTGTCTTAGTTTCGTCATTTTGATTCCAACGAGACCATCCGCAAGGTCGTAGCTTTTCTAATAGCTGAGATATGGCATTTTTGATGCCCATTTTTGGCCTCAAAAACGGACGTCGAAAACGACTTTTTCAGGATTTTCAAAGTGCTCTCATTCCCTTAGTTCTGCTCGGATCCTGTTATAACCCGGTGTTTTCGTAATCTAGATGATCAGAATAAGTCGCTGGTATACTTAGTTTGATTTCGAAAAAATCAATTTTTGGTGAAAAAAATCGATACGGGGGGGTATACCCGAAAAATGAAAAAACCCAAACTTTGAAGGTCGATATCTCGGCTTCTGTAGCAGCTATCGGGAAAATTCCAACGGTTTTGTCTTAGTTTCGTCATTTTGATTCCAACTAGACCATCCGCAAGGTCGTAGCTCTTCTAATAGCTGAGATATGGCATTTTTGATGCCCATTTTTGGCCTCAAAAACGGACGTCGAAAACGACTTTTTCAGGATTTTCAAAGTGCTCTCATTCCCTTAGTTCTGCTCGGATCCTGTTATAACCCGGTGTTTTCGTAATCTAGATGATCAGAATAAGTCGCTGGTATACTTAGTTTGATTTCGAAAAAATCAATTTTTGGTGGAAAATATCGATACGGGGGGGTATACCCTAAAAATGAAAAAACCCAAACTTTGAAGGTCGATATCTCGGCTTCTATGGGAGCTATCGGGAAAATTCCAACGGTTTTGTCTTAGTTTCGTCATTTTGATTCCAACGAGACCATCCGCAAGGTCGTAGCTTTTCTAATAGCTGAGATATGGCATTTTTGATGCCCATTTTTGGCCTCAAAAACGGACGTCGAAAACGACTTTTTCAGGATTTTCAAAGTGCTCTCATTCCCTTAGTTCTGCTCGGATCCTGTTATAACCCGGTGTTTTCGTAATCTAGATGATCAGAATAAGTCGCTGGTATACTTAGTTTGATTTCGAAAAAATCAATTTTTGGTGAAAAAAATCGATACGGGGGGGTATACCCGAAAAATGAAAAAACCCAAACTTTGAAGGTCGATATCTCGGCTTCTGTAGCAGCTATCGGGAAAATTCCAACGGTTTTGTCTTAGTTTCGTCATTTTGATTCCAACGAGACCATCCGCAAGGTCGTAGCTCTTCTAATAGCTGAGATATGGCATTTTTGATGCCCATTTTTGGCCTCAAAAACGGACGTCGAAAACGACTTTTTCAGGATTTTCAAAGTGCTCTCATTCCCTTAGTTCTGCTCGGATCCTGTTATAACCCGGTGTTTTCGTAATCTAGATGATCAGAATAAGTCGCTGGTATACTTAGTTTGATTTCGAAAAAATCAATTTTTGGTGGAAAATATCGATACGGGGGGGTATACCCTAAAAATGAAAAAACCCAAACTTTGAAGGTCGATATCTCGGCTTCTATGGGAGCTATCGGGAAAATTCCAACGGTTTTGTCTTAGTTTCGTCATTTTGATTCCAACGAGACCATCCGCAAGGTCGTAGCTTTTCTAATAGCTGAGATATGGCATTTTTGATGCCCATTTTTGGCCTCAAAAACGGACGTCGAAAACGACTTTTTCAGGATTTTCAAAGTGCTCTCATTCCCTTAGTTCTGCTCGGATCCTGTTATAACCCGGTGTTTTCGTAATCTAGATGATCAGAATAAGTCGCTGGTATACTTAGTTTGATTTCGAAAAAATCAATTTTTGGTGAAAAAAATCGATACGGGGGGGTATACCCTAAAAATGAAAAAACTCAAACTTTGAAGGTCGATATCTCGGCTTCTATGGGAGCTATCGGGAAAATTCCAACGGTTTTGTCTTAGTTTCGTCATTTTGATTCCAACGAGACCATCCGCAAGGTCGTAGCTTTTCTAATAGCTGAGATATGGCATTTTTGATGCCCATTTTTGGCCTCAAAAACGGACGTCGAAAACGACTTTTTCAGGATTTTCAAAGTGCTCTCATTCCCTTAGTTCTGCTCGGATCCTGTTATAACCCGGTGTTTTCGTAATCTAGATGATCAGAATAAGTCGCTGGTATACTTAGTTTGATTTCGAAAAAATCAATTTTTGGTGAAAAAAATCGATACGGGGGGGTATACCCGAAAAATGAAAAAACCCAAACTTTGAAGGTCGATATCTCGGCTTCTGTAGCAGCTATCGGGAAAATTCCAACGGTTTTGTCTTAGTTTCGTCATTTTGATTCCAACGAGACCATCCGCAAGGTCGTAGCTCTTCTAATAGCTGAGATATGGCATTTTTGATGCCCATTTTTGGCCTCAAAAACGGACGTCGAAAACGACTTTTTCAGGATTTTCAAAGTGCTCTCATTCCCTTAGTTCTGCTCGGATCCTGTTATAACCCGGTGTTTTCGTAATCTAGATGATCAGAATAAGTCGCTGGTATAATCAATACTTAAATCAATTTTTGGTGGAAAATATCGATACGGGGGGGTATACCCTAAAAATGAAAAAACCCAAACTTTGAAGGTCGATATCTCGGCTTCTATGGGAGCTATCGGGAAAATTCCAACGGTTTTGTCTTAGTTTCGTCATTTTGATTCCAACGAGACCATCCGCAAGGTCGTAGCTTTTCTAATAGCTGAGATATGGCATTTTTGATGCCCATTTTTGGCCTCAAAAACGGACGTCGAAAACGACTTTTTCAGGATTTTCAAAGTGCTCTCATTCCCTTAGTTCCGCTCGGATCCTGTTATAACCCGGTGTTTTCGTAATCTAGATGATCAGAATAAGTCGCTGGTATACTTAGTTTGATTTCGAAAAAATCAATTTTTGGTGGAAAATATCGATACGGGGGGGTATACCCTAAAAATGAAAAAACCCAAACTTTGAAGGTCGATATCTCGGCTTCTATGGGAGCTATCGGGAAAATTCCAACGGTTTTGTCTTAGTTTCGTCATTCTGATTCAAACGAGACCATCCGCAAGGTCGTAGCTCTTCTAATAGCTGAAATATGGCATTTTTGATGCCCATTTTTGGCCTCGAAAACGACTTTTTCAGGATTTTCAAAGTGCTCTCATTCCCTTAGTTCTGCTCGGATCCTGTTATAACCCGGTGTTTTCGTAATCTGGATGATCAGAATAAGTCGCTGGTATACTTAGTTTGATTTCGAAAAAATCAATTTTTGGTGGAAAATATCGATACGGGGGGGTATACCCTAAAAATGAAAAAACCCAAACTTTGAAGGTCGATATCTCGGCTTCTATGGGAGCTATCGGGAAAATTCCAACGGTTTTGTCTTAGTTTCGTAATTCTGATTCCAACGAGACCATCCGCAAGGTCGTAGCTCTTCTAATAGCTGAGATATGGCATTTTTGATGCCCATTTTTGGCCTCAAAAACGGACGTCGAAAACGACTTTTTCAGGATTTTCAAAGTGCTCTCATTCCCTTAGTTCTGCTCGGATCCTGTTATAACCCGGTGTTTTCGTAATCTAGATGATCAGAATAAGTCGCTGGTATACTTAGTTTGATTTCGAAAAAATCAATTTTTGGTGGAAAATATCGATACGGGGGGGTATACCCTAAAAATGAAAAAACCCAAACTTTGAAGGTCGATATCTCGGCTTCTATGGGAGCTATCGGGAAAATTCCAACGGTTTTGTCTTAGTTTCGTCATTTTGATTCCAACGAGACCATCCGCAAGGTCGTAGCTTTTCTAATAGCTGAGATATGGCATTTTTGATGCCCATTTTTGGCCTCAAAAACGGACGTCGAAAACGACTTTTTCAGGATTTTCAAAGTGCTCTCATTCCCTTAGTTCTGCTCGGATCCTGTTATAACCCGGTGTTTTCGTAATCTAGATGATCAGAATAAGTCGCTGGTATACTTAGTTTGATTTCGAAAAAATCAATTTTTGGTGAAAAAAATCGATACGGGGGGGTATACCCGAAAAATGAAAAAACCCAAACTTTGAAGGTCGATATCTCGGCTTCTATGGGAGCTATCGGGAAAATTCCAACGGTTTTCTCTTAGTTTCGTCATTCTGATTCCAACGAGACCATCCGCAAGGTCGTAGCTCTTCTAATAGCTGAGATATGGCATTTTTGATGCCCATTTTTGGCCTCAAAAACGGACGTCGAAAACGACTTTTTCAGGATTTTCAAAGTGCTCTCATTCCCTTAGTTCTGCTCGGATCCTGTTATAACCCGGTGTTTTCGTAATCTAGATGATCAGAATAAGTCGCTGGTATACTTAGTTTGATTTCGAAAAAATCAATTTTTGGTGGAAAATATCGATACGGGGGGGTATACCCTAAAAATGAAAAAACCCAAACTTTGAAGGTCGATATCTCGGCTTCTATGGGAGCTATCGGGAAAATTCCAACGGTTTTGTCTTAGTTTCGTCATTTTGATTCCAACGAGACCATCCGCAAGGTCGTAGCTTTTCTAATAGCTGAGATATGGCATTTTTGATGCCCATTTTTGGCCTCAAAAACGGACGTCGAAAACGACTTTTTCAGGATTTTCAAAGTGCTCTCATTCCCTTAGTTCTGCTCGGATCCTGTTATAACCCGGTGTTTTCGTAATCTAGATGATCAGAATAAGTCGCTGGTATACTTAGTTTGATTTCGAAAAAATCAATTTTTGGTGAAAAAAATCGATACGGGGTGGTATACCCGAAAAATGAAAAAACCCAAACTTTGAAGGTCGATATCTCGGCTTCTGTAGCAGCTATCGGGAAAATTCCAACGGTTTTGTCTTAGTTTCGTCATTTTGATTCCAACGAGACCATCCGCAAGGTCGTAGCTCTTCTAATAGCTGAGATATGGCATTTTTGATGCCCATTTTTGGCCTCAAAAACGGACGTCGAAAACGACTTTTTCAGGATTTTCAAAGTGCTCTCATTCCCTTAGTTCTGCTCGGATCCTGTTATAACCCGGTGTTTTCGTAATCTAGATGATCAGAATAAGTCGCTGGTATACTTAGTTTGATTTCGAAAAAATCAATTTTTGGTGGAAAATATCGATACGGGGGGGTATACCCTAAAAATGAAAAAATCCAAACTTTGAAGGTCGATATCTCGGCTTCTATGGGAGCTATCGGGAAAATTCCAACGGTTTTGTCTTAGTTTCGTCATTTTGATTCCAACGAGACCATCCGCAAGGTCGTAGCTTTTCTAATAGCTGAGATATGGCATTTTTGATGCCCATTTTTGGCCTCAAAAACGGACGTCGAAAACGACTTTTTCAGGATTTTCAAAGTGCTCTCATTCCCTTAGTTCTGCTCGGATCCTGTTATAACCCGGTGTTTTCGTAATCTAGATGATCAGAATAAGTCGCTGGTATACTTAGTTTGATTTCGAAAAAATCAATTTTTGGTGAAAAAAATCGATACGGGGGGGTATACCCTAAAAATGAAAAAACCCAAACTTTGAAGGTCGATATCTCGGCTTCTATGGGAGCTATCGGGAAAATTCCAACGGTTTTGTCTTAGTTTCGTCATTTTGATTCCAACGAGACCATCCGCAAGGTCGTAGCTTTTCTAATAGCTGAGATATGGCATTTTTGATGCCCATTTTTGGCCTCAAAAACGGACGTCGAAAACGACTTTTTCAGGATTTTCAAAGTGCTCTCATTCCCTTAGTTCTGCTCGGATCCTGTTATAACCCGGTGTTTTCGTAATCTAGATGATCAGAATAAGTCGCTGGTATACTTAGTTTGATTTCGAAAAAATCAATTTTTGGTGAAAAAAATCGATACGGGGGGGTATACCCGAAAAATGAAAAAACCCAAACTTTGAAGGTCGATATCCCGGCTTCTGTAGCAGCTATCGGGAAAATTCCAACGGTTTTGTCTTAGTTTCGTCATTCTGATTCCAACGAGACCATCCGCAAGGTCGTAGCTCTTCTAATAGCTGAGATATGGCATTTTTGATGCCCATTTTTGGCCTCAAAAACGGACGTCGAAAACGACTTTTTCAGGATTTTCAAAGTGCTCTCATTCCCTTAGTTCTGCTCGGATCCTGTTATAACCCGGTGTTTTCGTAATCTAGATGATCAGAATAAGTCGCTGGTATACTTAGTTTGATTTCGAAAAAATCAATTTTTGGTGGAAAATATCGATACGGGGGGGTATACCCTAAAAATGAAAAAACCCAAACTTTGAAGGTCGATATCTCGGCTTCTATGGGAGCTATCGGGAAAATTCCAACGGTTTTGTCTTAGTTTCGTCATTTTGATTCCAACGAGACCATCCGCAAGGTCGTAGCTTTTCTAATAGCTGAGATATGGCATTTTTGATGCCCATTTTTGGCCTCAAAAACGGACGTCGAAAACGACTTTTTCAGGATTTTCAAAGTGCTCTCATTCCCTTAGTTCTGCTCGGATCCTGTTATAACCCGGTGTTTTCGTAATCTAGATGATCAGAATAAGTCGCTGGTATACTTAGTTTGATTTCGAAAAAATCAATTTTTGGTGAAAAAAATCGATACGGGGGGGTATACCCGAAAAATGAAAAAACCCAAACTTTGAAGGTCGATATCTCGGCTTCTGTAGCAGCTATCGGAAAAATTCCAACGGTTTTGTCTTAGTTTCGTCATTTTGATTCCAACGAGACCATCCGCAAGGTCGTAGCTCTTCTAATAGCTGAGATATGGCATTTTTGATGCCCATTTTTGGCCTCAAAAACGGACGTCGAAAACGACTTTTTCAGGATTTTCAAAGTGCTCTCATTCCCTTAGTTCTGCTCGGATCCTGTTATAACCCGGTGTTTTCGTAATCTAGATGATCAGAATAAGTCGCTGGTATACTTAGTTTGATTTCGAAAAAATCAATTTTTGGTGGAAAATATCGATACGGGGGGGTATACCCTAAAAATGAAAATACCCAAACTTTGAAGGTCGATATCTCGGCTTCTATGGGAGCTATCGGGAAAATTCCAACGGTTTTGTCTTAGTTTCGTCATTCTGATTCCAACGAGACCATCCGCAAGCTCGTAGCTCTTCTAATAGCTGAGATATGGCATTTTTGATGCCCATTTTTGGCCTCAAAAACGGACGTCGAAAACGACTTTTTCAGGATTTTCAAAGTGCTCTCATTCCCTTAGTTCTGCTCGGATCCTGTTATAACCCGGTGTTTTCGTAATCTAGATGATCAGAATAAGTCGCTGGTATACTTAGTTTGATTTCGAAAAAATCAATTTTTGGTGAAAAAAATCGATACGGGGGGGTATACCCGAAAAATGAAAAAACCCAAACTTTGAAGGTCGATATCTCGGCTTCTGTAGCAGCTATCGGGAAAATTCCAACGGTTTTGTCTTAGTTTCGTCATTTTGATTCCAACGAGACCATCCGCAAGGTCGTAGCTCTTCTAATAGCTGAGATATGGCATTTTTGATGCCCATTTTTGGCCTCAAAAACGGACGTCGAAAACGACTTTTTCAGGATTTTCAAAGTGCTCTCATTCCCTTAGTTCTGCTCGGATCTTGTTATAACCCGGTGTTTTCGTAATCTAGATGATCAGAATAAGTCGCTGGTATACTTAGTTTGATTTCGAAAAAATCAATTTTTGGTGGAAAATATCGATACGGGGGGGTATACCCTAAAAATGAAAAAACCCAAACTTTGAAGGTCGATATCTCGGCTTCTATGGGAGCTATCGGGAAAATTCCAACGGTTTTGTCTTAGTTTCGTCATTCTGATTCAAACGAGACCATCCGCAAGGTCGTAGCTCTTCTAATAGCTGAAATATGGCATTTTTGATGCCCATTTTTGGCCTCGAAAACGACTTTTTCAGGATTTTCAAAGTGCTCTCATTCCCTTAGTTCTGCTCGGATCTTGTTATAACCCGGTGTTTTCGTAATCTAGATGATCAGAATAAGTCGCTGGTATACTTAGTTTGATTTCGAAAAAATCAATTTTTGGTGGAAAATATCGATACGGGGGGGTATACCCTAAAAATGAAAAAACCCAAACTTTGAAGGTCGATATCTCGGCTTCTATGGGAGCTATCGGGAAAATTCCAACGGTTTTGTCTTAGTTTCGTCATTTTGATTCCAACGAGACCATCCGCAAGGTCGTAGCTCTTCTAATAGCTGAGATATGGCATTTTTGATGCCCATTTTTGGCCTCAAAAACGGACGTCGAAAACGACTTTTTCAAGATTTTCAAAGTGCTCTCATTCCCTTAGTTCTGCTCGGATCTTGTTATAACCCGGTGTTTTCGTAATCTAGATGATCAGAATAAGTCGCTGGTATACTTAGTTTGATTTCGAAAAAATCAATTTTTGGTGGAAAATATCGATACGGGGGGGTATACCCTAAAAATGAAAAAACCCAAACTTTGAAGGTCGATATCTCGGCTTCTATGGGAGCTATCGGGAAAATTCCAACGGTTTTGTCTTAGTTTCGTAATTCTGATTCCAACGAGACCATCCGCAAGGTCGTAGCTCTTCTAATAGCTGAGATATGGCATTTTTGATGCCCATTTTTGGCCTCAAAAACGGACGTCGAAAACGACTTTTTCAGGATTTTCAAAGTGCTCTCATTCCCTTAGTTCTGCTCGGATCCTGTTATAACCCGGTGTTTTCGTAATCTAGATGATCAGAATAAGTCGCTGGTATACTTAGTTTGATTTCGAAAAAATCAATTTTTGGTGGAAAATATCGATACGGGGGGGTATACCCTAAAAATGAAAAAACCCAAACTTTGAAGGTCGATATCTCGGCTTCTATGGGAGCTATCGGGAAAATTCCAACGGTTTTGTCTTAGTTTCGTCATTTTGATTCCAACGAGACCATCCGCAAGGTCGTAGCTTTTCTAATAGCTGAGATATGGCATTTTTGATGCCCATTTTTGGCCTCAAAAACGGACGTCGAAAACGACTTTTTCAGGATTTTCAAAGTGCTCTCATTCCCTTAGTTCTGCTCGGATCCTGTTATAACCCGGTGTTTTCGTAATCTAGATGATCAGAATAAGTCGCTGGTATACTTAGTTTGATTTCGAAAAAATCAATTTTTGGTGGAAAATATCGATACGGGGGGGTATACCCTAAAAATGAAAAAACCCAAACTTTGAAGGTCGATATCTCGGCTTCTATGGGAGCTATCGGGAAAATTCCAACGGTTTTGTCTTAGTTTCGTCATTTTGATTCCAACGAGAGCATCCGCAAGGTCGTAGCTTTTCTAATAGCTGAGATATGGCATTTTTGATGCCCATTTTTGGCCTCAAAAACGGACGTCGAAAACGACTTTTTCAGGATTTTCAAAGTGCTCTCATTCCCTTAGTTCTGCTCGGATCCTGTTATAACCCGGTGTTTTCGTAATCTAGATGATCAGAATAAGTCGCTGGTATACTTAGTTTGATTTCGAAAAAATCAATTTTTGGTGGAAAATATCGATACGGGGGGGTATACCCTAAAAATGAAAAAACCCAAACTTTGAAGGTCGATATCTCGGCTTCTATGGGAGCTATCGGGAAAATTCCAACGGTTTTGTCTTAGTTTCGTCATTCTGATTCCAACGAGACCATCCGCAAGCTCGTAGCTCTTCTAATAGCTGAGATATGGCATTTTTGATGCCCATTTTTGGCCTCAAAAACGGACGTCGAAAACGACTTTTTCAGGATTTTCAAAGTGCTCTCATTCCCTTAGTTCTGCTCGGATCCTGTTATAACCCGGTGTTTTCGTAATCTAGATGATCAGAATAAGTCGCTGGTATACTTAGTTTGATTTCGAAAAAATCAATTTTTGGTGAAAAAAATCGATACGGGGGGGTATACCCGAAAAATGAAAAAACCCAAACTTTGAAGGTCGATATCTCGGCTTCTGTAGCAGCTATCGGGAAAATTCCAACGGTTTTGTCTTAGTTTCGTCATTTTGATTCCAACGAGACCATCCGCAAGGTCGTAGCTCTTCTAATAGCTGAGATATGGCATTTTTGATGCCCATTTTTGGCCTCAAAAACGGACGTCGAAAACGACTTTTTCAGGATTTTCAAAGTGCTCTCATTCCCTTAGTTCTGCTCGGATCTTGTTATAACCCGGTGTTTTCGTAATCTAGATGATCAGAATAAGTCGCTGGTATACTTAGTTTGATTTCGAAAAAATCAATTTTTGGTGGAAAATATCGATACGGGGGGGTATACCCTAAAAATGAAAAAACCCAAACTTTGAAGGTCGATATCTCGGCTTCTATGGGAGCTATCGGGAAAATTCCAACGGTTTTGTCTTAGTTTCGTCATTCTGATTCAAACGAGACCATCCGCAAGCTCGTAGCTCTTCTAATAGCTGAGATATGGCATTTTTGATGCCCATTTTTGGCCTCGAAAACGACTTTTTCAGGATTTTCAAAGTGCTCTCATTCCCTTAGTTCTGCTCGGATCCTGTTATAACCCGGTGTTTTCGTAATCTGGATGATCAGAATAAGTCGCTGGTATACTTAGTTTGATTTCGAAAAAATCAATTTTTGGTGGAAAATATCGATACGGGGGGGTATACCCTAAAAATGAAAAAACCCAAACTTTGAAGGTCGATATCTCGGCTTCTATGGGAGCTATCGGGAAAATTCCAACGGTTTTGTCTTAGTTTCGTCATTCTGATTCCAACGAGACCATCCGCAAGCTCGTAGCTCTTCTAATAGCTGAGATATGGCATTTTTGATGCCCATTTTTGGCCTCAAAAACGGACGTCGAAAACGACTTTTTCAGGATTTTCAAAGTGCTCTCATTCCCTTAGTTCTGCTCGGATCCTGTTATAACCCGGTGTTTTCGTAATCTAGATGATCAGAATAAGTCGCTGGTATACTTAGTTTGATTTCGAAAAAATCAATTTTTGGTGGAAAATATCGATACGGGGGGGTATACCCTAAAAATGAAAAAACCCAAACTTTGAAGGTCGATATCTCGGCTTCTATGGGAGCTATCGGGAAAATTCCAACGGTTTTGTCTTAGTTTCGTCATTTTGATTCCAACGAGACCATCCGCAAGGTCGTAGCTTTTCTAATAGCTGAGATATGGCATTTTTGATGCCCATTTTTGGCCTCAAAAACGGACGTCGAAAACGACTTTTTCAGGATTTTCAAAGTGCTCTCATTCCCTTAGTTCTGCTCGGATCCTGTTATAACCCGGTGTTTTCGTAATCTAGATGATCAGAATAAGTCGCTGGTATACTTAGTTTGATTTCGAAAAAATCAATTTTTGGTGAAAAAAATCGATACGGGGGGGTATACCCGAAAAATGAAAAAACCCAAACTTTGAAGGTCGATATCTCGGCTTCTGTAGCAGCTATCGGGAAAATTCCAACGGTTTTGTCTTAGTTTCGTCATTTTGATTCCAACGAGACCATCCGCAAGGTCGTAGCTTTTCTAATAGCTGAGATATGGCATTTTTGATGCCCATTTTTGGCCTCAAAAACGGACGTCGAAAACGACTTTTTCAGGATTTTCAAAGTGCTCTCATTCCCTTAGTTCTGCTCGGATCCTGTTATAACCCGGTGTTTTCGTAATCTAGATGATCAGAATAAGTCGCTGGTATACTTAGTTTGATTTCGAAAAAATCAATTTTTGGTGGAAAATATCGATACGGGGGGGTATACCCTAAAAATGAAAAAACCCAAACTTTGAAGGTCGATATCTCGGCTTCTATGGGAGCTATCGGGAAAATTCCAACGGTTTTGTCTTAGTTTCGTCATTTTGATTCCAACGAGACCATCCGCAAGGTCGTAGCTTTTCTAATAGCTGAGATATGGCATTTTTGATGCCCATTTTTGGCCTCAAAAACGGACGTCGAAAACGACTTTTTCAGGATTTTCAAAGTGCTCTCATTCCCTTAGTTCTGCTCGGATCCTGTTATAACCAGGTGTTTTCGTAATCTAGATGATCAGAATAAGTCGCTGGTATACTTAGTTTGATTTCGAAAAAATCAATTTTTGGTGAAAAAAATCGATACGGGGGGGTATACCCTAAAAATGAAAAAACTCAAACTTTGAAGGTCGATATCTCGGCTTCTATGGGAGCTATCGGGAAAATTCCAACGGTTTTGTCTTAGTTTCGTCATTTTGATTCCAACGAGACCATCCGCAAGGTCGTAGCTTTTCTAATAGCTGAGATATGGCATTTTTGATGCCCATTTTTGGCCTCAAAAACGGACGTCGAAAACGACTTTTTCAGGATTTTCAAAGTGCTCTCATTCCCTTAGTTCTGCTCGGATCCTGTTATAACCCGGTGTTTTCGTAATCTAGATGATCAGAATAAGTCGCTGGTATACTTAGTTTGATTTCGAAAAAATCAATTTTTGGTGGAAAATATCGATACGGGGGGGTATACCCTAAAAATGAAAAAACCCAAACTTTGAAGGTCGATATCTCGGCTTCTATGGGAGCTATCGGGAAAATTCCAACGGTTTTGTCTTAGTTTCGTCATTTTGATTCCAACGAGACCATCCGCAAGGTCGTAGCTTTTCTAATAGCTGAGATATGGCATTTTTGATGCCCATTTTTGGCCTCAAAAACGGACGTCGAAAACGACTTTTTCAGGATTTTCAAAGTGCTCTCATTCCCTTAGTTCTGCTCGGATCCTGTTATAACCAGGTGTTTTCGTAATCTAGATGATCAGAATAAGTCGCTGGTATACTTAGTTTGATTTCGAAAAAATCAATTTTTGGTGAAAAAAATCGATACGGGGGGGTATACCCTAAAAATGAAAAAACTCAAACTTTGAAGGTCGATATCTCGGCTTCTATGGGAGCTATCGGGAAAATTCCAACGGTTTTGTCTTAGTTTCGTCATTTTGATTCCAACGAGACCATCCGCAAGGTCGTAGCTTTTCTAATAGCTGAGATATGGCATTTTTGATGCCCATTTTTGGCCTCAAAAACGGACGTCGAAAACGACTTTTTCAGGATTTTCAAAGTGCTCTCATTCCCTTAGTTCTGCTCGGATCCTGTTATAACCCGGTGTTTTCGTAATCTAGATGATCAGAATAAGTCGCTGGTATACTTAGTTTGATTTCGAAAAAATCAATTTTTGGTGAAAAAAATCGATACGGGGGGGTATACCCGAAAAATGAAAAAACCCAAACTTTGAAGGTCGATATCTCGGCTTCTGTAGCAGCTATCGGGAAAATTCCAACGGTTTTGTCTTAGTTTCGTCATTTTGATTCCAACGAGACCATCCGCAAGGTCGTAGCTTTTCTAATAGCTGAGATATGGCATTTTTGATGCCCATTTTTGGCCTCAAAAACGGACGTCGAAAACGACTTTTTCAGAATTTTCAAAGTGCTCTCATTCCCTTAGTTCTGCTCGGATCCTGTTATAACCCGGTGTTTTCGTAATCTAGATGATCAGAATAAGTCGCTGGTATACTTAGTTTGATTTCGAAAAAATCAATTTTTGGTGGAAAATATCGATACGGGGGGGTATACCCTAAAAATGAAAAAACCCAAACTTTGAAGGTCGATATCTCGGCTTCTATGGGAGCTATCGGGAAAATTCCAACGGTTTTGTCTTAGTTTCGTCATTTTGATTCCAACGAGACCATCCGCAAGGTCGTAGCTTTTCTAATAGCTGAGATATGGCATTTTTGATGCCCATTTTTGGCCTCAAAAACGGACGTCGAAAACGACTTTTTCAGGATTTTCAAAGTGCTCTCATTCCCTTAGTTCTGCTCGGATCCTGTTATAACCCGGTGTTTTCGTAATCTAGATGATCAGAATAAGTCGCTGGTATACTTAGTTTGATTTCGAAAAAATCAATTTTTGGTGAAAAAAATCGATACGGGGGGGTATACCCGAAAAATGAAAAAACCCAAACTTTGAAGGTCGATATCTCGGCTTCTGTAGCAGCTATCGGGAAAATTCCAACGGTTTTGTCTTAGTTTCGTCATTTTGATTCCAACTAGACCATCCGCAAGGTCGTAGCTCTTCTAATAGCTGAGATATGGCATTTTTGATGCCCATTTTTGGCCTCAAAAACGGACGTCGAAAACGACTTTTTCAGGATTTTCAAAGTGCTCTCATTCCCTTAGTTCTGCTCGGATCCTGTTATAACCCGGTGTTTTCGTAATCTAGATGATCAGAATAAGTCGCTGGTATACTTAGTTTGATTTCGAAAAAATCAATTTTTGGTGGAAAATATCGATACGGGGGGGTATACCCTAAAAATGAAAAAACCCAAACTTTGAAGGTCGATATCTCGGCTTCTATGGGAGCTATCGGGAAAATTCCAACGGTTTTGTCTTAGTTTCGTCATTTTGATTCCAACGAGAGCATCCGCAAGGTCGTAGCTTTTCTAATAGCTGAGATATGGCATTTTTGATGCCCATTTTTGGCCTCAAAAACGGACGTCGAAAACGACTTTTTCAGGATTTTCAAAGTGCTCTCATTCCCTTAGTTCTGCTCGGATCCTGTTATAACCCGGTGTTTTCGTAATCTAGATGATCAGAATAAGTCGCAGGTATACTTAGTTTGATTTCGAAAAAATCAATTTTTGGTGAAAAAAATCGATACGGGGGGGTATACCCTAAAAATGAAAAAACCCAAACTTTGAAGGTCGATATCTCGGCTTCTATGGGAGCTATCGGGAAAATTCCAACGGTTTTGTCTTAGTTTCGTCATTTTGATTCCAACGAGACCATCCGCAAGGTCGTAGCTTTTCTAATAGCTGAGATATGGCATTTTTGATGCCCATTTTTGGCCTCAAAAACGGACGTCGAAAACGACTTTTTCAGGATTTTCAAAGTGCTCTCATTCCCTTAGTTCTGCTCGGATCCTGTTATAACCCGGTGTTTTCGTAATCTAGATGATCAGAATAAGTCGCTGGTATACTTAGTTTGATTTCGAAAAAATCAATTTTTGGTGAAAAAAATCGATACGGGGGGGTATACCCGAAAAATGAAAAAACCCAAACTTTGAAGGTCGATATCTCGGCTTCTGTAGCAGCTATCGGGAAAATTCCAACGGTTTTGTCTTAGTTTCGTCATTTTGATTCCAACGAGACCATCCGCAAGGTCGTAGCTCTTCTAATAGCTGAGATATGGCATTTTTGATGCCCATTTTTGGCCTCAAAAACGGACGTCGAAAACGACTTTTTCAGGATTTTCAAAGTGCTCTCATTCCCTTAGTTCTGCTCGGATCCTGTTATAACCCGGTGTTTTCGTAATCTAGATGATCAGAATAAGTCGCTGGTATACTTAGTTTGATTTCGAAAAAATCAATTTTTGGTGGAAAATATCGATACGGGGGGGTATACCCTAAAAATGAAAAAACCCAAACTTTGAAGGTCGATATCTCGGCTTCTATGGGAGCTATCGGGAAAATTCCAACGGTTTTGTCTTAGTTTCGTCATTCTGATTCCAACGAGACCATCCGCAAGCTCGTAGCTCTTCTAATAGCTGAGATATGGCATTTTTGATGCCCATTTTTGGCCTCAAAAACGGACGTCGAAAACGACTTTTTCAGGATTTTCAAAGTGCTCTCATTCCCTTAGTTCTGCTCGGATCCTGTTATAACCCGGTGTTTTCGTAATCTAGATGATCAGAATAAGTCGCTGGTATACTTAGTTTGATTTCGAAAAAATCAATTTTTGGTGAAAAAAATCGATACGGGGGGGTATACCCGAAAAATGAAAAAACCCAAACTTTGAAGGTCGATATCTCGGCTTCTGTAGCAGCTATCGGGAAAATTCCAACGGTTTTGTCTTAGTTTCGTCATTTTGATTCCAACGAGACCATCCGCAAGGTCGTAGCTCTTCTAATAGCTGAGATATGGCATTTTTGATGCCCATTTTTGGCCTCAAAAACGGACGTCGAAAACGACTTTTTCAGGATTTTCAAAGTGCTCTCATTCCCTTAGTTCTGCTCGGATCTTGTTATAACCCGGTGTTTTCGTAATCTAGATGATCAGAATAAGTCGCTGGTATACTTAGTTTGATTTCGAAAAAATCAATTTTTGGTGGAAAATATCGATACGGGGGGGTATACCCTAAAAATGAAAAAACCCAAACTTTGAAGGTCGATATCTCGGCTTCTATGGGAGCTATCGGGAAAATTCCAACGGTTTTGTCTTAGTTGCGTCATTCTGATTCAAACGAGACCATCCGCAAGGTCGTAGCTCTTCTAATAGCTGAAATATGGCATTTTTGATGCCCATTTTTGGCCTCGAAAACGACTTTTTCAGGATTTTCAAAGTGCTCTCATTCCCTTAGTTCTGCTCGGATCCTGTTATAACCCGGTGTTTTCGTAATCTGGATGATCAGAATAAGTCGCTGGTATACTTAGTTTGATTTCGAAAAAATCAATTTTTGGTGGAAAATATCGATACGGGGGGGTATACCCTAAAAATGAAAAAACCCAAACTTTGAAGGTCGATATCTCGGCTTCTATGGGAGCTATCGGGAAAATTCCAACGGTTTTGTCTTAGTTTCGTAATTCTGATTCCAACGAGACCATCCGCAAGGTCGTAGCTCTTCTAATAGCTGAGATATGGCATTTTTGATGCCCATTTTTGGCCTCAAAAACGGACGTCGAAAACGACTTTTTCAGGATTTTCAAAGTGCTCTCATTCCCTTAGTTCTGCTCGGATCCTGTTATAACCCGGTGTTTTCGTAATCTAGATGATCAGAATAAGTCGCTGGTATACTTAGTTTGATTTCGAAAAAATCAATTTTTGGTGGAAAATATCGATACGGGGGGGTATACCCTAAAAATGAAAAAACCCAAACTTTGAAGGTCGATATCTCGGCTTCTATGGGAGCTATCGGGAAAATTCCAACGGTTTTGTCTTAGTTTCGTCATTTTGATTCCAACGAGACCATCCGCAAGGTCGTAGCTTTTCTAATAGCTGAGATATGGCATTTTTGATGCCCATTTTTGGCCTCAAAAACGGACGTCGAAAACGACTTTTTCAGGATTTTCAAAGTGCTCTCATTCCCTTAGTTCTGCTCGGATCCTGTTATAACCCGGTGTTTTCGTAATCTAGATGATCAGAATAAGTCGCTGGTATACTTAGTTTGATTTCGAAAAAATCAATTTTTGGTGAAAAAAATCGATACGGGGGGGTATACCCGAAAAATGAAAAAACCCAAACTTTGAAGGTCGATATCTCGGCTTCTGTAGCAGCTATCGGGAAAATTCCAACGGTTTTGTCTTAGTTTCGTCATTTTGATTCCAACGAGACCATCCGCAAGGTCGTAGCTTTTCTAATAGCTGAGATATGGCATTTTTGATGCCCATTTTTGGCCTCAAAAACGGACGTCGAAAACGACTTTTTCAGGATTTTCAAAGTGCTCTCATTCCCTTAGTTCTGCTCGGATCCTGTTATAACCCGGTGTTTTCGTAATCTAGATGATCAGAATAAGTCGCTGGTATACTTAGTTTGATTTCGAAAAAATCAATTTTTGGTGAAAAAAATCGATACGGGGGGGTATACCCGAAAAATGAAAAAACCCAAACTTTGAAGGTCGATATCTCGGCTTCTGTAGCAGCTATCGGGAAAATTCCAACGGTTTTGTCTTAGTTTCGTCATTTTGATTCCAACGAGACCATCCGCAAGGTCGTAGCTCTTCTAATAGCTGAGATATGGCATTTTTGATGCCCATTTTTGGCCTCAAAAACGGACGTCGAAAACGACTTTTTCAGGATTTTCAAAGTGCTCTCATTCCCTTAGTTATGCTCGGATCCTGTTATAACCCGGTGTTTTCGTAATCTAGATGATCAGAATAAGTCGCTGGTATACTTAGTTTGATTTCGAAAAAATCAATTTTTGGTGAAAAAAATCGATACGGGGGGGTATACCCTAAAAATGAAAAAACCCAAACTTTGAAGGTCGATATCTCGGCTTCTATGGGAGCTATCGGGAAAATTCCAACGGTTTTCTCTTAGTTTCGTCATTCTGATTCCAACGAGACCATCCGCAAGGTCGTAGCTCTTCTAATAGCTGAGATATGGCATTTTTGATGCCCATTTTTGGCCTCAAAAACGGACGTCGAAAACGACTTTTTCAGGATTTTCAAAGTGCTCTCATTCCCTTAGTTCTGCTCGGATCCTGTTATAACCCGGTGTTTTCGTAATCTAGATGATCAGAATAAGTCGCTGGTATACTTAGTTTGATTTCGAAAAAATCAATTTTTGGTGGAAAATATCGATACGGGGGGGTATACCCTAAAAATGAAAAAACCCAAACTTTGAAGGTCGATATCTCGGCTTCTGTAGCAGCTATCGGGAAAATTCCAACGGTTTTGTCTTAGTTTCGTCATTTTGATTCCAACGAGACCATCCGCAAGGTCGTAGCTCTTCTAATAGCTGAGATATGGCATTTTTGATGCCCATTTTTGGCCTCAAAAACGGACGTCGAAAACGACTTTTTCAGGATTTTCAAAGTGCTCTCATTCCCTTAGTTATGCTCGGATCCTGTTATAACCCGGTGTTTTCGTAATCTAGATGATCAGAATAAGTCGCTGGTATACTTAGTTTGATTTCGAAAAAATCAATTTTTGGTGAAAAAAATCGATACGGGGGGGTATACCCTAAAAATGAAAAAACCCAAACTTTGAAGGTCGATATCTCGGCTTCTATGGGAGCTATCGGGAAAATTCCAACGGTTTTCTCTTAGTTTCGTCATTCTGATTCCAACGAGACCATCCGCAAGGTCGTAGCTCTTCTAATAGCTGAGATATGGCATTTTTGATGCCCATTTTTGGCCTCAAAAACGGACGTCGAAAACGACTTTTTCAGGATTTTCAAAGTGCTCTCATTCCCTTAGTTATGCTCGGATCCTGTTATAACCCGGTGTTTTCGTAATCTAGATGATCAGAATAAGTCGCTGGTATACTTAGTTTGATTTCGAAAAAATCAATTTTTGGTGAAAAAAATCGATACGGGGGGGTATACCCTAAAAATGAAAAAACCCAAACTTTGAAGGTCGATATCTCGGCTTCTATGGGAGCTATCGGGAAAATTCCAACGGTTTTGTCTTAGTTTCGTCATTCTGATTCCAACGAGACCATCCGCAAGCTCGTAGCTCTTCTAATAGCTGAGATATGGCATTTTTGATGCCCATTTTTGGCCTCAAAAACGGACGTCGAAAACGACTTTTTCAGGATTTTCAAAGTGCTCTCATTCCCTTAGTTCTGCTCGGATCCTGTTATAACCCGGTGTTTTCGTAATCTAGATGATCAGAATAAGTCGCTGGTATACTTAGTTTGATTTCGAAAAAATCAATTTTTGGTGAAAAAAATCGATACGGGGGGGTATACCCGAAAAATGAAAAAACCCAAACTTTGAAGGTCGATATCTCGGCTTCTGTAGCAGCTATCGGGAAAATTCCAACGGTTTTGTCTTAGTTTCGTCATTTTGATTCCAACGAGACCATCCGCAAGGTCGTAGCTCTTCTAATAGCTGAGATATGGCATTTTTGATGCCCATTTTTGGCCTCAAAAACGGACGTCGAAAACGACTTTTTCAGGATTTTCAAAGTGCTCTCATTCCCTTAGTTCTGCTCGGATCTTGTTATAACCCGGTGTTTTCGTAATCTAGATGATCAGAATAAGTCGCTGGTATACTTAGTTTGATTTCGAAAAAATCAATTTTTGGTGGAAAATATCGATACGGGGGGGTATACCCTAAAAATGAAAAAACCCAAACTTTGAAGGTCGATATCTCGGCTTCTATGGGAGCTATCGGGAAAATTCCAACGGTTTTGTCTTAGTTGCGTCATTCTGATTCAAACGAGACCATCCGCAAGGTCGTAGCTCTTCTAATAGCTGAAATATGGCATTTTTGATGCCCATTTTTGGCCTCGAAAACGACTTTTTCAGGATTTTCAAAGTGCTCTCATTCCCTTAGTTCTGCTCGGATCCTGTTATAACCCGGTGTTTTCGTAATCTGGATGATCAGAATAAGTCGCTGGTATACTTAGTTTGATTTCGAAAAAATCAATTTTTGGTGGAAAATATCGATACGGGGGGGTATACCCTAAAAATGAAAAAACCCAAACTTTGAAGGTCGATATCTCGGCTTCTATGGGAGCTATCGGGAAAATTCCAACGGTTTTGTCTTAGTTTCGTAATTCTGATTCCAACGAGACCATCCGCAAGGTCGTAGCTCTTCTAATAGCTGAGATATGGCATTTTTGATGCCCATTTTTGGCCTCAAAAACGGACGTCGAAAACGACTTTTTCAGGATTTTCAAAGTGCTCTCATTCCCTTAGTTCTGCTCGGATCCTGTTATAACCCGGTGTTTTCGTAATCTAGATGATCAGAATAAGTCGCTGGTATACTTAGTTTGATTTCGAAAAAATCAATTTTTGGTGGAAAATATCGATACGGGGGGGTATACCCTAAAAATGAAAAAACCCAAACTTTGAAGGTCGATATCTCGGCTTCTATGGGAGCTATCGGGAAAATTCCAACGGTTTTGTCTTAGTTTCGTCATTTTGATTCCAACGAGACCATCCGCAAGGTCGTAGCTTTTCTAATAGCTGAGATATGGCATTTTTGATGCCCATTTTTGGCCTCAAAAACGGACGTCGAAAACGACTTTTTCAGGATTTTCAAAGTGCTCTCATTCCCTTAGTTCTGCTCGGATCCTGTTATAACCCGGTGTTTTCGTAATCTAGATGATCAGAATAAGTCGCTGGTATACTTAGTTTGATTTCGAAAAAATCAATTTTTGGTGAAAAAAATCGATACGGGGGGGTATACCCGAAAAATGAAAAAACCCAAACTTTGAAGGTCGATATCTCGGCTTCTGTAGCAGCTATCGGGAAAATTCCAACGGTTTTGTCTTAGTTTCGTCATTTTGATTCCAACGAGACCATCCGCAAGGTCGTAGCTTTTCTAATAGCTGAGATATGGCATTTTTGATGCCCATTTTTGGCCTCAAAAACGGACGTCGAAAACGACTTTTTCAGGATTTTCAAAGTGCTCTCATTCCCTTAGTTCTGCTCGGATCCTGTTATAACCCGGTGTTTTCGTAATCTAGATGATCAGAATAAGTCGCTGGTATACTTAGTTTGATTTCGAAAAAATCAATTTTTGGTGAAAAAAATCGATACGGGGGGGTATACCCGAAAAATGAAAAAACCCAAACTTTGAAGGTCGATATCTCGGCTTCTGTAGCAGCTATCGGGAAAATTCCAACGGTTTTGTCTTAGTTTCGTCATTTTGATTCCAACGAGACCATCCGCAAGGTCGTAGCTCTTCTAATAGCTGAGATATGGCATTTTTGATGCCCATTTTTGGCCTCAAAAACGGACGTCGAAAACGACTTTTTCAGGATTTTCAAAGTGCTCTCATTCCCTTAGTTATGCTCGGATCCTGTTATAACCCGGTGTTTTCGTAATCTAGATGATCAGAATAAGTCGCTGGTATACTTAGTTTGATTTCGAAAAAATCAATTTTTGGTGAAAAAAATCGATACGGGGGGGTATACCCTAAAAATGAAAAAACCCAAACTTTGAAGGTCGATATCTCGGCTTCTATGGGAGCTATCGGGAAAATTCCAACGGTTTTCTCTTAGTTTCGTCATTCTGATTCCAACGAGACCATCCGCAAGGTCGTAGCTCTTCTAATAGCTGAGATATGGCATTTTTGATGCCCATTTTTGGCCTCAAAAACGGACGTCGAAAACGACTTTTTCAGGATTTTCAAAGTGCTCTCATTCCCTTAGTTCTGCTCGGATCCTGTTATAACCCGGTGTTTTCGTAATCTAGATGATCAGAATAAGTCGCTGGTATACTTAGTTTGATTTCGAAAAAATCAATTTTTGGTGGAAAATATCGATACGGGGGGGTATACCCTAAAAATGAAAAAACCCAAACTTTGAAGGTCGATATCTCGGCTTCTGTAGCAGCTATCGGGAAAATTCCAACGGTTTTGTCTTAGTTTCGTCATTTTGATTCCAACGAGACCATCCGCAAGGTCGTAGCTCTTCTAATAGCTGAGATATGGCATTTTTGATGCCCATTTTTGGCCTCAAAAACGGACGTCGAAAACGACTTTTTCAGGATTTTCAAAGTGCTCTCATTCCCTTAGTTATGCTCGGATCCTGTTATAACCCGGTGTTTTCGTAATCTAGATGATCAGAATAAGTCGCTGGTATACTTAGTTTGATTTCGAAAAAATCAATTTTTGGTGAAAAAAATCGATACGGGGGGGTATACCCTAAAAATGAAAAAACCCAAACTTTGAAGGTCGATATCTCGGCTTCTATGGGAGCTATCGGGAAAATTCCAACGGTTTTCTCTTAGTTTCGTCATTCTGATTCCAACGAGACCATCCGCAAGGTCGTAGCTCTTCTAATAGCTGAGATATGGCATTTTTGATGCCCATTTTTGGCCTCAAAAACGGACGTCGAAAACGACTTTTTCAGGATTTTCAAAGTGCTCTCATTCCCTTAGTTATGCTCGGATCCTGTTATAACCCGGTGTTTTCGTAATCTAGATGATCAGAATAAGTCGCTGGTATACTTAGTTTGATTTCGAAAAAATCAATTTTTGGTGAAAAAAATCGATACGGGGGGGTATACCCTAAAAATGAAAAAACCCAAACTTTGAAGGTCGATATCTCGGCTTCTATGGGAGCTATCGGGAAAATTCCAACGGTTTTCTCTTAGTTTCGTCATTCTGATTCCAACGAGACCATCCGCAAGGTCGTAGCTCTTCTAATAGCTGAGATATGGCATTTTTGATGCCCATTTTTGGCCTCAAAAACGGACGTCGAAAACGACTTTTTCAGGATTTTCAAAGTGCTCTCATTCCCTTAGTTCTGCTCGGATCCTGTTATAACCCGGTGTTTTCGTAATCTAGATGATCAGAATAAGTCGCTGGTATACTTAGTTTGATTTCGAAAAAATCAATTTTTGGTGAAAAAAATCGATACGGGGGGGTATACCCGAAAAATGAAAAAACCCAAACTTTGAAGGTCGATATCTCGGCTTCTGTAGCAGCTATCGGGAAAATTCCAACGGTTTTGTCTTAGTTTCGTCATTTTGATTCCAACTAGACCATCCGCAAGGTCGTAGCTCTTCTAATAGCTGAGATATGGCATTTTTGATGCCCATTTTTGGCCTCAAAAACGGACGTCGAAAACGACTTTTTCAGGATTTTCAAAGTGCTCTCATTCCCTTAGTTCTGCTCGGATCCTGTTATAACCCGGTGTTTTCGTAATCTAGATGATCAGAATAAGTCGCTGGTATACTTAGTTTGATTTCGAAAAAATCAATTTTTGGTGGAAAATATCGATACGGGGGGGTATACCCTAAAAATGAAAAAACCCAAACTTTGAAGGTCGATATCTCGGCTTCTATGGGAGCTATCGGGAAAATTCCAACGGTTTTGTCTTAGTTTCGTCATTTTGATTCCAACGAGACCATCCGCAAGGTCGTAGCTTTTCTAATAGCTGAGATATGGCATTTTTGATGCCCATTTTTGGCCTCAAAAACGGACGTCGAAAACGACTTTTTCAGGATTTTCAAAGTGCTCTCATTCCCTTAGTTCTGCTCGGATCCTGTTATAACCCGGTGTTTTCGTAATCTAGATGATCAGAATAAGTCGCTGGTATACTTAGTTTGATTTCGAAAAAATCAATTTTTGGTGAAAAAAATCGATACGGGGTGGTATACCCGAAAAATGAAAAAACCCAAACTTTGAAGGTCGATATCTCGGCTTCTGTAGCAGCTATCGGGAAAATTCCAACGGTTTTGTCTTAGTTTCGTCATTTTGATTCCAACGAGACCATCCGCAAGGTCGTACCTCTTCTAATAGCTGAGATATGGCATTTTTGATGCCCATTTTTGGCCTCAAAAACGGACGTCGAAAACGACTTTTTCAGGATTTTCAAAGTGCTCTCATTCCCTTAGTTCTGCTCGGATCCTGTTATAACCCGGTGTTTTCGTAATCTAGATGATCAGAATAAGTCGCTGGTATACTTAGTTTGATTTCGAAAAAATCAATTTTTGGTGGAAAATATCGATACGGGGGGGTATACCCTAAAAATGAAAAAACCCAAACTTTGAAGGTCGATATCTCGGCTTCTATGGGAGCTATCGGGAAAATTCCAACGGTTTTGTCTTAGTTTCGTCATTTTGATTCCAACGAGACCATCCGCAAGGTCGTAGCTTTTCTAATAGCTGAGATATGGCATTTTTGATGCCCATTTTTGGCCTCAAAAACGGACGTCGAAAACGACTTTTTCAGGATTTTCAAAGTGCTCTCATTCCCTTAGTTCTGCTCGGA
This sequence comes from Anthonomus grandis grandis, assembly GCF_022605725.1. Lineage (NCBI taxonomy): Eukaryota > Metazoa > Arthropoda > Insecta > Coleoptera > Curculionidae > Anthonomus > Anthonomus grandis. The sequence goes on from NC_065565.1 coordinate 8,320,334, forward strand.
TCCTGTTATAACCCGGTGTTTTCGTAATCTAGATGATCAGAATAAGTCGCTGGTATACTTAGTTTGATTTCGAAAAAATCAATTTTTGGTGAAAAAAATCGATACGGGGGGGTATACCCGAAAAATGAAAAAACCCAAACTTTGAAGGTCGATATCTCGGCTTCTGTAGCAGCTATCGGAAAAATTCCAACGGTTTTGTCTTAGTTTCGTCATTTTGATTCCAACGAGACCATCCGCAAGGTCGTAGCTCTTCTAATAGCTGAGATATGGCATTTTTGATGCCCATTTTTGTCCTCAAAAACGGACGTCGAAAACGACTTTTTCAGGATTTTCAAAGTGCTCTCATTCCCTTAGTTCTGCTCGGATCCTGTTATAACCCGGTGTTTTCGTAATCTAGATGATCAGAATAAGTCGCTGGTATACTTAGTTTGATTTCGAAAAAATCAATTTTTGGTGGAAAATATCGATACGGGGGGGTATACCCTAAAAATGAAAATACCCAAACTTTGAAGGTCGATATCTCGGCTTCTATGGGAGCTATCGGGAAAATTCCAACGGTTTTGTCTTAGTTTCGTCATTTTGATTCCAACGAGACCATCCGCAAGGTCGTAGCTCTTCTAATAGCTGAGATATGGCATTTTTGATGCCCATTTTTGGCCTCAAAAACGGACGTCGAAAACGACTTTTTCAGGATTTTCAAAGTGCTCTCATTCCCTTAGTTCTGCTCGGATCTTGTTATAACCCGGTGTTTTCGTAATCTAGATGATCAGAATAAGTCGCTGGTATACTTAGTTTGATTTCGAAAAAATCAATTTTTGGTGGAAAATATCGATACGGGGGGGTATACCCTAAAAATGAAAAAACCCAAACTTTGAAGGTCGATATCTCGGCTTCTATGGGAGCTATCGGGAAAATTCCAACGGTTTTGTCTTAGTTTCGTCATTCTGATTCAAACGAGACCATCCGCAAGGTCGTAGCTCTTCTAATAGCTGAAATATGGCATTTTTGATGCCCATTTTTGGCCTCGAAAACGACTTTTTCAGGATTTTCAAAGTGCTCTCATTCCCTTAGTTCTGCTCGGATCTTGTTATAACCCGGTGTTTTCGTAATCTAGATGATCAGAATAAGTCGCTGGTATACTTAGTTTGATTTCGAAAAAATCAATTTTTGGTGGAAAATATCGATACGGGGGGGTATACCCTAAAAATGAAAAAACCCAAACTTTGAAGGTCGATATCTCGGCTTCTATGGGAGCTATCGGGAAAATTCCAACGGTTTTGTCTTAGTTTCGTCATTTTGATTCCAACGAGACCATCCGCAAGGTCGTAGCTCTTCTAATAGCTGAGATATGGCATTTTTGATGCCCATTTTTGGCCTCAAAAACGGACGTCGAAAACGACTTTTTCAGGATTTTCAAAGTGCTCTCATTCCCTTAGTTCTGCTCGGATCTTGTTATAACCCGGTGTTTTCGTAATCTAGATGATCAGAATAAGTCGCTGGTATACTTAGTTTGATTTCGAAAAAATCAATTTTTGGTGGAAAATATCGATACGGGGGGTATACCCTAAAAATGAAAAAACCCAAACTTTGAAGGTCGATATCTCGGCTTCTATGGGAGCTATCGGGAAAATTCCAACGGTTTTGTCTTAGTTTCGTAATTCTGATTCCAACGAGACCATCCGCAAGGTCGTAGCTCTTCTAATAGCTGAGATATGGCATTTTTGATGCCCATTTTTGGCCTCAAAAACGGACGTCGAAAACGACTTTTTCAGGATTTTCAAAGTGCTCTCATTCCCTTAGTTCTGCTCGGATCCTGTTATAACCCGGTGTTTTCGTAATCTAGATGATCAGAATAAGTCGCTGGTATACTTAGTTTGATTTCGAAAAAATCAATTTTTGGTGGAAAATATCGATACGGGGGGGTATACCCTAAAAATGAAAAAACCCAAACTTTGAAGGTCGATATCTCGGCTTCTATGGGAGCTATCGGGAAAATTCCAACGGTTTTGTCTTAGTTTCGTCATTCTGATTCCAACGAGACCATCCGCAAGGTCGTAGCTCTTCTAATAGCTGAGATATGGCATTTTTGATGCCATTTTTGGCCTCAAAAACGGACGTCGAAAACGACTTTTTCAGGATTTTCAAAGTGCTCTCATTCCCTTAGTTCTGCTCGGATCCTGTTATAACCCGGTGTTTTCGTAATCTAGATGATCAGAATAAGTCGCTGGTATACTTAGTTTGATTTCGAAAAAATCAATTTTTGGTGAAAAAAAATCGATACGGGGGGGTATACCCGAAAAATGAAAAAACTCAAACTTTGAAGGTCGATATCTCGGCTTCTGTAGCAGCTATCGGGAAAATTCCAACGGTTTTGTCTTAGTTTCGTCATTTTGATTCCAACGAGACCATCCGCAAGGTCGTAGCTCTTCTAATAGCTGAGATATGGCATTTTTGATGCCCCAATTTTTTTTTTCAAATATCTCAAATAATTTAACATTTTCAGTTTGAATGATTAAATTTAAAAAAATTACTTAAAATCTTGAAGGTCTCTAGATATTCCAAAAAAATACTGCAATTAAAGACAAAATTCAATAATTAATAAAAGGTATTTGAAATGCCTGGAAAAATCCAAATTTCCAGTTCGCTTTTCAAGAAACACTCTCACGAGATGTG